>NC_083719.1:43764483-44369483 GCF_028564815.1 Eubalaena glacialis | reverse complement strand
TGTTCTTTTCTTCCTGATACAGGGAGGGTACTTTTTTCATGGGAGATTTTATGGTATGTTTTTCAGTAGAAAAAGGGAGGTCAGAGAGCCCTTTCTACATCTGTTGTTTTTCAAGTGCCTTCAGTTCAAAATAATCAATATGCCAAAGTGACATATTTTGGGGTGTTATGTCCTGAATTCTTTTGGGCGATGTCTGTGTGGAAGTCAGAGGATGTTCTGAATATCTATTACTCAATGTACTAAATCACCCCCAAAACTCAGTGGCTTTATACAATAGTAGTAATTTATAGTTTTTCATTGTTTTCGTGGGTCAGAAATTTGAAGTGACGTGATTGAAGGGTTCTGGCTTGGGCATCTCATGAGGTTGCAGTCAAAGGATGGCTGGGACTGGTGTCATTTGGAAGTAAAGACTCTTTACTCACATGCCTGATGTTGGGTTGGGAACATTCTGGGTCTGGGACAGCTGAAGCACCTTGGGCACCTGTCTCTGTCTCCACGTGATCTCTGTTCATCGTCTCTCCAGGCAGCTTCAGGGTACCAGAATATTCATGTGGTGGTTCAGGGCTCTAAAGCATGCATCTTGAGAGAGAGAACCAGGAGGAAGTATATCACCTCCTGTAACTTAACCTCAGAAGTCATGCAGCATCACTGCCAACATATCCTATTACACACATTCTATTTGTTAGAAGAAACTCATAAGGCCGGGCCATTTTTAAGCCAAGGGGAATTAGACTCCATCTTTGATGGAAGGATTATCAAAGAATTGACAGACATGTTTTAAAACTACCAGAAAGGTCTGGGTTAGAAATATGAATTTGGGAGTCATCAGCATAGAAGATGAGGAGAGAAAATTCTGTCTGGAAGTTCAAAGAAAAACAAATTGTCCACTTAATACCTCAGTTGTTGTGTCTAGATCTCTAGGCTAGTTCTGGAAGGAGTAATCATAAAACCTGTAGTCTGCTAGAGTGTGTAACTCAAGGTGTCAACTACAAGAAAAGCAGAGAACAGAAGTCCATCATGATCCTTGGATCTATTAAGAGAAAACTACAATTTGGGCTCAAACTTAATAAACCAATTCCAACTTATGGAGAATGGCACTTAATGTTTCAGTTTGTTTTTTATTATGGAAATTTCCAAGATTATACAGAAATAGAAAAAATATTGCAGTGCACTCTTTACTCAGTTTTAACAATCTTCTTTCAACTAGCACTTTTTTTTCGGCTAGAATATTTTAAAGCAAAACTCAGGCATCATGTCACTTCACCCCTAAATAATCCAATATCCACCTTAAAAATAATGATTTTTCTTAAATAACTAACAAAAAATAATTCCTTAATGTAATCTAATACCCATTTCTTATTTAAATTTCTCTGATTGTCTACAAAATATTTTTGTTACAGTTAGTTTGTACCCAAGCAATGGCCACATATTGCATTTGGGTGTTATGTCTCTCAAGTATTTTTATTTTTATTTATTTATTTTTTTAAAAATAAATTTATTTATTTATTTATGGCTGTATTGGGTCTTCGTTTCTGTGCAAGGGCTTTCTCCAGTTGCGGCGAGCGGGGGCCACTCTTCATCGCGGTGAGCGGGCCTCTCACCGTCGTGGCCCCTCCCGCTGCGGAGCACAGGCTCCAGACACACAGGCTCAGTAGTTGTGGCTCACGGGCCTAGCCGCTCCGCGGCATGTGGGATCTTCCCGGACCAGGGCTCGAACCCGTCTCCCCTGCATTGGCAGGCGGACTCCCAACCACTGCGCCACCAGGGAAGCCCTCTCGAGTATTTTTAATTCAGATTAATGTCCCTCCCTTCTCTCCCCCACTCATTTATGCCACTGGTTGGTTGAAGAAACTGGTGAGTTGTGCTGTGGGATGTTCAACGAAAGGTTTTGGATGGATGCTTCTTCATGGTGTGGTTTAACTTGTTTCTTTAGCTTCTAAATGTCCTGAATGTTGGAAGTTAGATCTAACCCCTTGATAAGGTCTTTTGGGCAAGAATACTTCATAGGTGGTACTATGTACTTCACAATCCATCATATCAGGATGTGCGTAATGTTCAATTATCCCACTTTGATGGACAACATTGATAAGTGGGTTCCAACACTGAAAGATTGATCTCTTCATTATAAAGCTTCCTATCAGCCATTTACCCATTTTTTTTTTTTAACATCCACTGATTTTCACCTTAATTATTGTATGAGAGATTGAAAAATAATGACTTTCTTTTTAAAAAAACGTTTATGTGCTGTGGAGTTTCAGGAGAAATGTGTACTTTGATAAGCATCTGAAGGGCAAGCTCTGAGTTGACTATTTATTTATTTAAAAATTTATTTATTTATTTATTTATTTTTGGCTGCATTGGGTCTAATGATTAACCTGATTGACATTGGATTTTTAATTTCCAAGACAATTTTTTTTAGTTTTTTACAAGAGAACAGATCCGTACTTTTATTTATTTACTTTCAATAAGTTTAAGTCCTTGAAGGGTACAGCATCACATGGGTTCTGTGTCCAATGGCCTTAGCAGGAAGATTGCTTCAGAATTTGGCACAAACCATGCCAGTGTTTCCATGAACATGAGTTATCTTTCCTCAGATTACTCTGGTTTTGTTAGACAGGAGTTACTGTGTTGTTCTTTGCTTTGTACACATTAGCACATCTCTTGCCTAGATAGAATTCAGTTTCATCTCGAGCATATACACCTTCAATTTTCAAGAGAGCTGTGTGCTCCCTCTGGTTCCATAGACCCCACTTATAGCCAGCAAAAATGGCCTTGGACAACAGCCTTCCAGACATATTTGTTGTTTTAGAAGTCCTGTTCCCAGCAGGCTTCCACCGGTTCCAAGATGACTGAGCTCCAGGACAATTTTGTGAGTAGTGTTGTGTGTACTTCTATCAGGTGGTACAGAAAGTCCAGTTGTGTTCTTTGTGATGTTAGCAGCCACTGATGATCATTGACTAGATGAATTCATTAGAGATTGCAAGATGCTGATATTCTAATTCTATTGTTTCTTCTTTCCATGTGTAATTCTATAAAGAGAAAGTTTGCTTGTCAAGTATTGGTTACTCTGAAGTAGTGTGTATAGGAAATACAGGAGTAATGATTACTTCTTTGCTCTAGTTCCCAGTTTTCAAGTTTAATAAATCAGTTCGCTAGCACCCTCCAAAAGTGACCAATTAGTTGGAGTTTTTTAAAGTATTATTTTAAACACAGGGCTTAAATACATTTGATGTGTTTTAATCTGTTGCAGTTATTAACCTTAACGATGTTCAAATTAACCATTCTTGGCCAGTGAGAGTTTATTCTAGAAGGCTCCTGAGGTTTTTCTTTTTAATTAATTAATTAATTAATTATATATTTTTGGCTGCGTTGGGTCTTCGCTGTTGTGCACGGGCTTTCTCTAGTTGCAGCGAGCGGGGGGCTACTCTTGGTTGTGGTGCACAGGCTTCTCATTGCGGTGGCTTCTCTTGTTGCAGAGCACGGGCTCTAGGCATGCAGGCTTCAGTAGTTGTGGCACACGGGCTCAGTAGTTGTGGCTCACAGGCTCTAGAGCGCAGGCTCAGTAGTTGTGGCGCATGGGCTTAGTTGCTCCGCGGCATGTGGGATCTTCCCAGACCAGGGATTGAACCTGTGTCCCCTGCATTGGCAGGCGGATTCTTAACCGCTGCGCCACCAGAGAAGTCCCTCCTGAGTTCTTTTGATATGAACCTGGTAGTCTCTGGAATCAGTCACTTCTCCAAGGAGCTCGAGTTCCTTTTAATGAGGAATGATCTGTAGAAAACACAATCTGGCCACTAGAGTTCTCCTTGTTCCATGTGTCTAAAACAAAATGAGCTCGGAGTAGACCTCCCTTCCTGACTCTTGGACTGAAGAGTTCCTATAGAAAGTCACTTTGCCCTACAGACAAAAAGTTACCCAATTTTTAAGGGTTATGTTGGAAAGTGATAAGAAGTGGAGAGAGCTGGCGTGGATTCTGGACAGACACCTACAGTTTATGATCCCTGCCAGAAAAATCAAGTCTTTCTGATCTGAAAACAGCTTGAGGCAGAAATTAACTATGGCATCCCTGGGTAGTGGAGACAATGTAAAGAGGACATTCCATAGTCTACCTAGGCCACCCTCAGGGTCTACATGGCTCCAGATTCTGCCAAGCTGATATCCAATTGGTATGAAAAAAAAGACCACAGACTCAAAATTTAAAAATAAATCTTTGTTATTTCCAACAATTGCATGGCAATAAGGGAGGAGGGAAATGCTTACCAGCCAGTAGCCAAAGGACCATCACACCCCAGTTCCCTTCCACACCAAGGTTGTATGATTCCTTTTATTCTTAAGAGGACAAGCTGAGATCCTCTGGTCAGTGGGGAAGTTGTAGCCTCAGGACTTTCAGGTAAGGAGAAGAGGGTCTCCTGACACTTAGGAAGCAGAGATAAAATTTTGTGATACTTATCAGGGAAGAAGAAAGTGGGCCTTATTTATAATTGTAAGTTAAAAAAGGTTAAAAATGCTACTTTAAAAAGGGACTGAAACATGCATTTGAATGGGATCACATTGTTAGTCCTGTAAAATATTAAGGACTCGTCATTTTGTGGAGACTTCAACTCTCTTTCTGTCACTGCAACCATTTACTCTCTCTTATTGTGGAGGGGCTGATTTTATCTTCCTTGATCAATAAGGCCTTGCAAAGACACTGGCATTTCATTTCTTTTTCCCTTTCCTTTTTAAGGGATTTAACTTTGGAATCTTCCAAAGGAAGTTTGGCTAATGCCAGATCCCCAGAAGTTTGGGGATTTTTCTTTGTTTTAAACAAAAATTGTATCTGATTCTTCTTGTTCATGTTAGTGATCATCTAATCACAGAGTCGAACACTTTCTCCCCTATACAGAAAAATAAACTAAGTATGCTTTACAATAAAATCTGTCTTTTCTGATAGAAGCCTGAGCCACTGAAAATAAGAGAAACAACTAGAAGCAGAGTAGAGTCCCAGACTAAGGTCTATGTTTGGGAGGCTTTGAAAGTAATCCCTGGGGTTTGGATTATTTTCACAAGGGTTATGAAATTTAATTCAAGTTTGTTGCTCCGTTTTGCACCTCTGCAACAAAAGCAAAATGACAACAGTACATAAGGGGTTAGCTTGACAAAGTAGACTTCCTTGTGTTAATTTTTAAGTTTTTTTTCTTACTATATCTGTCTATAGGCAGATTCAGATAGATGTATGAAAATGTTCTTGCCTGTAAAATTTGCATTCATAAATGTGTTACCGATGGATCACTTGGGCCTGTACACGTACCAATTAGTGTGACCACTTCCATCTTAAAATCAAATCTAAAAAACAAAATTTATTTTATATACGTATGTATATATATAAAGGACTGTGGGTTGTATGCAAACTATTGCAAACACTTGTGCAAATCTGTCTTTTTCTTTTTTATATAAATTAATTTTATTATTTATTTATTTATTTTTGGCTGTGTTGGGTCTTCGTTGCTGCGCACGGGCTTTCTCTAGTTGTGGTGAGTGGGGGCTACCCTTCATTGAGGTGTGCGGGCTTCTCATTGTGGTGGCTTCACTTGTTACAGAGCACGGGCTTTAGGCGCACAGGCTTCAGTAGTTGTGCACACGGCCTCAGTAGTTGTGGCTCGCAGGCTCTAGAGCGCAGGCTCAGTAGTTGTGGTGCACGGGCTTAGTTGCTCCGCGGCATGTGGGATCTTCCCGGACCAGGGCTCGAACCCGTGTCCCCTGCATTGGCAGGCGGATTCTTAACCACTGCTCCACCAGGGAAGTCCTTGCAAATCTGTCTTGATATAAAGGAAAAGCAAAATCTGTATAACATTATTACTACTTGAATGCCTCTGTGACTGATTTTTTTTCATTTTAAATATAAACTTTTTTGTGGGGGGAAAAAAAAAAAGACCTTGCATTCGAGAACTGCCCCTTCACCCTTGCTCTGATACACTGATATATTGCCCCTTCAGAAGACTTTCTGATTAGATCTCTCTTTTGTTCTTCTCACTAAGCAGGAAAACCAGTTTAGGCCCTCTTATAACCAGAAAGGATCTCACTGTCCAGGATGCAATAGGGAGCTTCTTAATAATCTCGGTCACCTCACTTTCTTAGGTTTGACCCACAGTCAGACTCCCCAAATTTCAGCTCCTTGCTCCTTATCTGCAGAGCTATCTCATCAGAGGAGCTTGTGATCCTCTTAGATCACCTCCAAGAACACAAGTCCCAGAAATAGGTGAACGACACTCAGGCACCTGAGCAATTAGGAGGGTGGGTTCTGGCATTAGATTGCCTGGGTTCAACTTCTAGCCCCATCACTTGCCAGCTGAGTGACCTCAGCCAAGTATTTAACTCATTTTGGTGTGTTTTGGCATCCTCTGAAAAGGTGATTATATTAATTCTCTACCTTGTATAACTGCTATGAAGAATGAGCCAAACACTGTATGAAAAATTCTTAGCATGGTGTTTTAAGTTCTGGTATATAAAATGTTCAGTAAATGATATCTGTTATTATTATCTTTCACGTGGCAATGTAGTCTTCTGAAACAGAGACGGTTCAACATCTCTGGACAGAAAATTCCAGCCTTAGTCGTTGTCACTCATAAGTATTGCTTTGATATTGGATTGCATTCTTTTGTTTGAATTAATAACCTTCTTTGTTTCTAGAAAAGAAGGTTTGGCTTCTGGTTTTACTTTCTAGAAATCTTTAAGGGGCCAAACCATCCTGCCCATTGTAGAGGGGGAATCCCTCCATCAGACACCTGGCATGGGAGAGTCCTCACTCATGTTTAGTGTGATCTTCCCTGTACAGAGCCAGTTTAATACAACCTTCTCCTCCACCTCCCCCAACCAACACAAACTTGCTGTTCCTGATATCAGGAAGTGGCAGCATCGCCCCACTCAGTCACCTGTGATTTCTCTCTCACTCAGAACTGGAATCCAGCCTTGTCGGCCCTCACTGACATCACTTTGTTTCCAGATGCCATTTTCTTTCACCTAGGTTTGGGGTAATAGCCTCCTTCATTATTCACCTATCTGCCTGCAGTCTTGCCTCTTTCAAGTTCACTGCTTTGGCCATAAAAAGGTTATTTCAGTGGATGGTGAAGGTCTAGGTCAGACTGGAAACGGAAGAGAAAAAAGAAAATGGAGACAGTGAATGCAGGGAACACATAAGGAGCTTACCTGACAGCAGAGGAGAGAATGGAGATAAAACAGGTTTTCCAGAATGATCAGCAGGAAAATTCCTTAAAACAAACATGATTATGGCCAGGGGGACAGGGATGAAGGATGAAGAAAGCAGCCTGTGTCCCAGGATCTGGTGCGAGAAGAAAAGAAAAGATAGGGTCATTTAAGGCTTTAACTATGAAACATTTTTGTGTGTTTTTAGACATCATGATAAAAATATTTAAGTTCATTTTCTGTATTATGGTCCAAATGCATAAGTCAGCAATGTTTAGATAACATTAATATAGCACAAGGAAAAATTAGTGAACAATATATTAATTTTTTATTCCTTATGGAGGTACGAAAGGAGGATTATTTTAAAATGTTGTAACCATTAATTTTAACTTGTCTTCAGTTTCTATACCCCAAATGAAAGGTTTTTTCCCCCAACGCCAGGGCGATTTTCTGTCCGTAATTGAGCGCACTGGCGGTAGCAACTTTCACGTGAATCCTCCGCCCACACGCCCACAGAGGACAATAAAATGCACTCAGAGCCTCAGAGGGCTCTGCTTCTAAACCCAAGATGAGTCTCATTCAGCCCTCCTTTCCTTAGCTTGCAGGTTCCTGTTTTGTTTTGGGTAATAGACTGAGGGTTTTTTGTTTCTGTTTTTGTTTTTTCCTTTGTTGACTCCTTATAGGAACACTTGAATCTTAATTCTAGATTGAAGTTTCCCACCAGGGAACACCATCACACTTTCAATCTTTGTGTTCTACAGCAAAGACCACCTTTACTGGGCTTTGTCTTCATCTCATCTGATTTTTCTGGTTTATTGCATTTATCTTTAGTTAGTGAATTAAAACGTTCCATCTGCACGATAAATCTCCCCAATGGTTAAATACTTCACAGTTTACAAAACTATTTCAATGCGTTGTTCCTCAACACTGCTGTGAGGTAGGCTGCAAAGTTCTTTGTGGCTTCAGTTTATTTTATTAAAAAATTTATTTTTATTTTATTGGAGTATAATTGCTTTACAATGCTGTGTTAGTTTCTGCTTTATAACAAAGTGAATCAGCTATACATATACATATATCCCCATATCTCCTCCCTTTTGTGTCTCCCTCCCACCCTCCTTATCCCATCCCTCTAGGTGGTCACAAAGCACCAGGCTGATCTCCCTGTGCTATGCGTCTGCTTCCCACTAGCTATTTTACATTTGGTAGTGTATATATGTCCATGTGTGGCTTCATTTTATATAAGAACAAACAACAACCACAGAGATGTGGGGCTCAACTAAGTTTACGCATCTTAAAAAAAAGCCAATAAGTATTTACAGTTAAGCATCTGTTATCTTCTATAACTTTAAATAAATGTCATTTATATTTAATAATTGGATAGAAGATGCAAGGATAAGTTATGAAAACATAATATCACTTAGGACACCTACATTGTTTCTAGAATTTATATGAGATAAACATGACCACTTATTCATTTTGGTTTATGTTTGATGTATTTTATTTCTTATGGGTGAAATGTTCATAGGACAATTTATACACTGGAATATAAGAGCATACATAGAATTTTTAACATTTGTTGTCAATCCTACATATAATTTTGAACTAAGTAGGAAACGAAAAATACGAAATATTTTTCTTTCTAGTTTATAGAAGAGCAAACACTAATGTATCTTTAAAAATGATCTCATTAATTTATAAAATAGGAAACTGAATTGTATAATTAAAACTGCAAACAGTTCGATTTGTGGTGGCATTGGGCTTATGAGTGAAATTTTCTTCATTTTATTTCAGTTTATGTTAAGGCTGTTACAGCTATCATGTATGACAAATAAATAAAATTAAACTATTGAAAAAACCCACAACGTTATACATGATATATATATAAAGTAAATTATTTTTTTCAATTAATTCTATGTTTAAAAACATTGAAAACTATTAAAATATCTCAAAATTTTTGTAATTGCATCTGAGGCTAATAATTTTCAGAGGATTGGTTATTATCATAGATAAGATTAAACCAGGTAAAGAATCTGATTGGTCGTTAATAATTGACCAATAGAAAGATGTAGCTATTATCTAAAGTAAATGAAGTATTTTAATTTAGTTGCATAACATAGAATACAGTGAATTCTCAATTAGAACAAAATTAACCCACAAATAACCAGAGTTTCCTTTGGTCAATCTTTTAAGGAGAAACAGAGAAAATCAAGAACACACGTACATTATGTGTCTATATCCGCCAACTTTTAGTATGTGTTTGGCTCTGCTAGAGACTGAGGTCAATTGTTTTGTCTAGATTTAGAAAAATTTTTATGAAGTTTGAAATTAAAGGTCAGTACTGAGTTAAACAAACAAAACTCAATTAAAAACACTGATGTCTCCAAAGAAAATAAATATTTTTTACTCAGTATAAATTAAATAATGCATAGTAAGATAAACAGAATCACAGAACCACAGCAGCATTTTGTCTTTGACATGGAGTAAAGATGAGAATTTTAGATGTAGCCTGTGGGCTCTGCAAGATATTTATTCTTTCAAATCATGTCACATTGCCTAAGCCAGTTTAGTTGAGCCAGCACTTATAGACCTTTTGCCTGGGGTAGACATTGTGCCAGGAGCTAGAGACTCCAAAATCGTCAAAGTTGGTCCCTTTCCCTACTGCCCCACCCCCCTGGAATCGAGCAATGGTATTTTGTTTGCTTAGCCATTTAAACAAGTGAGAAATATTATGGAAAAGATGTAAAACATAAAAGTATGTTTAATGAATAATTAGAAAGCAAATGCAGGTATAATCACCCCACTAAGTCAAGAAATAATACAAACAGTAGTGTGATCACTTCCCAGAGCAAGGGATAAGACAATGCTAGCATCCCCAAAGCACCTACTACTCCCTGTGACCTTTGCCAGTAACATCCCTTTTCATCTCCCCTGGAAGTAACTTCTCCTGATTTTATAGTAATTACTTCTTTGTTCTTCTTTCTAGTCTTTCAAACCTTCTCCGTATGCATCTCCTCAATATTATAGTTTAGTTTTGCTTACTTTTGAACTTCATGTAAATGCAACCATATTGTCCATATTATTTTTTTCTTGTTTCTGTCATTAAACATTGTTACATTCATCCATGTTGCTCCATGTAGTTTATCCATTGTAATTGTTCTTTACCACGATTTTACTTATCCATTCTTTTTTAATTAATTAATTAATTAATTAATTTTTTTGGGCTGCATTGGGTCTTCGTTGCTGTGTGTGGGCTTTCTCTAGTTGCATCGAGCAGGGGCTACTCTTTGTTGCGGTGCACGCGCTTCTCATTGCAGTGGCTTCTCTTGTTGTGGAGCACGGGCTCTAGGCATGCGGGCTCAGTAGTTGTGGCTCGCAGGCTCTAGAGCGCAGGCTCAGTAGCTGTGGCACACGAGCTTTGTTGCTCCGTGGCACGTGGGATCTTCCTGGACCAGGGCTCAAACCCATGTCCCCTGCATTGGCAGGTGGATTCTTAACTACTGCACCACCAGGGAAGTCCCATCCTACTGTTGATGGAAATTAAAATTGGGTCCATTTTGAGGCTCTTATGAAATGTGCTTACTCTTGACATGTCCCGTGATTCTCATATGTGTGAGTTTCAGTCTCTAGGTGTATACCCTGGGGTAGAACTGGGTGGACGTATCTTTCACTTTATGTGTCAGACTGTTTTCAAAGTCGTTGTACTAATTCACATTTCCAATGCAATGTGTGAGAGTGTGCTCATTATAGAACAGTGATGTGTGTGCTATGCTCCACGTAGCATCCTTCAGGGGCTGCAGAATAGGGCAGGGTAGGAGTTGGCCAAGTTCTGTGTCCCTCCCCACCCCCAGTTCACTCAGTGCAGTTTTCATGTTTTCCATATTGAACATCAGCAATCTTTTACTGGAAAAAACGTTTGCATGACTTAAAAAGAAAGGGATTGAAAATAATTGATCTGGAAGACAGATTATATACCTAAAACATAAGAGGCTCAATAAATGTCGAATGTTGAATGATGAACAAATGAATGAATGACGAAAAAACACTGAATGAATAGATTTTCAGAAATAAAGGTTATAAGAGAATATCTAGTTCTTTCCAGCTATGGCCTTTGTTCACAGGGAGATAGGTGACAGGGAAAGGTTATGTGAAGAGCAGGGATTTGTCTTTGCTTTTATTTCTATTTTCCAGTAATCCAGAGAGGAACAAAGAGAGTAGTGTGAGTTAGAGAGAAGAGAGAGAAAGAGGATAGAGACGGAGATACAGAGAAAGATGAGAGGAAGGAAGGAAAAGTGAAGGAAAAGGGTAGTTTTTTTTCTCTACAAGTCATGCTCTTCCATTTTGCTGAGTAGGTTCCCAGAGCACAATCTGAAAACCAGGTGACCACCATGAACTCCCCTTTCTTGGTCTCATCGCAGCTCAGTTTCTCCACCTTTGAGTTATTTTGTTCTTGATGCTTCTTGGGAGCTTGCGTTTGTGTTAGTCTGGAGGACCTCACCACATCCCATTGGTCTCCCCAGCTGCCCTTTGGCAGGTCATTACAACTCCCTTAAACACAGCTACAAGAACTTACCCATGACTGGGTCTCAGGGTTCCTAAGGAGGCCAAGGGCTTCCAGAAACTGTCCCCACTGTTGATGTCCTACTTGTTGATGTCCTTCACCACAATTAGCTTGTAGGCTCTTTTAGTTCAGACAACTCATATATAAGTATATATGCCTGCTACACACTTATATAATCCTTGATGCTATATCAACCAAAAAGGAAAACATTCAAGAATCTTGGGAGCCTTTTATTCCAAAAATGATTAACTAAAAGGAATGTGATCTTCTTAATAACATTTGTCCTCATTTTATTCAAAGTGCTTGTATAATTTAAATTCTATCGGTGATGAGAGTGGTGAGTTACCTGAAAGTAATCAATACTATCTACTTTAACTTTTCTCTTTTCTTTAAGGCTCTATTTCAAGTTCTTTCACTTGTAGGTACACACATTTTCCAATTTCAATAGAGGCTTTTCTTCTCTTTAGAAAAAACTCACATAATTTTTTTAAGGTTAATATTAATATGGAATTCAAACCCATTCATATGGTAATTCCATCATTCAAATTTATGACTGTAATTGAGAATCTTACATTATTTGATCTAAGGATAATCAAAATGAATAGGGCTATGGTCAGATCAAAGTGGGTTTTCAACACATGCAACACCAAAACTAAATGGGGTAATTTAATACTGCCTAATATAATATTCAATATTCATGGAGTGCTCCCCTCAATTTTCTCAGACGAAGTTATTATTCTCTCTAAAGGACAAATCTGAATAAAGAAACCACCACAGATGCTATTGCATATCAGCTTTAACACCTGGAAATTCTTACCATATGTGAACCACTTTTCAAAGACATTCATTCATTCATTCTATAATCACTTGTAGAGTGCCTATTAGACACTGTGTTAGGCAGTGAGAATACAAAAGCAAATGAAAAGAAAATAAGAAATGATTGGTCCCTTACTGATTGTTTTGGTAGCAAAGAATTGAGAAAAGAGACCTACAGAAGAAGTGAGACAATTAAAATTACTAAATAGTGGGATACACGCTATGAGTGAGGTACATGGAAGGTAAAATGGGAATTTGGGGTAAGGAGAGCATACGGCAATGATGGGTGAGATTTGGGAAAACTTCCTAGAGCAGCTGAATCTGAAAAATAGTAAGACCCAGGCAAAGGTAGACTGCAAGGACATTCCAAACAGAAGTGGGCAGGAAATGCAAAAATCCAGAAGTAAGAAAGAGCATCTTGTGGTTCCAGAATTGCAAGGGGCTTAGTATGACTAGAGATTATATGAGAGCTGGAGAATGATGAGAGATGAGGCTGGAGAGATTAGTAGACACCATATCGTATCATCATAAAAGACACCTGTAGGCCATTGTAGTGGGTTGAGGAGTATTCCCCCCAAAATTCATATTTACCTGGAACCTCAGAATGTGAGGTTATTTAGAAATAGGGTCTTTGCTGATGTAATTAGTTAAGGATCTCAGATGAAGTCATTCTGGATTTAGTGTGGGCCCTGAATCCAGTGACTGGTGTCCTTATAAGAAGAGGAGAGGACTCAGACACACAGAAAAGAAGGCCATGTGAAGATGAAGGCAGAGTTTGGAATGATGCAGCTCAAGCCAAGGAATGCCAAAGATTGCCAGGAGTCATCAGAATCTAGAAAAAGGTGAGGAGGTATTCTTCCCAAGAGATTTCAGAGGAAGCATGGACGTGCCAACATTTTGATTTTGGACTTCTAGCCTCCAGAACTGTAAAAGAATAAACTTCCGTGGTTTTAAGTCATGAAGTTTGTGGTAATCTGTTACATCAGCCCTGGGAAACTAATATAGTCATAATAAGGAGTTTGAATTGACATACAGACACCTTGACATGTCAGGTGTCAGCCTTGACATGTTCTATGAAAAGATTTAAGTAAAGAAGTGACGTTATCATATTGGTACTTTAAAAAGGTCACTCTGGCTGCAGTGTAGAGGATGGATGTGAAGAAACAGAGACTAAATATAGGGACACATTGGAAGGACCTAGGAAAGGGCAGCCTTAACTAGAGAAGTGAGAGAGGAGAATGAAGAGAAGTGGCTAGATTTGGGAAATATTAGAAAAGTAGACTTGACAGAACTTCATCATTATTTCTTAGATGTGAGGGTGTGTGAAGAGTAAAAAGTCAAGGACTATCGACGTACAGCCTAGCTTTCCCACAACGCTTTCGAAAAAGCATCTGTTCTCATCTACAGATCCAGCTAAAGCAGAGGACATAGGCAGACATGTTTGCACCACTTGAGTTGGGTAGGTTGGGGCAATCTGACTCTCTCCTGGTATGAACAAGGAAATGCTGTCGTGAGCTTGCCCTGAAAGGTCATGCTGGATTGGTGTTAGTCTTAGTGAGCCATATATTAGCAGAAAAATCTAGTTCACAGAGGGAGGAAACAAAGGAAAGCCAAAAAAATAAAAAACTTTAAAAAAAATTCAAGTGAACTTGGGAGATAGAGATTTTGAGGAGATTCCTTTGAGACCGGATTATAATTCTTATAAATGCCTTCCATGAAATTATCCTTAAGCATATGATAAATCTTCTTTTTACTTGCAGTATCGAGTGGCTTTTCTGTTTTGTAACCATACTATCTCATGCCATCACAGATCTCTGGCATGGATCACTGGATAGATGGCAGTACCATTTATCAAGAGGGAAGGATGGGAGGAAAAACAAGTTTTGAGGAAAAATTATGAGTTCAGATTTGGACATTTTGCCTTTGTGGTGCCTCAGGACATCTAGGCAAGTCCAGTGTGGACACTGAAGACCTTATCAGAATGTTTTGGACCAGAGTTCAACTCTGGAAGCCATCTCCCGGTAAAGATTAATTGGTGCCATTTTCTTCCAGGGTAAGTGGGAAAAGAAGGCTAAGGACAGTGGGAAGTCTGACATCTGAAGGACTTCTCTATTCCAGAAAGAAAGAGGAATCTGCAGAGGAGGCTAAGAAGGAATGGCCAGAAAAGTAGAAGAATAGTTTGGAAAAGTGTGAGGGTGGGGTCCAAGAAAGTGGAGAAAGGAAAGCATTTCAAGGAGATCAAGAGCATCAGATGCTGTGTGAGTGCCCTGTTTTTCGGCAAGGAAGAAACCGCTGCTGACTTTGGCAAGAGGAGATTTGGGGAAGTAATGGGGGTGGAGGAAAGATTATGAGTGGAAACAATAGATTATGTTTTCAGTGGGCTGGCTGTAATGAGAAGAAAAGACATACAGAGGTAACGAGAAGGGAACATAGGATAAAGGGAGGTGTCTGTTCGACTAAGATGGGAGAGACTTAAGCCTGTTGACAGACTGAAGTCAGTTGATAGAATTTAATGATAATTGAGAATCATTCATTAATGACTCAAGGTCTGTAGGAATGTGGGAGGGATAAATGCAATGCCTAGTTGAATAATTACCAACTTTCACGGTGGTGAGAGGGAATGGGAATAGAGTTTTTTTTTTTTTTTGAAGTACAAACAGATTATTTTTTAAATTTATTTATTTATTTATGGCTGTGTTGCGTCTTCGTTTCTGTGCCAGGGCTTTCTCTAGTTGCGGCAAGCGGGGGCCACTCTTCGTCGCGGTGCGCGGGCCTCTCACTATCGCGGCCTCTCTTGTTGCGGAGCACAGGCTTCAGACGCGCAGGCTCAGTAATCGTGGCTCACGGGCCTAGTTGCTCCGCGGCATGTGGGAATTTTCCCAGACCAGGGCGCGAACCCGTGTCCCCTGCATTGGCAGGCAGATTCTCAACCACTGCGCCACCAGGGAAGCCCGGGAATAGAGTTTTTTAAAAAAGGCAAGAACGCGGGCACGCACCCTCCGCCGTCCGTAGAGGGCGGCGCCGGGCGCGGGGCCCGGGCCGGGGGCGCCCCCGGGCTGGAGGCGGGCCTGCAGAAGCTGGCGCTGCGGCGGAAGAAGGTGCTGAGCGCCGAGGAAATGGAGCAGTTCAAGCTGGCGCAGGCGGCGGGCGGCGCCATGGACCCCGACGTGTGCAAGAGCCTGGTGGACCTGCTGGAGCTGAACGTGGTGCCCCTCGCCGTCTTGCAGATGCTCAGTGCTTGTGCGCCGGGCAGAGGCTGGCGAGCGAGCCCCAGGACCCCGCGGCCGCGCCCCTGCCCACGTCCGGCGTGCCTGAGACCCGAGGGAGAAACAAAGGCAGCGGTGCCCTCGGCGGCGGAGGCCCGGCGCTGCCAGAACGCGGCGTCCGGGAAGGATGCGGCCAGAGGATGCCCCGCCGACCCAGCGCCACCAGGCTGCCCAAGCGGGTGTGGGCCGGGGAAGAGCCCCACGCGGAGCAGCACCTGAGCGGGAGGCCTCGCACGGGCCCACCGCGGGCCGCCAGCCTCGCAGGCAGGCTGCTCCTCCCGTTGGTAATAAACCTCTTTGAAAACCTGAAAAAAAGAAAAAAAGGCAAGACTGCAGATAAATTTGTTGACAAGCGGTAAAAAGCAGAGGAATTTTTTCCTGATGATTTCTGATTTGGCTCTGTATAGTAAAATTAGGTACTAAAAGTTGAATCTGTGCAGAGGAAACGTACCAGAAAGGTAATTTGGAACTATAAATTACCTAAGTATCCCTACCCACCCTCCAGACTAGCTCCAAATGTGAAACAAATGTGAGTACTTGCAATCACTTAGGAAGTGACCTATAGAAGGGAAAATAACTTCTGGGGTCACCAAAAGTATATATAAACCTAAACTGGTTTTTTGTAAAGATAAATTAAAATACAAACACAGATGCACAGACACACACACACACATATATACACATACATATGTATACACATACCACTTTAAAGTTTGAAAAAGGAGATATGGTAGAAGTCAGAAGAGTTATACAAGAATATTTTGTGCACTCCGTGGTAATAAACTGAAAATCTAGAGAGAAGGAATTTTTTCTAGCAATATATAAATAACTAAAAGTTAAAAAAACTCCAAACACCAATATCATAGGAAGTATTGGACAAGTTAAATCTACTGCTTAAGAAAAGGTACCAGCCTCTCTTTTCTATTTGAACTGTGTTTTAAGGTAACTAAATAGTTGATAAGGGAAGATTCTTTGTTGAGGAATTTTAGTTAATAAATGCAGAAGGAATGATAGAATAAGAAAGTCACCATTTTTGTAAACCCTAATGAGACACAGTGGCTCTAAGGAATGTTCATTAATGGCTGCTAAAACTATTAGGTGAAAGGCTGATGGGGAACTTTATAATGAATGGATCAGGCTGACAATACTTGAATTCATGCACCAATCTCAGTGTCATTGTGAGTGGAACAACTTGACATTAAGGACAATCATGTAATATGAAGTATACCTCACCACCTATGAAGAATCCTCCACACAAAAAAATTGAGCTTAAATATAATCAAGCCTTTATCTAACTTTCAGTCTACAAAAAATGAGAAAAGAAGAACAAGTTAAACAATACTAAAAGGAAACAATCAACCAAGTCCAGAATCTGGAATATTCTGTAGGACAAACAATCATTTATTTCAACAAATAAATGGCATGGCAGGGCAGGAAGGGGTAGTTGAGAAGGTGAGAGGACACTTTTATAAACTGAGAGAATCAAGAGACAGAACAAACAAAATACAATGCTGTAGACCTTGTTTGGATTCTGATTCAAATAAACCAACTGTAAAAGGATATTTTTAAAACAATCAGGAAATTTTTGTTAGGTATAAGGTGGCCATGGAAAGGACGCTAGAATGGGGGCTTATAGAAAAGAAAAGGAAATGGGAATAGCAGTAACAGAGGAAAATATAAAACAAAAGAGGGGCATTGAATGAACTGGTAATGATAGTGTGTGATATACTGAAGAGTATGACCAATTTGGTTCGGTACATGTGATGTCACTGTTATTCATTGACACTGCAATCCCACGTTCAGTAGTTTTTTAATAGAAACAAATGTATTAGTGTAAAGGGATATATGAACAAGGATGTTTATTGTAGCAATTTTTGGTAATAGCAGAAATCAGGGCTTGTACATCCATCAACAGGTGAATGGTTGAGTAGATTACATTCTGTCCATATAATGGAATATTATGCAGCTATTGAGAAGACTTACTTAGAGTTACACATATATTGATCTGGAAAGATGTCCATGAAACTTTAAGTGAAAAATGCAAGCTGCAAAGTAATGGGCATGAATTATCCCATTTATTGTAAACCATAAAGAAATAAGGAGAAGAAAAAATTCCAACATATGTATATTTCTGTGTCAGTCAGGGTCTAGTTGTCAGAAGAGAGAAATAATACAGTTACATATGATTATATGATTTTATATATGATTAAATATAAAATAATGGTGAACTCGGCACCAATTTGCTAACCAGATAACTGAAAGAGAACTTGGAGAACTCTAGGTTAGGAGGTGTGATGACTCTGGTTCTGCAGTTGTTGGAAAAACTGTAAGTTGTATTCAGCTACTGTCTGGGGCCATGGCTGTGGCTGCAGGACTGAAGAGCATTGGTCAAGTGATTCTCATGGGGTCCATTAGCAAACCGGAAGGAAACAAGGATCCTGACAGGAAGCTAGGGAGTAAAGGAGAAATGTGGTTTGCAGAGTCACAATCCCAGCATCACAAAACACAGAGGGAAGTTGGAGCTGAGAGACAAGGGCTTAATAACTGATACCATGTATTTGCACATAACTGTATGGACATGCAGAAAAGCATTGAATGATACAAATCAACCTGTTCATATGAACAGCAGTAACCTCAGAGGTAAGAAGAGACTGGGAACTTAAAACAAAGAAAAAATAATAACTCCATGTAGTGTATGATGGATTGCAGTGTGTACATACTATATGTGTAATAATAATTTTTAAAAACCCACATAACCAATGAAGAATAAAAATAAAGAAAAATTAAAATTAGAAGTAGAAATACCCTGAGGTGTGCCCTGGGGAGAGAATAGCTCTGTCTCTGCACGGAGGTGGATGCCTTGGACCTGAGAGGCAGCTGCTTTAAGGGAGTGATTTGCACTGTTAAACATAAAGCTAAATTTATGATTGGATTTTAAAGTGTGCTAAACTGTGGCAACTTCTTGATTATTGAATCTAGATAATGGGTACATGGAAGTTCATTGTATTGTTCACTCTACTTTTGTGTAGGTTGATATTTTTTTCAAGATAAATACCAGGAAAGGAAGATTCTGATAAAAATCACGATTTATTTTACAATCATAGCCCATGAAAGGAAGAAAATAGATGTATTTTTCCTAATTCCAAGAGAATATGGAGAGTCCTTTATGCTTGTTGAATTAATTACAATAAGATCAGTTACAGTTTGATGAGTTAATTCAAATTGAACTTCCTGTAACAATGAGGAAATAAAATTTCTTAAACAAGTAAAACAAGCAGCATTGTCTCAAAATTAAGGATAATATAACAATAAACTATTGTAGTTAAAAATCAAGATGTAACTGGTGGGGACTTCTCTGGCAGTCCAGTGGTTAAGACTTCACCTTCCAATGCAGGGGGTGTGGGTTCGATCCCTGGTCGGGGAGCTAAGATCCCACATGCCTTGCGGCCAAAAAACCAAGACAAAAACAAAACAAAACAAAAAAAAACCAGAAGCAATATTGTAACAAATTCCATAGAGACTTTAAAAATGGTCCATATCAAAAAAAAATCTTAAAAAAAAAATGATGTAACTGGGAACTTCTTAAATGCACCCTAGGCAGAAATTTCATCATGATAAGAAACATAAATCTGTCAAGAAGGGACCTTTGCCCCAACCTGGCTAATGTTTAAATTTATAGTTGTCCTCAAAACATCTGATTGGTTAATAGAGTCTGTCTTTGATCTTAATCTCTCTAATAAGCTGCATGATCAGCTTAATGTATTATAATCTTAAAATGTATGTGTCAACATCTCATCTGCCCAAGGTTCCTGTTATTGAAATATAGGGCACCTCTGCTATAATCTGGAATTAAATTTAATCAAAGCAGAATCAACAATATCTGGATATTTTTATTTATTTATTTCCTCTGCTCTAGGTCTGTAAATTTGAGAACCTTAAGAATGCAGGAGGCGAGGATTGGAACCAAGATGGCGGAGTAGAAGGACGTGCTCTCACTCCCTCTTGCGAGAACACCAGAATCACAACTAGCTGCTGGACAATCATTGACAGGAGGACACTGGAACTCACCAAAAAAGATACCCCACATCCAAAGACAAAGGAGAAGCCACAATGAGATGGTAGGAGGGGTGCAATCACAGTAAAATCAAATCCCGTAATTGGTGGGTGGGTGACTCACAGACTGGAGAACACTTATACCACAGAAGTCCACCCACTGGAGTGAAGGTTCTGAGCCCCACGTGAGGCTTCCCAACCTGGGGGTCCAGCAACGGGAGGAGAAATTCCTAGAGAATCAGACTTTGAAGACTAGTGGGATTTGATTGCAGGACTTTGACAGGACTGGGGGAAACAGAGACTCCACTCTTGGAGGGCACACACAAAGCAGTGAGCTCATCAGGACCCAGGGGAAGGAGCAGTGACCCCAGGGGAGACTGAACCAGACCTACCTGATAGTGTTGGAGGGTCTCCTGCAGGGGTGGGGGGTGGCTGTGGCTCACTGTGGGGACAAGGACACTGGCAGCAGAAGTTCCAGGAAGTACTCCTTGGCATGAGCCCTCCCAGAGTCTGCCATTAGCCCCACCAAAGAGACCAGCTAGGCTCCAGTGTTGGGTTGCCTCGGGCCAAACAGCCAACAGGGAGGGAACCCAGCCCCACCCATGAGCAGTCAAGCGGCTTAAAGTTTTACTGAGGTCTGCCCACCACAGCAACAGTCAGCTCTACCCACCACCACTCCCTCCCATCAGGAAACTTGCACAAGCCTCTTAGATAGCCACATCCACCAGCGGGCAGAGAGCAGAAGCAAGAAGAACTACAGTCCTGCAGCCTGTGGAACAAAAATCATATTCACAGAAAGACAAGATGAAAAGGCAGAGGGCTATATACCAGATGAAGGAACAAGAGAAAACCCCAGAAAAACAACTAAATGAACTGGAGATAGGCAACCTTCCAGAAAAAGAATTCAGAATAATGATAGTGAAGATGATCCAGGAACTTGGAAAAAGAATGGAGGCAAAGATCGAGAAGATGCAAGAAATGTTTAACAAAGACCTAGAAGAATTAAAGAACAAACAAACAGGGATGAACAATACAATAACTGAAATGAAAAATACACTAGAAGGAATCAATAGCAAAATAACTGAGGCAGAAGAACGGATAAGTGACCCGGAAGACAGAATGGTGGAATTCACTGCTGTGGAACAGACTAAAGAAAAAAGAATGAAAAGAAATGAAGACAGCCTAAGAGACCTCTGGGGCAACATTAAACGCAACAACATTTGCATTATAGGGATCCCAGAAGGAGAAGAGAGAGAGAAAGGACCAGAGAAAATATTTGAAGAGATTATAGTCGAAAACTTTCCTAACATGGGAAAGGAAATAGCCACCCAAGTCCAGGAAGTGCAGTGAGTCCCATACAGGATAAACCAAGGAGAAACACGCCTAGACACATTAGTAATCAAATTGGCAAAACTTAAAGACAAAGGAAAATTATTGAAAGCAACAAGGGAAAAACAACAAATAACATACAAGGGAACTCCCATAAGGTTAACAGCTGATTTCTCAGCAGAAACTCTACAAGCCAGAAGGGAGTGGCATGATATACTTAAAGTGATGAAAGGGAAGAACCTACAACCAAGATTACTCTACCCGGCAAGGATCTCATTCAGATTCGATGGAGAAATCAAAAGCTTTACAGACAAGCAAAAGCTAAGAGAATTCAGCACCACCAAACCAGCCCTACAACAAATGCTAAAGGAACTTCTCTAAGTGGGAAACACAAGAGAAGAAAAGGACCTACAAAAACAAACCCAAAACAATTAAGAAAATGGTCATAGGAACATACATAATGATAATTACCTTAAACGTGAATGGATTAAATGCTCCAACCAAAAGACACAGGCTTGCTGAATGGATAAAAAACAAGACCAATATATATGCTGTCTACAAGAGACCCACTTCAGACCTAGGGACACATACAGACTGAAAGTGAGGGGATGGAAAAAGATATTCCATGCAAATGGAAATCAAAAGAAAGCTGGAGTAGCAACTCATATCAGATAAAATAGACTTTAAAATAAAGAATGTTACAAGAGACAAGGAAGGACACTACATAATGATTAAGGGATCGATCCAAGAAGAAGCTATAACAGTTATAAATATATATGCATCCAACATAGGAGCACCTCAATACATAAGGCAACTGCTTACAGCTATAAAAGAGGAAATTGACAGTAACACAATAATAGTGGGGGACTTTAACACCTCACTTAAACCAATGGACAGATCATCCAAACAGAAAATTAATAAGGAAACACAAACTTTAAATGACACAATAGACCAGATAGATTTAATTGGTATTTATAGGACATTCCATCCAAAAATAGCAGATTACACTTTCATCTCAAGTGCGCACAGAACATTCTCCAGGATAGATCACATCTTGGGTCACAAATCAAGCCTCAGTAAATTTAAGAAAATTGAAATCACATCAAGCATCTTTTCTGACCACAGTGCTATGAGATTAGAAATCAATTACAGGGAAAAAAATGTAAAAAACACAAACACATGGAGGCTAAAGAATACATTACTAAATAACCAAGAGATCACTGAAGAAATCAAAGAGGAAATCAAAAAATACCTAGAGACAAATGACAATGAAAACACGATGATCCAAAACCTGTGGGCTGCAGCAAAAGCAGTTCTAAGAGGGAAGTTTATACCTATACAATCCTACCTCAAGAAACAAGAAAAATCTCAAAGAAACAATCTAACCTTACACCTGAAAGAACTAGAGAAATAAGAACAACCAAAACCCAAAGTTAGCAGAAGGAAAGAAACCATAAAGATCAGAGAAGAAATAAATGAAATAGAAACAAAGAAAATAATAGCAAAGATCAATAAAACTAAAAGCTGGGTCTTTGAGAAGATAAACAAATTTGATAAACCATTAGCCAGACTCATCAAGAAAAAGAGGGAGAGGACTCAAATCAATAAAATTAGGAATGAAAAAGGAGAAGTTACAACAGACACCGCAGAAATACAAAGCATCTTAAGAGACTACTACAAGCAACTCTATGCCAATATATAAAATGGACAACCTGGAAGAAATGGACAAATTCTTAGAAAGGTATAACCTTCCAAGACTGAACCAGGAAGAAATAGAAAATATGAACAGACCAATCACAAGTAATGAAATTGAAACTGTGATTAAAAATCTTCCAACAAACAAAAGTCCAGGACCAGATGGCTTCACAGGTGAATTCTACCAAACATTTAGAGAAGAGCTAACACCCATCCTACTCAAACTCTTCCAAAAAATTGCGGGGGAAGGAACACTCCCAAACTCATTCTATGAGACCACCATCACCCTGATACCAAAACCAGACAAAGATACTACAAAAAAAGAAAATTACAGACCAATATCACTGATGAATATAGATGCAAAAATCTTCAACAAAATACTAGCAAACACAATCCAAGAACACATTAAAAGAATCATACACCATGATCAAGTGGGATTTATCCCAGGGATGCAAAGATTCTTCAATATACGCAAATCAATCAATGTGATCCACCATATTAACAAATTGAAGAATAAAAACCATATGATCATCTCAATAGATGAAGAAAAAGCTTTTGACAAAATTCAACACCCATTTATGATAAAAACTCTCCAGAAAGTGGGCATAGAGGGAACCTACCTCAACATAATAAAGGCCATATATGACAAACCCACAGCAAACATCATTCTCAATGGTGAAAAACTGAAAGCATTTCCTCTAAGATCAGGAACAAGACAAGAATGTCCACTCTCACCACTATTATTCAACATAGTTTTGGAAATCCTAGCCACGGCAATCAGAGAAGAAAAAGAAAAGGAATACGAATTGGAAAAGAATAAGTAAAACTGTCATTGTTTGCAGATGAGATGATACTATACATAGAGAATCCAAAGATGCCACCAGAAAACTACTAGAGCTAATCAATGAATTTGGTAGATTTGCAGGATACGAAATTAATGTGCAGAAATCTCTTGCATTCCTATACACTAATGATGAAAAATCTGAAAGTGAAATTAAGAAAACACTCCCGTTTACCACTGCAACAAAAAGAATAAAGTACCTAGGAATAAACCTACCTAGGGAGACAAAAGACCTGTATGCAGAAAACTATAAGACACTGATGAAAGAAATTAAAGATGATACCAACAGATGGAGAGATATACCATGTTCTTGGATTGGAAGAATCAATATTGTGAAAATGACTATACTACCCAAAGCAATCTACAGATTCAATGCAATCCCTATCAAATTACCAATGGCATTTTTTATGGAACTGGAACAAAAAATCTTAAAATTTGTATGTAGACACAAAAGACCCCGAATAGCCAAAGCAGCCTTGAGGGAAAAAAACGGAGCTGGAGGAATCAGACTCCCTGACTTCAGACTATACTACAAAGCTACAGTAATCAAGACAATATGGTACTGGCACAAAAACAGAAACATAGATCAATGGAACAAGATAGAAAGCCCAGAGATAAACCCACGCACCTGTGGTCAACTAATCTATGAGAAAGGAGGCAAGGATATACAATGGAGAAAAGACAGTCTCTTCAATAAGTGGTGCTGGGAAAACTGGACAGCTACATGTAAAAGAATGAAATTAGAACACTCCCTAACACCATACACAAAAATTAGCTGAAAATGGATTGGAGACCTAAATGTAAGACCGGACACTATAAAACTCTTAGAGGAAAACATAGGAAGAACACTCTTTGACATAAATCACAGCAAGATCTTTTTGATCCACCTCCTAGAGTAATGGAAATAAAAACAAAAATAAACAAATGGGACCTAATGAAACTTGAAAGCTTTTGCCCAGCAAAGGAAACCATAAACAAGATGAAAAGACAACCCTCAGAATGGGAGAAAATATTTGCAAACGAATCAATGGACAAAAGATTAATCTCCAAAATATATAAACAGCTCATGCAGCTCAATATTAAAAAAACAAACAACCCAATCCAAAAATGGGCAGAAGACCTAAATAGACATTTCTCCAAAGAAGACATACAGATGGCCAAGAAGCACATGAAAAGCTGCTCAACATCACTAATTATTAGAGAAATGCAAATCGAAACTACAATGAGGTACCACCTCACACCAGTTAGAATGGGCATCATCAGAAAATCTACAAGCAACAAATGCTGGAGAGGGTGTGGAAAAAAGGAAACCCTCTTGCACTGTTGGTGGGAATGTAAATTGATACAGCCACTATGGAGAACAGTATGGAGGTTCCTTAAAAAACTAAAAATAAAATTACCATATGATCCAGCTATCCTACTACTGGGCATATACCCAGAGAAAACCATCATTCAAAAAGAGTCATGCTCCCCAATGTTCATTGCAGCACTATTTACAATAGCCAGGTCATGGAAGCAACCTAAATGCCCATCGACAGATGAATGGATAAAGAAGATGTGGTACATATATACAATGGAATATTACTCAGCCATAAAAAGGAACGAAATTGAGTCATTTGTTGAGACGTGGATGGATCTAGAGACTGTCATACAGAGTGAAGTAAGTCAGAAAGAGAAAAACAAATATCGTATATTAATGCATATATGTGGAACCTAGAAAAATGGTACAGATGAACCGATTTGCAGGGCAGAAATTGAGACACAGATGTAGAGAACAAACGTATGGACCCCAAGGGGGGAAAGCGGAGGGGGGGGTGGTGGTGGTGGTGTGATGAATTGGGTGATTGGGATTGACATGTGTACACTGATGTGTATAAAATTGATGACTAATAAGAACCTGCTGTATAAAAAAATAAATAAAATTCAAAAATTCAAGAATAAAAAAAGTGTCATGTACCACAATGTTCATTGCAGCACTATTTACAATAACCAGGACATGGAAGCAACCTAAGTGTCCACGGACAGATGAATGGATAAAGAAGATGTGGCACATATATATACAATGGAGTATTACTCAGCCATAAAAAGAAATGAAATTCAGTTATTTGTAGTGAGGTGGAAGGACCTAGAGTCTGTCATACAGAGTGAAGTATGTCAGAAGGAGAAAAACAAATACCATATGCTAACACATATATATGGGATCTAAAAAAAAATGGTTCTGAAGAACCTAGGGGCAGGACAGGAATAAAGACGCAGACGTAGAGAATAGATTTGAGGACACGGGGAGGGGGAAGGGTAAGCTGGGATGAAGTGAGAATGGCATGGACATATATACACTACCAAATGTAAACTAGATAGCTAGTGGGAAGCAGCCGCATAGCACAGGGAGATCAGCTCGGTGCTTTGTGTCCACCTAGAGGGGTGGGATAGGGAGGGTGGAAGGGAGGCGCAAGAGGGAGGGGATATGGGGATATGTGTATGCATATAGCTGATTCACTTTGTTATACAGCAGAAACTAACATAACATTGTAAAGCAATTATGCTCCAATAAAGATGTTAAATAAAATGTTAGGAACAAAAAAATAAAAAAATAGAGCATAGAAGTTTAAAGGTACATTTTCTTGGAATCTATGTGTAGAGCTAAACTGAAACACTGAGCAAAGAAGTTGGTGAAATTTGTGCGTGATTTTGACTCAGTTTAAAAAAAAAGAAGAATGCAGGAGGATTGGAAGAGATTAATATTATGTGAAGGAGATTGCCCTTTTTTGAAGACTCCAGACAACTCTGGCAGGATCATCAAGAGAGCTAGCTAGTATGGTTAAGTGTCAATAATATGTAGGCCAGCAAGAAGTCAGGAAGTGGGTCCTAATCAAACTCCAGAGCCATCTCTACTTGGGTGTGGAAGGCAGACTGACCCTCTTTTGGCAGGGAAACCCTTAGGGCTTTAAGACAATTCAGAGGAAATGTGGAAACTTCAAGAAGGAGATACTAAAGTTCCTGCTAACAGTGCTTATGGACTGTGGGGTCTGCAGTGCCACGATCCCCCAAGTATGTGCAGCACCTCCAACTGAATACACTTGGGAAGTGCAGTCAGTGTCCTAAGTCTGTGGAGTAGGGGAGTCAGGAAAGTGGTAGAAATTTGAAATAGCTGCCATGAGGAATGGGAAAAACAGCTGATAAAGTATTCGCCTAAGAACTTTTGGGCTGTGAGGAAGAATAATAATCCGAGGTTGGAGAAACTTATTACATGATTTTCTCAGCAGCCCTAAAGCAACGTGAGTTCAGGGGCTGAGAGGATGGATGAATGAAGACTGGGGTATGATGGGAGGCAAGAGGACAAAGATGGTGAGCTCACTGATGAGACAGTGATTGAACTGATACAACCTGGGGTCTGGGCTGAGTAAAGAAAAGAAAGAAGACAGAAGGGTATGAAAGTTAGGGGGAAACAGGAGGCAATACATGGCGGGGGGATGAGGGGGTTGACTAGATCAAAGGCCAAGGGGAGGAGTAAGATGTGGAAGAGCTAGAGGGTTGTGGTCAGTGAGCAATTTACCGGAATTCAATCTATCAGAGGTGGGGCACATAGATGTACAAAGGTCCTCAGGTGTGCCCCTGGGAGGAGGTGGTTGTTATGGAATAAAGGTCGTTGAATATATCAAGGCACCGTGAAGCTAGAGTACTGGATGACTTATCCATGTGGGTGTTAACACTGATGGCAAGGAGCAAAGAGAAAGGCTCTCTGGTATGAATTTAGGAGAATACCAGAAGATTAATAGATGACAGGCTGCTCTTACCTGGGACTGTGAGTCCCAGCCTCTGATCTCTATGCATTGCATTCTGGCATCCTGGAAAGGAATTCAAGGACGCTGGTCCACTCTTCTCTGAATATTCCCCGCCCCCCCCCCCCCCCCCCCCGACACCTACAGCCACCTCCCCCTCACACACACACACACGCAGCCCGGAGGCCTCTCTCATTCTAACTTAGCAAAGAGCAATGGAAAGGTCCTAAATATAAATCACTCATTAAATCAGAAGAGAAAAAAGTGAAGATGACAACCGTTTATGAGGAAGATGAATGGTTTATCATATTGTTATGAGTCAAGAAATCAGGATATTTATTTCAGGTTCACTTTGTGCTTAGCTTAGAGTTTAAGTGTTAGGGCTTTGGAGTTCAGCAGTCCAAAGACCAGATCTACTGCTTAAGAGCTGCGTGAGCAAAGCAAATTACTTTACCTCCGGAAACTTCAGATTGTTGTCTTAAAATTATGATAATACCACCTACTTCATAGAGTTGCTATGAGGATGAAATGAGATGTTCCTTGTAAACTATAAACTGTTTAGAAGAGTAAGTGCTCAACCCCTGCTAGGTATTATCATCCTTCTCCTTCCTTGTTCCTGAAGCATTTTTCTCACGCACTCCTCTTTCCTCAATCCAGAAATGAAGAGAAATTCATCCACCTGTTTGTCAGGGAATGTGATGGATTCAGCTTATACCAACTGCAGAGTTGTTTGCTTCTCTTCCCAACTTGTGGTTCAGTGATATTGATAGCTGAGATCCACCACACTGGGAGTACTTACATCATGGAAATTGGCAAATACTTCAAAATAGGACTTTGGGGGGGTCTGGTTTACCAGCACACGACTGCCATTGGGTTTCCACTTGGGTGTTGCCCTGTCAGATCAGTAGCTAGACGGCAGGCTGATGTGCAACTCCTAGCCTGGTTCCCAGCCTCTTGCAGGTTTTCATGTAGTAAGACTCTGCTGGCCTGAGATATCTGCTATCTTCTCCTGCCCCAGTGCCTCTATCAACCTCTGACTGCTGGGCTCCATGAAACCTCACCATTGCCAGATCCCTCTATTTCACAGCTCTTTCCTGATGTCTCTACAGTGTTCACTTAGGGGACTACAACACCTCCAGTATTATCCCAGCTCCTTCCTAGTTTTTATCATGGATTTAAATGTCTTTAGAGAGAAGGAAGGGAGGACTGGGAGAGAACCCTCTAGCTCCCTCAAACACAGCTCCCATATGAGGGAAGGTTGGCCCTCTAAGGTTTCTCATTTCTGCAGTCTTTTATTTCTTCCTTCAGGGGCAAAAGGATGGGCTCTTCCATTTTCCCTATTTTCCCCAGTGGCATAGAAAGGGAGAGCAACTGATTAAACTTTTCTACGTGATTCCATCTGACTTATCCTTAGTGGAGTTTTCCCTTTGCTTCTGCCCATAGGTTAATTGTCAGTTTTTATTTTGATTTGGGTATTCATCTTCTTTCTTCTTCTTAAGTATTTTGATTGGAAGTTGAAAAAGGTTATGTCAGGATAACCTTTTTATATGGGAAATTGTCTCAAGAGAAACTCAATTTTGCTTACAAAGTTTATTTCTGTTCTATCCCTTTTCATGCCCCACCCCCATGAAGTTGTTAACAGAATTATTGTGCATTATATTTCCTTACAGAAAGTACAGATAGCAAGGACAGGATCCAATTCAACTTAGAGTTTCTAGGAATTTCTTGGAATGTACCATAGTGCCCTGACTAAAAAGATTCCTTCAATATGCACAAATTAAGAGAATTATGAACTCTGCCTTGAAGGAGAGCTGAGAGCCAGGAAATACTCAGATATATTAAAATATGTTTTCAAAAATTACCTTTAACCTCAATAGATAAAACCTATATCCAAACTGAAAGTTTAAAATCCCCTCCAAGCTAATGGATTTAACAAGAAACAAAGCCCCAATTCGAGTATGTATTGTATACCATCTACCAAAATAATTTCTGGCAGAGAAAAAGTTTTATCAGAAGATCTTTCTGTGCCAGAAAGACCTGTATTTTAGGACCATCCTTAGGAATGAATGTTACACAATTGATAGTGGATATTTTCTGAATAAGAACGTGGACAGAAAAGGTAGTGAGAAGGGTATCAGTGGGTTATTTAAAGGCTGCTCTTGTGCTGGGGAGCTCTGTGGACTGCGTGCAAGTGCTGGGAAACAACAGGGGTGGGGCTCTACCCCTCTTTCCCGCTTCTGTCATCAACTGGAGGTCTAGGAGGATGAGTAATGTAGCTTGATTTACTTTACCTGCGTGCTTCCAGGTTGTGATTAGCTGTCAAGGGGATTAACCTCTTTCCTCTGAGTGAGTCATCAGATTGTTTTATTTCTGGAGAAGTAACGCCTTCCCTTCCACGTGGGGAGAGCCAGGTGAGCGTGAATGCTGGGCTTTGTTAAACAAATCAGAATCCTTTTATATGGCAGGAGGCGCCAGCCTGGGTTCATCAGGAGCAAGGCATGCCAAAGTAACCTCATTTACTTCCTTACAAGGGATTGGTAGAAGAAAGGAGAGCTTTTTATATTTATTCTTTGATTTAGTGAGATAGCTGACAAAGACAATCATGACATCCTTATAGATGAATCCAGGAAATGCAATGTGGAAAATAATACAATGGATTATGTGGATTAGATTCTTAGCTAATTTAATAATAGTGGCCAAACATCTCTAATTTATCAATCCATGTTGGCTTAGAGGTTTGTTTTTCTTTCTGGTGTGTGTAGTTTTATGCAGGATTCATGAATATTCATATTTTTATAAGCTATCTCAATGAAGACCTAGGAGAGATACTTCCCAAATGGGCAGATGACTAAAAGCTGGAGGCACGGATTACAGGTTGGGTGATAGAATCAAGATCTCCACAGACTACGTGATAGACTCTCAAAAGATAAAATTTGGCATGGATTAATGTCTACACTTAAATTTTAAAGATCAGCCTCACAAACAGAAGTTGAGGGAGACTTAGAACAGAAAAAACAACTTCTTAAAAAAAAAGCCAAGGGTTTTGGTGATTTTAACCTTATGCTACCTAATAGTTTACCACTAAGAAAAAGCAAAGTGAAATCTTAGGTTGTGTTAATAAAAGTATAGCAAAAGAGGACTGGAGGCTGGTGTTTTCTGTAATGATCAGAACACAGTCATTCATGCTTATTTATTACTATGGTGCCGGTTGTCATTCTAGAAATTATGGGAATCTGAAAATGGATCAGAGTTACTTCAGGAAGCTTCCAGTTTATTCAGAGGTAAGTCTGTACTTTAATAACCACAGCAGAAGACAGGAATCGAGGTATCATAAGAGAGGTATAGGTATAGGTGAATTCAGAGAAGCCAGAGATTATTTCTAGGAGTAAGGATCAAGAAATGCTCATTGCGCAGAAGGCATACATACCTGGAGGAGAGAACATGGTCAAATCTCTTGTGTTATATGTGAATCTTATAGGGGGCTGGCCAGCAGATACTCGGCACATGGCTTCAGAGGACCAATTTGAAGTGTCAGAAGCAAAAGGAAATTGTTTGGAAATCCCGAGTGCAGAAATGGTACAGAGAATAGGTAAGTTGGGCTGAGTTTGTCAGGGGCAATAGTGTAAAAGAAGATTTGAAAAGTAAATTGGAGTCATATAATTGTGCTTTATTAATATCAGTGAGAAGGGGTCACAGGTCTTCAAAGAGGTCCTTTCCTTTCAAACAAGGGTTGAATCTCCCAGCTTTGCCTCTGTTCTCTGACCATCACAGTCTAACTCTGGATTATTATTCTCCAGCTTATGCCATTGGGGCTTTGATGCCTTCTATCTGCACTCTCTCCAAAACCAACCCTAATCCATTCATGTGTTATTAATACTTGTAACAACTACACCTCATGCAAAAGATGTTTGCATTTTACAGAATATGCACAGAAGAGGTGTAATCAAGGAAGTGAATTGAACAACTAATCAACCATAAAGGGTAGATAGAGTGGAAAGAGAAAGATTGAGGCCAAGAAAGAGGTAATGAAGGTCAGACTTAAGGTTGTACTTATAGGAATATAGAGGAGGGAGCACTTTTAAGAGATATACATAATGACCTCTAAAGCAGGATCTTACTTACTGGGGAAAAACTGTACACATTCCTGCCTGAGTTAGGAACCAGGTAAGAATGATCACCATCTCCACAACAAATTAACTCCATTGGACTTCAGCCTACATAAGCACTCAAAGTGGAAAATAAATAGAAGGTTAAAAATTGAAAAGGGATTGAAAAGGAAGAGGCAAAACTATCTTTTTTTCCAGATTATATGATAGTTTACCTGAAAAAATAAATAAAACTCTAAAACTGAAAGCAAAGTGAAACAAATCAATCTAATTGTATATCAAGTTGGTGCTACAACCATAAAGAGGAAAAAATTATTTCAACTGTCTTTAGCACATAGGACTCTGACTATATATCCTTAGTGAGATGTATCATAATAGTGAAAAAAAGGGCAAAGAAATCTTGCACTTTACTTGGTAGCAACTTTGGTATTGTTATTGATATTACAGTTTTGAAACTAGCTCATGTACATCATAAGATAAAACAAAAAAAAATTATGTTCACATTATTAGGAACCAGTATTTTCAGTGTGAAAGAAGAGATATAAATATGAAATCAAAGAAATGAAGAAAAGCTTATGTCATTCTCAGCAAACTAGGAAGGAAACTTTGTCAATTTGCTAAGGCACACACCAAAACAACAACAACAGCCAGTGTTACTTTAATGGTGAACTATTTAACATTTCTCCCCTAAGTTGGGGACAAGACAATAATATCTATTTTTACCACCTCTATTCACATTGTACTGAAGATCCAGTACTGGAGACTTACTGGAAGTAACACCAGTACAATAAAACAATAAAAAAAAAAAAAGGCATGCAATTGGAAAGGAAGAAGTAAAATTCTCTCTATTCACAGAGGATTTGATTGTATACTTACAAAATCCCATTGAGTCTACAGATAAATTTCTAGAATAATAAGTTGAATTAGCAAAGGTATCTGGATACAAGGTCAATAGGAAAAAAATATTTTTACACATTAACAACAATCAACTAGAAAATAAAAATGTTAAAACTATCATTTACAATGGCACAAAATAATAGATACCACAGGATTGAAGTCAATCGAAGATGTGCAAGACTTCTACAATGAAAACTACAAAACATTGTCAAGAAAAATTAAAGAAGACCTAATTAATAGAGAGATACACCATTTCAAGGATTGGAAGGCTCAGTATTGTTAAGATGGCAATTCTCCCCAAATTGATATATAGATTTAATGCAATTCCATAAAAATCTCAACAGGTTTTTTATAGAAATTCACAAGTGATTTAAAAATTTATATGAAGAAAGCAAAATATCTATAATAGTTAATCTTGAAGAAGGATGGATTTGAAGGACTAACCTACCAGACAACAAGAATCAATCTAAAACCTAAAAAATAAAAAAAAAATTAAAAAAAACAGAATTAATCTAAAACCTATTTAAAAGAGTGAGTCTGTGTGTTGGCATAAGGACAGACAAATAGATCAGTGAAATAGAGACTCTGGAAATAGACCCATGCATATATGGTTACTTGATTTACAACAAAGTCACCAATGCAATTCAGTGGGAAAAGGGTGGCTTTTTTTTCAGTGAATGGCACTGGAACAATTTAATATTTACATGGAATAAAAAGACCCTAGTAACAGGTTCTTAATTTTTTTTTTTTTTTTTGGCTGCACCACGTGGCTTGCAGGATCTTAGTTCCCTGATCTGGAAACCAGGCCATGGTAGTGAAAGCCTGGAATCCTAACCACTAGGCCACCAGGGAACTCCAGGCTCTTCATTTTAACGTGCTCAAAAATCAACTTGAGATTAAATCATAGATCTAAATGTGAAAGGCAAAACAATAATATTTCTAGAAAAACACATAAGATAATATATTCATGGAATTGGGGTAGGCAAAAAATTCATAACTGGGACACAAATGAACTAACCATAAAAAAAGAAATGTTGACAAATCAGACTTCATCAAAATTAAAACTTCTGTTCATCAAAAGCACCATTAAGACAGTGAAATAAAACTGTATGTCTACAAAGAAATTGTACTAGAATATTTATAGCAGTTAGACTCATAATAGCCCCAAACTGGAAATGGCCCAAATGCCCATCAACAGAAGAATGGATAAATAAACCATGTGCTTATTCACTGGACAATCCTTTCAACTTTTCTTTATTTTTGAAATGTTGTATAATAAGATTTGGGGCAGAAAACTACAGGAAAAAACAAACACAATAGGATGCTTATGTTTTAAAATTATTCCTGGGTATTTAAATCTGGAATGAATTTATGAATTGGCAAGGACACACATCACATTTTATGTTTTATATAGCATATCTGGGTATTTTTTAATTGAGTATACATACTTCAATAAATCATGAATTTTACTTTATCATGTGGTGCAAAAAGAAAAAGAAGCATATGTACATTCTGTTACTGCGCTGCACCTATGGTCGATCCCATACAAACATAATATTTTCAATGAGATTTTTAGAGCTATATGGAATTGTATGACTTTTTCATAATTATTCTTTGAGTTCATATTACCAAATATGATAGTTATTTTAAAAAATGGGAAATACAGAAACATCTGTAGTCAGCAGTAAGTGGGATGTATTTCTTTGCTATTTAAGTTGGAAATTTCTTATGTTGCTGAAACTATTTGTAGAATTTTTTTTAACTTAAAAACACAGGCAGTATATTCACAGAATTAAATGTACAGTTATTTTAAATTTTTAAAAATGAAGGTAATATATAGCTTTCCAATACAAAATATATGAAGACAAAAATTTTTTAAGATAAAGAAACTGGCTGTAGGAGACAAGGCACTGACACCAGTCAGAGAAACACAGAGCTTCAGGCTTAAGTGAACACGTGCAAACTGAACAAGACCGTGGCTCAGAATGCTAGCTTCGCCCACAGGCCCCTCTGAGAGGTTCCTTCCCTGAACCCCTACAGAGGGGAGCAGCCCTGGGGGGGTGCCCCTGCCTCAGTACTGCAGCAGGTTGTCCCAGAGGGATGGCAGTGATTTTCTGGACCAATCAGATCCTCTCTCTTGGTGAGATTGGAACGTCGCAAGAGCTAGCTGAGCAGTTGGCAAATTGCAGTAGAAGCTAAACTCACACAGAGAGGAACCAATATGTAGATTCCACGAGGGGGTGGAAGACATGAGTAAACCAAAGCCATCCATGAGCAGAAGCCATGAGCACGAGAAAGGGTAGTAGGTATTGGTTGACAGGAGAGAGAGAAGCAGAAACAGATTTAGCTGTGTCGATGATGATTGGGATTGACATATATACACTAATATGTATAAAATAGATAACTATTTATAGTTATCTATAAATAGTTATGTATAAAAAATAGGTAAAATAAAATTCAAAAATTCAAAAAAAAAAAAAAAGATGATGCTCATATAGTACTTACTGCTTGCCAGAGAACGTCCTAAGTGTTTTACGTATATCAACTCACTTAATCCTTAATTTAAGGTAGATACTTTTATTACTGTCATTTTGACAGACGAGAAACGGAGGCAGAACAGCATGAAGTTCCTTGGCAATCTGGTTCCCGGGGCCCTGCTTTTAGCCACTGCACTGTACTGCCCCACCACACGGCCCCACCAGGATGGGGGAGATGGGGGGGTTCTGCTGCAGAGGCCGCCTGCGCGTGTGGCAGGATTCAGGCCCAGCTCTACAGCTGTTCCCAGGTTTTCCTCATGAGGCCTGCCTCTGTGACCTGTCCTGAGTTTGTTATGAAGCCTAGCTGGATGCCTGAGGGTCTTATAACACATAAGGATGGAGGAGAAAGAATGGCCTCCAGGAGGGAAAGAGAGCTGAGACTTGAAAAGTAAGCAGTGACCACATCAGAAAGGGCCTTATAAGCCATGTTAAGGTGTTTGAACTTTATCCACCAAACAAGGGGTGTCATTGAGGTGTTGTCATCCGGGGAGGTGGGGGGAGAATCATGATGAGATTTGCATCATGATGAGATGATTCTCCTGGCTGTCTTGGTGGATGAGTGAGTTAGGAGGCAGCGGGAGTGGTAGAGGCTAAAGCAGTCTTCTAGGTGAGGGGTGATGAGAGCCTGAATTAGGGAGATTGGCATTGGGGATAAAGAGGTGTGGGCAAATCTGAGAGATACGTTAAGTGGGAGATTTCAGGACTTGGTGATTTATTAGGTGTGAGGGATGAGGGAGAGGAAAAGCCGGAACGATAACCAGGGAAATTAGGTAAATGATGGTGCCATTCACTGAGATAGAAAACAAAGTAGGAGAGAGTGTGTCAGGTAGGGCTGGCTTCGTGGGCACATGAACTGTGCAGTCACACAGGGCCCTGTGCTCAGAAGGGCCCCATGATTGGCTTAAGGATCTGCTGCTGCTCTTAGTAATACTGAATAAGGAACTCCACACTTTGATTTTGCACTAGGCCCAGGGAATGATCCAATGAAAGAAGAGGCACATACACAGGAGAGAGGCCATGATGGATGGGGCAAAGTTTTGAGGGCAAGAAAGAATTCAAACCAAGGACACAATTGGAAGACTTACTTTTGGAAAATAGGCAGGGTATTTCTTTAAGACAATAGGAAAGAACAATCCACTACAAAAAGACATTTGGAGGTGACAAAGGAAAACTTGAAAAACTTGATGGAGTCTTCAGATGGTTTCCACCTTCACAGTAACTCATAAAGTGAGGTGATTTAAAGAAAGTGAAAAGTTGAATATTTCATTTAGCTCTGAATAATAAAGATTTTTAATGAGTTCAAAAGTTTTAGTGGAATGTATGGAATTCTTTTTTGTTTTCACTTTTCTTTGCAGGGAAATAGTTATATAACCCTTTTATAGAAAAAGTGTTTTTTTGCAGGTTTTTAAATTGAAGTATAGTTGATTTACAATGTTGTGTTAATTATTGCCATACAGCAAAGTGATTCAGTTAAATATGTATATATACATTCTTTTTTTTTAACATCTTTATTGGAGTATAATTGCTTTACAGTGTTGTGTTAGTTTCTGCTGTATAACAAAGTGAGTCAGTACATTCTTTTTTTTTAATTGGAGTATAGTTGATTTAAAATGTTGTGTTAGTTTCTGCTGTACAGCAAAGTGAGTCAGTTATACATATCCACACATCCATGAAGAAAACTCATACTTGTGGTCTTGTGACCCTAATATAACCAACATCAACATTCTGATGAATTTCCTTCTGGTCTTTTTAATGCATTAAAAAAAAAATCTTAATATACTCAAACCGTATGAGTAATTAGTATCTTGAATTATTTTTTTAACTTTTTTACACTTATGAGTCTCCTAACCCCTTCCTCCTGCCCTGTTCCCCATGATGGCATGTAAACTTAATACAGCAGCCATTTTGGGGGGCTGCATAAAGTCGATAAATAAATTTGTTATAATTAAACAATAAGTCTCCACTCATTGAACATTGGTTCTAGTTTTCCAATGCTATAAAAAAAATATATTTTTAAAATATTTTCATACCTAGTATAGTCTGTTTCTTCAGAATAAATTAACAAGTAGAATTGCTTGGTCAGAAACTATAAATAATTTCATGCTTTATAATATATAGTGTTGGGCTTCCCTGGTGGCGCAGTGGTTGAGAATCTGCCTGCCAATGCAGGGGACACGGGTTCGAGCCCTGGTCTGGGAAAATCCCACATGCCGCGGAGCAACTAGGCCCGTGAGCCACAATTACTGAGCCTGCGCGTCTGGAGCCTGTGCTCTGCGACAAGAGAGGCCGCGATAGTGAGAGGCCCGCGCACCGCGATGAAGAGTGGCCCCCGCTTGCCGCAACTGAAGAAAGCCCTCGCACAGAAACGAACACCCAACACAGCCATAAATAAAAAAAAAAAAAAAAAAAAATTATAATATATAGTGTTAATTCAAGTACAAACTTGAGAAATGATATTACTTCACCAATAATTAAAATAAAAACAACATATCATTTTTGGCCTACCATCAATTTGGCCTACCAAATTAGCCAAAGAATAATAATAATAAATGAAAATATTTACATTAGTAAGTTGTCATGAAGTTTCCTATGAAGCAATTTGACAGAAAATATCAATGACCGTAAACATTCTTCTACCCTGGTTGCAACATATTTCAAGGACATTGCCAAATCCGAGCATGTTTAGCAAAGGTATTCAAGATTTTCCATTTTGGAAAGAGGTGGTCTGCTTAAATGTCCCAAACTTGAAAACAATGGAAATGAGCAGGCTTCAGCTGGCTATGATCATCGTAAGTTAGCAAACAGAACATTATATTACAAATTCTGTGTTTAACAAAGATTTAGTTACTCATCAAAAACAATAAAGGGGCAAGAAAATTATTCTCTTCAAGTACACAACTTGAACAAAGAGATGAAGTTTCTGCAGCTTCAAATTTTTTTTTCTGGGCTCTACTTTTGTCTTTTTCATCTCTAAATCAAACAGTATTCAAGGTATCTAAACATTAAATATATTTACAAAAATGTAACTTAATGTAAAATTATAAAATAAAAACATATTTATGTATTTTATAGATATTATTTTATAAAAAAATATTTTATATATTTCATGTATAAAAATGATGGTTATTTTTATGTATCAGCTTGGCTCAGCTGTACTAGACAGTTATTCAACCACACTAATCTAGGTGTTGCTGTGGAGGTATTTTGTAGATGTGGCTAACACCTACAATCAGTTGGCTTTAAGTAAAGATTATCCTCAGTAATGTGAGTGGGTCTCATTCAACTAATTGAAAGGCCTTAAGAGCAAAACCTGAGGTTTCACAGATAAGAAGAAATTCTGCCTCAAGACTGCAGCATCAATTCTGCCCAAGAGTTCCAGACTTGGTGGCCTGCCCTATAGATTTCAGACTTGCCAGCCCCTACAATCACACGAACCCGTTCCTTGAAATAAATCTCTCACTCGAATCCTGACTAATATATCATGTTTTTAAAGTAAGGTGTTTTTTCTTCTAAAATATTCAAGATTATTTATTAAAAGTAAAAAGCCCTGTACAAATCATAATTCATAAATACAAAAAAATTTAATCTCAAAGTATTTAAATAAAATTGTACTTTAATTTCAAAATTTAATTAAATCTTATTAAATAAGTTTATAAAAATAAAGCCATTCACAATTCCAGCACTCAACGCCCATCTAATGGCACTGTGAAGAATTATTGTTATGCTTCATGCTTACTCCATTCAGACCTATTGTATCAGTAAGGTCCAGTTAGGAAGCAAAACTTAAGGAATTGGTAAACAGGTATCCTCAGACTAAAATACTGAAAAGGAGTCATGAAAGTAACATGAAGTTAGTAGCTGTAGAAGCCACCAGCCCAGGGCTGGGAGAACAAAGAAGAAACTAGAAGCTGGGAGGAGGGCACTGCACAACTGGGGTGGAGACTTTGAACGGGGCGAGTTGTCTTGGCTAGTGGATGCTGTGGTGCTGTTTCTGGGACTGCCACAAAAAGCAGGACATGAACCAGCTGTCGCTGCCACATTGAAGGGCTGTCGTGGAGGTGATGCTGCCAGGAACACCCAACACACAGAAAGAGGAGCAAGTGCCTGCCTTCTCTGGCCTTGCAGCCTCCCTGCAGCCTTCCCTTTTGGCAGAAAGTAGGAATGTAGTTTGCAGAGTCCCAGTAATGGCTTCACACAACAAAATATAGGAGGTGGTTTGGGGGTCTGAGAGACTATATAAATTAAAGGGTAAAACTACTTGTGTAGTGTTACAAAGTGTTGCTCTGCTACTGTATGTGACTGTTGTGAATACAGTATTAATCTGTCAGTTCCTCCAGAACCGTGAATTGGAAAACAAAGGAAAAAAAGAAGGCTTGGCACTGTGGGGACATACTTCACTGTGGAAGAATTTATTGCCTTCAAGCTCTCTGAGACGGATTTGACAAGCTAACAAATTTGTCTTTTTTCTAACCTAAGAACTTTTGCTGCTCAGATCTGCCCTGAATTCTAAAAAGACACTGGCCTTCAATGTTGGCAGTGGAGCAACCTGCAAATCTTCATGGCATTTTGATACAGTTGCCTTTTGTTTTGAGGTTATAGGGTAAGCCAGGGGAAGAAGTATTCCCCTGGGGGCTGAACAGGAGCTGATGTTTAGGGTTAGAGGTTGTGCTGGGCCAGTGCTAATGGTCAGATTCTAAGTGGCAGGCATGCTCTCTGATATTTGTGTGTGTGTCTGTGCTTATGATCTGCAGGGTTTGTGGTGTGCAGGGCAAAGCTAAAGCATGAAGCCCAAGGCAGAGGTACTTCTTGTCTGGATCTAAGAGTTGTATTGTTCAAGTGTGCCCTGGACCTAGAGATCATCATACTAAGTGAAGTAAGTCAGAGAAAGACAAATATATGATATCACTTATGTGTGGAATCTAAAATATGATACAGATGAACTTATTTACAAAACAGAAACAGACTGACAGACATAGGAAACAAATTTATAGTTACCAAAGGGAAGACGGAGTGGGGCAGGGATAAATTAGGAGTTTGGGATTACCAGAGACAAACTACTATATATAAAATAGATAAAAAGCAAGGTCTTACTGTATAGCACAGGGAACTATATTCAATAACCTGTAATAAACCATAATGGAAAAGAATATGAAAAAGAATTTTAAAACTATTAATGCTGTGTTCACTTTAATATTGTGATATATCAATACCATAATTTAGTTAAGTAATTCTCCATTGGTGGACACACTTTTCTACGCTAAAAGCCCTCATTAACATCTTATACTTCCATCTTTGTAAATTTGTACTATTATTTCCTTGGATTACATTTTTTAGAAATACACTTGTTAAGTAAAAGACCATGTACATATTTAAGAATATTAATACATGTTGCTGAACTACGCTTGAGAAAGGTGATGCTGCACTGCCAATTCTGTTCTTTATTGTCTCCATTATGGATTTTAATTCCACTATCTCAGACTTCATTCACCCACCTCCATTTTTCTTTCATTCTATTGTCTTTTCATCTCAATCCATCCTGTGCTTTTCTGAATCTGTTTTATTTTATTTTTTAAAATTAATTTATTTTATTTGTTTTATTTTTGGCTGCATTGGGTCTTTGTTGCTGCACGCAGGCTTTCTCTAGTTGTGGCGAGCGGGGGCTACTCTTCTTGGGGTCCGCGGGCTTCTCATTGCGGTGGCTTCTCTTGTTGCAGAGCACGGGCTCTAGGCATGCAGGCTTCAGTAGTTGTGGCACACGGGCTCAGTAGTTGTGGCGCACGGGCTTAGTTGCTCCGCGGCATGTGGGATCTTCCCGGACGAGGGCTCGAACCCGTGTCCCCTGCATTGGCAGGCGGATTCTTAACCACTGCACCACCAGGGAAGCCCTGAATCTGTTTTAAAGAGGTCAGTTACTTTGCATTCTTCTGAGGAGGTAAACTTCCCAATTTTTTTTTTTTTTTTTCCTGATTCCTGCAGGAAATCTTTTCAGGGGCCTGTGAGTTGTCTGAGTCTAAGGATGATGCCCCTTCTCTTGTTCTTGGTGTCTTTCCATAGGCCGGGTTTTATGATTTGTGGTTTATTCTACCTATCCTCTGGAGAAGTGAGATCTGTCAGAGATCACACTTGAGTGTGCTTTTTGCCCTCAGCGCTGCTATCCCTCCACTTGAGTGCTGGTAAGATCCACAAGTCAAATCTACAGAGAATGGCTGGTGGATGCACACTGCTCCTGGCCCAGTTCAACAGGCTTTCATCAAATGTCTCTGCCGAAATAGGACAGAATCTGCTGTATCTATTCATTGGTGCTCTCACACTCTGAACAGAGGTAGTTCGTAAGATTACACTCTCCAGCACGCACATCTCAAGGGCCCTTGCTTTCTCTCTTCCCCCACCTCTAGGACTCCACCAGAGGGTCAGTCACATCACAACGTAGTTGAGTGCTTGGTATCTAGTGGCTCTTTAGTTATTAATTTGATCAAAATGTAAAGACATTTGCATTAACAAATGACATAAATGACATGCCTCTGTCGACGTAGGGAAGGACCTAGGGTTCAGTGTGTCTACTGTGACTTGGCATTCCATCTGTCTGAATTCTAGTATCTTCCAGAGTTCTAAGCACTTGGCCAGCATTGCCTGCAGTCCTCAAAACAACCTCCCAAGGCAAGTAGGAGGCAGGTGTTGTTGTCCGTGAACTTCACAGGTTAACAAAGGCGCAGAGGGACCCAGTGATTCATCTACCCAGTTGGTGGGCATCTGTGGTTCCCTTGCTTCCCCTCCAGTGTGTTTCCCTGTGGCATTTTGCTGTCAGCCTGCCCATCCCCTGAGGATAGTTGGGCTGTGGTGGAAGGTCAATCGGATGAGTCATTCAAACATCTGAATTGCCTTGCTGCTGCTCAGAAAATGCCCTTAACGCAGGCTGCCCTGCTGAGCACTTGAGGTGTGGTGCTGAATAAAACTGCACACCACCCAGCCTGCCCCCAAAGCCGTATGTCATGTGTTTACCACTCAGACTCCATAAATCTTAATCCACTTCATCCTCAACAACAGCTTAGTCAGTATGAAATACTTCTAATAATAGCAGCAGCAGACAAGCATACACAATACCTGTCATCCTGAAGGTGCTTTAGGAAACTATGCACAGGTGTTTCTATGTCTGGTCATAACTTTAACCGTGCATCTGGAACCAGCTGCTCATGGTGAGGTAGATGGAAACATTTGGTAACCGGGAAGTCTCGGGGCTATACCTTAGGAATTCAGTAGAGAATGTAACTAGGTCCAGCTGACCCCATTAGGCACATCACCTGTCGTGAACTTGCATTCCTAGGAGACGGGAAACCAGCATTTACCAAGCATGTTTTAAGAATCTTTTGGTTTACATGGAATGTAGAACTATAATGGGTCCAGCAGGTGCAGAGGGGAGCCAGCTGTGAAAGGGTTAATAGGTCAGGTAGCCTAAAAGCTAAGTTTAGAAACTCAGGAAGTGGTCATTTGTTGGACCTATGGAAATGGAAACTGGTAGGGGAGAGAGGAGAAGAGAGGGGAGAGAGAGAGAGTGAGAGAGAGAGAGAGAGAATCTCCTTGTTTCTGTTTCAGAGAAGGGGGGATTTAAATTATTGATTGGAGAGATCATGAGCCTGGTGGGTTCCCAGGGAGTGAGGAGAGTAAACAACACAATTAATTGGCAAATGAAAATGAGGCCGAACTGATACGGGATCCAGGAGGATTGTGAGGTACATTAGCCCTCCTCCTCCTTCTGCAGATGAGATATGGTCTTTTGCCCAGAGCCACATTTCAAGTATGAGAGTCTGAGATAGAAGTAATGGGGACTGGAGAAGACAGATGATGACAGGGAGAGAGGAAAAGAGAATTTGAGATGAACTAGTTGCTTCAAGTTCCTGAAATGGAAACATACATAACATATAGAAACAAATATAAACATATACAACATAAAAACATCTATGACTCTTCTAGGAGAAAATCTTGATTCCATGATTTTACTCCATAAATAAATCCACCTTGTCATTTATTTTGATAAATGAACTTTTACTCATGGATCCAAGTCTATTTATAAACATTTCCTAGTTTAGAATCTAACTGGTTTGAAGACTTACGTAAAACCTGTTCTTTACAGAAACTCATTTTGATCTCCACACTATGACAACTCAGTTTTTAGTCAACCACAGAAAGAGAAATAATCTTATAAGCATGGGCCTGAAGGTAGAAAACCACTGTAACATTTACTATACAAGTCATATTCTGGAGGGGAATATACTCAGTATCAAAAGAATTACAGTGGGTAGGGCAGTTATCAAGTTTCACTTCCTTCTTCTTCAGTCATAATTTTACAGGAGTGCCATGCCAAGTGATAAAACCAGAATTACACACTAAATCGTACTCACAGGCTTGGGTATGATTTCAAGGGTTTCTGGAGTGACTATAAATATTTTCATTGACCTTAAGTGGCTAAATTGTGCATTCCTTTTTTTTTTCCCTCCAAATTTATACTCTGAGAAATTTCCCCCATTCAGAAAAGTTGTTGGAATAGTTTAGTGAGCAACCATATACCACCCTCTTAGATTCAACAATGGTTAATATTTTGCCATATTTTCTTTTTCTTTCTCCGGGCATTAATTGAAAGTAAGTGTAGATATCATGGCATTTTACTCTTAAATACAAGCTTGACACTTGTCATGCCATGAGAAAGTGAGAATGCCTGAACAAGTCAAGTCTTATTTAGAAAAGGGTGGGCAAGATGAATCATCAACATAACTTCTGGGAATGGAGGTTTCTAGCACTTAGGTAATTCTCATGCTAATTCTGTGATACCTGGTGCCATTTTACAAAGCATGCATAGTAAGTTTCATCCTGGTCGTTCTTGTTTCAACAATTTCAAAAGAGACAAAGCAAATCCATTTTAGTTCTGTACTTTCATGTCCATTTGCATCATTTCTTCAGAAACATCTCTTTATTACAGTGTCCTCTTGGCACACACTAGAAGATAGAACTTGCTTTTTTCCTCTCAGCGTACTAAGTACTAGAGTTATTTTACAATATTTATTTGGGGCTGTTAAGGAGAGAGTTAAGATCTTTCATTATTTTACCTGTGACTTGAATCATAATAAAATACTTTCCAAGGTGAAACATGTTAAACATCACATTAACACTTGCTGATGATTACAAGTCATTACTGTATGGAACATTATAATAATGGCTGTTTACTCCAGAAAAATAATTATATTCCTTTAATGCACTCATAATAGCTCTGCAATTTTTAACTACTGTTTTGTTCCCCACCCATCTTGTACACAAATACAGAACTTAGTGCCAGTTTATCAGTGGCTAGATTATAGAAGAGAGAAATGATTCATTAGCAAGCTACAGATGTCCTGTCTTTGCTTCAGAACACACCAGAGAAATTTAATTCAAAGTTCTAAAAAAAATTTGATAGGCAGATGGGATATGAACTTAATGAACAAGCTACAGAACAACACTCTCTAATATGTCTAATATGCCTCTCTGGCACTTTCCTTTCTTTCTATCAACCCCCAATTCCTCATAACAGGTTAACAGGTGGCACCCATGACAAATCCTCAACAATATGGTCTAAAACTGGACAAAAGCCATTGTAGTTGGACAATAATGATATAAAATAGAGTAAAAGCCAGCTGTTTTAGGTAAAAAGTAGTTTGGCTATATTTCAAGCGCCTGGGAACCTGGCTCTACATTTGTATGCCCTGTTTAGCCAGACATCCTAGTCCAGGAGTTCCCAAAGTTCAGGGTGTATGAGGATCACTGAGTGTCAGAATGCTGATTCCTGATTCCTTAGTCCTTAGTCCTAGAGGTTCTGATTTGGCAGATCTGGAGTGAGGTCCAGGAATCTTCTTTCTGTTCAGTCTTCCAGGTGATTCTGATGCAGGCCACGATGGAACATGCTTTGACCTATACTGTTTCCAGCACTTAAGATGCCAAGAGGGTGGGTCATTGGTAAGCCTGATCCGTTTATGTGTGAACTGATTTAATGCTTGTCTTTGCTGGTGGCCAGTGATAATGGTCTCCATCCCATCCAAGATTAGTCAGAAGGAACAAGGGATCCATATCCTGCAACTAAGAACCACTGTGTGGGCTGACTCTGAAATGGATACTTTATTCTCCTGTCAGCCCAGAAACAATTTCATATGACAGGAAACCTGCCTAGTAGAACAGTTGACCCTTGAACAACACAGATTTGAAGTGCACGGGTCCACTTATACACAGATTTTTTTTCAGTAGTAAAGACTACAGTACTAATATTGATTGGTTGAATCCATGGATATGGAACAGTGGATATAGAGGAACTGCCAGTGAGGAGGGCCAACTATAAATTATACTCAGGTTTTTTTTACTGTGCAGAAGGTCAGCGCCCCTAACCCCTACACTGTTCAAGGGTCACCTGTATTTAAACAAGGCTGTGTGTGTGTGTGTGTGTGTGTGCACCCACAGCTGTTAGACCCAAGATTAGTCTTTTAAGGGTTTACCCCACACTCTTAATACAGTTCTGCTATAATATGACACATGCCTTCATAAAAATCACCATGCCATGCACAATAATAGTGCAATAAAACCCACAGGGCTTATGGGAAAAGATGCGCTCAGGGAGACAACACTCCAAAACTTCACCAGTGACACATTAAAAAAATATATATATAAGAACCTAATAAAAATGGTAGCACAGTTTTACACATGTTAAATGTTTAAGAAATTTATAAGTAACCTCTTTTCTGGCTGGAATCATGGCGGGTATAGAAGAGAAGGGAAAAAAGGTTTCTGCTATGCCAGATACCATCAAGAAAAAGCAAAGGAATTTTGCAGAGCTGAAGATCATGCACCTGAGAAAGAAGTTTGCCCAAAAGATGCTTCAAAAGGCAAGGAGGAAGCTTATCTATGAAAAAGCTAAACACCATAATAAGGAAAATAGGCAGATGTACAGAAGTGAGATTTGACTGGCAAAGATGGCAAGAAAAGTGGGTAACTTCTGTGTAACTCTAGAACCCAAACGAGCATTTGTCTTCAGGATCAGGGTATCAACGGTGTGAGCCCAAAGATCTGAAAGGTGTTCCATCTTCTTTACCTTTTTCAGCTCCTCAATGGCACCTTTGTTAAGCTCAGTAAGGCTCAGTTAACATGCTGAGGACTGTTGAGCCATATACTGTATGGGATACCTGAAACAGAAATCAGTAAAAGAATTGATCTACAAGCGCGGTTATAGCAAGATCAACAAGAAGGTAATTGTCCCAACAGATAACACTTCGACTGCTTGATCTCTTGGTAAATAGGGCATCATCTGCATGGAGGATATGATTCATGAGACCCATACTGTTGGAAAATGCAAACAGCTTCCTGTGGTCTTTCAAATTATCTTCTTCATGAGGTGGAATGAAGAGAACGGCCATGCATTGTGTAGAAGGCAGAGCTGCTGGCAACAGGGGAGACCAGATCAACAGGCTTCTTAGAAGGATGAACTATGGTGCCTCCCATGATTATTTTTATAATCTGGTCAGTTAATAAACAATGACTGCTTTCAAGTTGAAAAAGAAAAGGAAATTCATAAATAATACAATAAATACGTCACTTTACCTTAAAAAAAGATTTGAAATTTGTTTGAGGAAGTAGGCATTGGAAGGGTCGCAGCTTGTAATTCATTGTACAGTGGTAGGAAGGTAAGTTATCTAAAATCAGAGGAAAAATTTTAACACCGGATGTGGATGGACACAACACACACAGTAAACTGAGGTAGCTGGTAGATATCTGAGGAGAGTGTGTGTGCATTTTGTGTATTCCCAGGCACCTCAGTTCAGCTGGCTGGATGGTTTTCTGCTTTCACCTCGTGTTTCTTGCTCATAAGATCTCACATAGGCCAAGGCAAATTTGCATTATACTCATATGTTGTTTCCTAATATATCAATCACATTGGAACAAATTTGTGTTTTCAAGACAAGCATTATAGCAGACCTGACTGTACCTGTGAGGAGTTCACATCAGAAGTAATGGTTTTAGGTTGCCTAGATTCTGAGGGTAGCCAGGAGAGCATTACTGCCCTACAAGGAGTATTGTCTAGAGGGTTTGGGGACTGAAAATATGAAGGTAAAGGTAGTGGTGTTCCCTTCTATCTTCATGGCCATCCACATGGCCATGAAGGAACTCAGCATCTCATAGGTATTGTCTTATTCCATATTTTCATAGACTAGCCTAGATTAACAACTACCCAAGGGTTTAGGTTAGCTAGATGAAGAAAAATAAATAGCATTAGAGTAAGCTTCAGAGGACTCACATTTTATTCTTAGCTCTGCAAGCTGTGTGACCTAAGGCAAGTCCCTTTATTTCTCTTGGATTCATTTCCTCATCTGTAAAATAAAGAAATTGGACTATTTCATCTCTCGAAGATTCCTCCTGGCTCCAATATCATGTGACTCTGAGGCTTTCTATGTTGATTAAATGCAGAGAAAATGAACAGTTTTCGACCTCTTTAAAACTCTCCATGTGGCTCAGCAGTTTTTTTTTTTCTCATCCCAGGTTGTCTTCCTTGGTTATTTCCCAAAGTGAAAATTCCAAATTGTTATTATTCTCAATCTCTGTTTCCACCAACAGATGGAATTTACTGAGGCAGATCAAGTCTGAGCTCGCAAAGCTCCTTTGTTTATTTTGTTAACAGCTTTATTGAAGTAAAATTGACGTACAATAAGCTGTACATATTTAAAGAATACAATTTGATAAGTTTTGACATGCGCATACAGCCATGAAACCATCACCACCATCAAGGTAATGAACATATCCAACACCCACAAAGGTTTGCTAGTGCCCCTTGTAATCTCGTCCTCCCTTCTCCTCCTCCTTCTTCCTCCCCATATACCCAGGCAACCGATCTGCTGTCCTTCATTATAGACTAGTGCATATTTTCTAGAATGTTATATAAATGGAATCATCAGTATGTACTGTTGTTTTGTCTGACTCCTTTCACTCAACGTAATTATTCTGAGATCCATCCATATTCCTTTTGTTAATAAACAGGAGAAAAAAAAGGAGCCAGGTAGTAATCTATAATATGGCTATACCACAATTTGTTTATCCATTCACCTGTTGATGGACATTTGGGTTGTTTCCAGGTTTTTAGCCATTATATATGACTGCTATAAATATTTTTTTTAAAAGTCTTTTTATGGACATATGTTTTGATTTCTCTTGGGTAAACACTTAGGAGTCGAAAGACTGGATCACATATGGAAAGTGTATGTTTCACTTTTTAGAAACCACCCAACTATTTTCCAAAGTGGCTATACCATTTTACATTTCTAACCACACTACATGAAAATTCCAGTTCTTCCATATACTTGCCAAAACTTAGTATGGTCAGTAGTTTTAATTTTTGCCATTCTAATAGGTATGTAGTGATCCTTTAATTTGTATTTTCCCAGTGACTGACAATGTCGAGCATCTTTTCATGTGCTTATTTTCCATCTGTTTATCTTCTTTGGGGAATGTCTGTTCAAATACTTTGCCCAATTTAAAAAATTGAGTTGTTTTCTATTTACTGAGTTTTCTGTAAATTGCAGTAAAACACACGTAACGTAAAATTTACCATCGTAACCATTTTTACGTGTACAGTTCAATGGCATTAAGTACTTTCACATTGTTCTGCTACTATCACCATCATCCATCTCCAGAACTCTTTCATCTTGAAAAACTGTAACTCCACCTATTAAATAATAACTGCCCAGTTCTCCCCAACCCCAGCTCTGGAAACCACCATTTTTCTTCCTATCTCTATGAGTCTGACTACTCTTCAGTATCTCGTATGAGTGGAATCATATGGTGTTTGCCTTTTTGTGACTGGCTTATTTCACTTAGCATAATTCCTTCAAGATTCATCTACATTGTAGCATGTGTCAGGATTTCCTTTCTTTTTAAGGCTGAGTAATATTTCATTGTATGTATATACCACATTTTTCCATTCCTTTGTTGATGGACACTTGAGTTGCTTTCACTTTTTAAAAATTAATTAATTAATTTTTGGCTGCGTTGGGTCTTTGTTGCTGCGCCCAGGCTTTCTCTAGTTGCTGCGAGCGGGGGCTACTCCTCTGTTGCGGTGCATGGGCTTCTCATCGTGGTGGCTTCTCTGTTTCGGAGCACAGGCTCTAGGCGTGCGGGCTTCAGTAGTTGTGACGCACGGGCTTAGTTGCTCCACGGCATGTGGGATCTTCCCCAACCAGGGCTCGAACCCGTGTCTCCTGCACTGGCAGGCAGATTCTTAACCACTGCGCCACCAGGGAAGTCCCTGCTTTCACTTTTTGGCTTACTGTGAATAACGGGCTATATGAACACAGATGTATAAATATCTTTTTCAGTCCCTGCTTTTAATTACTGAGTTTTGAGAATTCTTTATGTATTATGAATACAAGACCTTTATCAGAAATACGATTCACAAACATTTTTTCCTAGTCTGTGCCTTTTCTTTTTATTTTCTTAATGTATTTCAAAGAGAAGAAGTTTTAAGTTTTGATTTAGTCCAGTTTATAATTGTCGGCTTTAGAGCTAAGAAATTTTTGCCTAACCTGAGATCACGATGACTTGGGAACTTCTCCTGGTTTTTTTTTTTTTTTTTCCCTGCAAAAAGCTTTATTGTTCCCACTTGGTCCAAAGCTTGGGAGAAGGCTCCACGGTGGTTAAAATGATGCCTAGTGGTTGCAGGGAAAGGCTTCAGGAAGAAGCCCTGACAACAGAGGGTCTCCTCAAAGGCCGCTGGGCTCCAGAGGCTCTGAGTCGCGCTTGAGGGTGAGGCTTGAAAAGAAACTCGCCCAGCCCAACCTGAGGGTCAGGCTAGCCTGTGAGGTTAGTCAGGTGGTCGCCCATCTTCTTGATGAGTTTCACCTGCTCTTCTAGGAAGTGGCTCTCCAGGAAGTCACAGAGGTGGGGTCTGCCGGGGCAGGGGCATGCAGATCCATAGGGCCTGGTTCGAGTTCATCTCCCTGAGAACGGTGGCGTCCATAACGTCCTGGAGTTTACCCCGCTTATCTTGAGACGGCGTCTGCAGGTCCCGGAAGAGGGCGTGGCTGCTCTGCTCGTTTTGCATTTTCAAAAGCCGCTAGGCGCCCTCGCGCTTCTCCTCAGCCAATTCGCGGAAGAAGGGGCTCGTGCCCTCCAGAGCCACGTCCTCCTGGTGGAAACAGAAGCCCAAAGAGAGCTAAGTGCCCGCAGATGCATGTTCACCAGGGGGTAGACGGTGGTCTCCACCTGGGTAGAATAATTCTGACGAATCTGGGAGCTCATGGTGTTGGCTGGTCCTAGAGGCAGAGGGTAGCTAAGGGGTTGGTTCCGACGGTTGCGACTGGAGAAGAGGTTGGAGGGTGCTGCGAGGCTGGAGGAAAGGGCGTCCCTGGGTCTGTTCTGTCCAAACGCTACTGAAGCAAGAGACAGATCCACAGGACCCTCTGGCCTTGTGAACTGCGGAACTTCTGATAGACGTTTTTTAAGACACATTTTATAGTTTTAGGTTTTAGGTTACAATTCGTACTATGATCCATTTTGAGTTAATCTTTTTTTTTTTTTTAAGTTTTTAATCGTTTATTTATTTATTTATTTTTGGCTGTGTTGGGTCTTCGTTTCTGTGCGAGGGCTTTCTCTAGTTGCAGCAAGCAGGGGCCACTCTTCATCGCGGTGCGCGGGCCTCTCATTATCGCGGCCTCTCTTGCTGCGGAGCACAGGCTCCAGACGCGCAGGCTCAGTAATTGTGGCTCACGGGCCTAGTTGCTCCGCGGCATGTGGGATCCTCCCAGACCAGGGCTCGAACCCGTATGCCCTGCATTGGCAGGCAGATTCTCAACCACTGCGCCACCAGGGAAGCCCCTTGAGTTAATCTTTTAAATGATACAAGGTGTGGATCAGAATTCATTTCTGCGTATAGGAATATCCAGTAGCTCCAGCATCATTTGTGGAAAAGGCCATCTTTTCTTCACTGCATTGCTTTTGTATCTTTGTAAAAAGCAGTTATTCATATATGTGTAGGTCCCTTTGTGGACTCGGTCTATTTCACTGATCTGTTTGTCTTTCTTGATGCCACACTATCTCGATTACTGTAGCTTTATAAGTCTTGAAATGAGGTAACATTAGTCCTCCCATTTTTTTTTCTTTTTTTTAAAAATTAATTTATTTATTTTTGGCTGTGTTGGGTCTTCGTTTCTGTGCGAGGGCTTTCTCCAGTTGCGGCAAGTGGGGGCCACTCTTCATCGCGGTGCGCGGGCCTCTCACTATCGCGGCCTGTCTTGTTGCGGAGCACAGGCTCCAGACGCGCAGGCTCAGTAATTGTGGCTCACGGGCCCAGTTGCTCCACGGCATGTGGGATCTTCCCAGACCAGGGCTCGAACCCGTGTTCCCTGCATTGGCAGGCAGATTCTCAAGCACTGCGCCACCAGGGAAGCCCTAGTCCTCCAATTTTGTTTTCCTTTTTCAAAGACACTTTGGCTATTTGAGATCCTTTGCATTACCATATGAATTTTAGAATCAGCTTGTCTGTTTCTACAAAAAAGCTTGCTGGGTTTTGATTGGGATGGTGTTGAAACTATAGATCAATTTGAGGAGAATTGACATCTTAACAATACTGAGTTTTCCATGAACACCATACCTCTTCCATTTATTAAAGTCTTCCTTAATTTTTCTCAGCAATGTTTTGTAGTTTTCATTGTACATAGCTTGCATATTTTTGGTCAGATTTATCCCTAAGTATTTCATATTTTTATGCTATTTTAAATGTAAATTTTAATTCAATTTCTAATTGTTAATTGCTAGTGTATAGAAATACAATTGTTTTTTATATATTGACCTTGAGTCCTGCAACTTGCTAAAACTCATTTAGTTAATTAATTAATTAATACAATTTTTAAAGGTTACTTTCCATTTACAGTTATTACAAAATATTGGCTATATTCCCTGTGTTGTACAATACATTCTTGAGCCTATCTTACACCCAGTGGTTTGTACCTCCCACTCCCCTACCCCTATATTGCCCCCCTGCCCCACTGGTAACCACTAGTTTGTTCTCTATATCTGTGAGTCTGCTTCTTTTTTGTTATATTCAGTAGTTTGTTGTATTTTTTAGATTCCACATATACGTGATATTATACAGTATTTGTCTTTCTCTGTCTGACTTATTTCACTTAGCATAATGCCCTCCAAGTCCATCCATGTTGCTGCAAATGGCAAAATTTTGTTCTTTTTTATGGCTGAGTAGTATTCCATTGTGTGTGTATGTGTGTGTGTGTGTATGTATATATATATATATATATATATATATATATGCCACATTTTCTTTATCCATTCATCTGTTGATGGACACTTAGGTTGCTTCCATATCTTGGCAATTGTAAATAATGCTGCTATGAACATTGGGGTGCATGTATCTTTTCGAGTTAGTGTTTTTGTTTTTTTCAGATATATACCCAGGAGTGGAATTGCTGGTGCTAAACTCATTTATTAGTTCTAGTACCTTTTAAATAAATTCCATCTGATTTTCTACATAGACAATCATGTCTTCTATAAATAAAGACAGTTTTACTTTTTTCTAATCTGGCAGCTATTTCTTTATTTTAACCGTATTGCACTGGTTAGACCCTCCAATATAACGTTGAATAGAAATGTCAAAAGTGCATATCTTTGTCTTATTACTGAATTTATGGGGGTAAATATTCAATATTCACTATTAAATATGGTGTTAGCCATAGGTTTTTTGTAAAGGCACTTTATCAGATTGAAGAAATTCTCTTCTCTTCCCAGTTTGCTGAGAGTTTTTTCTTTTGGTTTTTAAAGAATTGATGATGGATTTTGTCAAATACTTTTTCTGCATCTATTGAAATGATCATACAGGGTTGTTGTTATTTTAGTTTTTAGCTTTAAAAAAATCCTGTATGGTGAATTAAGTTGATTGATATTTGAACGTTAGACCAATTTTGCATTCTTGGGATAAGCGCCATGTAATGGGGATACATTGGGATAAACTCTATGTAATTACGATGTATTATCATTTTTATATATAGTTGGATACAAATTACACTTAAAATTTATTTGAAATTTTTGCATCTATGTTCTTTAGTGATATGGGTCTGTAGTTTTCTTTTCTTGTACTGTCTCTCTGGTTTTGGTATCAGGATTATGCTGGCCGCATAGATGAGTTAAGAAGTATTCTATCCTCTTCAATTTTCTGGAGAAGTTTGTGTAGAATTAGTGTTATTCCTTAAATATTTGGTAGAATTTGGTAAAGACATCTGGCCCTGGACTTTTCTTTGGGGAGGATATTTAACTATAAACTCAATTTCTTTAACAGATGTAGGGCTATACAAGTTATTTACTTCTGCTTGAGTAAGCTTTGATAGTTTGTAGAATTTCTCCATTTTATTTTATTTTATTTCTGTATTTTCTTTCTTTCTTTTTGGCTGTGCTGGGTCTTCATTGCTGCACGCGGGCTTTCTCTAGTTGGGGCGAGTGGGAGCTACTCTTCGTTGTGGTGCGCGGGCTTCTCATTGCGGTGGCTTCTCTTGTTGTGGAGCTCGAGCTCTGGGCACGTGTGCTTCAGTAGTTGTGGCACGCAGCTCAGTAGTTGTGGCTCACGGGCTCTAGAGTGCAAGCTCAGTAGTTGTGGCACGTGGGCTCAGTTACTCTGCGGCATGTGGGATCTTCCTGGACTAGGAATCGAACCTGTGTCCCCTGCATTGGCAAGCAGATTCTTAACCACTGCGCCACCAGGGAAGTCCCAAACTTCTCCATTTTATTTTCTAAGTTGTTGAATTTATTGGCACAAAATTATTCATTATATTTTCTTATTATTCTTTCAATACCTTAGACTCTCTAGTGATACCACTTCTCTCATTCTTGATACTGGTCTTCTTTCTTTTTCTTTTTTGTGTCTTCTTTCTTTTTCTTTTTCTGATCAATCTGGCTAGAGGTTTATTAATTTTATTGATTTTAAAGAACCAACTTTTAGTTTTACTGATTTCTGTTGTTTTCCTGTTTTCTATTTCATTGATTTCTTCTTGATTTTTATCATTTCCTCTCTTCTGCTACTTTGGATTTCATTCATTTTTTCCCCCACTAGTTTCATAAGGCAAAAGGTGAGGCATTTGGTAGCATAAATTTCCTCCTAAATACTGTTTTAAGGGCTGTGTTAGATTTCTGTTGCTTTTGTAACAAATTTCCACAAACTTAATGGCTTAAAACAATACAAAATTGTCCTTTTAAAATTTTGGAGGTTAAAAGTCCAAATTCAGGGACTTCCCTGGTGATCCAGTGGTTAAGACTCCGCGCTCCCAATGCAGGGGGCCCAGGTTCGATCCCTGGTCAGGGAACTAGATCCCACATGCATGCCGCAACTGAGAGTCCGCATGCCGCAACTGAGAAGTCCACATGCCACAACTAAGAGTGTGCATGCCGCAACTAAGACCCGGTGCAGCCATAGATAGATAAATAAATAAATAAATAAAGTCCAAATTCAGATTTATTGAGCTAATGTCAAGGTGTTGGCAGAGCTGGTTCCTTCTGGAATCTCTGAGGAGAGAATCTGTTTCCTTGCCTTTTTCATCTTCTAGTGCTGCCTGTATTTCTTGGCTTGTGACCCCTTCCTTCGTCTTCAAAGTACACAACCCCCACCTCTGCTTCTGTCATTACATTACCCTCTTCTCTGACTCTTCCTTGGTTCCTCTTATAAGAATTACTGTGATCACAATGGCCTACTGGAATAATTCAGGGTAATCTTCCCATCTCAAGATTCTTAGCTTAATCATATCTGCAAAGTCCCTTCTGTGATATAAGGCAACATTTACAGGTTCTGGAGATTAAGATGTATATATATTTGGGGGCCATTTTTCACCCTACCACTGAGGCACCCCATACATCTTGATATGATGTGTTTTTGCACTCAGTTCAAAATATTTTCTAATTTCCATTTTGATTTTTTGTCCCATTAGTTATTTAAAAGTGTGTTATTCAGTTTCCAATTACATGGAGGTTTCTGTTATTGATTTTTATTTTAATTCCAATGGTCACAGAATATACTTGTTATGACTTGAGTCATTTAAAACTTATCAGGACTTGCTTAATGCTCCAGAATATGATGTATCTTGGTAAATATCGTGTATGCATTTGAAAAGACTATGTTTTCTACTGTTTTCAGGTGGGGGGCTTCTATAAACATCTATTAGGTCATGTTGGTTGACAGCCTTGTTCAGGTCTTCTATAGCCTTACTGACTTTTTCTGTATTTGTCCTATTAATTATTGAGAGAGGGCTATTGAAATCTCTGACTGTGATTATGGGGTATCTACTGTTCCTCGTAGTTCTTTTTTTTTTTTTTTTTTTTAGATTTTTTTTTTTTAACTTTATTTTTTATTTATTTATTTTTTCACACACACACACACACACACACTGTATTTTATTTTTACAAGAGATAAATAGACTGAGTGTGTTTCATGTTTGGTAATTGCAATCATTGTTGCTTTTGTTGTGGTCATCCATGTACAATGCTTGGTTCCTTGTAGTTCTATCAGTCTTTTTCCCCATCTTATTTATTTTTATTGAAGTATAGTTGACTTACAATATTATATTAATTTCAAGTGTACAACATAGTGATTTGATATTTTTATAGATTACACACCATACAAAGTTATTATACAATAATATTATTGACTATATTCCCTGTGTTGTTTTATCAGTTTTTGCTTCATGTTTATTTGAAACTCTGCTCTTAGTTGCATAAATGTTTAAGATTGTTATGTCCTTGTGGGTAGATTGACCCTTTATACATTTATGAATTGAATTTATATGTCCCTGGCAGGATTCTTTGCTCTGAAACCTTCTTTGTCGGATATGAATATACACTTTCCAGCTTTATGTTGATTAGTGTTAGCCTGGTATATCTTATTCTGTCCTTTTACCTCTAACCTTTTGTGTCTTTATAGTTAATATACATTTCTCATAGGCACTATATAGTGACTCTTGCTTTTATCATCAGTTGGATAATTTCTGCCTTAAAAAAGAAAAACTAATAGAATTTCTTTTTTGAGCAGTTTTGAATTCATAGAAAAATTGAGCCAAAAGTACAGGGGGTTCCTATATACCCCTTTACTCTCCTCCCCTTGCTCTCCCTATTATTAACATCTACCATTAATGTAGTACATTTGTTACAATTTGTTGTACTCTGTTCCGCTTGCTGGAACAAAATGCCATGGACTGAGTGGCTTAAACAACCAAAATTTATTTCCCACAGTCTGGAAGCTGAGAAATCCAAGATCAAGGTGCTGGTCTATTCAGTCTCTGGTGAAGGCACCCTTCCCGGCTTGCAAATGTTGCCTTTTTGCTGTGTGGTTACAGGGCCTTTCCTGGGTGCCATTAGAGAGGGAGCAAGAGGCAGCAAGAGAGAGTGAAAGCAGGAGTGAGAGAGAGGATGAGAATATCCTCTTTCTCTTCAGGCTAGAGTTCTGTTGAGTTGGAGCCCCACCCTTATGACCTCATTTAACCTTAATTACCTCCTAAAGACCCAGATCTCCAGATATAGCTACACTGGGGGTTAGGGCCGCAGCATATGAATTTTGGGGTGACAAAATTCAGTTCATTACAAAACTGATGAGCCAATATTGATACTCTACCATCTCTGTCTTTTAATCAGGGTGTTTAAACCATTTACAGTTGTGATTATTGATATAGTTAGATTTAAATTTATCATCTTGCTATTTGTTTTTTATTTTTCCCATGTGTTCTTTGTTTTATCTGAATAAGGTTTCTTTTATCTGAATAAGGCTCCTTTATCTGAATAAGCCTTCTTTGTTTTATTTTATTTTATTTTTTCTGAGTTCCAGACAACTCCTTTTATTTTTATTTATTTTAAAATTTTTATTGGAGTACAGTTGGTTTACAGTGTTTTGTTAGTTTCTGCTGTACAGCAAAGTGAATCAGTTATACATATATATATATCCACTCTTTCGTAGACGCTTTTCCCATACAGGTCATTAGAGTATTGAGTAGAATTCCCTGTGCTCTACAGTAGGTTCTTATTGTTATCTATTTTATATATAGTAGTATGTATATATCAATCCCAATCTCCCAATTTATCCCTGCCCTCCCCCATTCCCCCCGGTAACCATAAGTTTGTTCTTTAAAAGGACTCATGGTTTTTGTCCTGCTTTCAGCCCCTAGGCTTGGGGCTGGATTATTGTCCTCTAGCCCCAATCCATTCTTCATCTCAATGACCTGCTCATCTCCTGCCAGGTCATGTAGCTGATGGTCCAATATGTTTTACCTCTAAAACTGACAGAAATCAGACAAGGATAATATTGAAACATTTTGGAATGTCATTTTAAGGTTTTATAGAATTTGGTTCTACCCGCTTATCCGTCTGAATTTCCCATATCCTTCTTCAGACACTCTCCATATTTTCTCCTCAGCCTTATATCTAATTGTGCTCATATCCTAAATTTCTTTATCCTCAGGCTTTCTTCCCTCTTGCCTTACATTTGATCATGCTTTTCCCTTTAAATACAAGTCTTTTTTCTCAGCTCTTTGTATGATGAAATCTTACGGACCCTTAAAGACTCAGGTTCATGTTACTCCCTTATAAAGCCTGACCCGGCCTCCTACCCTACTCCACCCACGAAGAAAAAGGTTCCCTTCACTGGGTTCTCAGAACGCTTTGTAGGTGTGTCTGTTACAGCACTTTTCACATTATATATAGTAAGGTCCCCACATGTTTGTTTCCCCCACCCCAAAAAACATATGTGGGCTCTGTAGCCTCAAGATTTTGGAGCCCAGTATATATTTTTTTAAAGTCTCTTTCAGATTGTTCTTATATAAGTCAAGATTCTTGGTTGTAAGCAACAGAAATAGACTTCAGTTTTGCTTGTTTGTTTGTTTGTTTTTGCTTCCCTGCTAGCTTTATTGAGGTATAATTGACAAACATGTAATATGTTTAAGGTATACAACGTGATGTTTTGATAATATGTATACATTGTGAAATGAGTCGCACAATCAAGTTACTTAACACATCCATCACATCGCATAGTTACCTTTTTAGTGTGTGTGGTGAGAATGCTTAAGGTCTTTTTGTGGTTCCATTCCACACACTTAGATTTTAAGAGTGGTCCCACTGTTCTCAGAACTGATCCAAGTGGCTCACTGTGCTTAAATTGTACAACTTGGCCTATAATGAACATATACTTTCCTAGTGGGAGTCTGGGATTTGGGTATGAGCTAGGCAGAGGATACCTACATGACCAAGCCCCCAATTAACATCCTGGGCACTGAGTCTCCAATGAGCTTCCCTGGTACACAGCATATCACATGTGTTGTAACAAATCCTTGCTGGGGGAATTAAGTGTGTCCTGTGTGACTCCACTGGGAAAGGACTTTTGGAAAATGTTACCTAGTTTCCTCCTGACTTCACCCATGTGCTTTTTCTCTTTGCTGGTTATGCTTTGTATCCTTTCAGGGTAATAAATCCTAGTCATGAGGACAACTATGTGCGAAGTTCTGTGAGTCCTCCTAGCAAATCATTAAAACTCGACATCGTCTTGGAAACCCTTGATATGGGAGACATCTCTTCAAGATAGTTTTAGAATGCCTTTTCTAGAGCCCTAAAGGTTTCATTGGTTCTGGAAAGTTTCTAGGTTAATCTTTTGGTTTGGTATTCCCTCTTCCACAGGGTAGTATGAATTTGTAGCCTCCCACACTTGTGGCACAGATTTGGGGTTCTGATTTCTGATGGATGTCACTTTCCCTCGGTAGAAAACGAGCTTCATTGACACTTCCCTGGACAGTGGTCAGTGTCTTTCCATTTCATTGTCATGGGCAGAGCAGCTTTGTGAGCCATGGCCTTTGTGGGAAGCCCAAATCCTCACCTCTCATCCCCATGAAACCACCAGTGCCCCCGTTGTTGGCCTCTGAGGCCTATATTGATTTATTAATCTCCTCTTGAGAGGTTTGGCTCCAGCTCCTGTTTTGTTTCTCTGGCACCTGGGGATTTCCTTTACTTGCTTTCAAGCTTAGCATGTATTACACTTTTTTCATTAGACTTTTCTTTTTTTTGCCAGCAAAATTAATGCTTAAGGGTGATACTATTATATCAGCTCTATACAACCTATTGCCTAAAAATTGGAACTATATCTTTCTCATCTTGAGTCCTCTTTAGCATGGAACCCAGACAAGATATGTAGAAGGGATGAACAAATGTTGAATGTGTGAATAAATGGGTCATACACAACTTTGTTGATCCCTCTCACCCCTAGTTTTGTCTCTCCATAGATTGATATCCACAATCATAAAATCTTTGGTCATAGCAGGTCTCCTTGTTCATGACCTAAAACAAAATGAGAAAAACTAATGTGAAAATCAAGAACTTTCCCAGTTTGTGGGCATTGCCCTTCCCAGTCAAGATTATAGACACTGACCTGAGTATGTATGCCTAAGTAGTAGTAAATGCTCCCAACCCTTGAAGGTACAGCAGAAATAAACTCTGGCTATTGACATTCCACTGAGGTATCATCTCAGAGGGGCTATGATGACTCTCCCATTGCACTTAAGGGAGCAGAGAGGGCTCTTGGAGGGATGGGTCATGGATTGCTGTCATTTAACAGAGGCTTCTCATACTACATTGTGTGTACAATGCAGATTCACTTATGGAATGACAGGAATAAAAAGAATCTTATCTGGGATCATCCACGATCATAATTCTTCTAATTAGCTCTGTCCAGGCTACCCTGGATACTATGCAGAAAAGGGCTATTAGTTTTTCCAAATTCTGGATGCATGAAAGTGACGCTGGTCTAATGACTTGCTGGGACTCTGGAGAAGAGGGTGGGCTGGAATAGACAAGACTGACATAATGGCTAAAGAGAAGAGCTAAAAAATTGGGGATAAATAGTAGAGGTAAATAATAAAAGTCTGGAACCCAGGCGGTGAGTTGCGGCTGGGACTCCTGTTATACCATTTCAGACTACACCATGTACATCTCCGTCGTAGTAATTGTTGTCACCACAGCAGAATAATCATTTGTATAGTCATTTGTTAATTATCTTCTTCACATAACAATAAATTCCATGAGGAGGCAGACTGTGTCTGTCTTACTCAACCCAAGATCTACAATGCCAGACACTGAGTAAATATTTGTTGAATAAATGAAGGGAGTCATGAAATCAACCTATGTTGGGCCTTTTTCCCCAATCCTTCCTGAATCCAGATTGAATTTTGTATGGAACCTCCAAACTCACTGACCACCGACAGTTCCATTAATAAGCTCAGCCCCACCTCCCACCCCCAGTTTCACCTCTGTACTGGTCAAAGCAAAGGAGTTAAGCTCTTTGTTTTGTTCCATTTCATTTTGTTTTTCTATTTTCATTTTGGTTTGGCTTGGTTTTGTAACTTCCAAACCAAGGTAGTGAAAACATCCAAGGTACAGAGAAAAATAAAAGCAAACACCATTGTATTTATAGTTTTATAGTAGTTATCTCTGACACAAGGTAACCACAGAAAAGAAATCCAAAACTTTCTTTCTTTCTTCCTTTTTAACCATGCACCATTGTGCCAATCAATCACTTCAGGCCTTTAAATTTTGACCCAAGTGGCAGATGGGCAACCTTTTCTTTGTGGTTAACCTCTTAAAAAAATAAGTACTGAGGTGTATGGGTTTTGGAATTTTCTGTCTAAAATTCACTGCTACATATTTACAATGAAGTGTTTCTCTCTGGGCTAACACTGACAGAAATTATCTTTGAGTAAGTAATACTTGCTCTAAGTTGATAGATACTCTTAATTTTAACGTTTGAGGGAAAGGGTGTGATCTAACTCTGTAAGACGCAGTTTTTTTGGTATTCAATTCAGTGATAGGGTAAATAACATTTGTATTTAAGGGGACTTAGTGTGACCATCCATTCCTTTTAAAGAATCACAGTCTATAAATTTGAAGAGCAGGCTTTTATTTAGAATACCAGAATTTGTGGCCAGCTCTGCCCCTAATTGGGAACATTTATCGGTTAATGTACTTTATAAATCTGACTGGAGAAATTCTCAAGATGGCTTTTGTTCTTAGATTTATTGAATATCTACTATGTGTCAGGTACTATTCTATATACAATATGTGATTCAAAGATTCTTATCTATTACTATAAATAATATATAGGCACAAAATCTGTAGCATAAGTCATAATATGATGCGTCAAAAGAGAGGTAAAGTGCTAAAGAGAGTTCAGAGAAAGCTGAGAAGTAAATAAGAAGAGCTTGTGGTGAAGGTTACCTGAAAAATGAAGAGTATTTCAGCAGATAAAGATGGGAGTGGAGCCAAGAGGAGCATCAGCACAGCCTCAGAAAGATTAGGGCAGTTCACTGGGACTGGTGTGATAGGTACACAGAGAGGAAAGGAGGATATACATCTGGAAAAATGGGATAGGGCCAGAAAATGTAGGGTGTTGAATGCTAGTCTAATGAATCTGAACTTAATTTTCCATTGATAATAATAAGCCATTGAATAATTCTGAACAGAAAACAAACAGGAAGCCTTTGATTAGGGCAATAACATGATTAATATTCTACATTTACGTCATTGCTTTCCAGATCAGGTGGATCTCTAAAATCAGCTTGGGGAGTTTATTTTTTATTTATTTTTGTTTTTATTTTTATTTTCTATTGGAGTATAGTTGATTAACAATGTTGTGTTAGTTTCAGGTATACAGCGAAGTGATTCAGTTATACATATACATCTGTCTTTTTTTTTTTAAGTTCTTTTCTTGGGGAGTTTCTTTCCTTCCTTCCTTCCTTCCTTCCTTCCTTCCTTCCTCCCTCCCTCCCTCCCTCCCTCCCTTCTTCCCTTCCTTCCTTCCTTCCTTCGCCACCTGGCATGTGGGATCTTAGTTCCCCGACCAGGGATTGAACCTGAGCCCCCTGCAGTGGTAGCACCGAGTCTTAACCACTGGACTGCCAGAGAGGTTCCTTGGAGAGTTTATTTTAAAATACAAATTTATAGGCCACACTTCGGAAGTCCTGATTCATTAGAATCTCCTGGAAATCCTGATTTTTCATTCTGATTGATCCTATTCCCAGAGTAGGCAGCTCCCCTAGTGATGGTGACAACAGTGGTGACCCCCACGGTCCAGTGGTAGCAGAGTCATTGGCAATGTTCAGTTTATAGCAGTGGTGGCAGCTGCAGCAATGGCCCCCAGCCAGGAGGGCATGATCATAGCGGTGAGCCCACCTGTTTGCCCCACCTTGGTTCATACTCCTTTTTTGAGCTAGGTTCTTCAGGTTTCCTGATGATAAATTCCTATTCTGCTTAGTTACCCCCAAATCTTTGTCTGTTGTTTGCAGCCAATTCCTCTGGCCAGTACAAAAACCAAGTGGAATTTTCAGGAATGTTCAGTCCCTGCTCATTCCCCCCATCCCCCTCTAACAGAGAAGAAAAAATACAGATGATCCCTTTGTCCTCTGGGAGAAAGCCTAACTGCTTGGTAGTAAAGTCTATTCCTGGCCATGAAATATACTGGAAAAGGTCTTCAAATGCTAGGATGTGAAAGTGAGATTTACACCAAGCATACCCATCCCCCTTCCTGAACCCCACTGCATTGCTCACCTACCTTGACATAGATTTATTTGGGGTGGATTACTTGCCTAGTCAATCAAAGTTCCTCTCAACCTTCTAATGCTTTGGTATTCTAAAGTCTCGATTCTTTAGCCTCCAACTTCTTCTCTTAAATTTAATTCCTCAGGTTTCAGGAAAGTTGCAGCTGTGAGGCTGCCAAGACATTTTGGGAAACAAGCAGCTGTCTACTGCAGGTTTTAATTCTTTCTATTTGGTATCAAAGGTAACTGTGTCTTTTTAAAATCCCTGTTTTCCTTAAATAGATTTTAGGAGGAAATGGTATCCCTTAGCTTAGCTGTGGACCTTCACACCAAGACAAGAATGTGTCTTGTGAGTGCATGGGGTCCAGAGCTTTTGTTTTGAAAGTGGACTTTCTTCTCATTCTTTGCCATTTGCAGGATCAGGAACTGTAAGAATATACATTTTATTTTTAAATCAGCTCATTTGTACTTTTTGAAAGATCTTCATTTTGATCCTAAGACTCTGAATGTTATGGTTTTTCCTCCAGGTAAAACTAAATGGGTCACCAGGCACAGCCTGGAGAGGTAGCAAAGATGGTGTTACAGGAAGTGAGAGGCTCTGATCTGTTCCAATAGGAAGCATTTTCTATGAAACTGCAGGAGCCAGATTTCCTTGGAAGACATTCGTGTAGCAAAGCTCAAGGACTTTTCTCTCTTACCCCTGACACCACATGGTCGTGACGTTGGAACATTAATGTACAATGATGGGGAACAATACCAAATTTCACCTAAAGCAGTGGTTTAGTTTGTATCAAAATTATCTGACTGCTAGTAATGTAGATTTCTAGGCATTGCACCAGACCAGTAGACTAATAGTACCTAATTCTAGGTAAACTTGTGTACATATGTGTGCATGTGTGTATGTGTGTGTGTTGGGGGTAAGGGGCTTGGTCATTTTTTTAAATTAGAAAAATGACTTTAATAAAAGCATAACAGGTAAATCCAAAACAACTAATGATTAATATTGGCAAATGATATCAATATTAACATTTTTCTTTATTAAATTAAACTTTTAATTTTGAGATAACTATAGATTCTCATGCAAGTATAAGAAATAATGCAGGGAGATCACACTGAGTAACTTTTACTGAGTTACCCCTAATGGTAACATTTTGCAAAACTATAGTATAATATCACAATCACAACCAGGGTGTAGACATTGATACAGACAAGATACAGAACAGAACATTTCCATGACTACAGAGATCTCTCCTGTTGCCCTTTTGTAGCCACACTTACTCTCTACACCCCTGTCCGGGTCCTTAACTCCTGGCTACCACTGTTTTCAAGTTCTCTAACATTCCATAAACGTTATGTAGATGGAATCATAAATTCTTTTTCGGATTGCCTTTTTTCACTCAGCATAATTATCTGGTGATTTACCCAAGTTGTATGTATCAATAGTTTTGTTCCTTTTTGTTGCTGAGTGGTATCATATGATATGGATGTACCACAGTTTGTTCAATCATTCAGCCTTTATAGGACATCTGAATTCTTTCCAGTTTGGGGTTATTATGAATAAAACTACTATAAACAATTGTTTATAGGTTTTGTGTGAACATAGTTTTTCATTTCTCTGGGATAAATACCTAGGTGTGCAGCTGCTGGGTGGTATGATAGTTGCCTGTTTAATTTTTAAAGAAACTGCCAAACTATTTCCCGGAGTGGTTGTATCATTTTACATTCCCACCAGCAATGTATGAGTGATTGGATTTCTCCATATCCCTGACAACATTTGGTGTTGTCACTGTTTTGGATTTTAGCCATACTGGTATGTGCATACTGGTATTCTCATTGTGTTTTAAATTTGCTTTTTTCTAATGGCTAAGGATTTTGAACACCGTTTCATGTGTGTGTTTGCCATCTGTGTATCTTCCTCAGTGAAATGTCTCTTCATGTCTTTTGCCCGATTTCTAATTGGATTGTTTGGGTTTTTTTTACTGTTGAGTTTTTAGAGTTCTTTTTATATTCTAGATACTCATCATTGATCAGGTCTGCAAATGTTTTCTCCTGAGCTGTTGCTTATCTTTTCATCACCTTAATAAGATCTTTCAGAGAGCAAAAGTTTTTAATTTTGTTGAAGTTTAATTTATCGGTTTTTCCTTTGATGGATCATGCTTTTGGTGTCAAGTCTAAGAATTCTTTGCCTAGCCCTAGATTGTGAAGATTGTCTCCTTTTTTTCCTCAAGGTTTTATATTTCACATTTAAGTCTGTGATCCAATTTGAGTTAATTTTTTATATTAAGTGTGAGGTTGAAGTTGAGTTGGTTTTCTTTGTCTGTGGATGTCAGTTGCTCCAGCACTGTTTGTTGAAAAGGCTGTCTTCATTGAATTGCCCTTGCACCTTTGTCAAAAATTTGTTGAGCATACTTGTGTGGCTCTCTTTCTGGATTCTCAGATCTGGTCACACATTGAACTATGCGTCTATTCTTCCACTAATACCACACAGTTTTGATTACTGTTGCCATATAATAAGTCTGGAAATTGGGTGGACTGATTCCTCCCACTATTCTTTTTAAAAAACATTTTAGCTATACTAGTTCCTTTGCCTTTTCATATACATTTTAGAATAATCTTTTTTATATTTACAAAAATGTTGCTGAGATTTTTGAATGGAATTGCATTAAATGTGTATATCAATTTGGGGACAATTGACATAATATGTTGAGTCTTCCAATCCCTGAATATATTGATTGTATGTCTCTTCATTAATTTAGGTCTTCTTTGAATTCTTTCATCAGCATTTTGTAGTTTTTAGCATGCGAGTTCTGTATATGTTTTGTTAGTTTTATATCTAAGTATTTCATTGGTTTTTGAAAAATTGTAAATGGTGTTATATTTTTAATTTGTGTCCATGTGTTTATTGCTAGTGTATAGAAATACTATTGATTTTTGTATGATTTTCTTCTATCCTGAGATCTTGATGATCTCACTTATTAATTCTAGGAGATTTTAAAAAAATTTCTTGGGATTTTCTGTGTAGACAATCATGTAAATGGAGACAGTTTTATTTATTCCTTTCCAATTTGGATGCTTTTTATTTTCTTGCTTTGCCTTGCTGCACTGGCTAAAACTTCCAATACTATGTTGAATCAGAGAAGTAGGAGCAGACATCTTTGCCTTGTTCTCAATCTTCTTGTGAATGCACGCAGCCTTTCACTATTAAATGTAATTTTAGCTATAAGTTTTTTTAAAATTAATTAATTAATTAATTTATTTTTGGCTGCATTGGGTCTTCGTTGCTGCGCGTGGGCTTTCTCTAGTTGTGGCGAGCGGGGGCTACTCTTTGTTATGGTGCGTGGGCTTCTCATTGCAGGACCTCTCTTGTTGCGGATCTCGGGCTCTAGGCGCGCAGGCTTCAGTAGTTGTGGCATACAGGCTCAATAGTTGTGGCTCCTGGGCACTAGACCACAGGCTCAGTAGTTGTGGCGCACGGACTTAGTTGCTCCACGGCATGTGGGATCTTCCCGGACCAGGGATCGAACCTGTGTCCCCTGCATTGGCAGGCGGATTCTTAACCACTGCGCCACCAGGGAAGTCCCTAGGTGTTTTTGTAAATACTTTTCATGAGGCTGAGAAATTGCCCTTTATTCCTAATATACTGGGAGTTATTTTTTTTATCATGAATGAGTGTCGAATTTCATCAAACTTTTTTTCTGTGTCAATTGATATGATAATATTTTTTTTCTTTAGCATGTTGATATGGTGGATTACATTGATTGATTTTTGAATCTTGAACCTACCTTGCATACCTGGAATAAATCCCACTTGGTCTTGGTGTATTATTCTTTTAATACATTGATGGATTTGATTTGCTAAATTTTTGTACCTAATATCTAGGGATGTGTGTGTGTGTGTGTTAGGTGAGGGACATTGTCATTCTTAACAAACATACCAAGTGGCTTTGATGTCTGTGGTCTCCATACCATGATTTGAGAGACACTGAATTGAATAAGAGACAGAACCAGGTCTAACAACCAGCTGATGATTTAGGTCAGACAAAACTAACAGGGTTAAGAGAAATAGATCATGAGTTAAGGCAGGATTTCCAGTGTCTAGAAGCCCACATAATGTCCAGAAGATGAAACTGAAGAGCCAAGAGACCAAGTAGAATACACTCCTCCTCCAGAGAACAGGGCTGCTACATAGGAGGTGTGCAGTGCACCTCAAGGCTAGACAGGATGGGCTGGGGGCCCAAACAGAGAAAGATGATTGGAGGATTCTAGAAAAGATTTATAAAACCACCCTGTCTTACCTCAGTGCCATCCCCAAACTGTCCTAAGATGAAAGTTCATGCATCTTGGTCTACCAGCCAAGTGAGATAACACCAAAAAGAAAGATCAGGTTCCTATAAACCCTCGGAACTGTGCAAACAAAACCAGTCTGGGGCTTATCTAGTTACATTAGGTCAAGAACTTATTTCGTGCAGAAGAGCCCATTCCTATGATCTCTACCTGACCACTTCCAGCTCTGGTGACTAGAGAGACCAGAGTGCCCCTAGCGGCCAGGACTAGTGTCAGCAGCTTTCACACCTGGCAAACGTTTCTGTTCCCAGTGGCTTTGAGAAAGTGGTACAGACGAGAGTTTTGCAGGGCTAGAATCAGGGACAGCTGTGGTGGCTGCCCGTTCCTACTTGAAGATGTGCTTCCCAAGGCAGAGCAGAGTGGTGTTGGGAAGCAGAAAAGCCAGCTAATTTGCATGGTAAGTGATAACAGGATTGAGACAACTCTTTCTATCACAGTTCCACACAGAAGAACACAGATGCAGGGTTAAAAACCATAAAATGAAAAAAAAAATTGTCAAAAAGAAGAAAGGCTGGGACTTCTCTGGTGGTGCAATGGTTAAGAATCTGCCTGCCAATGCAGGGGACACAGGTTCGAGCCCTGGTCCGGGAAGATCCCACATGCCTCGGAGCAACTAAGCCCGTGTGCCACAACTACTGAGCCTGCGCTCTAGAGCCTGCGAGCCACAACTACTGAGCCCCCTTGCTGCAAATACTGAAGGCTGCACGCCTAAAGCCCATGCTCTGCAACAAAGAGAAGCCACCACAATAAGAAGCCCACACACCGCAACGAAGAGTAGCCCCTGCTCGCCGCAACTAGAGAAAGCCCGCACGCAGCAACAAAGACCCAACAGAGCCAAAAATAAATAAATAAATTTATTAAAAAAAAAAAAAGAAGAAAGACTATGCAAGTGGGTCTGTAGTCACTTGGGTGCAATAGAGAGAGCCCTTCAGAGTCACTGCCTAAGAATTAATAATAACTACATCACTGCATCATCTCTAACTTACAAAATAATAATTGCTACTATATAATAAATGCTTACTACGTCCAAGAATTGTGTAATGTATTATATATACATTATTGTAAATCTTCACGTAATAGGTGAAATATCTTGAGCATATTAAACAAATGTATTTTTGCCCTAGGTAATCCCTGGGGCCAAGTTATCTTATGGATCTCATTTCCAGAGCCACTCTTGAGGCATTCAGTATATAGAGGTTGATATCATGGTGTAAAATAGATACCACTTCCATCAAATGGTCAGACTATGTAGCCATCTGCCCCAACAAACAGGGAGGACATAACATAGAGAAAGTAAAGAATTGAACCACAAGGAGATATTATCTCACACCTGTCAGAATGGCTGTTATCAAAAAGACAAGAAATAACTAGTGTTGGTGAGGGTGTGGAGAAAAGGGAACCCTCTTGCACTGTTGGTGGGAATGTAAATGGGTGCAGCCACTGTGGAGAACAGTATGGAGGTTCCTCAAATAATTAAAAATAGAACTACCATATGATCCAGCTATTCCATTTCTGGATGTTTATCTGAGGAAAATAAAAACACTCATTTGAAAAGATATATGCACCCCTGTGTTCATTGCAGTATTATTTACAGTAGCCAAGACATGGAAACAACTCAAATGTCCATTGATAGATGAATAGATAAACAAGATGTGGTATACATACATAATAGAATACTACTCAACCATAAAAAAGAAAGAAATCTTGCCATTTGTGACAACGTGGATGGACCTTGAGGGTATTATGCTAAATGAAATAAATCAGTCAGAGTAAGACTAATACCTTACGATTTCACTTATATGTGGAATCTGAAAAACAAAAAAATGAACAAACAAAACAAAACAAAGCAAGACTTAGATACAGAGAACAGATTGGAGGTTATCAGAGAAGAAGGAGGTTAGGGGGGTGGTGGGTAAAAAGAACGAAGGGGGTCAATTGTATGGTGACAGATGGTAACTAGACTTATTGTGGTGATCACTTTGTAGTGTACACAAATATTGAATTATTAAGTTGTACACTTCAAATTAGTGTGTTTACCAATTTTACCTCAATTTTTAAAAAAAGAAAAGAAAAAGTTGAAATCCACATTTTTTTTTTATTGAAGTATAGCTGATTTACAGTATTGTGTTAGCTTCAGGTGTATAGCAAAGTGATTCATATATATACATATATATATATTATTTTCCATTATAAGTAATTGTAAGATATTGAATATAGTTCCCTGTTGTATACAGTAAATCCTGTTGTTTATCTATTTTATATATAATAATACATATCTGTTAATCCCATACTCTTAATTTATCCCTCCCCTTCCTTTCCCCTTTGGTAACCATAAGTTTGTTTTCTATATCTCTGAGTGTGTTTCTGTTTTTTCTTTTCTTTTTTTTTTTTTTTGCAGTATCTTTCCAAACTAGTCTGTTTCTGTTTTGTAAATAAATTCATTCGTATTATTTTTTAGATTCTACATATAAGTGATATCATATAATATTTGTCTTTCTCTGGCTGACTTACTTCACTTAATATGATATTCTCTAGGTCCATCCATGTTGCTGCAAATAGCAATATTTCATTCTTTATTATGACTGAGTAATATTCCATTGTAATATATATACCACATCTTCTGTATCCGTCTGTTTGTCGATGGACATTTAGGTTGCTTCCATGTCTTGGCTGTTGTAAATAGTGCTGCTATGAACATTGGGGTGCATGTATCTTTTTCAATTAGAGTTTTCATCTTTTCCAGATAGATGCCCAGGAGCAGGGTCACTGAATCATATGGTAGCTCTGTTTTTAGTTTTGTAAGGGACTGCCCTAATGTTTTCCATAATGGCTGCACCAATTTACATTCCCACCAACAGTGTAGGAGGGTTCCCTTTTCCCCACACCCTCTCCAGCATTTATTTATTTATTTAAATCTATCTATCTATTTATTTTTGGCTGTGCTGGGTCTTCGTTGTGCTGTGCAGGCTTCTCATTGCGGTGGCTTCTCTTGTTGTAGAGCACGGGTTCTAGGCGCACAGGCTTCAGTAGTAGTGGCTCGCGGGCTCTAGAGCGCAGGCTCAGTAGTTGTGGCACACGGGCTTAGTTGCTCCACAGCATGTGGGATCTTCCCGGACCAGGGCTCGAACCCGTGTCCCCTGCATTGGCAGGCGGACTCTTAATCACTGCGCAACCAGGGAAGTCCCTCCAACATTTATAACTTGTAGACTTTTTGATAGTCATTCTGACCAGTGTGAGGTGATACCTCATTGTAGTTTTGGTTTGCATTTCTCTAATAATTAGCGATGTTGAACATCTTTTCATGTGCCTTTTGGCCATCTGTAGATCTTCTTTGGAGAAATGTCTATTTAGCTCTTCTGCCCATTTTTTGAATGGGTTGTGTTTTTCTTTTTTCTTTTGGCCTCGCTGTGAGGCTTGTGGGATCTCAGTTCCCCGACCAGGGATTGAACCTGGGCCATGGTAGTGAAAGCACCGAATCCTAACCACTAGGCAACTAGGGAACTACTGGGTTGTTTGTTTTTTTGATATTGAGTTGTATGAACTGTTTGTATATTTTGGAAATTAACCCCTTGTGGGTCACACAGTTTGCAAATATTTTCTCCCAGTTTGTAGGTTGTCTTTTCATTCTGTTTATTGAAATTCACACTTTTTGACCCTAGGAGATTTTAAGAAATAGAAGAGGTGTACAAAGAGAAAGATAGAGACCTTTCTCCTCAGGGCTGACACTTGGGATAGGGTGGCAAACATCCAGTGGTGTTAGAAATATTTAGGAATCCAAAGGATATCAGGCTTGGTGACCTCCTTCTCCTTGGTGTTTTCCTGGACTGGGATTCTTTCCCCATGCCTGGGGACGGTTGTTGGGTGATGAGGCTGAGTGAAAGGAGCTGTGGCTCACTGAGACCCTACAGGAAGGGAGCCAGGGGAGTGATATCCCACCCTTACTTTCCTCCCTCCTTCTCACTGACCAAATACAACTGGAAGCCAGTAAGCAAAGGAGCCACAGAAATGGTCCATAGAAGTCAGCCTCGAGCAGGGTGGAGAAGATTGTAATGTGAAGGGACAAATGGAAGACATGTGGCACCCCTGCTTACTTTTATCATTATTTTATCACTATTTCCACACACACACACACACACACACACACACACACATACATACACACACTACAACCAGCAACTCTCAACTAACAGTTTTCTACCTTGGATCCGAGTCACTGGGACGCGGGGCTTTGTACATGCTGTTCCTGCTGTCTAAAACACTCTTTCCTTCACCTATACTCATCCTTCTAGTCTCACTTTAGACATCATTTCCTCCAGGAAGCCTGTCTTGGTCTCCAGGCCTGGGGTGGATGCCCTCCTCTATGTTCCCACAATAATTATGGTTAATATATTTAAGTGCATACTGTGGTAAGCGCAGTTCTAAGTAACACCTAACATGTATTAACTCATTTATTCCTTATAATCTTATCAGGAAGGTATTACCATTATGCCCAATTTACAGACAAGAAAACTGAGGCACAGAGCAGGTAACTGATCAAGGTCACACAAGTAGTGAGTGATGGAGCCTATATTTGAGTTGGAGCAGACAGGAACTGGAGCCAAGCTGTTAACTACTGTGCTAAACTGCTTCCCGTTCCAAACTGTACTTGTTCCTAGACCAGTCACAGTGCCTGGTGCACACAAGACATTCAGTAACTACTGGAAAATTTAATTAGTTAGTTAATTAATCTATGTAGGACAGGAGTCCTAAGTCAGTTTTTTTTAGAACATCTGGGTGAGAAGGATTTGTTATATAGCTTTTGCTTTGTCCCCATCAAATACTTACATGAGATTATGTTTTAATGCCCAAGATTTGGCTAAGAACTTCTGATACACCAGAATTTATTTTCCTGGTTGTTCTTGGGAGTTCAAGTGTCCATATGATGAAGCATCTGACAGTACAATTTCTGCAGAAACCATTAATGGTATCCACTTCAGCAATTATATTTATCATTTCCCACCTGGGAATTCAAGCCCTATCTTTTGCTCACACGAATGTGCAGTAACTTATGGATCTGCTGCTGTGTCTGACGCCACAGTTTCTGTAAAAACCATTAGCGGTGTCTGCTTCAGCAATGAGGTGCAGGAATCAGCTCTTGGAAGAAATCAAAGAAAAGAGGAAGGTGGCTATGTAGATGAGTTGTGGGAAGATGGTCTAATATACAGGAAGGAAACAGCTCTAATGGGAAAAGAATGAAGAAGGCATATTGGATTTGACTGGATAAAGAGTTAAACTGAGATATTGTAAAAGTGAGGAGAATCAAGAAACTAGAATTTTGGGGTGCACCTTCCCTATGACAGGCACCATGTGTTAAATAACAATTCATTTAATCATTACAGCAATCCAGAGGGAAAGTCTTCAGTTTACAGATGAGAAGACAGAAGGTCAAAGAGATTAAGTATTTGCCCAGGTTTATGCAGAAGGAGGCCATGCTGGACTTCAAAGCCCATGCTCTTCTGCTTTTAGTCCTCACAGTGCATAGCTTAGAACTTCCGTGTCTAGTACAGAGGCCAAAACTTCACTCACTCATTCATTCATTTATTCATTCATTCATTCATGAATATTTATTGAGTGCCTACATTATGCTAAGCACTGTGCTAATTGCTGGGAATATTATAGTGAAGAAGGCACATCCATAGCTTCAAGGATCACATTCATCATTGTGAAACATGCAATGATAGGATGCTTTGCGGGGGGAGTGCAAGGACATCTAACCCAGTCTTGGAGGAGTTAGACATTGATCTTAAGGAAGGCTTACAAAGTAAGTGAATTCAAATGGAGCCTTGAGAGACTAGGGATTAGCAAGGAAAAAAGTGGACAGGTATTCCAGGAAGAGGTTGCAGCTGATACAGAGGCCTGGAGATCTCCCAGAACTGCAAGTAGCTCAGCAGGAGGGAGGATGACAGCAAGAGATAAAACAGGGCAGATACACAGGGGTCCAAATGTGTAGAGCCTTGTGTAATATATGAAGGATTCTTGACTTTGTCTTGAGAGCCATGAGGAGACAGCAGGATGACATTATCAGATGTGTGTTACGGAAGGGTAACCTAGCTGTTGTGTGAAGAATGAGTTAGAGGGGATAAGAATGGAGGCAAGAGTGAGAGCTTGAACTAACATAGTGGCACTGGGGAAGAGAGAGAGATTCAGAAAATATCAAGAAGGCAGAATCAACAGGACCTGGTTACTAAGTGCCTGTGAGGAATGAGGGAGAGGGGAGTCAATGAGGATGCCATAGTTTCTGATTTGGGCCACTGAGAGGTGAAAGGTGTTGGCAGTCCCTGAAATAGGGGAGAAGCAACAGGATTTGGGCAGATTATATTGATCTTAATATGGGACATCCAAATGAAAAGACCCAGTAGGCAGTTGATTATATGTGTCTAGACCTCAGGATGGAGATCTAGACTGAATGGAACAGTTCGAGTAATCAACATAAAGATCATTGTTCCCAAACTTGGCTAGGAATCAGAATTGCCGGGGGGCTTCTTGCAATAAGATGTCTGACCTCACTGAAGACTAACGAAATCAAAATTTTCAGGAGGCAGGATGTAGATGCATATGTTTTTAAAGAGCTCCATCAGGGTTCTCATGCCCTGCCAAGGTTGAAATTTATTGGTATGTGTGGTAACCAGAAAGTGCATTGCTCAGACCTCCTTCAAGAGAAACCGCTAGGAGAAGCATAGTTGACTGACAGACCCAGCTCACCCTGCTCTGGATCCTGTCCTGTGTTCACACCGAGGCCACACTTCCCAGCCAGCCACAGGACTACTTAACAGGTGACTTTGGTTCCAGGATTCTCCATAGAACTGACTAGAACTTTCTTAGAACTGGCTGGCAGTCTGAGACTCTTCCTACCAATCTTCCGTCCTTCCCCCTCTTCTTCCAAAGGTGTCAGAATGACATCATGATCTAAATGTTTTCCCAGACTATTTCTTCTCCCTTCCCTGTATCCTTTACAAATGTTCCCCCAATCTCTTGCACACCTTATCACATCTTGGTGAATGCTTTTTGGAAAACCTGAATTGACACAATATGGATGATAATTGAAGGCACAGAAGTGATGAAGATCATCCAGGAGAGAAGAGAAGAGAGCCAAAACAGAACCCTGAGGATCATTTACATTCAAGGATGAGCAGAGGAAGAGGTGTCTAGAGAAAGAGACTGAGAAGTGGTCAGAGAAGCAGGATGGAAACCAAGAGAACACGGCTTCATAGAATCCTAGGAAAGAGAGCTTCAAAACAGTGACATGGTTAATATGGGCAAACGCTACAGAGGTCAAATGTTTAACAACAGGGATTGGAGATCTTAGTGAGAGTCACTTCAGTGGCATGAGAAGCCAAGACTGCAGTAGCCAAGCGATAAATGACAGGTAAGGATGAGGAAATATTGAGTGCAGGCACCTCTGTGTAGAGTCTTGTCTATGAAAGGGAGAAAATAAGTCTGGGTAGATACGGAGTTCAGAGAGGGTTCATTTTTTTTAAGATGAGGGCCTGTTTAAATTTTTCCAGGAGGGAACTAGTGTGAGAGCAAGAGTAAAGATACAATATTGAGAGACAGTAGAACCAAATGAGATCAGATTACAGGTAGAGAGAACAGATTTAAATAAGAGGCAGTACATCTTTCCCATTTTGGCAATGGGAGAAAGAAGGAAGAAAAGGTAGAGACACTAGGAAATTTGTGCATTAGGTAGCAGAAAGTTGAGGGAGCTCCCAAATGATGGCTTCTATTTTCCTTAAGGTGAAGTCTCCAATAGAGGGTGAGGAGTGATGGGCTATAGGTTAAGAAAAGGGTGGAGGAGTTTGAAATGATTTCTGTAGAGAGTGAGAGTAAAGCTACCCAGACAACAGGATTGTCAGGCAGCCACTGAGGACCTGGTTGGAGTCCAGGAGTTCGGAGTGATTTGACTATATGCGTTTGTAGAGTTGGTTTTTTTTTCCCATCAGCGCCCACAGACTAGGTGTGGGGCACAGGAGGCATGAGGTTGGGTTCTCCAGGCTTGGCGTTTTGCCGGGCATGTGTGATGGAAGGACCAAAGAGGGAGGTGGTGGAGGAAACTGGATAGAGAGTGGTAGAAGTGATGGACTATAGGCTCTAGATTAGATAGAAAAGAAAATGCAGAGAAGATGAAGAAACAAGAACGACAAGGACAGTGGGACAGAGTGGGAGAAACGTGAGGATAGGAGATTATGATCCAGTTAATGGAATGTTTGAAAATTTTAGAGGTGGAATCATTTTAGGAGGTGGTGAGGTCTAAAATGTATCAACTGAAGTAGGTGATGGTATTTGGAGTTGAATAGGTAAAGAAACAAGACACTGAAGTGTTGAATGGGTCTTTCATATGGATGTTGAAGCAACCATCAGTGATGATAAATTGGGGGAAAGAGGGAATGAGAAGTCAAGGTTCACAGTGAATGATGGAACATAATGAGGTTAACAAATAAGAGAGATGAGGAAGCAGGGACAGTAAAACCAGGTTATGGTCCTTAAAAGAGGATGGAAAAATAATGGCCTGAATGCATCATTATTTAGGGAAGATGCTGTCAAGCTAATCTCTTGACCTCAGGGTACATCATGCGTGGAAGAGTGAGAAGCAACTATTCGGAGGGTGACAGGGCAAGCAGTTTCCTTTGGGAAGGTCTGGGTTTCAGTTTAGGCAAGGAGAGCTAGGGAACACTTTGTGATGTTGAAAATCCAGTGGAGTTCGTGTATAGGAAATAGGGTTTCCCAAGAGCACAATGGGCAGATTTAGGAGGGAGAGGAAAAGCAGTGATTGGGGCAGGAGAAAGAGGAAAAAAATAGTCTGGGGAAGACAGTTTAAGAGTTGAGAGATGACAAAGAAGTTTCATCTTGAGTGGTGTCCAGTGCTGACATGGAAGTAAACCATGATGAACTAAAAGTAGGGTATCTGGAAGCCTTCCCATAGTGGCTTTATAAATAGGAAAGAGTTGGGTTTCTGTAAAAAGTCAGGCATGGTCCAGGTTGATTAATACTTCCAAGAAAACTCTAGTCTACATGAGCCCATGAGCAATGATGGTATCATGGTTTCAGTCTAAGACAGTATGAATTGTGAGATTATGCAATTAATAACAGCTTTTTTTAGGGAGGAGGAGGAAAGAATATATTAATCATACATCTTGGTTTCAGAAACATGACAATATGAAACATGTATGTCTTTAAATTAAGAAAGTATGAAAGCTGGTTCTGTATAACTTCATCATGTCCCTTGTTAGTGGAGGGAGAGCCACAGTCCTCATCAGAACTTATGTTTCTTAAATGAGGAAGGCATTGAAATACAGCCATTCAAAGAGAATAAGAGGAAATGAGATGACAGTGCACTCTGAATGATGTCAGTAAGAATTTCCTAACACTGATCATTCTAGTTTGGGCTGATTTTTGTTAATCACAAAACTGAGTTTATATAAAAATTTGGTGTCTCCTCCTAAGGGACTCTAAAATATAGTGGATTTTCATTCCTTTGAAATGAGGTTCCTGGCTATAAGCCAAAATCTTGATAATCTCTCAAATTCTCTACCAAAGTGACTATCCTATCATATTTCTCCTATAATTCTTGTTTTGTCTTTACCCAGCCAGTTTAAGACCTTATTTATGCCTAGAGCAAAGTTTCATTTAGTCTTTATTTAGTCTTTCTCTGGAGCTTACTTCTTTAAATCCTAAAATAAGAAATTAACTTAAGAAATTCCCTAAGTTTTCCTCCATTCTATTTACATATCAAAATAAGCATAATGCTGGAATGATCTGTATGCTCCAAGAGGGAAAACCAAACCCCTAGTTGGTGTAATTTATTCAAATGCCAGATTCTCCTGGGGAAACTAGGTTCTCTTTATAACTTGATTCAAATAACTACTTTGATTCTCAAAAGCTTTTTATGAAATTACCGTGTAGAACCTAAATTGGTGCAGCTGAATTAAATAAATATCAGAACTTAACATTCTTAATCACAAACCTTCAATTTAACCAACCATTTATTATAATCAAAAAGCAATCAATATGTTGATTGTGGTGACATGCAAATGGAGATAGAATTATTAGTAATTACCCTATATTTGTGGTTCAGTGTGATGGAGAAATAACTGGAAAGAAATTGTAAAGCACACTCCAGTTAAAGGACTGGTTGCTGTGTTTTAGAGCAGCATGCTATATTGATTGTAGTCTTTAAATAAATTGAATAACATAGGTTGCTGTCAGATGTGAATTATTCATGAAGCAGAGTTTGGGAACACTAAAGCAGATGCTGTTTATGAATATTCAGATGTGTTAATGTATAAATGACTGACCCAGTGCTCACCAATTGTTGCATGAAGAAAAGGTCTCAGAAACAAAGTGGAAATCTAATTAGGCAAACTCATTCACTTGGGTCACTCACTTGAAACACAACCAGTGTGAGAGATGAGTAATGAAGTCCCAACCCCACATCAGAGAGACGTTCGGTCAAGGAGGGAGGCACTGGGGGTCTTCTTTGATCGGGAACACTTGGTGACATCAAAGTTTTTTCTGCAGACTCCAGAGACCTTGGAGTTTCCGTGATCACATATCTGGTGTGACCCTTGGATTCCTTCCCATCAGTGTTTGGAACTAAATAGCAACACACGTTTGTGTGCTTTTTCAATCCTATTTATGAAAGGATGAGAGGAAATTACAGAGCATTCCAATTTTGAGAAATCCTAAATGATGATTTTCTTTTCTCTGAATAAGTCTCCACTGTGGCCTATAAGCTGTATGTTTTACTATATATGAGGCCTCCATAGAAGTGAAATCCTTATTTCCTGAAACTCTGGATATCATTGAGTCTTGGGATGGGATATTTTAGTAAAAGGTAAAATAGAGAATTTGTCTGAGGTTATCAGACTATGCAGAGGGAGTCTTATAGGGAAGCAATGATTTGTGAACAAGTAGGGGTGACGAGCCAGTGCAGTTCGCCTGGGACTCAGGGGGTTCCCAGGACATGGGACCTTCAATTTTAAAGCATGGGGCAGTCTTGGGCAAACTGGGATGCGGTGGTCACCCTACCAATCATACCAGTTTGACCAGAGGAATCTCCTGGGAAGTGAGACTTTCATTGTGAAAACTAGAAAATCTCTGGGCGAACCAGAACTCTTGTTCACCCAACCAAACCACAAAGTGAAATGAACAGATTTGGGGCGGGGGGCTCTCCTTATGTCGATCAAGTTTCTAAAAGACTAATCTATAAAACTGAAAGCTAACTTATTAATTTACAAAAGTGTATAAATTTTCCTGTGAGTAGAATTTTATGCACACCATCTAGGATACGTGTCCCATTGTCAACATGGCTGAATTTTTAAATAGAATCTTTCAATTGTGTGAATCAGAGCCAAGGGAGGGAAATTCTGGAGTATTAATTCCCAAATGTAATTGCACATCAGAATCACCATAGGAGCTTTATAAGAGTATGGATCCTCGAGCCCTGCTTGTAGAGATTTTCATTTAGTAATGGCTGGGATAGGGCTTGGGAACTGTATTTTTATAAGCTCCCCGGTGACACCAGCCAAATTTAGAAACAATTGGTTGGGGAAATATTTCATCCAGGCCAAGGTGGAACATGATGAATTATTTCTGCTCTGCCACAGGGTACACCTCTTGGGTGACCATGATTTTCATGTCCCATGTGATGCTGTGAGTGAACTGACTCTCAGCTCCTGGTATCAGAAACCTTTGGTTCACTCCTGACTCTGACACAAACTGAAAACTTAAGCAGGTCACTTACACTCCCTAACCATTTGTTTCTTCCTCTATTGAAAGGATATGACGACAGAAGTTATTTCATAGAGTTGTTACAGAATTAGGTGATACAATGTGTGTGAAATATTTAGAAGCCTGAGAGCCACAGAGTTCAATGAATATTCTCTAAAATTATGATTTAATGTCTGTTACTGAACGTTGATGAATAAACTGCCAAATTCTTACTCTTAGCTCTTTCTTTTACTAAATTCTCTGAAGATAATATCTTTCTATCAATACATTCTTTCTTTAGACAGAGTGTTTCATATTGTTAGATTTTGGGTTAAAATATTTGACTACATTAATGTTTGATTGTGCTACAATTTCAGATCTATTGGTACAGTCATGTTTCTGAAGACTGGACCCTATGAGCCCAATTCATTCTGGGTCTATCAAAATAAGCATAATGCTGGTCTGTCTTTAGCCTATCTATCATCTATTGGGTTACAGTAATGGATAGCGTGAAGCCCTTACGTTCTGGCAACGTGGTCATGAGTTGGTGGTTGAAAAAATAAGCCCTGGAGCACAGAGTATAGGTGAGAATGCCTGCCCTCTTTTGCAATATCCATTTGATTCTCTCCTGTTCATTGCTCAAAAAGGTAGGAATTGGATACACTTTTATGTACTGGGGTTGGCTTTAGCTAGGTTAATTTTCATTTCCTCATTTTCTAGTTCTTGGAAGGATGCCTCACTCCCACCTCTATGTAACAAGTAGAGTTTCCATGTGGAAGTTGTCCTGGTATTGGTTATGCTAGTATAGCTGCAACTGGCTAGTTGATTACCAAATTATTCCCTTTTTCCTCCTAGTCATGTAACTAGTTGTTTCTCAGTCTTCCTTGTAGTTAGACATGGCATTATGACCAAGGTCTGGCCAGTGGAATTGGGTGATATTGTGAGTTACATCTGGGCTTGTCTAAGAAAACCTGTGTAACGCTAAATATTCTCTCTTCCCTCACCTGCCGACCTAATGCAAAGGATTTAGTGAAGGCTGTAGATTGAGAGACTTGGTTTCTAAGTCACTGCTCAGAGAAGAGCTGCCTAAGAGAGCTGCCAAGGTGTAGGGTTTATCTGTTTCATCAGTTAGCCTATCCTGACTTTTCAAGTAGAAAGGAGGGGCTGCAGGTATCAATGACAAACATTTGGCCAGTAGCATTTTTGGTCTCTGATACCTTTATTCTTTTTTTAAATAAAATGTGTTTTTAATAATAAAGTTATGCAAGTCTTCATATATTTATTCCAGAAAATTTAGAAAGAAGGGAGAATGTTAAAGTAACCCGTAATTATACCGTATATTCTTCTGGACTATTTATGTATATAGGTACATTTTCCCATAAAAATTAGCCTATCTGTCTTTAGTATTTTATAACTTTCCCCATTATTTAATATTTAAGGTTAATACTATTACATTTTGATCATCATTTTTAATGGCTATACCATCATCTACAGTAAGTCCCCTACATACGAACGAGTTCCGTTCCGAGACCACATTCGTAAGTACAATTTGCTCGTTAAATCCAACAAAGTTAGCCTAGGTACCCAACTCACACATTCGGCTATACAGTACTGTACTGTAATAGGTTTATAATACTTTTCACACAAATAATACATAAAAAACAAACACAAAAAATAAAGAAAACATTTTTAATCTTACAGTACAGTATACCTTGAAAAGTACAGTAGTACCAGCTACATCACTGCTGCTTTTACGCTTGCCTCCAGACATCCTGGGCTTGAGATAAAGATACTGTACTCTATACAATACTGTACAGTAAAGTACACAAAAGCACAACCACTTGTAGAGGATGCACGCACGTGACAATGTACACCGGGCACGTGAACTAACTTACGTGATTGGACATGGGAACGCACATTGGCACTTACTGTATTTAGTGTTCTGTTATTGAGCATTAAAATTGTTCTCAATTTTTCCTATAAAACAAATACTGTTATGAATCCTTGTACATTAATCTTTGCTCACATCTTTATTTTCTTAAGATAAATTAATTGAAGTGGAATTGCTAATTTTTTTAACATCTTTATTAGAGTATAATTGCTTCACAATGGTGTGTCAGTTTCTGCTTTAAAACAAAGTGAATCAGTTATACATATACATATGTCCCCATATCTCTTTCCTCTTGCATCTCCCTCCCTCCCACCCTCCCTATCCCACCCCTCTAGGTGGTCACAAAGCACCGAGCTTATCTCCCTGTGCTATGTGGCTGCTTCCCACTAGCTATCTGTTTTACGCTTGGTAGTGTATATATGTCCATGCCACTCTCTCACTTTGTCCCCGCTTACCCTTCCCCCTCCCCGTATCCTCAAATCCATTCTCTAGTAGGTCTGCATCTTTATTCCCGTCTTGCCCTTAGGTTCTTCTGACCATTTTCTTTTCTTTTTTTTTTTGATTCCATATATATGTGTTAGCATACGGTATTTGTTTTTCTCTTTCTGACTTACTTCACTCTGTATGACAGACTCTAGGTCCATCTACCTCACTACAAATAACTCAGTTTCATTCCTTTTTTATGGCTGAGTAATATTCCATTGTGTATATGTGCCACATCTTCTTTATCCATTCATCTGTTGATGGACACTTAGGTTGCTTCCATGTCCTGGCTACTGTAAATAGAGCTGCAGTGAACATTTTGGTACATGACTCTTTTTGAATTATGGTTTTCTCAGGGTATATGCCCAATAGTGGGATTGCTGGGTCATATGGTAGTTCTATTTTTAGTTTTTTAAGGAACCTCCATACTGTTCTCCACAGTGGCTGTATCAATTTACATTCCCACCAACAGTGCAAGAGGGTTCCCTTTTCTCCACACCCTCTCCAGCATTTATTGTTTGTAGATTTTTTGATGATGGTTATTCTGACTGGTGTGAGATGATATCTTATTGTAGTTTTGATTTGCATTTCTCTAGTGATTAATGACGTTGAGCATTCTTTCATGTGTTTGCTGGCAATCTGTATATCTTCTTTGAGAAATGTCTATTTAGGTCTTCTGCCCATTTTTGGATTGGGTTGTTTGTTTTTTTGATATTGAGCTGCATGAGTTGCTTGTATGTTTTGGAGATTAATCCTTTGTCAGTTGCTTCATTTGCAAATATTTTCTCCCATTCTGAGGGTTGTCTTTTCATCTTGTTTATGGTTTCCTTTGCTGTGCAAAAGCTTTTAAGTTTCATTAGGGCCCATTTGTTTATTTTTGTTTTTATTTCCATTTCTCTAGGAGGTGGGTCAAAAAGGATCTTGCTGTGATTTATGTCATAGAGTGTTCTGCCTATGCTTTCCTCTAAGAGTTTGATGGTGTCTGGCCTTAAATTTAGGTCTTTAATCCATTTTGAGTTTATTTTTGTGTATGGTGTTAGGGAGTGTTCTAATTTCATTCTTTTACATGTAGCTGTCCAGTTTTCCCAGCACCACTTATTGAAGAGGCTGTCTTTTCTCCACTGTATATTCTTGCCTCCTTTATCAAAGATAAGGTGACCATATGTGCGTGGGTTTATCTCTGGGCATTCTATCCTGTTCCATTGATCTATATTTCTGTTTTTGTGGCAGTACCATACTGTCTTGATTACAGTAGCTTTGTAGTATAGTCTGAAGTCAGGGAGCCTGATTCCTCCAGCTCCATTTTTCTTTCTCAAGATTGCTTTGGCTATTCGGGGTCTTTTGTGTTTCCATACAAATTGTGAGATTTTTATTCTAGTTCTGTGAAAAATGCCAGTGGTAGTTTGATAGGGATTGCATTGAATCTGTAGATTGCTTTGGCTAGTATAGTCATTTTCACAGTGTTGATTCTTCCAATCCAAGAACATGGTATATCTCTCCATCTGTTGGTATCATCTTTAATTTCTTTCATCAGTGTCTTATGATTTTCTGCATACAGGTCTTTTGTCTCCTTAGGTAGGTTTATTCCTAGATATTTTATTCTTTTTGTTGCAGTGGTAAATGGGAGTGTTTTCTTAATTTCACTTTCAGATTTTTCATCATTAGTGTATAGGAATGCAAGAGATTTCTGTGCATTAATTTTGTATCCTGCTACTTTACCAGATTCATTGATTAGCTGTAGTAGTTTTCTGGTAGCATCTTCAGGATTCTCTATGTATAGTATCATGTCATCTGCAAACAGTGACAGCTTTACTTCTTCTTTTCCAATTTGTATTCCTTTTATTTCTTTTTCTTCTCTGATTCCTGTGGCTAACACTTCCAAAACTATGTTGAATAATAGTGGTGAGAGTGGGCAACCTTGTCTTGTTCCTGATCTTAGTGGAAATGGTTTCAGTTTTTCACCATTGAGGACGATGTTGGCTGTGGGTCTGTCATATATGGCCTTTATTAAGTTGAGGAAAGTTCCCTCTATGCCTACTTTCTGGAGGGTTTTTAATCATAAATGGGTGTTGAATTTTTTCAAAAACTTTCTCTGCATCTATTGAGATGATCTTATGGTTTTTCTCCTTCAGTTTGTTAATATGGTGTATCACGTTGATTGATTTGTGTATATTGAAGAATCATTGCATTCCTGGGATAAACCCCATTTGATCATAATGTATGATCCTTTTAATGTGCTGTTGGATTCTGTTTGCTAGTATTTTGTTGAGGATTTTTGCATCTATGTTCATCAGTGATATTGGTCTGTAGTTTTCTTTCTTTGTGACATCTTTGTCTGGTTTTGGTATCAGGGTGATGGTGGCCTTGTAGAATGAGTTTGGGAGTGTTCCTCCCTCTGCTATATTTTGGAAGAGTTTGAGAAGGATAGGTGTTAGCTCTTCTCTAAATGTTTGATAGAATTCGCCTGTGAAGCCATCTGGTCCTGGGCTTTTGTTTGTTGGAAGATTTTTAATCACAGTTTCAATTTCAGTGCTTGTGATTGGTCTGTTCATATTTTCTGTTTCTTCCTGGTTCAGTCTTGGAAGGTTGTGCATTTCTAAGAATTTGTCCATTTTATTGGCATAGAGTTGCTTGTAGTAATCTCTCATGATCCTTTGTATTTCTGCAGTGTCAGTTGTTACTTCTTTTTCATTTCTAATTCTATTGATTTGAGTCTTCTCCCTTTTTTTCTTGATGAGTCTGGATAATGGTTTATCAATTTTGTTTATCTTCTCAAAGAACCAGCTTTTAGTTTTATTGATCTATGCTATTGTTTCCTTCATTTCTTTTTCATTTATTTCTGATCTGATCTTTATGATTTCTTTCCTTCTGCTAACTTTGGGGTTTTTTTGTTCTTCTTTCTCTAATTGCTTTAGGTGTAAGGTTAGGTTGTTTATTTGAGATGTTTCTTGTTTTTATTTGAAATGTTTCTTGTTTCTTAAGGTAGGCTTGTATAGCTATAAACTTCCCTCTTAGAACTGCTTTTGCTGCATCCCATAGGTTTTGGGTAGTTGTATTTTCATTGTCGTTTGTTTCTAGATATTTTTTGATTTCCTCTTTGATTTCTTCAGTGATCTCTTGGCTATTGTGTGTTGTTTAGCCTCCATGTGTTTGTATTTCTTACAGATTTTTTCCTGTAATTGATATCTAGTCTCATAGCATTGTGGTCAGAAAAGATACTTGATACGATTTCAATTTTCTTAAATTTACCAAGGCTTGATTTGTGACCCAAGATATGATCTATCCTGGAGAATGTTCCATGAGCACTTGAGAAAAATGTGTATTCTGTTGTTTTTGGATGGAATGTCCTATAAATATCAATTAAGTCCATCTTGTTTAATGTATCATTTAAAGCTTGTGTTTCCTTATTTATTTTCATTTTGGATGATCTGTCCATTGGTGAAAGTGGGGTGTTAAAGTCCCCTACTATGATTGTGTTACTGTCGATTTCCCCTTTTATGGCTGTTAGTATTTGCCTTATGTATTGAGGTGCTCCTATGTTGGGTGCATAAATATTTACAATTGTTATATCTTCTTCTTGGATTGATCCCTTGATCATTATGTACTGTCCTTCTTTGTCTCTTGTAATAGTCTTTGTTTTAAAGTCTATTTTGTCTGATAAGAGAATTGCTACTCCAGCTATCTTTCGATTTCCATTTGCATGGAATATCTTTTTCCATCCCCTCACTTTCAGTCTGTATGTGTCTCTAGGTCTGAAGTGGGTCTCTTGTAGACAGCCTATATATGGGTCTTGTTTTTGTATCCATTCAGCCAGTCTCTGTCTTTTGGTTGGAGCATTTAATCCATTTACATTTAAGGTAATTATCGATATGTATGTTCCTATTCCCATTTTCTTAATTGTTTTGGGTTTATTATTGTAGGTCTTTTCCTTCTCTTGTGTTTCCTGCCTAGAGAAGTTCCTTTAGGATTTGTTGTAAAGCTGGTTTGGTGGTGCTCAATTCTCTTAGCTTTTGCTTGTCTGTAAAGCTTTTAATTTCTCTGTCAAATCTGAATGAGATCCTTGCTGGGTAGAGTAATCTTGGTTGTAGGTTTTTCTCTTTCATCACTTTAAGTATGTCCTGCCACTCCCTTCTGGCTTGCAGAGTTTCTGCTGAAAGATCAGCTGTTAACCTTATGGGGATTCCCTTATGTGTTACTTGTTGTTTTTCCCTTGCTGCTTTTAATATTTGTTCTTTGTATTTAATTTTTGATAGTTTGATTAATATGTGTCTTCGCCTGTTTCTCCTTGGATTTATCCTGTATGGGACTCTCTGTGCTTCCTGGATTTGATTAACTATTTCCTTTCCCATGTTAGGGAAGTTTTCAACTATAATCTCTTCAAATATTTTCTCAGTCCCTTTCTTTTTCTCTTCTTCTTCTGGGACCCCTATAATTCGAATGTTGGTGCGTTTAATGTTGTCCCAGAGGTCTCTGAGACTGTCCTCAGTTCTTTTCATTCTTTTTTCTTTATTCTGCTCTGCAGTAGTTATTTCCAGTGTTTTATCTTCCAGGTCACTTATCCGTTCTTCTGCCTCAGTTATTCTGCTATTGATCCCTTCTAGAGAATTTTTAATTTCATTTATTGTGTTGTTCATCTCTGTTTGTTTGCTCTTTAGTTCTTCTAGGTCCTTGTTAAACGTTTCTTGTATTTTCTCCATTCTATTTCCAAGATTTTTGATCATGTTTACTATCATTATTCTGAATTCTTTTTCAGGTAGACTGCCTATTTCCTCTTTATTTGTTAGGTCTGGTGGGTTTTTGCCTTGCTCCTTCATCTGCTGCATGTTTCTCTGTCTTCTCATTTTGCTTAACTTACTGTGTTTGGGGTCTCCTTTTCGCAGGCTGCAGGTTCGTAGTTTCCGTTGTTTTTGGTGTCTGTCCCCAGTTGCTAGGGTTAGTTCAGTGGGTTGTGTAGGCTTCCTGGTGGAGGGGACTAGTGCCTGTGTTCTGGTGGATGAGGCTGGATCTTGTCTTTCTGGTGGGCAGGTCCACGTCTGGTGGTGTGTTTTGGGGTGTCTGTGGCCTTATTATGATTTTAGGCAGCCTCTGTGCTAATGCATGGGGTTGTGTTCCTGTCTTGCTAGTTGTTTGGCATAGGGTGTCCAGCACTGTAGCTTGCTGGTCGTTGAGTGGAGCTGGGTCTTGGTGTTGAGATGGTGATCTCTGGGAGATTTTCACTGTTTGATATTACGTGGAGCTGGGAGGTCTCTTGTGGACCAATGTCCTGAAGTTGGCTCTCCCACCTCAGAGGCACAGCCCTGACGCCTGGCTGGAGCACCAAGAGCCTGTCCTCCACATGGCTCAGAATAAAAGGGAGAAAAAAAAGAAAGAAAGAAAGAAGAAGATAAAATAAAATAAAGTAAAATAAAATAAAATAAAGTTATTAAAATATAAAATAAAAAATAATTATTAAGAAAAAAAATTTTTTAAGTAATTAAAAAAAAAACACAAAAACGGACAGACAGAACCCTAGGACAAATGGTAAAAGCAAAGATATACAGACAAAATCACACACAGAAGCATACACATACACACTCACAAAAAGAGAAAAAGGGGAAAAAATAATATATCTTGCTCCCAAAGTCCACCTCCTCAATTTGGGATGATTCGTTGTCTATTCAGGTATTCCAGAGATGCAGGGTACATCAAGTTGATGTGGAGATTTAATCCGCTGCACCTGAGGCTGCTGGGAGAGATTTCCCTTTCTCTTCTTTGTTCGCACAGCTCCTGGGGTTCAGCTTTGGATTTGGACCCGCCTCTGCATGTAGGTTGCCTGAGAGCGTCTGTTCTTCGCTCAGACAGGACGGGGTTAAAGAAACAGCTGATTTGGGGGCTCTGGCTCACTCAGGCCGGGGGGAGGGAGGGGTACGGATGTGGGGCGAGTCTGCGGCGGCAGAGGCTGGCGTGACGTTGCAGCAGCCTGAGGCGCGCCGTGCGTTCTCCCGGGGAAGTTGTCCCTGGATCACGGGACCCTGGCAGTGGCGGGCTGCACAGGCTCCCAGGAGGGGAGGTGTGGATAGTGACCTGTGCTCGCACACAGGCTTTTTGGTGGCGGCAGCAGCAGCCTTAGCGTCCCATGCCCGTCTCTGGGGTCCGCGCTGATAGCCGTGGCTCGCGCCCGTCTCTGGAGCTCCTTTAAGTGGCGCTCTTAATCCTGTCTCCTCACGCACCAGGAAACAAAGAGGCAAGAAAAAGTCTCTTGCCTCTTCGGCAGCTCCAGACTTTCCTGGACTCCCTCCCGGCTAGCCGTGGCGCACTAGCCTACTGCGTGGGCTGCAGTAGTTGTGGCTCACGGGTTCTAGATCGCAGACTCAGTAGTTGTGGCTCATGGGCTTAGTTGCTCCGTGGCATGTGGGATCTTCCGGAGCAGGGCTTGAACCCGTGTCTCCTGCATTGGCAGGTGGATTCTTAACCACTGCGCCACCAGGGAAGTCCCTGGAATTGCTAATTTAACATTTTATTCTTATAAGTAGTTCAGGGTTGCCAGATTTCATTGGCCTTGACCAAAACCACAGCCATATTTTAATTTCATAGATTGTGTGACCAAGGGAGGGCTTGCCAACTTTAAATCATTATACCATGGGCAATAGAAGAAGGAAATGTTGAGTTTCATTACTTAGAATTACAATCTCTTGTCATAAAATAATTTTGGGGAAAGTTTACTACAATTGAAATTCTTTGGAAAGTGAGATGTAAGCCTATCCTGGGGTAGATAGACTCTTTGCCATTCTTCCACACTTTCCTCCGTCTGAGGTCTGCCTGGAAGGATGCAGTTAAATACTGAGATACATGTTAATCCAAGTGCTCCATTTAACATTCTGTAGAAATCATTCTGGTAGAGGAGACTTTTATTCTCAAATTTGTTTGAGAAATTATGGTTAGAAAAAAATTCCTTAAAATTTGATTATTTTAACTATTAACACCAGAGTTAGATGAAAATATGAGGGATTGGGTATGAGTTTATTTATCTTAGGATAGCTCATAGAATGTTGTATATACTGCAGGTCTTACCATTGGAAGGTTTTTAAATCTCAGTTGACTGGTGGATTTCACAAATCAGTTATCTCAGGGCAAAAAAGACAGTAGTATTCATTTTTCAATTTCAGAAAGGAGTCCGTGCTCTCCTGGTAACACCTCTCTCGTCTCATTGACGTTTTGCAACCAAGCAGCCCACACACAGTTACAAAGGCTCTTATCTTCCATCTGTGGATGACTTTGTGTGCCGTTGTCAAATGATCCTCTTTGGAGGCTGCGTGACCTTGCGATGAATGCCCTTCAACAGCAGGCTTCAAAGATGAAGAACAGTGCAAGTGGTTGAAGGCACAGATCACACAGATTGTGTGCTCAGTTGTTGGTGTATGCAAGAGATATTTTTGGAAATACAGTGGCCAAGAACAGGCCTTCCTAAACATTTTTTTAATCAGGATTACAGATGTACTTTTAAAATATTTCATATGGCAATACTTGATGTTGGTTTAAATCATTTGAGTGGATGGATAGAATCCTAAGACATGATGTAAGTGCTTCACGGAGCCCAGTTTCATAAGGTGCCCTTATTGTCAAAAGGGTAACAAAAGGACTGGGCCATTTGCTTGACAAAGTTGCACCCCCTCCATATCAGTGTTCCGGGTGCTGCTCAAGCACCAAAGCACAGTCTAAGATGATTACACCTCATCAATATCTTCTCTAGGTGGTGTCTTAGTGGCCACGTGGGAAGTGTCACTCTTGGTGGTGTGTTTGTTTAAATAACAACCTGCTTTCCAGCAACTCAAAGCCAAGCAGATTTATGTTTCAAATCCTTTGAGTGTGAAGTATTGAAAAGAACTTAACCTAAAAGCAGAGGCTGTGTTTTGTTTTGTTTTGTTTTTTTAAAGATTTAACTTTATTTTTGGCTGCTTTGGGTCTTCGTTGCTGTGCGCAGCCTTTCTCTAGTTGTGGCGAGCGGGGGCTACTCTTCGTTGCAGTGTGTCGGCTTCTTGCGGTGGCTTCTCTTGTTGCGGAGCACGGGCTCTAGGCATGCGGGCTTCAGTAGTTGTGGCTCGCGGGCTTCAGAGCACAGGCTCAGTAGTTGTGGCACACGGGCTTAGTTCCTCCATGGCATGTGGGATCTTCCCGGACCAGGGATTGAACCTGTGTCCCCTGCGTTGGCAGGCAATTCTTAATCACTGGGCCACCAGGGCAGTCCCGAGGCTGTGGTTTTTATGTTGACCTTTGCCCAATGAAAAAGAAATAACTGTTTCAGTGCTGAATGATTTCTTGGTTCTTGACAATAGAAGTAAGTAGGCTTCCCCCTAAAATTGGTAGCCATATTCATTTTGCTGTTGCTTCAGGAAAAGATGTTTTAATGGTGGTGAGAGTTTTCATAATAGAGATTACATATCTTGAAATGGAAGCTTACCTAAATTTTTCCTGATTAATGAACCTCTCTCTGAGAATCTTCTTTGAAGCACTGAATTGGCATTTGACACTGGTTCCTTTTCTCCTGCTGCAGGAGATGCTTCTAATAAACCATGCCCATCTACTCTACTTTGTAGGCTTAGGATTGTGTGACAAGGCTTGGTTGGCAGTAGGAGGGAGAGGCCAGGAACCTAAAGATAGGACAGACCCATGGCCCATACACCCCACATTTGACGGGTGAGCCTAACATGTCTTTTCTTTCCCTCAATCAGACCATCTGACCAATTTCCTAAAACTGGTGCTTTGCCCTTTTCAGAAAACAGTTATGTTCACTGATTAATATACATTTTTATACTAACCTCTCTGAATTCTCCTGCAATTTCAGTTGCCATGCTGAGCCATTGGTTAGACATGTGATATTGGACAAGTCACTTCACTACTCCGGACCTCATTTCTGCCATTGAATAAGATCACTGGTTGAGCTCTAAGGCCCCTTCAAGCAAAGAGGGGACCAAATCCCTCCAAATTCTATGATTATAAAAATATGTATTGAGCCCACACTGCATGGTAGGCATTCTGTTGGGTGCAAACAACTTCAGATCTAATTCCTTGCGCTCTAGTAGCTCATGTGTCAGGCAGTAAATACCAGAATCAGGGCTGGGATGCCTGGGGCATGTGAAGTTCGACAAAGCTCCCCAGGTGATCCTGGTACTCACTCCCTCTCTCAGGTGAGAACTTGATGTTCTTTCTGAAAAGGTTATCCACAACAGGCCATTAGGATACATTATTCCCCTATATACTGGCTAGAAAAATCAAGCTGGAAGTCACCCCACTCTGCACAGCCACAGTTTCACCACTCCACTGCCTAGTGCGTGCGTCAAGTACTCTTTTAACCCATGCTGGGTAGCTGGTCTTTCAGAGGCACAGGATTTCATTTGCATGAAAGCATTAGTTATAAAATCTGTGAGTGATTCTGTTTCTTTTTGTAGTGTCAGGGAGTAAACATAAGGGCCTTGTCAGAGAAAGGACTGGTTTACTGGAGCATCCTTTGACTTGGGCCCCTCTTTGCTCCATATCCCATGGGGGAAGGAGAGAGTTGAACATGACAACCGTCGGCTATCAGGATGCAGCTGCCACACATGTCTGTTGCCATTTGAGGGGTGAGGGTTTCTGAGGCAATTTAGGTCTTGTTACTCCCCTTTACTTTGTCACCAATCCCTCTCTAAGAGCCAGAGTAGCCCTCTGTGTACCTATTATACCCATCAACCCTTTGAACTCTTCCTCATTCATACACACACACACGCATATACACAATCATACACATATCTGTATAGTGATGGTTGCACACTGCCATTTTCCTATCCTCATCAGTCATTTGTTTATCAGTCCATTGATTCTTTGAATCATTCACTGATTTATTCATTTGTCCATTCATTCATTTATTCGTTCCTTTGTAGATCAGCATCAAAAAGATTTATACCCAAGGATGACTCAATCCTAGCACAGAACGCTTTGGAGAGCAACCTGCAGTCTCTCTTTATACCACTTACTTTTCAGTTTCCTTCCAACTTTGACTTCAGTTAGAGCTGGTCCTTTTCCCTCCCCCCGTTCCTTTCGTCCAGTTCTCTCTCCCATTTAGCTATCTCTGATGGGCTTTGTTCAAAGAGAATGCTCACAGGTTTAGGAGGTCGGGGCTGGCTGCCTAGAAGGAGCTCTAGTGGCAGGTGCAAGGTGGCACCAGGGAGCAAAGAAGTCGACTGAGAATCAATTGCAGAGAATACTGTAAATATTTAAAATCCCAACCCAGAGCGTTTCCCAAGTTTTCCTTTATCTCTGTAGTAATAGCTCTGCGGTATGACCCGTGGGGCTACTCCGGGGGCAGCAGGTGAGAAGGGAATGTTCTGCAGCCCAGAGACTCTAGCGTGCGGGGTACTGTGCTCACAGTGGGGCAACAGAGGTGATCAAGGGTCCCACTGCCTCCTGACAGGTGACAGCCCCCTCCTGCTTCGTCCAGTCTGGAGCCTGGTTTATTCCTTTTTCTCTCCCCAGAGAGCAGTCTTTCTCCTCCAGCTGAGCAACCCCCGTAGAGGTCCATAAGCAGTACCTAATTTGTCCCTGTATGCTCCATCTTCTTTCACAGGCCCCATGTCTTGAGTCTGGGCTTCTGTATTTGAGCCTGTTCTCAATAACCTGGTGATGTCCCCATCTCCTCGTAGAACAGCTGCCTCCCTTGGCCTCACCAGTCCAGATCCCAGGGATCAGATTCACAAATATCCCCAGTGCTGACAGATTCCTGGCTGGGTGTCCCAGACTTCTAAGGGTGCTCCACCTTGAATGCCCCACTCCTGTACTTCACATGCTTGCTGGGACCCTCTTCCTTCTCGGCCGCCTGCTCAGCTTTCTCCAGTCGCACCCGCCCTGGCAACGTGCACAAAACTGGAATTCCCTGCAGACGCAGCTGCTGGTTCCCTCTCCCTCCCTTGTGTTTGACCCGCGGGACAGAGATGCGTCCAAGTCCTGCTGCCTCCTTTCCTTCTATCCATCCGTGAGTATTGTCAGGCCTGGCTGAATCCCACAGAGTGACACAGGAGACAGTCATGCGTGAATTAAAGGTTATGGCACTTGCTGTTCTGTAGATCCATGCCACAAAAAGAATGGCCAAAACTTGAATGAGCAGAGAAATTTCAGGGCCACATGCAAATCCTCTCTGAGTGAAATGTTTCAAACCAAAAAAAAAAAAAAAAAAAAACCACAACTGGCTGCATAGTTTTATTGTTTCCCAATTTTACATCTGGGACATGACTATAAAAGTATCCTTAGGGTGTATGCTGTGCAGCTTCCTTTCATGCCAAACCCTTTTATAATGTGATTATTTTGTATTACTTTATCAAAGTCATTTTCACATGTCTTCAAAGGACCTGCTTAGTAGCCTAGTATCTTAGTTGAAAGAGCGTTGGTCTGTGTCCCGGCCCAGTCTCTCTGGAACATACCAGCTGTTTGAACTATGCAAAACTTTAACCTGTAAGGGACTCAGTTTTCCCATCTGTGAAATGGGAATAGCATTTCTCTGCCTGCCTGGGAAAATGCCAGGGCGTGGGGATGTGGTCTATAAATATATATATATATATATATATTTACATTTATATTTATATCCATTTTTTAAAAAGTTGGTTTCTTTGACAGTTACTAAAGACTTTTAGGTTATTTGTAAACCTTTCTGAAAATCACCTTTATGTTATCATTTTATTTATTTATTTATTATTATATTTATTTATTACAAACCACTTTATAAAATAGGTTGAAAAGCATCATTGTTTCCATTTTATGGATGAAAAAACTGAGGTAAAGAAAAAGTGAATATGAGATTTTACCCAAGATATTGCTGATAAGCAGTAGAACCAGGGTAAGAACATAGTTCTTCTGCTTCCCTGGGCCAGACCTCTTTTATTCTCTTCATTCAGGGCCTTTCTTTAACCAGTTATAATAACTGTGTTCTCCCTTTATCTAATCTCCTCACAGCCAGGGGCAGAGCTGAAGCAAGCATTCAGGTGCCAGGCAGGAGGGTGAGATGCTGAACACTAGTGGATGGCAGGGCTGGGCTCTCCAGAGAAGTGGACCAACGTTGAATTGCAGGGTTAGAGCAAAGTTCAGGTATCTAGCCAGAGATCAACTACCAAAAGAATAATAATAAAATTCTCAGTGGGTAAGTATGACAGGCAAAAACAGTATAAGCAGATGAGGATCAAACCAACTACAGCTGACCAGCTGTAATATGCAGAAGTTGGATCAGGAACAGAGTAGTCTAGATTTTTTTTTTTTAATAGATCTTTATTGGAGTATAATTGCTTCACAATACTGTGTTAGTTTCTGTTGTACACTAAAGTGAATCAACCATGTGCCTACATATGTCCCCATATCCCCTCCTTCTTGAGCCTCCCTCCCATCCTCTCTATCCCACCCCTCTAGGTCATCACAAAGCACCGAGCTGATCTCCCTGTGCTATGCTGCTGCTTCCCACTAGCTAACTATTTTACATTCGGTAGTGTATATATGTCGATGCTAGAGTAGTCTAGATTAATTTTCTGGGAAGGGGTCTGTTTGTGCCCCTTTGAAGTCTTGGGCCCTGACTCTGGGAATGTGCCCTCAATTCTCTCAAAGGCTTCTCTCTCATTTAGTCAGTTTGCATGCATACACCAACACATACTTATTATTTACTATGGACCATGAGATGTTAAGTACTAGAGATACAATTGTGAATAAATACCTATGTTACTGTTACTGTTACAGTTACTGTTCTCCTGAAGTGCGTAGTCTAGTGCAGGGTTCTCCACCTGGGCACTATTGACATTTTGTTGCGAGGACTGTCCTATTTAGTATCTTTCCGCCAGACACTAGACCACCTCTCCAGTTGAGACAGCCAAAGAAGCCTCCAGACATTGTCAGATATTCCTGGGCTGGGGGAAGGAGCTGCAAGAGCAAGAGACAGGTTGCCCAGGGTTAAGAACCACTAGTTTAGTATTAATAATGATTAACAATTACCGAACACTTACTAGGTGCCAGGTGCAGTGTTCAGCACAACCAAGCAAAAGGCAGATAACAATGGAAGCTCCTAAGCAGAATCCACTAAAACAAGTCATCAGATTCTCCAGGGCTCTCCATTTCCTCCATGACCCACAAGGATGAATTCCAAGGACACATGGAATATTTACAGCCAAGGACTCTGGTTTGCCTGTGCACTTCTGCTCCCCCATGTTGAGTCATATGCTTATGAAATTATCTTTGTTCTCAAACCTGTTTGTGCCTGTTGTACTTGTTACAATTGTGCAATTTGATTAGTTAGTACATAAACATTAGATATGAGTGTGAAGAGTTGTTCCTAAGAAAATTAAGTGGAATGCTCTGGAAAGGTATTTTAAAAAAACTTTCTGTCGATTAAATATGGGTAAGAACAATTGTAACAGGTAGAAAAAACTTGTAAAAATATAGAAGATATAAATTCTTGATATACCTTAAAGAATCCCAAACTGGAAATTATTGCCAGTGCATTGTGGATTGGATTAGGTAAGAAGAAAGATGTGCAGTATAGCCAAAGAAAAGGCCTTTGCTCTATGTAAAGATGTATAAATAAATACATATTTGTATGTTTTAAGTTAAAAGAAAATGTTTAACATAGGTATGGCATTTTATGATTCTCCATTTTAAGTTGATCTATTTATCCCAATTGCTTCAGATGGGTGGGATTCTCTTATATTATCTCAGTTTTAGAGATGAAAAGTTGAAAGAGAGGTAACTTGCCTAGATGTACACATCTAGGAGATGGCGAGCCTAGAATGAAGTCTGGATGTTTCTGGCCATGGTTCAAATTTTTGACCATGATGTGATATGTTAACAGCTCTCCCCTTCCCCAAAGATGTTCTTGTATTAAAATGAATGATTTCTGTACAGTCAAGGATATCATGAACAAAGTTACTAGATGGTAAATTGTGAGATGTTTGCAAAGTCTAAAATCAACAGGGGCTCAGTATCCAGAATATACAAGGAATTCCTTAAAACCAAAAAGGAAAAGAAAGCAATCCCAAGATAAAAACGGGTAAAGAATGTAACAGGCAATTTACAGAAGAGGAATTCCTAAAGACTAAAAAGCATATGAAGAAATGCTTGGTAATTTTAGTAATCAGAGAAAAGAAATTTAAAACAACAAAGAGATACTACTCTGCACTTGTTAGATGGACAGAAATGAGTGGATAATGCCACAGAGAGTCAGAGATGAGAAGATACAGGAATCCCATGTATTGCTGTTGAGAATGCAGATGGGAGCAGCCCCTCCAGGGAGCAATCTGGCCTCACCTTAGGATTCAACAACTTCCCTCCTAGATGTACATCCCCAAGAAATCTTTACACAACTTAATAGGGGACACGTATGAGGATGTTTGGTACAGCATTATGGATTAGCCTGAGTCTTACAAAAAACAGATGCCAAGATGTGGGTTAAATCAATTAAATGTACAAAGATTTTACTAGGGAATATGCCTGTGAGAGAAAATGGGGAGGGTTGGGAGGACTGTCATGCCATGTTGCAAGTCTGATCCCAAGTGAAGGAGAGAGGGAAGGACTGTTGGTGGAAGTGTCCTAGACTGCTGTACAAACTAAGGAAGGTTCTTTGAGTCCAGCAGGAAGTCTTCAAGCCAAAAGCAGCTGTGAGAGGAATCCCATGTCTCCCAGGAATGGGCCTGTCTTAGTGTCCCTGCTGCACTTAGTCACTGGCTGGGAGCAGCCTGTGGGAAACATGACCTCAGGTGAAACACAGAGCTGGATTTCAGAGTACGGCAGCTGGGGCCTTTGCTCAGTTACCCTGCCTGTGGCTGGAGGTCTGTGAGGAGCTTTCTCACGGATGCCACACATTACTGGGGGTAGCAGAGAGAGGAAAGCAGCCTATATGTCAATCACGGGGAGAGAAGTTTGGTAACATGTAGCGGATGCACACCAGTTAGAAGCAAAAATGTACACCTAACAGCATGGCTAGGCCTTAAAAACAGTGTGCTGAGTGAAAAAAAAAAGGGGGGGAAAAACCAGAATTAGCTGTCCAATGCAATAATATTTACTAAATTTAAGAATACTTGCATACAAATCAGTAACACTCAATATGCAAGTATGCACATACTAACCAAAAGATGTTCATTATGCCCACTAGAATGGTTGCTTGGGTAGAATATAGGAGTAAAAAGGAATAAATATAAAGGAATATACCCCCCCCCCAAAGGCTTTATATGGGATCAAAGAGGATAAAATGTCTTGAACAGAGAATGAGTAAGTCAACTTCCTGACTGTGAGGACCTAAATAAACAAATGAACATGGGGCTCACCATCTGCCCCCTAAAGAGACCTGAGCACAGAAGCAGCCTCTTGGCACTTTTTAATAGCAACTATATAAGCAGTCTTCTGCCATAAAAACAGCAGCTTGCTGTACAGTAGTGTCTAGCCCATCCCTGGCCCTTTAAATTCAGCTCATCCCATCCATGCCTCATGTTGTAGCAAATACAGACCGACAGCAGGGCACTGTAGTGCAGCCTAGGAACTGCCTCAGGCCACCTGCCTGCTTCCTCTTCCCTCTGGCTAATTTCCGGGTTTTCCATTCCTGCCCTGGTCCCCTGTATGTTTTGGGTATTTTTGTTTTTCTTCTAATAGCTTTATTGAAATATAATTCACATGCCCTACAATTCACCCATTTGAAGTGTACAATTCAATGACTTTTAGTAAATTTAGAGTTGTGCAACCATCACCACAACGAATTTTAGAATACTTTCATCACCCCAAAAAGAAACACTGTACTACTTAGCCAACAACCCCCAACCCTTCCATGTGCCTGTTCCCCCTCACTACTCTAGGCAATCACTAATCTGTTGTACTTTCTGTCTCGATAGATTTGCCTATTTGGGGGGTTTCATTTAAATGGAATTATACAATATATGGTCCTCTATGACTAGCTTCTTTCATGTAGAATAATGTTTTCAAGATCTATCCATATTATATCAGTGCTTCATTCTTTTTTATTGCCAGATAATATTCCATTGTATGGATATACAACATATTGTTTATCCTTTCTTCAGTTGATGAATATTTGAGTTGTTTCCACTTTTTGGTGGTTATGAATAATGCTGCTCTGACATTTGTATATAAATTATTGTATGGACACATGTTTTCCTTTCTCTTGGATGTACATCTAAGAGTGGAATTGCTGGGTTATGTGGTAACTATGTTTAACCTGTGGAGAACTGCCAGAATGCCTTTCAAAGCAGCTGCACCATTTTACATTCCCACCAGTGGTGTATGAAGGTTCTAATTTTTTCACATCTTCATCCAGAGTTATCTGTCTTTGGATTATGGTCCCCGTAGTTCTTGCTATTGACTCCTGGCTTCCCCTGGGCTTCCTGACCTCAGTTGTCTTGCACTTCCTTGATATCAGGGCTCTTCACGTTTTCCTACAAAAGACATTTTCCATCACAGAGGCATAAGTAGCTCTTGGCTTCCCCAACTTAAGGAAAAGGGGTTGCAGATAGTGAGGTTCTCAGATTCCACCCTCAAAATAAAAGAGTAGAGAAAGAGGAAAGTTGAATGTGACTGACAGTTATCTTAGCCCTTTTCTTTCTCTTTTGCTCTTGTTGCTGGAATGACAAGCTGAGGGGTGCAGGAGGAGCTGACTTGGGGGCAGCAGCTATTCTGGAATTCCAGCCTGAGAGTGACAAGGATGAGAGCATGGCCAGGGCAATTACCAATTTAGAGGTAGACTCTCATTTCCTCCAGTCTTTTCATTTTCTGCAAATGCAAAGATAAGAGACAGGAGGGTCAGCATTAGTCTTGGTTATAAAAAATCACAGTTTTTACTGACAGTAACTTACAACTGATAATGTTGATTGTTCCTCTTATCAACAACTTCTCTTTTATGGCTGGTTTATTTAGAAACAAGTGCTGGCATTTGTACCATTTCTATGTGTTCCAGGCTGAAGAGTCCTAGTTCAGGGTGAGACAGATTTCAAGATTATCGCAGCTAAAGAAGAAATGCTTTCAGCACAATGAGAAAAACCATCAGAAAAGTCATGGATTGTGTTTCTGTTTAACCCTTTATTCTGAGGCTGAGATCACTTAAGTAGAGGTTTCTCCCTTGGAAAACTGACTTGGGTTTGGATTTCTCAAACATATTTGAATTTCACCCTAGGAAAATAGGCCCAGTGAGTACACTTCCCTACAGTAATGATTCTAGACACAGCAGAAGCCTTTACTTAACAACCATTTAGACTTGGAAAATAGATTAAATCCATTAACTAAGCCAGTGTTTTCTCTCTTACTGTGGTCATTAACCAAATTGCTAGCTTTAGTTGTAACACAGATAACCATGCTTAAAGATAACCTAGACCTACTGTTTTAGCATTTTTATTTTAATGGGCATGACAAGGAAATACATTCTCAACCTATTTAGTTTCACAGAATGCAAGTATAAACTTTTAAACATCAACTCTCTTGAGGTGAAATTCACTTACATTTAAGTGCACCCATTTTAAGGGCATTGATTAATGAGGTATACATTTGTATAACCACTACAAATGTAACTTTGTATAAGCACTACCGTAATCAAGATACAGAATATTTCCATCACCCTTTCCTCCTGCCCTGTGCTGTCAATCCCCACCCGCTTTCTGCCACCAGGTAGGCACTGATTTACTTTCTGTCTCTAGATTAGTTTTGCTATTTCGTGAATTTAATATAAATGGAACCAGAGTTCTTTTGAGAGTCATCCATGTTGTTGCATGTATCAGTTCATTCCTGTTTACTGCTCGACAAGATGAATGTATCGTAGAGTGGGAATGATAAAGTAACATTTATCCCAGGAATGAAAGGTTGGTTAGACGTTGAAAATCACCATATTACCAGAATAAAGGTGAAAAACCATATGATCATCTCAATTTATGGAGAAAAGGTACTTGACAAAACTCAACACTCATTTACAATAAATAATCTTAGCCAACTAGTAATAGAAGGGAATGATGATAAAGGGCATATACAGGAAACATGACGATACTTAATGACTGTATTATTTATCTATTGTTGTATAAAATATTACCCCCAAAACAAACAGCTTAAGCAATAAATACTTATCATCTCACAATTTTTGAGGGTTAGGGGTTTGGGAGCAGCTTAGCAAGGTGGTTCTGCTTGAGATTCTCTCATGAGGTTGCATTCAAGACATCAGTTAGGGCTATAGTCATCTGGAGACTTGACTAGGGCTGAAGGATCTGCTTCCAACATGGTTCGTTCATGAAGCTGTTGGGATAAAGCTTCAGGTTCTTACTCACTGTTTATAGAAAGCCTCAGGTCCTTACCATATGGATCTCTTCACAAGGCTTCTTGAAAATTCTCACGACTTGGCAAGTGGCTTCCCCCAGAGTGAGTGATCCAAGAGAAAGGGGAAGCAAGGAGGAAGCTACAGTGTCTTTTATGACCTGGTCTTTTGGAAGTCACATACCATCATTTCCACCAGAGTCTATTCATTAGAAACAAGTCACTAACTACAGCCCACATTCAAGGGGAGGGGTATTAAGGCTCCACTTTTTGAAGGGAGGAGTGTCAGAGAAATCATGAATATATTTCATAACCACCACAACAGTAAAAAATAAGATGCCTTCCCGCAGGAATATCAGGAACAAGGAAGGATAAGTACTCCTAATGCATTTTTTTTTAAAACATTGTCCTGGAGGACCTAGCCATTGTACTACAGTAAGAAAAAGAGAAAGATATTTGGATTAGAAAGACAGAAGTAAAACTGTCTTAACTATAGATGACAAATTTGTGAATATAGAATATTCTACAGATGCTACAAAAAAGCTAGTAAAACATAAATAAGTTCAGCAAAGTTGTAGGATACAAGGTCAATATATAACATTTAATTAAATTTTTATATACTGGCAACAACCAATGGTGAAATGAAAATTTTAAAATGTCATTTAAAATAGTCTTGAAAACACATAAAGTAATTAGGGATAAGCTTAATAAAGGATGTGCAAGACCTGTACACTGAAAACTATAAAACATTGCCGAAAGAAAGTTAGACCTAAATGAATGGAGAGATATGTCATGTTCGTGGATTGCAAAACTCACTGTTGTTCAGATGTCATTTCTTTCCAGATTGATCTGTAGATTCAGTGCAATCTCAGTGAAAATATTGGTAGGCATTTAGTAGAAATTGATGAACTGATTCTAAAATTCATATGGAATAAACAAAGGATGTTGAATAGCTAAAATAATTTTGAAAAAGAGCAAAGTTGAAGGGTTTACACTACCTGATTTCAAGATTTATTATACATCTTATTACTATAAGTCATTGAGACAGTGTGGAATTATCTTAAGGATGGACATATAGAACAATGAAACAAAATATGAAGCCCAGAAATAGGCATTATATGTATATATATAAAATGTATATAATGTAATATAAATATCTCAGTTGATTCAATTGAATATATATATTATATATACAGTCATCCCTGGGTATCCGGGAGAATGGTTCCAGGACCGCCTAAAGATACCAAAATCCACATATGCTCAAGTCCCTCATGTAAAACCGCATAGTACAGTCTGCCCTCTGTATTGGTGGGTTCCACATCCACACATTCAACCAACCTCAGATCAAAAAAAATTTTTTTTAATATTTATTTATTTATTTGGCTCTGCCACATCTTAGTTGCAGCATGCGGGATCTTCACTGTGGCACGCAGGATCTTTAGCAGTGGCATGTGGGATCTTTAGTTGTGGCATGCGGGATCTTTTAGTTGTGGCATGCGAACTCTTAGTTGCGGCATGTGGGATCTAGTTCCCTGACCAGGGGTTGAACCCGGGCTCCCTGCATTGGGAGTGTGGAGTCTTAGCCACTGGACCACTGGGGAAGCCCCAGATCGAAAATATTTTTTAAAAATTCCAAAAATTTCCAAAAAGCAAAACTTAAATTTGCCACACTTCAGTAACAATTTACATAGCATTTACATTGTATTTGCAACTATTAACATAACATTTACAGTATCAATATTAGGTACTGTAAGTAATCTAGAGATGATTTAAAGTGTATGGGAGGATTTAGGTTATATGCAAATACCATACCATTTTACATAAGGGACTTGAGCATCTGTGGATTTTGGTATCTAAGCGGGGGTGGGAGTGGGGGGGGGGTGTCCTGGAACCAACCCCCAACAGATACTGAGGGACCACTGTACTCAGTTGATTTTTGACAAAAGTGCCAAGTTATTTCAATGGGGAAAGCTTTTCAACAAATGGTGCTGGGACAACTGTATATCTATATAGAAAAAATTAACCTTGACCTTTAACTCACACCATACATAAAAATTAACTCAAGCTAGATCATAGACCTACATGTTAAAGTTAAAACTATAACATATTTTGAAAAAAAGATATTGGAGAAAATCTCTGAAAACCTGGAGTAGGCAAAAATTACATAGGCTACAAAAGCACCAACCATTAAAAAAAATGGATACACTGGACTTTATCGAAATTGAAATCTTCTGTTAAGTATAAATGTAACCAAGAGAATAGCAGGGATCGAGGCAGAGAAGGCTGTGTGTACACCAAATCCTCGGTGGGTGAAGGGCAGTGGCCAGGCAATCAGTAAATGACAGTGACGGGGACGAAGGTTGTATGACTGAGTGCTAGGATTCTCAGAGAGTGCAGCACCCTGCTTCCTATCAGAAGAGCAAGGCCATAGACCTCCCCTCCTGACTCTGAGGTCTGTGCAGTCTGAAAAGATGGTGTCCTGGGCGGGGGCAGTCAAGGAGAGGAGGTAGATTTCAGTTAAGGCAGGTGGTGGAAGGAAATGCCTGGGAAGTGATTCATGGTGTAGGGGTGTGTTGATCACAGAATTTAACTTCCAGGGGCTTAGTGGAAGGGCTTGGGAAGCAAATGAGACAGGTTAGGAAGAAGGAGTCTTGAGGATAGAAGAGACATGTTTTAGACCATGGCTATAGGAAAACAAGGAAAAAAGCCAGGAAAATCTAGTCCTCTCATTCTCCCAAAGCAGTAGTCTTCAACATTTTTTGCTTGAATACTCTCACAAAAGAATTTTGAAAAAAAAACTTTACTTTTCTCTTGCTTTTATTAAAATATAACTTTTCTAAAGTACACAGATTTTAAGCGTAAGGCTCAGTGAATTTTTCCATATTTATACACTCACGTTACCACCACCAAGATCAAGACGTAGAACATTTCCAGCACCTTAGCAGGCTCCCTCATGCTCCCTTCTTATTGATACCTGCCCTCTCTTACCCATAGGTAACCTCTATTCTGGCTCCTATCACCCTTCCTCTCACATTTTTTAAAGTTGAATTATAGTTGATTTATAATACAATGTTGTGTTAATTTCTGTTGTACAGCAAAGTGATTCAGTTACAACATGTATGTACATTCTTTTTGTATTCTTTTCCATTATGGTTTATCTTAGGATATTGAATACAGTTCCCTGTGCTGTACAGTAGGACCTTGTAGTTTATCCATTCTATATATGATAGATTGCATCTACTAACCCCAGACTCCCAATCCATCCCTCCCCCACCTCCTTCCCCCTTGGCAACCACAAGTCTGTTGTCTATGTCTGAGAGTCTGTTTCTGTTTCATAGATAGGTTCATTTGTGTCATATTTTAGATTCCACATATAAGTGATATTGTATGGTATTTGTTTTTCTCTTTCTGACTGACTTCACTTAGTATGATAATCTCTAGTTCCATCCATGTTACTGCAAATAACATTATTTCATTCTTTTTTTATGGTTGAGTAGTATTCCATTGTATATATGTACCACATCTTTTTTTTTTAATCCATATATTTTTATTCTACTTTTTTAACATCTTTATTGGAGTATAATTGCTTTACAATGATGTGTTCGTTTCTGCTTTATAACAAAGTGAATCAGTTATACATATACATATATCCCCATATCTCTTCCCTCATGTGTCTCCCTCCCTCCCAAGCTCCCTATCCCACCCCTCTAGTTGGTCACAAAGCACCGAGCTGATCTCCCTGCGCTATGCGGCTGCTTCCCACTAGCTATCTATTTTACATTTGGTAGTGTATATATGTCCATGCCACTCTCTCACTTCGTCCCAGCTTACCCTTCCCCCACCCTGTATCCTCAAGTCCATTCTCTAGTAGGTCTGCATCTTTATTCCTGTCTTACCCCTAGGTTCTTCATGACCAGTTTTTTTTTTTTTTTTTTTTTTTAGATTCCATATATATGTGTTAGCATACGGTATTTTTCTCTTTCTAACTTACTTCACTCTGTATGACAGACTCTAGGTCCATCCACCTCGCTACAAATAACTCAATTTCGTTCCTTTTTATGGCTGAGTAATATTCCATTGTATATATGTGCCACATCTTCTTTATCCATTCATCTGTCGATGGACACTTAGGTTGCTTCCATGTCCTGGCTATTGCAAATAGAGCTGCAATGAACATTGTGGTACATGACTCTTTTTGAATTCTGGTTTTCTCAGGGTATATGCCCAGTAGTGGGATTGCTGGGTCATATGGTAGTTCTATTTTTAGTTTCTTAAGGAACCTCCATACTGTTCTCCATAGTGGCTGTATCAATTTACATTCCCACCAACAGTGCAAGAGAGTTCCCTTTTCTCCACACTCTCTCCAGCATTTATTGTTTGTAGGTTTTTTGATGATAGCCATTCTGACCGGTGTGAGATGATATCTCATTGTAGTTTTGATTTGCATTTCTCTGATGATTAATGATGTTGAGCATTCTTTCATGTGTTTGTTGGCAATCTATAGATCTTCTTTGGAGAAATGTCTATTTAGGTCTTCTGCCCATTTTTGGATTGGGTTGTTTGTTATTTTGATATTGAGCTGCATGAGCTGCTTGTAAATTTTGGAGATTAATCCTTTGTCAGTTGCTTCATTTGCAAATATTTTCTCCCATTCTGAGGGTTGTCTTTTGGTCTTGTTTATGGTTTCCTTTGCTGTGCAAAAGCTTTTAAGTTTCATTAGGTCCCATTTGTTTATTTGTGTTTTTATTTCCATTTCTCTAGGAGGTGGGTCAAAAAGGATCTTGCTGTGATTTATGTCATAGAGTGTTCTGCTTATGTTTTCCTCTAAGAGTTTGATAGTGTCTGGCCTTACATTTAGGTCTTTAATCCATTTTGAGTTTATTTTTGTGTATGGTGTTAGGGAGTGTTCTAATTTCATTCTTTTACATGTAGCTGTCCAGTTTTCCCAGCACCACTTATTGAAGAGGCTGTCTTTTCTCCACTGTATATTCTTGCCTCCTTTATCAAAGGTAAGGCGACCATATGTGCGTGGGTTTATCTCTGGGCTTTCTATCCTGTTCCATTGATCTATATTTCTGTTTTTGTGCCAGTACCATACTGTCTTGATTACAGTAGCTTTGTAGTATAGTCTGAAGTCAGGGAGCCTGATTCCTCCAGCTCCATTTTTCTTTCTCAAGATTGCTTTGGCTATTCGGGGTCTTTTGTGTTTCCATACAAATTGTGAGATTTTTTGTTCTAGTTCTGTGAAAAATGCCAGTGATAGTTTGATAGGGATTGCATTGAATCTATAGATTGCTTTGGGTAGTATAGTCATTTTCACAATGTTGATTCTTCCAATCCAAGAACATGGTATATCTCTCCATCTGTTTGTATCATCTTTAATTTCTTTCATCAGTGTCTTATAATTTTCTGCATACAGGTCTTTTGTCTCCTTCGGTAGGTTTATTCCTAGATATTTTATTCTTTTTGTTGCAGTGGTAAATGGGAGTGTTTTCTTAATTTCACTTTCAGATTTTTCATCATTAGTGTATAGGAATGCAAGAGATTTCTGTGCAGTAATTTTGTATCCTGCTACTTCACCAAAATCATTGATTAGCTGTAGTAGTTTTCTGGTAGCATCTTCAGGATTCTCTGTGTATAGTATCATGTAATCTGCAAACAGTGACAGCTTTACTTTTTCTTTTCCGATTTGGATTCCTTTTATTTCTTTTTCTTCTCTGATTGCTGTGGCTAAAACTTCCAAAACTATGTTGAATAATAGTGGTGAGAGTGGGCAACCTTGCCTTGTTCCTGATCTTAGTACCACATCTTCTTTATCCATGCATCTGTCAATGGACATTTAGGTTGTTTCCATGTCTTGGCTATTGTGAATAGTGCTGCTATGAACATAGGGGTGCATGTATCTTTTTGAATTATAGTTTTGTCCAGATATATGCCCAGGAATGGAATTGCTGGATCATATGGTAATTCTGTTTTTAGTTTTTTGAGGAACCTCCATACTGTTTTCCACAGTGGCTGCACCAGCTTACATTCACACCAACAGTGTCACCCTCCTTTCACATTTTTAAGTTAACATGTAAATTTTTCTCTTATAAATCTAAATAATTGAAAAAGATGTCATTTCTGGCACAGCGTATATTGTACCTTGGCCTGCAGATTTAGCCAATTTAGTTTATGGAAATGTCTGCTGTATAATTGAAATGGCGAAGTCAGTCCTCATTGTCAGACCCATTAACCAGATTGAATTTTCAGTCAGAAAAAAATCTGACTTCATTTATCAATTAATATAAATGTGTTCATATGTCTCCCTGTGATCAACTTATCTTACTTTTGGATTATAATTCTAAGACATATAGATGGCTGCATAAGGTTCAGAGGCTTGCAGGAGTTTGTCACCTGCATGAAACAAGATGCTGCTGCTTTAGTGTTTTTATGAAGCTTTTTCGCTTTGCACCCAGGGAACTGCCTCACAGTTCCTTCTCACAGGAGGGAGCTGTAGACTCAAATTGTCCCTTACGGGGTGTCTTGGAAGTTTTTATACCTGGGAATGTTTATTTGGGATTTGGGGGAAGGGTCATTGTAAAAGGGAGGTGGGAAAGGAGAATTGGCAGACTGTGGAAGACCAAATTTAGGAAAGATTACAAATGGAATTGGAGATAAGTAACCAATCAGCTTAGAACAATCTGCCTGCTCACCCCTGGGAAGCCTACATGTACCCTGGGGGTGGGGTTTCTCAGTCTCAGCACTACTGGTGTTTTGGGTTATTTAATTCTTTGTTGTGGGGACTATCCTGTGGATTGTAGGATATTTACCGACATCCTTGACCTCTGCTTACTAAAATGCCAGTGGCAACCCCCTTGCCCCAGCTTGACTACCAAAAACATCTCCAGATATTGTTAAATGTTCCAGGGGCCGGGTGGCGGGGGGCGCGGCAGAATTGTTGCTGGTTGAGGCCCACTGCCCTAGCATCCTCCAGTTTGAGGATTGCTGTCCCGGAAGATAGTAACTTCACAGAACTCACCTGCAGCCTGGAGAAGGGGCCCACAGTTGCAGTGTGGGACCCCGTTTTCCTCCTTTTCTGGTCCACAGAAGTGGAACTCGAATCTCATTTCCCCATAGGCTGGGTGGCAGCAGGAACAGGGAACCAAGAGCATGGACCACGTGGTCCTTCTTGCAGGGGTGAGCAGAGGGTGTGGGCAGTGGTCTTCACCCTCGCTTCTAGCCTTTGGCACTAAGGAGAGGGCGGGGACCATCTGTAAATGTGGTTTGATGACATCATCAGAGATGACCCTTAGAGACCCCAAGAAAAAACTGAGGAAGATTTTGGAGGACTACGGATCTTTTAACAACAGATAAGGGCAAATGTTAGAAAAATTCTTTCTTTACCGTTAAAACAAGCCATTTTTTAAACCCCATTCAAGTGTGGTCTAGGGCAGTACTACTCAAAGTGTGGATCCATAAACTGTTGGTCTCTGACTAGAGAAGGAGCTTGAGCCAAAATATGAATCAACACATATTGCTTCCTTCATTGAGAATATCTTGCTATGAAAAAATGTCAGCTGAATTTAGTGCTTAATGACTTTAGTGCATAGTGACAAAGTTTATTTACATTCTGGCTCCAGTTCCTTAACTTGTCATGGCAGCAGCCCACACTTAGAGTAGCTAAGAAAATACACTGAGGGTTTTAGAGGGTCATGAAATCAGTTTTGTGACTTGCAACCTTTCTTTAAAAAAGTCTAAAAAGATATCAGAGTCCATGCTACTTAGAATAAATATTGTTTAATGAAACTTTCGTTTAAGTTATATATGTGTAATTATACAAACACACGTGTACTGGGTCACAATGTAAAATTATATTTCTAACTGTGGATATTGGTCAGAAAAGTTTGAAAAGCACTGGTCTAGGGAAACATGAAAGCACAACTGTTCTGATTTAAGGCTGGATTGTGGTCCATTATGAGTCCCAGATCTTTTTCAGTTATATATCAGCAACAGATACTGCCAATGTTTGATTCATATTCCTCAGTCTACCCTGGAGTTGTCTTTGGACAGTACCTGTACACACCTGGTTCCCGCATCTCTCTGCCTAAGGTTGTTCTCTGCCTGAGACAGTGGGCCTGGCCCTTCTGAAGGAAGGGCAGGCCAAAAGTGCCCAGGAGTGAATGCCAGGAGTGACCTTCCATGGGGATGGGAATTGGTGGATAAAATTCCAACTTCCTCACCCCTCAGTGTGACAATTCTAAAGCATTACCCATTGTTTCTAAGAGGGTTAGAACACAGATTGACAAGAGGAAACTGAGGTTCAGATAAATTAAATGACTTCTCCAAGGTCACATGTGCGAATAACATTTGAACTCAGGGCTGTTTTATTCCAATGTCCACTATGCTATAGCTGTGTTACATATATATTTCTCCCCTAAGGTACAGCACCCTGACCTGTAAAGTTATTGACCTTCTAACAGCTTCTCCAAGTTATTGACCTTCTAACAACTTCTCCAAGTTAACCTGTCTTGTTTTCTGGGCCAGTCCTTACCCTGTGCTGTTAATTTCACTCTATATCCTTCCATTGAACTGCTCCATATGACAGGCGCCAATTCCTGCAGGCTGCGTTTCCCAGGCTCCTGGGTCAGCTGGCTTCTTCCCAGTTCAGGTAATGGGAAGCACTGGCAGGAAATTGGAGGCGGAAGAGAAAAGCCAGGGTATTTGTCCTTTTCTCTCTATGCCTAGTTGCATCTCCAGCACAGCTTTATCTTCAGCTGTAGCTAGTCAAGCATACAGTAGTGCCAGCTTCCGCCAGTGACTGGCCTCTGGGCTGTGGTAACATTGATTCTTCCTTTTGTCTTTCCAGCTTAGAAGGCGTAGCACTTTCTGCTTCTGCAAATCTATGGATTGCTTCACAGTCCTCTGTTTGGCATCTCAGCCAAACCTATGACCTATGTAACCAATTCATGGATTAATTTCCTTTGTTTTAAATCTTAGAATGGTTTCCAGTTGGAACCAACTGATATACTTTCTAATCTCATATTTCATAAAGAGTGATGAGTCCTCTGAACATGATGTATATAATGCAGGAGCATGTTATTGATTACATGGTATTCAGCTCAGAATCAGCCCCAAGATTCCTTGTCAATGTTTGTCTCTAATTAACAGGGTTGTTTTTTTGTTTTTGTTTTTGCTTTTTCAGTCTCATTTTCCAGCTGGCAAGTATGCCAGTGTTCTGTCCTGGGTTCCCTATTAAATAGAGCCTGAGACAAGGATTAAGAGATGATGATTTGGGGAAGTGCAAAGCCATGGTAGCAAGAGTGAAGAAAGAGGGAAGTTAAACAGGGAAGGATGGGAAGCAGTGCAAGGTGATACATAACCATGCTGGTCATTGCTTCTTGACAAAGCCACAGGAGACCCGGCAAGTCACTCAGCAAGTACATCTGCTCAGCCACTGGACATCTCAGGACAGGCTGGGTGGAGAAACTGTGCCCCAGAGTCATCCACCCAAGGGAGGGAGGAAAGGGAATTTAATTGGCTGGCGCCCTGCAGTCTCCCACATCCCCATTCATCTAAGCTTGCCTCCTATGGAATTAAAACCTCCACGTTTTTGGCTTACACCATCCAATCCCCCTAACAGTCACTCAGGAAGCCAGATTCCATGCTTTGCAGCTATTTATTGTCTGAGTGCAGAAATGGCAGAAGAAGCCAGACACCAGCAGGAGCTGTGTGCATGGAATTGGTCATCCACAGTGGAGGCTGCAAGTGTGAGAGGCAGATTCGGTGGAAAGAATCTGAGGGGGCGCGTGTTATGGATTGAATCATTTCCCCCCTCCCCCGAATTAATATGTTGAAGTCCTAATCTCCCAGTACTGCAGGCTATGACTACATTTGGAGACAGGGCCTCTCAAAACATGACTAAGTTAAAATGAGGCTATTAGGGTGGGCCTAATCCAATCTGAGTGATGTCCTTATAATTGGAAATTTGGACACACAAAGAGACACCAGGGATACGTGTGCACAGAGGAAAGGCCATGTGAGTATACAATGCGACGGCAGCCATCTGCAAACCAAGGAGGGAGGCCTCAGGAGAAGCCAAACCTGCCGACACCTTGGTCTTTGACTTCTAGCTCCAGAACTGTGAGAAAATAAATTTGTGTTGTTTGAGCCACCGAGCCTGGGGTACTATGTTATGGTGGCCCTAGCAAACTAACACAGCACATAAGATGTTTCTGATACAATCAGTTCCTAAAATTCCTTCTTTCTATTGAGAGAAGTTCTCCCAAAGTATAGGCTTGTTCTCGTACAACTTTGACATGGTAATTTTGGAGAGAAATCCACCCAGTGGTGGGGTGGATTCATTTGTGTGTAAGTATAAATGTCGGGGCATAAGTATTTCAAAAGTTGAAATACAAGTTAGTGAATGAGGAGAGCTGTTTTGCAGTGTAGACTTATGATGAATCTCCTTATAGATCCCAGCACAGTGAGATCATATGTCCCTTCTTCTCCCGGATGGAAGGCCAGGTAGAGTTGATGTGGCCAGTATGGGCCAGGAAAAACTTTCAGTTATGGGTGAGTGGAGGTCTCAGGGAGATGCTGAGAGTAAAAGCCAAAGAAGCATGTCCCAGTGAGTCACACAAGTAAGGGAGCCCTGTGGGACGTTACTCTGTGGTATGACATCGAGGAGAGTTGGGTATCTGAGGTGGAGGAAGGAGAAAGGACCACAACAGGTCAAAACAAGTGAGCCAGTAGGGCTGCCTGAATGCACAGTGAAGTCAGAGGGCTGGTGTCTGTGGCTGGGCTTCCTGGTACGTGTACCACATGGGCAGTCCCAATCTAACCAAAGGCCAGGGATGGAAATGGTTTGTAAATGGATTAATAAGTGAATGACTGTTGCCTCTGTAATACTGTTCCTAATGATGCATTAGGACTCATTGCCTATTATCATCATTATTGTATACCTTAGGTCATTTCTCTCTAAGGAAGTGGCTACCATTGAACTAGATCCTGATTCATTCATTCAAATATATTTACTGAGTGTACATGCACTGTGTGCCAAGCAGTGTGCTAGGCCAGATGTTTGCAAAAAAGGGACTGAGACGGACATGGTCTCTGCGCCCTCCGCTTACCATCTTTTAAGTACTGTATAACTCAAATTATTTTCCTTACTGTATTATTGTTACAATAAGTTGATCTGATACACATTTTTCTTTTATCCAGTTTCACAGGTTATTCTAAAAGTTGGTCCCTTAGTTTAGCACTTGTTTTTTCCCAAGAGAGATTGCTTAGTCTCGTTTATAAAATTATCAAGATTTCACTTAAATGCTATCTTTTTGTTTTCTAATGGTTCTTGGTTCACTCATTAACATCTTAATATGAAGAAAAGAGCTCAGGCTTTAAATTCAAGCAGACTTGGGCCCAAATTCAGCTCTGTCATTTAAAAGCTGGATAAGTTTGAATTTCTCTGAGCCTTAGTTTCCTTATCTATAAGGTGGAGAAAATAACAGTTACCTCCAAGGTGATGATGAAGAAGACTATACGAAAAAATATGTACTTAATAGGTACTCAAGGGACTTCCCTGGCAGTCCAGTGGTTAAGACTCTGCACTTCCCCTGCAGGGCACACGAGTTCGATCCCTGGTCGGGGAGCTAGGATCCCACATGCCGCAAGGTGCGGCCAAAAAAGAAAAATATAGGTACTCAATAAATGCATGTAATGTGGAATCACACTATATTTACATTTAGTTGTGCAACTAAATGAAAAAGGAGGAAAAACTATTTAAATAGCGTATATTTTGAGATTCCTGAAACATTTCATGATAATAATTTTAGAAGAAATTGAACTGAAAAAAAAAAAAAGGCTTAGGAAAGTGTCTATACTTTAAGCCTAAATACTATGGCTTGTATTTATAGGTCATACTGTACCCCCCCCAAAAAAAAAATGTATCTTTAAACACCAGAATTATACTCAGGGCAGCAAGGTGCTCACACTGTGAGAAGCCAACCAAGAGTACAGAAGATTGGAGTCTCCCATTCAAGGTAAGCCCAGAGTATATTGATTGAGGGGAATGGAGAGCAAAGTCACTGGCACTCCTTGAGGTGTGCATTCTTTCTTCAAGATAATTTATGCAGCCGTTAAATTAGTTCTGCTAATACTTGCCTTGGGAAGTGGCAATGTTCCTCCATCAAGAGAAGTCCCTATATCCTTGCCCTGTGTGTTCCATCTCAAACCCAGTTCTCCAAGCTGGTTGCCCCAGTTACTTTTTGCTAAAATTCTGACGTTGTTGAGTTCAGCTTTTTCAGAACTTTCTCTAGCTTCCATTCTAATACAGTACAACATACAACTACAAAGCAATTGTCAGTACTTAGGTTGTTTTGTTCAACCTGTTTTGGTCAATCTTAGAGAAATAAGAATTTTTTTTTCTTAATGTAACTAGAGTTAATAAGATGTAAGAAGAAATTTTCACAATATATTTTTTGAAATAAAGGAAATATAATAAGCTTTTAGGCCATTTTTAATACATGTTAAATCTCCCTGTCTTGTATAATATAATTTTAGTTAAAGGTTAAGCATGGTGTGAGGAATGGAGTATTTCACTCCTTGTTGGGATTTTCTGATATCAGACATTATGTTGTGGAGTGTAGGTAGTAAGAGGGAAAATAAGTTTTATTTAATGACTTTCTTTCTTCTGTCTCTTGACCATTGTCAAAGAATGCATTGCTCTTGAAGGAGGGTTCTTGAAAGAGCAAAGAATTGGTAGGAAATACTAAAAACTATTTAAATTTAAGCAAGTATTTTCAACTAGTCTCAATAATCATCTGTAGGCCATGTTTTTGAGAGGAAACTGAAATGTTTTCAGAGCCTTCCTCATTTCTATGGACACTAGATAAAAGCTACAGGTAAAGATCCTTGTATGATTTCATCTTATAATATTTTTCCACTTCCTATTAAAAATGAAATGAAAGGCCAACTCCTGGACTGATTATTTTTAGTAGCATATGCCTTTCTCTGTTATCAAATACATAAGAAAAGTTTGAATGCAAATAAAATTAATGGAGTATTTCTGATTTTTTACTGATAATTCTTTTTTATTCCCAAAGCAAATACTAAGGTTCAATACATACATGTACACATGTTTACCAAAGGAATACTGTGCCTTTTATCATATTCCTTATAATATAAATAAATTATGGATTTTAGCTACACATTACATTGAATGATAAACTAATGAGGAACTGCATATTGATTAGTCTTGTTTTTTTAACTTATTATAAAATGAATAACTCTATTAGATCTTACATCATTTTAATCTTGAATTGCCTGCTTTCAGTAATATATCTTATGGTACATGGTTTGTAATTTATTCCTCAATGGTTTTTAACATGCCTCAAAATAAGATATAACATGCTCATTAAGACCGAAAAAGGAAGTCGGGCTTTTTCTGAAAGAAAGCAAGTCTGACTTGGCACTTTGGTTTGACAAAGAAGACAGTCTTTGTTAGTTGGGTTTATGGCAGACATTTTCCACAAACTGAAAGGGCTAAATTCACAGCTCCAAGGTTTTAACAAAAATATATGTAAAACACGTGACATAATAAAAATAAATAAATTTTACTTAAAATATGGTATTTGGAACAAAGTATTGAAATTAAGAATATTTCCATTTTCCCTCCCTTTTCTGTATGTGTTGGGTTAAACAGGTGCTTCCACGTGAAAAAAAAAATACCTGTTACAATTAAGAGTCATTTGATAAGTCTTGGCAAAGTCTTTTCTGGTATTCTTCATCAGAATTAAAGTGATTATAGTGCAGGACTATAAGAGCAGGGTAACAAGTCCTTTTGCAAGTCAGGTAGCTTTTAAGTCTTTGCTTTCATTAAAACTGAAGACAATCAAAATATCAGTGTAAGATCATTAAAAATGTTTGATAGAAGATCACAACATGATATATTACTAAAGAGTTCAAAGCATTGAGTGATGGCTTAATAATAAAACCCTTCCACTCCTATCTTCTTATCGTATGAATATGGTTTCTCAGAGCTTACTTCTATACAAATAAAAAGAATATAATTGATGTTAAACTTACTCTTATTCTAGCATTAAGAAATATTCATCCATAGGTACATGAACTAATTTTTTTTAAGGTTCCATTCATCTTATTAAGAGATTGGTTTCCAATGTAATTTGTATTTTTGTTCAATAAGATTTAATCAAAATTTTTAATACATTTATATTGTTTTGATCAATTGTGAATTAATAATTGTATTGATATTCTAGAGGAAAATTATTTAATTTTGAGTGTCAATTTATAGAGATATTTTTGTGGCAGAGAATGATAATGGGGTATCAACAAACGACTTCTAGGCATAAAGCATATTACACTGGGATAAAATTCTTTGCAGGAAATAGAATGAGAATATGAATTCAAGGAGAAAAAGAAATGTAAAATTTCCTATTGTTAAAGAAGAATTATGTTCTTTTTTATAGAATGATGGATATATCAAATTGCTATGGTATTTAGATTCTATTGCATACATTTTGTAGTGTTATATAACAGCTTTATTTTTATTTTATTTATTTATTTTATTTTATTTATTTTTGTCTGCATTGGGTGTTAGTTGCAGCCTGCGGGATCTTTCGTTGTGGTGTGCAGGCTCTTTGTTTTGGTGCGTGGGCTTCTCTCTAGTTGTGGCGTGCGGGTTTTCTCTTCTCTAGTTGTGGTGCGCAGGCTCCAGGGCACGTGGGCTCTGTAGTTTTGTGGCACGCAGTCTCTCTAGTTGAGGGGAGCGAGCTCAGTAGTTGTGGCGCGCTGGCTTAGTTGCCCTGCGGCGTGTGGGATCTTAGTTCCCTGACCAGGGATCGAACCCACGTCCCCTGCATTGTAAGGTGGATTCTTTACCACTGGACCACCAGGGAAGTCCCTAGCTTTATTTTTAAATGACCACGATTATAATATGTTGGAAAGTATTAATATATCCTTTGCACCTATTTACATTTATAATAAAAAAATTAGATGTCAACTTGGATATGTGGAAAGGGATACAGTTATTCAAAATTCTTTTGAGAATGGCCCTTAAATTAAGGGACATTACTGTTATAAGATCGTACAATTGGGTTGCCTTACAAAGGTATGTTAGCCTGATAACGTCCATCTTGTTTCAAAGACATCCTTGACTCATGGGTCCAGTAGATTCTCATGTCAGTGGACCAGGTTCCTTTTTTCTTTGTAATGAACTGAGGATTCATTCTCTCTTTTTTGTCTCTGTGAAAGCTCTTTTCTTTTTTTTTTTTAATAACTACATAGACCATCTCCCTTCTGTTAACAATCTTTGTTTAGGCAAAGCTTACTACGGTGAATTAGCTTTCTCAGAGAGTAGTCATCCATTCCGTCAAGAAATATTTTTCACACAGGATAAATGGATATGTTTAGAAAAATGCAAGAAGTTTGATGTGATAGCGAGCTGAAATGTTGGTATTACAGTCTTACCCGAAGCCATGTTGAGAGGTAAGGTTAAGAGATTCTAAGAGTCTGCAGACTGGAAGCTTACAGTTCATGTGATTTATTTAACGTGGTTTATTTAATCTACATTGTGTTGAACATTTTTTTAAAATTAGTTGATAAATTTTAAAAACCAGGAGATGTCACATAAAAATCCGGCTTTCCAGCTGTTCTTGGAAATTGAGAATGCCTGGAAGCACTGGGCCCACATTCTCACAAGGCTAGAGCCAGTCTGCTGAGACTGAGTTAGTGGCTGCTCCATTCCGGCAGGGTTACTGTCTACTGGTTTGCTATTGCGCCTACTTTAGTCCTCACAATGGCCAGCTTCACTTGTTCGTTGCGCCTGCCTGACTAGCACAGGCACTTGAGATTGAGACATTAACTTTGGATAGTCTATTTGGGTTAGATGGAATCTGTAGAAAGCTAAATATTTGTATTGCATTACCGTGGCCCTGTTAAAACTGCTTTCAGTAGGTCATACATTTATAGGGTGCCCTCAACTGTCATGGATGGTCACTAAAAGAAACAGTGTTGTAAACCCTGCCAGTGCCCTTTGAGGATCTGGTAGAGGATATTGCCCTCTACAGTACTACGTTATTATGTAGCTCAGGCAAGACATTTCTTTAAAGGTTCTGAAAAGCTTTGTTTCCATGGAAGAATTTGTACATTTCTTCTCAAGGACAGTGAGAATCAAGCAACGATTGTATTTATTTTTTATTTTTTGCTTTAGCTCCAGAAAGCTCTAAGCCAAATTTATGGTTTAACTCTCATGTTGCGTATCACACCTCATTACCTGCATATCCTTGTTCTAACTTCTTCTCTGGTGTTAATCTCCTAGGCTAATTAGTTTCACTGGCCCTCATTTTTTATACGTACATTTTCTTATTTTATTGTATATATTTATTGTAAGACATCTCAAACCATACATTTATAATCTTTTCTTGATTTATTTCGTTTCTAAAGATGGCTGGAGGATGTTATTACATTTTGGTTCTCCTTAGGTGTTACTGTGGTTTCAGTTTTGAGTTTTCCTTGCTCTGATTCCCATCTACCACATATAAAAATTACTCAGTTACACAGTAAGCTTTGACAAGGACTTATACGGTGATCCCATTGTGCCCAGCGTCCAGCATAGGACTCACTTTCTATATAATGCCACCTGTTGTGTATCATAATAACAACAGTAAAAAGTAATTTTTTATTTCAACTCCCTAGAACAAGGGGACTTTTTATCTGTACCAACTCCTAGAAGCCTTGTCATCAAAAAGAATGAAAGATCCATGTACAAACAGTAGACTTTACACACTTTATCATAAAAGGAATGTGTTATGTAAGACTGAGTGGTATACTTTTTCTCTGGGGATTAGGAGTGGAAAGTGGCTCTGTTTCCTTAATCTGCAAATTAATTTAGCTTCACTTATCTTTCTATGAATCCTTATTTAATAGCCTGGACATAGACTACATGAATTACGTACTAGGATGGAGAGAATATAAGCAGCCAAAATTACAAGTGCCTATGCAAAATCTTTATAGTTTAATAAAAAGAGAATCTGCAGACACTCTACTAAGTTTACGCAAGTGCCGGAGTCTGTATATTTCTTAGGGCAAAATGGAACCTAAGGCCACATTTATAGTTTGGATTAGCCACGTTTTGCTATGAAGGAAACGTTTCTCCTTAGTGTTAAGTGTGACAAGACAGGCTGCTGGAGACACTTTCTTCATGACTCGATCCCAGCCCCATCCTGTGGTGGTTTGGCCTGTGGTCCAGCTCAGGGCATTGTTTAATGGCTCTGTCCATGGGATGTGTTCATTACTTTTCTAATCACTTAATTTCAAGCCATTTTTTACCTTGAAAACTCTAAACGCCTCATTGAGGACAGTACATACAATGTGTGCCAAGCCCTCTGGTTTCAAAGCTCAGCTGTTTTTGAGTTATTTGACTGGACAAAATGTCGAAAGATATCTTTCACAGCAGGGAAAGTGTAATTTTTCCATGTCTTTATGATGTTTTGAAATGGTTGAGGTGACTTTTCTCCTAAAATTTCCATAAATAAATAACTTTCACCAGTGGAATAACTTTAATTTTGAGATGCCTTGCTTAAAAAAGGTTGAAAGTAATCCTCTCCCCTCCTATCCATAATCCAGTCTCCACCATTGGAGGGGAGAATCGAAGGCAACCCCAGATTAAAATCCAGACCTTTCATGTTTGGACTAAAAGAATGGAAAGTTTAAGCTTCTAAAAAGTCTCTCAATTTGTGAGATTACGGCAAATAACCTCAATTCTATTATTTAATATTACGGGTTTTAGCAATAGTTGATAGAAGAGCTCTGGTGTCTGAGATTACACTCTTCTCCAAGTTTCTATAGGGCCCTGCTATACTTTTCTAATTGTGTTTGCATCTCACTTATCCAGGACCTTACAGTCGACTTCTCTTTTCCACTTTTTTTTTTTTTTACTTTGTTTTCCATACATATTATTTCTGGCCTCCTGCCTCAAGACACCTGTGTGCCAAGGCAACTAGGAATACGGACTCTAACTTCTTGCAGGATTTACCTCTGTGGGCTACCAACGAGTTGTTGGTGAATATTTTTGTGTACTTTGCTCAAGTTGTTCAGTGTGAAAATGGACCTGCCAGGAGTTAGACTTAGGTTTCCCAGTGAAGACCAAACGGCCATTAAGACATGCCTAGGAGAAGGTACACCTCTTAAACCTTGTCCTCCATCCTCAACCCATCCACTTGCCCACACGTCTAGTTTCCCATTTGACCCTAAGCAAATGTTTGACCTTTTGGGAGGGAGGTGGGAGGTGGGTCAGTTTCAGGCCCTTGAGTATTCCTGCCCTTCCACAGGTCTATCATGTGTGTACCTCTGGGTCATCCCTATTTGGGATCAACCCTATTCCATTATCACCCTATCTGGCGATTAACAACCTCTAGTACTGTTCTAATTTTTTTCCCCGAACGTGCAGAGTTTGTATTTTATAAGCATCTTCTTTGAATCGTGCAAGTCTATTCACTATCACTTCTTTGCCCTGTTGATCTTTTGCCTTTTCTTCCGTACTGTCACTATCTTCCAGAGCCTGTCTGGCAAATGACCACTTCCACCGTCCACTCCATGGGCCAGTGTACGCTGATCTGCATCCCCCATTCCTGCAGGCCTCTTAGGGGAAACCGCAAAATGCCTGGTCGCTGTCCTCTCATTCTGGGCTGACACTGCCGTCCATCAGCCACTTCTTCCATTTCTCGGGGCTTCCTCTCGGCCATCCACCACCTCCTCTCTTCTTCTTAGGGAAGTCTGTCGAGTTGTCCCTCCAAGTCTCTTGCCCCTCTCCCCAACGCCCTCCCGGACCGGAGCGTCAGTCGGTCGGTCCGCAGCCGCCCCGGCCGGTTCTTGGGCCTCGACTGGCTGGACGTGGGTCTGTCCTGCGCCGATGTTTCCATCCGTCCCCCGTCTGCCTCCAATTCGGCAGGAACTTTACTCCAGCCGAGAGGGGATGGGCGGGTGAGCGCGGGTGCGGGTCGAGGCGCCCGCAGCGGGCGCGGGGCGCGGCGAGGGGCGCCGGATGGGGTGGGCTTGCGAGCGGGCCGGGGGTGTCGCGGGCCGCCCTGCCCTATAAGGGGCCGAGCCGCCTCCGCCGCCGGGCGGGTGCCGGGCGGACCGCGGCGGCGGCGGCGGCGGCGGCGGCTGCTATTGGCTCAGGCTCCCCATCCGGGGACTGGGCTCGGCGCTGCTCGTTCGCCCTAAAGGTACCAATATGGCGGAGGTGAGCAGGGAAACCGGGCAGGAGCGGCCGGGCTGGAGCGGGTGCCCGGCGGCCTCCCGCGGTCCCCGAGCCGGCTTGGGGGATCCGGGGCCCTTCCCGCGGCCCTACGGGGGGCGGCGTGGCGGCGCGGGGCCGCGGGGCGGCGACGGGAGGCGGCGGGGCTGGCCGGGGGGCGGGAGCGGGCGCGGGAGCGGTCTCCCTCCGGGACTAGGCCGCGGCGGCTCCTGCCCCGACCCGGCCGGGCGACGGGGCCGGACGGGAGGCGGCGGCCGGCGGCAGCGAGCCCCGGCCCGGGGACGCCGCCGTGCCGTGCCCCCGGGCAGCTGACGCGGGCCGCCGGAGCCTCCGCGCCGCCTCCTGGGGCCGGGGTGGGTGGAAACCGGCCGATCCCCCCCTCCGCGGCCGGATTGCAAAGCGGGGAGCGGGCTGCGCCACTGCCCTGCTGGAGGAGTGTTCTGTGCCCCTGGCCCATTGGGTCCAGGCTGCGCCGCGAAGGAGCCTCACGCTCCACTTTGCTCCGGGCGCGGAGGCGAGCGGGATGCGCGGCTGCTGGGCTTCGCGAGAGGCGAGCGGGACTCCCCGCCCCGCAGCCCGGGAGGTGCGGGAGCTCCTGTGGGTAAACGGGGAGAACCAAGACCCTCGACGCTCTCTCCACGGACTCTCGGTAGCCCCACTTTCCTCCGGGCTTAAAGGGGGAGGCAGGGCGAGCGGAGCTGCCCTGGCCGTGTCCCCCGGGACTAGTGAGCTGGGGGGAGGGGGTGGCGCAGCAGAAGCCCATCGGCAGGAGCCCGCTAGGGCGAGGGGCTCGCTGGCGGGCCCGGGGAGCGACTGAACACCCTGGAAGGAACCAGCATCTCTGGGACTGCGGATCCGCGTCTCCGGACGCCGGAGAGAGTATGGGGGGCTTGAGCTTTGGTTTGGGGGCGAGTGTCCGGTTGAGAGCTGGCTACGCTCGGGGGCAGAGGAAAGCCCAGGAATTGGGGCTACCGGGCCCCAGGAGGTGGACTAGATGCGCAGGGCGAGTCCCTTCCAGGAAAGGGTGTTAGGTTGCGAGTTGTTGTTTGGGGCCGTGGAGAGCCGGGTGGGATTTTGGGGACTCCTGAGATGCCGGGGTATGGGGGACCGATGCTGTGAGCCGACTGCTCTGGGTTCTGCTTCTCTACTTTGTAACTTGCTGAGCTCCAAGCGGAGTCTTGGAGTTGCCAGTTAGACACCGGGCTTCGTCCCCGGTGTGCGAGTTTGTACACTACGGACTCGGGGAGGAAGGCGAGGCAGCCAAGAGGGGCCCGAAAGGGGCTGGGAGCGATTGGAGTGAAGCTACGTCTTGCACTTTTGGCAGCTGCGGAGGAGCGCTGGGCTCCGCCTCCTCTGCGCCCTGTTGCCGGCGTTGCCTCTTTCCCTGGCTGCGCGATCTAACCGCACGTTTTCTTCTCTCTCCTAGGCTTCTTTTGGAAGTTCGAGCCCAGGTTTGTCCTGTTTTCTTACTTTTCAGTGGGTCCCAAAGGGTGATGGGGACCCAAAGATCTATTGCTCAATTTTTCCAACAAAAATTTGTCTTGCGAGTTTTTCATCATTTGTTTTTAAGAGGTTTCAGTGTTCATTTTGGTAATTAAGCTGTTGGAGGAAGGAACAGTTATACTCTTTTCTCTCTTTTATCTGGCATGTTGAAAAAATACTTTTGTTACAGAGCTGCTAATTGACAAACGTTCTTTTTAAGTAATAGATCTTTAATTCTCACATATCATGTTTTATTCTCCAAGCCTGAAACGGTTAATCCCAAATCTTTCCCAAACTTTCCACTAACTTTAGCAGTTTAGTTTAGATTTTAATTTTTTTGAGAAATCGTCTCTTTAATTTGTCAGAACTTTGGGGGTGCTTATATTGATCATTAATCCTGACTCTCCATCTCCCCTTATTTTGTCTCATACATTTTTCATAATTGAGAAGTGTCTGTGGATTGTATTATATTCAAAATTGAGAGTTACGTAAAGCTGTCCTAATCAAAAGAAACACATACTTTCTGAGTTTGGCACAGAAAAGTGGTAATACAGAGTTTTTGAGGTGAGACAACATTAGATCATCTAGGGCAGTGTTTCTTAACCATTTTGGCGTTAGAAACCCCTGTCAGGATCTGATGAAAGCAAGGGACTCTGTCTCCAGAACTCTGCACATAATGGATAATTGCATATAACTTGGGGTTTGTGGAACCCCTGAAACCCATCTATGGCAGAAACCTTTCCTCATGTGCTAAAATGTTAAGGACAGCTTTGTTTCAGTTTCTTATTCTCTTTCCAGCCCCCTTTTGGCTGCCTCTTTTCCCTCTCATAGTCTCCAGGAAAAGTGCCTCTGAACTAGTTCAACTCCCTTATTTTACACTTGAGGAGACTTCTAAATAACTCTACCAAGAGTTACCTAGTTAATAGCAGAGTCTGGATGGGCTCCCAAGTCTTCTGTTACCATATGTTGCCTTAGAGTCCATTTCCTTGCGTATTACTTCGTGTCTTTAGTCAACCTTTAATGTCTCACTTGATTATCGTTTAAGGTATTATAAAATAATTAACACCAAGTAGAAGAAATTTGTGGCTATTTTGAAAATAGCTATGTCTTTACATTTAAAAATTGTTTAAAGTTTCTCTAATTTTGAGACAAACATTTCTTTGTTATAGCTGATTTCAGGGAAAGAATATTTATGTACATGATGCCAAACATCTGGATGATAATGGAATTTTTCCATTTTGCATCACTGTCTGCTTTTAAGAAGTTGCAATCTAAATAAAAAGCAAAAAGTGTGATTTTGGTGTTTAAACAAACTTATAACTTGTTTATAATCAATTAGCCAATTTTTAAGAGCATTTTAGAACCAGAAGAGACTAGAGGTCATTAAGCCAACCCTATGAATTTTATAAATGAAAAACTGGACCCAGGCCCCGACGGTTTAAATGACTTGCCTCAGATCCCAGAAAGCCAGGGACAAAGCCAAGAGTAGACCCTCAAGCCCTTCCATTTCTGGCCGTTATTGAATGAACACTTTCCTTTTCAGGGGAAGCCTTAAAGTGTGCCAGGTGATATGTGGATTAGAAAGAGGGTAGCGCTCTGCCTTCAAGGAGCTAGAAAAGTTACCATCTACTTCTTTGGCATACCCCAGAAGTATCCAGGAATTTCTCAAAAAAAGAAAATTTGTAATGGTTGATGTTCTGCTTTTCAGCTATTTAACAAATATTCATCTTTCTCTAAAATTAACTTAAACTACCTATACTTCAACAGGCTTTTAAAATGAGCAGGTTAATATCTTTCAGCATTCAAAAAATAACATTATAATGTAAACCTCCTAAAGAATAGAGTCCCATAGGAATTTTATTATTTTTAGGGCTAATGATTAGAGTTCTCTGAACTCAGAATCAAAAACATTGAATTGTCTGTGGTTTTCTCCATAGTGAAAAATCTTTGGTCTAGTTCAGTGTTTTGGTAATGATCTTAATGTCCTTAAATGTTTGAAATTTTAAAATATTAAATAGCTTGACTAAAAACACATCAAACTTTTTGTGTTGAATATGCTTCCTTCCATTTCTCCCTTTCTCCACTCCAAGATTCTAATACTTCTTTCCTTGCCTGCTCTGAGAGTGATCTAATTAAATTACATAGTAGAGTAAAACAAATGGAGAAAATCCTGTTTTTCATAAATTTGACTTCATTTTCTCGGGATTATGAATAGTATTCATTTCTCCACTTGGTTTTCAGGGTATCCTGTTGACTTCAGATTTGCCATTAAAAAGCATTACCATCTTTGTTTTTTTTTTTTTTTTTGGCCACACCACCTGGCTTGCAGGATCTTAGTTACCAACCAGGGATCGAACCCATCCTCCCTTAGTGGAAGTGCAGAGTCCTAACCACTGGACCACCAGGGAATTCCCAAGCATTACCATCTTATAAACAAGTTGGAACTTACCAAAACAACTTGCAATGGGATACATCTTCCAAAACTCTTAGATATGATTTTCTGTATTCCCTTCACATAACCTTAAGAACTTTATTAGTAGTCCAAAGAAAAGCATGCTCTTATGGTTTAATGCTGGGGAGCTTGAAATACTGTTATAGACGTGAAAAGTGAGGTAGTGCTTTTGAAGACTGAATTGCTGTATAGCTGCTTCACAGAAACTTGTATTTGTTCTAAAAACCACATTTCTGTTGTGATTTGAACCTTTATTTGAGGGTTAGAATTTGAGTAAAGTTAATATTCCCTTCTACTGAAGTTTTTAGCCTCACTGTATAAGACTGTTGTGAAGTCTTCCTTTCATAATCCTTCTCACATTTTTCTACTGCTTTTAGACAAGTGTATTAAGGAACTGGCAGTAGAACACAAATTATTTTCTTTTGTAAATAGCCTTGTGAACCTGTAAAGTGATTCAGTTTGTTTTCTTCCAGTTGGGTCTTTGTCTTCTGAGGATCATGATTTTGACCCCACTGCTGAGATGTTGGTCCATGACTATGATGATGAAAGAACTCTTGAAGAAGAGGAAATGATGGATGAGGGTAAAAACTTCAGTTCTGAAATTGAAGACTTAGAAAAGGTAAAGGATTTTACTTTAGTATTTTGATACAAACTTATAGTAAAGATTTTGACATTCTATTATAAATTATTTATAACCTACCTGAAATAAAAATAGTATCAGAAGGACCTACTCTATAGCACAGGAAACTGTATCTTGTAATAGTGTATAATGGAAAAGAATCTGAAAAAGAATATATATATATACACATATTTGTAAGAATATGTATACACACACACACATATATAAATAGCCGAATCACTTGGCTGTACACCTGAAACTCACACATTGTAAATCAACTGTACTTCAATTAAAAAAATAGTATCAGCGTATTTCCTTTTGACCTAACTTGTACAGAAAGTTACTGATTTTCTTATTATTTTGAAGGCTAGCCTAATAAGTACATTTTCGTATAATTTTTAAAAATTATTTTATTTTTGTTAACCTGTTTTTAAGTTTATACCAGGACAATGAACTAGGTACATTTACAGATGAGAATATTGAGATATAGAGAACTGTAGGAAACTTAGTTCTGAATCCTAGCCCAGCCTGTTTGCATTATATCACACTATTTTACTGAAGGGCAAACTTGAGTTTAACTAAGCACTGCAGTAGATACAGGGAGAAGTCTTTCCTTCCAGAAACTTAAACTCTGATAGATTACTATAAGAAAATTGAGAGAGAAAAGGTTTTACTCTGTTTTTAAATGTGAATTAGTAATATCCTGTTTCCTCCCCACCCAGTCATCTTTTATAAAGTTGGGAAGGTAAATGTAGTTTATAACTTTTAAAACCCCAAATCAGTATAAATTCACATGAACTAGATTTTAAACATATATTTATACCAGGAACTACAGAGAGAGGGGTTCCTTGAAAAGATTATACTTATCTGTAAATTAACCTTATTTGTAAATTTCTAATCAGCCCAGAGTAACAGAAGTTTTCAGGAATAATACTGAGTTTTCATACTTCTTTTTCTTAAAGAAGACAAAGCACATTCTTATGTAATCTCTTCTGCTATCTTTGTGAGGCAGGGCTGTGCTATTATTGCATTTCTTCTTTCATCTTAACACACAGGGAAACGGAAGCAGAGTCTTCAGGGCCTAGACCCCAGGCTTGCTCCTGTAGACCTGAAATCTTCTAAACACGTTTATTCCTTTGGCAGATTAATCCAACATGGTTGTGGTTAGATTTAATCATTAAAAAAAAAATACATATATCTCCTGTAAAAGCCAAACAGATTTGGGAATATAGAGATAAAATTGTTAGGAAATAATCAAGAAGAAAAGTCTTACCTGTCACTTCTTTCAGGGGTGATGGTAAGTTGTTGCCTGTTGATGAGAAAAGATACCCAAGAGTCTCAAGCTCTGCCTTGACTTTATTCAGGGAATTCGTTTCTACCTCTTATGAGTAGGTAGCCTAGAATAATTGAGAATTATAATCCAGCTAGCATTATCACTAAGCCAAGGACTGTGGTGGGTCCTGGGATTGCAAAAATGAGCAATTTGACAATGTTTCTGATCTCTAGGAGCTTACGGTCTAGTGTGGGGTGACGAATGAGAACAAAGATTTTTTTGATGTCCTCTGCTAAGAACTGTGAAAGCAGAAAGCAGTGAGAGCTATGGGAGGAAGGATTTGTCTAATAAAATGTGTTTAGCCTCATGTGGAAGTTCATGGAAGGCTTCTTAGAATACATACTTCTCTCCTGTAGTTTTTTATGTCAGGACACTGCTGTGGGCTTGGTCAAAAGTCCCAGGTGGTCTCATAATGCACCTTCCTTAATTATGTGTTTGCTGTTAAAGATAGGGAGACAGCAGTCTATTTACAGCATGACATAAGAAAATAATATAAATGTGCTAGACTGTGCTTTAACAACACAAATAGATGTTTTGTCAGTAAACTAGTAAGAATTTAAAATTTCATTTAATGTGTTAACGTAGTTACTACTTGAGTATGGGTAATCTGGTAGAGATTTTTATGGGCTGGTAAAATTTTGTTTTTCAGATTTGTAGGTTTTATTCTTCCAGAGATTATAGTAATAGCTGCTTTAATCTGTGTGGTGAGTTTTAAAAGAAAATTAGGGAAGATATAGAGAAATAATCAACAGCAAAGAGTTACTCACTTAGCTATTCACAGAAATACCTAGTTTCTGTTCCTATGATTTTCATTTTGTTTAGTAAACTCCAGTAATTAAACCTTTGTAATGATACCTATCACTGAATTTGTAGATTCTGAAAAATTACAGGCCTTTAAATGTTTCAACTTCTCTGTACTTAGGCAGTTTTGCTTCTTGGCATTTTGTCGCATTCTTGGAAATTGAGACAGAAAAATCCAGGTGATTTTTAAACAAATTCTAGTGAAGACCTAAGAGCTGTGTCCTTGCTCAGAAGGCTAATCCTTCTCTCACTGAGCAAAGGGACAAGAGGAGCTGTCTCTGAGAGTGGCTGACTGCTCGCTTCATCTCAACTGTGATTCTTACCTGCAGCAAAGCATAACTGTGTAGATGTGGTCTCTGTTCTTTACTGATGTTTAATGAAACATGAAAACAAAGAAAAGAAACAGTAGATAGAGACACAAATATAAAGAGTAAGGATCATTTTATTTTTAGAAGAAGTTTGAAATTATTTCTATACAATTTAAAATAATGTATTCTATTAATCTTATATTATTGGCACAGTGATTTAGGTGTTGGTACATGGTAACAGTCTTAGAGCCTTGGTGTTAATGTTTTAAAAAACTACAAGTTGTTATGCTCCTAGTAAATAAATTTGATAGTTTGTAGTCTATACATATGGTCTTTATTTTGGTGCTTACAAATTTTTAGTACATTATATGTTGTGGAAAATAAGAGCGGTACAAAATCAGTTTTCTTACAGTAGCACTTTGGTAAGTATAGAGAATAGATTATGTGACAAGATTTTAGTTATTAACCATACTAAAATAAGGTTTATGTTATATCGTTCTATATTTTAATTTATTCATGTTACTGTTTCCTGAGAGGTTTTAATTCAATAATCCTAGATTTAGACCTATAACTTTTAAAAAAGTAATTTACATTTCTTCCTTTATTAATATATAGATTTCTCCTCTGATATGCATTGTGAAATGAGACTTTGGTCTAGGTCCTTATTGATTTATTTTTAAAGCATTTAAAAAAGTTATATGTATGCTGTTTTGCATCCTGTATTATAAGATACCAGACTGGTGTTATGTGAAAATTAATTTGTACCTCACTTAGACAGTGTCATTTGACCCATTCAGCAACACCATCAGGTGTGTCAGACAAGTATTAGCATTATTTCCTTGGCTCAGAGGCCTTGTTGATTGTAAGATGTACCATAGATTTAGAAATAGCATAGATGGGAGCAGGGAGGGACATTACTATGAGAAATCTGTACAGTGGTAATGAGATGCATCCTGATTTCTGATATGTGAGATTATGTATGATAGGATTAATGAAATAATGTGTTTTTCTATTTACAGATGAGGAAGTAGAGGTGAGAGGGGTTAGGTGATTTGCCCACAGTAGTAGTTAGCAATTAGTGAGTCCTCTGCCTCTAAATCTTGTGCTCTTCCTGTTACAAATCCTTTGACTTAAAAAACAGTTCATTTATAAGTGTGACTGGACTCAGATGTGTCCCTTGAAATTTAAATAGGTTCAACAAAATGCCTGAGAAATATTGTAGAAGAGAAAAATCCTCATCCCTGGGATAAGGTGCTAGATCAAACTTCTAAGCTGATCTAGCCACCACAGATCCTCAGAGACTTTGAGATTTGCTAATTCAATTTTGAAAACATTTCTTCTATGCTTCAAAGGACTAAGTGCTTTATTAATAGGCTCTAACAGAAAGCTCATTTGTAAAGTGCTTCAGAGACTGGATTAATCTTTTCCAGTTTTGCTTTAAAGTTTTAGTACAGATAATTTCTGTGTTTTAGCACCAGCGCCTTCTAGGGGTCATTACAGTGTCATCCTTTGACTATATTAAGGAGGTTTCCACTAAGATGGTCACCTTCTCCCTCAACAGATGATCATGCTTGTGTGTTTGTAGATAAAGTAGGATTTTCATGAATGACTACCCAGAACCTCCTGTTTGCCCCCCACATGCAAACTTAACTGTTATGCTCATTCTTCCTTCCTTCTCTCCGGTCCCAAAAGTATCTTCCACATCCCAGGCTAGTCCCTAGATTCCACCCCTTTAGCCCTCAGTTTATTCTTCTACTTATTTTTTTTTTTCAGTATGGCCTCCTACTCATATATTTCCCACATTTGGAAATTCTCTTTTGACCCTGTGTTGCCCTTCAACATTTTCTTTTTATAGTGTATGTACTTTCTTCCCTCCCATTCAGTCCTCAGCTTTGCTTCTCCCAACAGGTTGTAAGGTCACCAATAATTCTTGATTGACAGATACAAAGAATTCGTGTCTGCTTTATCTTGCTTGATCTTTCTTTGATATTTGACCCAAGTGACCATCCGTGGTTACTCCACCCTTGCTTCTTTCTTAACTTACATAATCCTGCATTTTCTCCTAGTTCTACTTCTACCCTCTGGTGTTTCCCTCTGTAGTATTTATGGACTTTTCTTTCTTTACCCTCATTTTAATTGATGGTATTCCCCAGGGTTCTAGCTTTTGTCTTCTCACTCTGTATTCCTTTTCTGGATAACTCATTCAAGCCCAGTGCTTCAACTTTCACCTTAAATCATCTACCGTCCCACCCTCCACCCTTAAGTTTATTTGTCTTTTGTTTTGGTCTTATAATGATGCTGTAGCTATTTAACCTTCTCAGGCCAGAAATGGGCAATCCACTTAGACTCCTGTGTTACCTACTTCCCTCTATCACGTAAGTCAAGAAACAGATTCTTTAATTCCCTTCTTAGTTCAGGCTCTTATTCTTCTACTCCCCCTAGGATGTTTTTTTCAAAATGCAAATCATATCTAAAATTTTCCAGACGTGTCCCATTGCCTATAGGGTAATATATCTGAAAATTCTTCTAATAAAGCATAGATCCCCTTCTCTTTACTCTCTCCCTGAGTGAGCTCATCTACTCCTGTGGCTTTAAATATCATCTAGATGCTAATGAATGCCAGATTTATATCTTTAGCCCAGCCTGATCCTCTGAGCTCCAGGCTCTTAGCCAACTTGACTTTTCCACTTGGATGTTTCATAGTCCTCTCAAACTTAACTCAAACATTTTGGGTTTTGGTTTTCTTTTTTTAATAAATTTATTTATTTATTTTTGGCTGAGTTGGATCTTTGTTGCTGCACACGGGCTTTCTCTAGTTGTGGCAAGCAGGGGCTACTCTTCGTTGCTGTGTGTGGGCTTCTCATTGCAGTGGCTTCTTTTGTTGTGGAGCACGGGCTCTAGGCACGCGGGCTTCAGTAGTTGTGGCTCGCGGGCTCTAGAGCGCAGGCTCAGTAGTTGTGGCGCACGGGCTTAGTTGCTCTGCGGCCTGTGGGAACTTCCCGGACCAGGGCTCGAACCCGTGTCCCCTGCATTGGCAGGCGGATTCTTAACCACTGCGCCACCAGGGAAGCCCTCTCTGCAGAGCTCTTAATTTTTTTCCTTCATAAACCTTTCCTTCCTTTAGTCTTTTCTATCTCAGTAAAAGTTACCACGATAGGCAGTTGCTCAGATAGAAATCTGGGGAGTTGTCCTTCTTTCTCCCTTTTACTCCGGTAGCCCATTTGATTCCACCTCAGAATACATCTCATCTGTTCACTTCTCTCCGTGTCTGTATCACTACCCTAACCCAGCATGCAATTCCTAAGTGGTCTCCCTGCTTTTCTCTTCTCTCTTCACCTCCCCAAACTTTTCTTCATACAGCTGTCCAGGATTTAAGAAGAAAGAAAGTCATGTCACTCCAGTTTTATAATTCTCCAATGGCTTTCCATTGCCCTGGGAGTATAAAGTCCAAGTTTCTTTCCCATGAGGCCTTTTGTGATCTGCCTCTGCTTGTCTTTCTAGTCTCCTCTTGAGCCATTCTTCATTCTACTCTCTGTGCTCTGGCCATTGGCTTAGTGGAAAACCATATTCAGGCCTCAAGTGTGTTGTTTCCTTTGCCTGGAATGCCCCTCACAGGATTGGTCACTTCTCAGACTTCGGGCCTCAGCTGAAGTCATTCACTGTCTTCCTCTGTAACCCTATGACAGTAGGCCCTCCACATAATTCTGTATCTCAGGACCCTATTGATTTCTTTTGCACTCATCTTAATTGGCAGTTCCATATTTGAGTATTGTTGGTATCCCCCTAGTCTGTAAGTTGTAGAAGGGCAAGACCTGTGTTTCATACCAGCACCTGGCACAGTGGGCTCCTGGCACAGTCACTGCTCAGTCAGTGTGTCTGACGATGAACCACAAGTCCCTAGCACACAACCCTCATCTGTTAAAAGCCTCTTCATCTTTCAAGACTTAGCTCAGTCTTTGTCCTCTGTGTGATACTTCCCTACCATATACTATTATTCCTGGAGCGTAGGTCTTCCCTTCTCTGTACCTACCATTTCTTAGCACCAATTCCAGAACTAATTAAAGCAGCTATCACAGTGTTTTACAGTTGTTAACTTATCAGTTCCTTCCACCAAGACTGAATTCCTTGAGAGCAGGGATTTCTTTTTTTTGGGGGGAAATTTTATTTCTTTACCCATAGCTAGTAGTCCTCCACGTGGTACCTAGAGCTCAGTAAATGCTGTATTGATGGGAAGGTGGACTGTCAGTGCCTGATGAGTGAAAGTTGCCATCTCCCAGTTCATGGAGGGAATCTGAAACTGTAAAGTTTTGGAGAAATATTGCTAACAGGTGGTTGGCAAAGGCTGTAACCAGTCTCCTCTTACAACTAGTGTGAACCAAAGGGAATGGGCTGCATGGACTCTGCAAGGAGCAGGACTGGAGAAACTCTCAATGTGGCTCTGGCACCTTCGAGGGGTTCTTTCATTTGGGAGGAGAACACTTCATGAGGTTTTCCCGTGGCATGGGTGAATTTCTGTCCATCCTGACCATCCAACTTAATTTGTGCTGAATTTGTCCATGCTCCCAAAGCAGCTTTTTACTGATTGCAGTTCCAAGCTGAAAAGATTTCATGAGTGGCGTGGTCATTGGAAAGGTGCATGTCTGCTACTGCAAATTCACAAATCAGCATTCTGTCATATACCTTATTCTAAGCTCATAACATGAATCTGTTTCATTCAGGCATAGCGAAAAATGTAAGTTCTATACTGCAAAGGTGAAGGCCAATTCTTAGGGACCCCCAGAACCTGTGTCCCCTGTGGGCCCTGGTGGGCAGCCAGCTGGCTCTCTGGGAGACATCACTGGCTCTCCTCAGCTCACTTTGTGATCAACTGTAGGCATGTTTTGCATACTCTGCTTTCATGTTTTCATGCTGTGTGCTTCATGACTTAGATATTTTTTTTAAAGGGAAAATTAAACCGTAAGCTAGTTTTAAAAGTGAATCTCTTAATAGATGGACGTAAACGTCTTTAAAATATTTAAGAAATTAACTAGTTCATGAATATATGGTTTTGAAGTTATTTAAATGATAATTATAAATAGTTCTATGCATTTTAGTGGTTGAATTAAAATACTTTAAAAAAGGAAATATAGCACTTATTTTCAGATTAGTGGAGGGAAAAAACAATGACTGGGTGCCACTATGTGGCATGGCATAAGTATTCATAACACAGGTAGCCCTGCAGCCAGAGTCTGTAATTTTATCAAAGCAGCACTGCCAGTAAGAGAACTTGGGGGCCTGGGATTCGAACCCAGAACTAAGCCTCAATTTTCTCATCTGTAAGATGGTGGTAATGCAAACTTTATCAGACAGTTGTGGGAAAAAAACAACTGGTAGAGAATATAGATACAGTAGTAGGAATATCAAAGGATAACTGTGTCTTGAACATTAATATATAAACATAATAGTGTTAGTAAATGTTCAGCAAAGGTTTCTCATTAGGTATCTTCTAAATAACATGAAGAATAAACCAAGTGGTCAACTGTTAATTACAAGGAAACAAGCTAAAAATTATGTGAAGTTATTGATTGATAAATTGGAAATGTTTTCAAGGCGAATCTTTATAGTAATGTAAAAGCGAAAAAAAAGTCTGCACTAAGGCAAATATTTGAGGAAGTTTTTAAAAAGTAAAATGATGCTGGAAAATGAAAACTAAGATGTTAATTGTTAGACTTTTGTTCATATATTAATTATAGCTCTAGGTGTTTGATCCTGTTTTCTGGATACAGTTGCAAAAAGCAAAACTAAAACTTGGTTTTGATTTGGTACTGCTGTTTTGATAATGTGCTTTATGAACATTAATGGCATCAGGGTTTATCTGAGGTTCAGCATTGTGGCATCTGCTGAGTTCATGTTTGTGTTCTGGCTTGAATAGGAAGGAAACATGCCTCTAGAAGATTTATTGGCATTCTATGGCTATGAACCTACAATTCCAGCAGTTGCAAATTCCAGTGCAAATAGCTCCCCAAGTGAACTTGCAGATGAACTACCAGATATGACACTAGACAAAGTAAGTACAAGCATGTAGAAAAAAAAATTCCAGATCTGTTACCATTGACTGTTTTTATTAGTTTATTTAATTTAAAGCATTTCATAATTCTGTATTGTAAATTTCTTATGGATGCATTGCTCTTATCATTTTGGTGACTGATTTGAATATTGTTTGGCTTTGATCTCACTACTTTAAAAGTAGTAATAGCTTCATAATACTTTGCACATTTGAGTATTCTTCCATAACTTTTTATCTTTCCTGTGTAGACATATTGTATCTAAACTTAGATTTTGCCCTAACTTCTTTTGATCCTGTGGACACTTGAATGCATTGATTAATGAATCCCCCAGAAGTTTTCAAACCAATCTGGCTTAGGCATGGAGTGGTTGGAGAGAAGTTCTGTTTTCTTGGGCTCTGGGAGTGACAGAGGCCATAGCAGCCAAGGCCTCAGTGATACGTCTTTAACATAGGCTGGTTGTAGGGGAGGCCTAGTCCCTGCCAAGGAGAATTCAGTCATGGTCTCTGCTAACAGATCCCTGGGAAACTTTCCCCATCTTTCAGGTCTCAGGCAAGGAGAGGACTCCACATCTTCCTATGAGTTATGTTGTTTCCACTTTTCAATTAAATGTGATATTAATGTACCAAAAACCTTAATGACCATAGTCATTCAGCAAATATTGAGTGCCTACTATGTACCAGGCACAAGGATGACTATATACTTACATAAAAATTAATTCTGAACTGTTTCTTTTAAAATTATATCACTAGTCGGGGTGGTACATTAGTTGGACTTTTAAAAAATTATCGGAAGAGTGGAGTTTGGAGACTTTTTTGTTTTCTTTTAGTTATTTAAGTTGGCAGAAAGTGAGTTTAATTTTTAACCACTTAGAAGTAAGATTATTTTTGTTGTAAATTCACTAAAAGTCTACTGCTTCAGATAAGTTCTCTACATACCCACAAATTAAGCAAATTGTTTGTTGTATCATAAATGTATAATAGTATAGCATTAAATATTATATATAATTAACTAGTAAATGTTATTAACTAATGATGTACGTGAAGTAAATTATAGAATTTCAAATTTACTTTTCTCAAAACTGAGACTTCAGTTAGTTCTTAATTGTATTATAATACCATAATGTTTATGAATAATGTTATAAAGACCTTTTTTTTCCAAATTGATGGGATGTAATCATTTCTAACCCTAGCGTTGCATTCCTATTCTTATAGGAGGAAATAGCAAAAGACCTATTGTCAGGTGATGATGAGGAAACTCAGTCTTCTGCAGATGATCTGACACCATCTGTGACTTCCCATGAAACTTCCGATTTCTTCCCTAGACCTTTACGATGTAAGAAATCCAATCATTACTGATTAGTAGTAGCACTGATACTGTAGCTTGAGTACATTTTGTTACATTCAGTAGTTTATGTCAGAATATCTGAGTGTTTTACTTAATTGAAGTAAAATACTATTATAATCTGAATAAGATCATAACCTTTTTTTATTGGGGGAGATGTAAACTAATATGCTCTTTAAAAACGAAAGCATTTGCTTGGTTTTGCAGGGCTGTTTTCTTTCCCAAGACTCATCTGTTGCTATGGCAGCCAATCTTAGTTCAGCCATGAAATTTTATAGACATTTTTTGGATTTCTGTTAAAAGGCTCTTACTCTCCTGGTAAACTACCAGTCAGTTTGAAAACTACCATCAGTTGCTCCAAAAGTATTTTTTATTTTTGGTGATTTATTTAATCTTTTTCTTTTAGTTCTTGGTGTTATCCCTTAATGTATATCAGTAATATTTAAAAGGTCTTTGAACTGAAATAATTTCTTATATGCAATCTTGCTTATTTCTCAGGTGTTTTTATGGTAGAAGAACTGTTCAGATAACAAGTTCCAATACACATACCCATATGTGTGCAAAAAGATAATTTTTATGGACTCAATGTGCAGCTCTTTGTGTGTCTCACTCTGGATTAATGTAATCAGTGTAATCCAGTGCTTTACCTTCTTTTTTTAAGGGGACCATAGTGGTTTTCCTCTTGCCTCTCCAAACTATATGACTGTACACCAGATAATTATAAGGATACTATGCACTTTCTTCGTGTTTTCAGTGTCTTGTTTTGACTAGTTTCAAAATGTGAGAATAGTACAAGAGGTTTAGTATATTTGTGCTGATCTCATTTATTCAACAAATTTTTATCATAAGTAAAATATAAAATATCAAGCACTCTTTCAAGTGCTGCAAAAATAGGCAACAAAACCCTTTTTTAAAATTTAACTTTCTTCTTTTAAGCAAATACTACGTGTGATGGAGATAAAGAATCAGAGGTTGAAGATGTTGAAACAGACAGTGGTAACTCACCTGAAGACTTGAGGAAGGTATGTTAAGTTACCATCATAATTTAGTAGACCATTTGGATTAAAGTAGCTTTTAAAAACACTTCTGAAACAGTTTATGATAATTTTGCGAGATAACTTTAGATTTGTAGTAACTGATTAATGAATTGGAACATTTTTTTTCAGTATTTATTTTTGTAATAAGTTGTTTTTACTTCTAAATTTTCCTGTAGGAAATAATGATTGGTTTACAATATCAAGCAGAGATTCCACCTTATCTTGGAGAGTATGCTGGTAATGAGAAAGGTAAGGAAGGCTTTTAATTTTGGTAATATTTGGTAAGCCAAATTACCGCTCAATATGTTTATTTAAATATCTGATTGTATGCTCATCCTGTGAGTATAAAGATAGATTTGGAGTCAGGGAAGAATTAGGCCTGACTTAGGAGTAATGTATCATGAGACTCAGAGAACTGCCTCCCCCTCCCCCCAGCCCTGGCCCCTTACGGTGCTTCTTACTCAGTACGCTAAGCACTTGTTAAAATGGTGGAGCTGCTCTTCAAGTGCAACTCTTTGGCCTACATCCCACTCCAGTGGAAGTTGGTAGCATCCTATCACCTGAGATAATGAGAACGTTAGAAATATAATTCTCTTGGGAAGAAACGCTTAAGGAAAAAAGAAGCTAGAAGAAATTCTCTTGCCCCAGCCCTGAAAGATAAGGTGGTAGAATGTAAAGATTCTGTTGCTTTTGTTATATACCCCTACTTAAGTGTAATCAGTTTTCCTCACATTTTTGGTAGATTCCAACTATAGCTGGTTCTGAAAATATGGAGGGGTGAGGTGGTGGGAAGTAAAAATCCAGGTACACCTTCCTAGCTGAATTTGGGAAACACGTCGATTTGGCCATGGGCAAAGTACATGCTCAGCAGCTGCTGGCCCTTAGATGAAACATAGCGGAGGTAGTATTCTCTCAGTTCTACACCTTCAGAAAGGAACGTATACCTTCTCTATTTTTTGAGGGAATAAACTCACACTATATTACCTATTTCAGTTTTGACCAAAGTTTCTTTATGAAACTGGTTCCAGAAACTTACCTCAAAAGTCAGTCTTATTGCTTCACAGGCACACTTTATTTTTAACTTTCCTGCTCATTGGGAATAGAAATGCCTGCCTTATACAGTTGCGAATATAAAGCACTTACCACGGTCTCTGCTGCATAGTGAGCTCTCAGTAAATTACTTTTATTCGCTATATTTAGTAGTTATTTTACAATTGAAGGATGGATTGTAGTTGAAGCAATGGGTTAAATACTTGGGCTATCTGTATGACTTTATTGTGTGAAGTAGAAACCTTCAGTATGGCAACAGTGTTTGCGTTAATAAAATATAGTTTGTTTTAGTGTCATTTCGCTTATTAAATATCAGCTTCTCTAAGAGGTGGAAAGTTTACTTATCTTACTGTTTATCATTTTTTTCCATTTTTAATTAGTCTGCTTCCTTTTTATTTTATTTTAGTTTTTTTGCTTCCTTTTTAAAATAAAAATTTACCTTTTGGGAACAAATCAGTAAAGGAAAAATATATCTTTCCTAGGTATTTCAGTATTGGCAGATATTTTGATTGTTATTTATTTTTGTTTGTTTTAATTTGTTTGCAATTTTTAACCTCTAGACATTTTCATAGAGCCATTTAGGGAGTTTAAGAGAAAATTGCAATAAGGTTATTAAAGAATTTACACAGGTTATTTTTACCCCCTCATTAGAAGAATTTAAGACACCACTACAAGGTTTTATATTAGACTACTAGGCATAGAAAGCCTTCTAACTTGTTAGTAAATCCAATCACCAAAAAAGCTACTTGCTCTAGTGACTGGAATACTTGGACCTTAATAAAGTTAAAAAAAAAAAAAAATTGTTTTAAACCTTTACTAATGAAAGACTCAGCTTGCCAGACAATCAGATTACTGGTGTCCTCAAAGTTAGTTACTTGTATAGGAAGAGGAAAAACAGTTTTGTATACATCTTTAAGTGTGTTCACTACTTTTAATGTGTTGATGGGATTTTCTTTGTCAGTGTATGAAAATGAAGACCAATTACTTTGGCGTCCTGGTGTGGTTTTGGAGAGCAAAGTTAAGGAGTACCTTGTTGAGACCTCATTAAGAACTGGAAACGAAAAAATAATGGATAGGATTTCTGCAGGAACACACACAAGGGACAATGAACAGGTATACATCACTTTTGTTGAAACAACAGCTAACTAATATAGTATCTTCTTGATTTTCTTATATTTGATTCAAATATTTCTTACATATGAACTGGCTATCTCTTTCTGATTTTTAAAACTTGGAAAATACTGGTTTAAAAAAAATCCCAAGACCTAATTATAACAGTTCTATTGTTTCATGTCTTCTTCTGGGCTTTTTTTTCTGTATACACACACATATATTTTACTTTACCTACCATTTTATATCCTTTTAATCACTTAGTCTTATTTTCTTTGCCATTGAGATTTCTTTAATACTTCATTCTTGATGTCTGTATGTTCCATTGTATATTTAAACATTCTCTGTGGTCGGACTTTTAGATTTTATGTTAAAGTTATTTTTTGGATTATTCTTGAACTTTATTCAGGATGTGATTAAAGTTTATGTCTATTAAGAGTGTATAAATTTGCTTCAGGAGCATTTGTTAAATACTGTGTGCTTGTAGATGGAGTACACTCCTGATGGTGTGTGGGATAAGGGTGGAAGTATTGCCTATTAGGGTTTTTTCTCTCTGACGTTGTTTGCCCCCTCATATACCTTTTCACTCTATCTCCAGCCTAGCTAATCCTAACTAATGAGCGCCCAGAGATAGGTGGACTCAAACTTGAATTTCCGAATAACGTAGAGAAGTCAAACTAGCTGAACTTCAAAGGAGTTTTGTCAGCTGCCAAAAAGAAATCTCATTGGCTTTTTCTACTGATATTCCATTAAAACTATAAATTAATTTTGGAAGAATTAGTACCTTTAAAACATAAAACCTTCTACTTCAAGAACATGTTCTGATTCTCTATGTATTTGACTTTTTTTTTAATCACTCAAATGTTTTTGCTTGTTTAAATCACATGCATCTAATTAATTCCTCATTATTTTTAAATACAGTATTTAGCACTATTGTAAATGGGATCGCTATTGTATTGTATATTGTTGATTTAGAGAAATATAAATTAAAAAATTTTTTTCTCAAGCTACTGAAACTATTTAATTTAGTATAATGATTTTTCAGTTGTTTCTCTTAGGTTTTCTAGTTTTAAAGTGAATTATACGTTTGTTCCTTCCTTACCGTTGTTATATCTCTTATTCCTGTAATATGTCTTACCGCATTAGCTATAACTCTCAGAGACTTTTAGTAGTTACAGTGGTTTGAGGCGTGCTTTTGATGGAAGATAATACATGTAAGGTTTTTACATTAAGAATAATACCAGCCTTGGGACTTCCCTGGCAGTCCAGCGGTTAAGACTCTGCCTGCCAATGCAGGGGGCACGGGTTCAATCCTGGTGAGGGAACTAAGATCCCACATGCCACGGGGTGTGGCCAAAAATTTTAAAAAAAGAATAATACCAGCCTTGGTTTGATACAGGCTGTCTTTCTTATAGTAAGGTAGTATCCATCTACTTAAAACCGTTACAGGTTTTGTCTTTTTAAAAATAGAAATGGGTACTGATTTATCTGAAGCTTTTTTAGCAGCTGTTGAGATTGTTTTTAATGATTGATTATTAATGTATTGATTATTAACCTATTGATGTATTAATAGATTTACTAATATCCTTGCCTTTCTTGAAACTTACTTGGGAAGGTGGATTATTATTTAACTTTCAATTGAGTTCTGTCTGCTGCTATTTAGTATATTCATAATTCCAAACAGATTTAATGGGAAGAAATTCTGATTTTTAAAAAATGATATCTTCCATAGTAGATGGAAATAACTATAAACTCCAGTCACTAAAATATCCATCCTTCTATTCCAGGCCTGCTGCTATTCTCTTTTATTAAAACTCTAAAAGGCAGGCAGAAGGTGCTATCAAGAGAGAAGACCATAATTCTGACTTTTCCCGACTAGAAATAATCATCTAAAATAGGGATATTCTCCCAGCTCAGAAGGCCTGGCAATAAAAAAAAAAGTGAGGGATGATACTGGTAGATGACTTCTGAGAGGTAGAATCAGAATGAACAAACTCTTTGGGTACCAGAGTCAATCTACAGGATAGTTATGTAGATTAAATGCCTGGGCAAACATACGCTTCAAATGTCCTGAAATTAGAGAGCACTTCAGCTAGTATTTGTCAGGACTCTTACAATACACCTGTTTTTGTTTGTTTGTTTGTTTTGGGGTTTGTTTGTTTTTTTTTAAGTATGAACTTTTGGTATGTTTTATTGAATAGTTTTTTTTCCCTTGCCCTTAGGCATTATATGAACTTCTCAAGTGTAACCATAATATAAAGGAAGCAATTGAAAGGTACTGCTGCAACGGAAAGGCCTCTCAAGGTAAGAAACACTTGGGATCAAGAGAGGGAAATGATAGGGGATGGTCATTTGGGGATCAGAATAAGCAAAGTATAAAGGACGGAGCAATCCTATAACACTTTTGTATAAGATCTATTTTCATCTTCATAGCAAATAATTTTTTCCTTTTCTTGCCCTCTATTTTTAGACGTACCAGAGATTGTTCAAATACAAATTAGTTACCCCCCTGTCACCTCCAGAACAAAGCAGACCCCAGAGATGACAATATATCCAAAGTAATTAATAAGAATGATTTTATGATTTCATTGGGGGAAAAAAGTTGTTTTTTCTTTTTCTTAAACCAGACAGGAAATGAAAAGGAGATTAAAGATTAAAAAAAAGAAACATGTGTAATATATTCCATTCAATTTATTGCAAGAAGTGTATGTTTAATAATCATGTGATAACATTTTTGCAGTGCCTAGGTTTTGGTTTGTGTGTGTCAAGGAAAATGGTTAACTTTAATTTCAGTATTTTTGTCATTATATAAATCAGTTGCATGCACCATAGCTTTCATTAAGTATATGTAGAGTGAAATAATGCTTACTAATATTATATAAATGACTTAGAAAAATATAAAAGCTGGAAACAATACATTTAAACTTGTAGGTGAGATAGTCTGTTGAAATGTTTCCTTGTAAAAGCTGCTTCTTTGAAAAAATTACTTTATGCTCTCAAAACTCTGAACAAAGTTTTCACGTTTGTGGTGGGCTACTCTTAATGGCTTTGGGGACCTGATCCCCATTGTGAGTGAGGCACTTCAAGTCTCCTCTGCCCCAAGTAGATTTGATTCATCAACATTGACATCTGCCAGGATGTTGAATGGGATTTAGTCTTTTGAGATCATGGGCTGTTTTTTATTCCCTTTATATTCCTACAGTATAGCACTCTGCAAACTGACTCTAAATAAATATGTGTTGATTATTTATGGTCTCTAAAGAGCTTATGGTTTTGACATAAGACCAAAGTAAGGCTTTTTTTTCTATAAAGAAAATAACCTTTTTTTCCCCTAATTAAAAAAAAATGCTCATTGTTTAAAAAAATCAGAAAAACAATGTGCATGAATTATAGTAAAAAATATAAAATTCTCGTCTCATCATGCAGAGGAAAAAAACCAGTTGTTTATATTTTGGTATTCTAGATTTTTTTAGTTAAGATTACTAACTAAAACCTCCACATAAAGAACTTGTCTGTGTGTGTGTGTGTGTGTGTGTGTGTGTGTGTGTGTGTGTGTGTAGAAGTTTATAGCCTTTCTATTAGGAAAACATACTGAAAGTAAATCAGTCATTTATATATATAAGAGTTTTGAGGCCAATTTATTTTGTTTTAAAATTTCTTTAGAAGGAATGACTGCATGGACAGAAGAAGAATGCCGGAGCTTTGAACATGCACTCATGCTTTTTGGAAAAGATTTTCATCTTATACAGAAGAATAAGGTAAGTTAGGCAAATTAGTATAGAGAAATTGCTTAGTAAATACAATGAATATAAGCAACTAATGTATGAGCCTCTTGGGTAGGGGAAAAAAAGCTATAACTTGTTAATGCTCCCCTGCTATTAACATTTCTGTTACTTTCTGATCAATTTTTCTGTAAACCCAAAACTGCTCTGAAATATAAAATCTAGTTTAAAAAGCACTAGGTGGGGGTTCCCTGGTGGTGCAGTGGTTAAGAATCCGCCTGCCAATGCAGGGGACACGGGTTCGAGCCCTGGTCCGGGAAGATCCCACATGCCGCGGAGCAACTAAGCCTGTGTGCCACAACTACTAAGCCTGCGCTCTAGAGCCCGCGCACCACAACTGCTGAGCCCATGTGCCACAACTGCTGAAGCTTGCGCACCTAGAGCCCATGCTCCACAACAAGAGAAGCCACCGCAATGAGAAGTCTGCGCACCGCAAGGAAGAGTAGCCCCCGCTCACCGCAACTAGAGAAAGCCTGCGTGCAGCAACGAAGACCCAATGCAGCCAAAAACAAATAAATATAATAAATAAATTTAAAATAAAAAAAAAGCAATAGGCATAGAATATTGACCTATCCACCTAAATATTTTAGAATCCTATGTTCCTTAGGACAAAAAGAATAAGCAAAGCATATTTTAATGAGATTTAATTATCCCAAACTGTTAGAATATACACACACTTCTTAAAAATAGACTTTATTTTTAGAGCAGTTTTAGGTTCACAGCAGAATTGAGGAGAAAGTATGGAGAGTTCCCATGTACTTCCTGCTCCCACCCACACACGGCTTCCCCCCACCAGCCCCTCCACCAGAGTGGTGCATTTGTTACAACTGGTAAATCTACTTTGCCATGTTTTTATTCCCCAGTGTTCATAGTTTACAGTAGGTTCACTCTTTGTGTTGTTGTAACGACACCTATCCACCATTGTAGTATCATACAGAATAGTTTCACTGATCAAAAAATCCCTTGTCATATAATTGGAATCATACAGTATGTAGCCTTTGGAGATTGGCTTCTTGACTTAGTAATATGCATTTAAGGTTCCTCCGTGTTTTTTTGTGGCTCATTTCTCTCTCTCTCTTTTTTTTTTTTTAAAAATTTATTTATTTATTTGGCTATATTGGTCTTAGTTGCGGCACGCGATATCTTTAGTTGCTGCATGTGAACTTCTAGTTGCAGCAGGTGGGATCTAGTTCCCTGACCAGGGACCGAACCTGGGCCCCCTGCATTGGGAGCATGGAGTCTTAGTGTGGCTCATTTCTTTTTATCACTGAATAATATTCCATTGTATGGATTTACCAATTTGTTTATCCATTCACCATTTGGAGGACATCTTGGTTGCTTTCAAGTTTTGGCAGTGACGAGTAAAGCAGCTGTAAGCATCAGTGTGCAGGGGTTTTTTTGGACATAAGTTTTCAACTCCTTTGGGTAAATACCAGTAAGTGTGATTGTTGGATGATATGTTTTTTTGGTTTTTTCTTAACATCTTTATTGGCGTATAATTGCTTTACAATGGTTTTTTTTTTTTTTTTTTCCTTTAAGCAAGTATGGATAGTTTTGTAAGAAACCGCCAAACTGTCTTCCAAAGTGGCTGTGCCACTTTGCATTCCTACCAGCAATGAATGAGAGAGTTCCTGTTGCTGCACATCCTTGCCAGTATCTGGTGGTGTCATTGTTTTGGATTTTGGCTATTCTAAAATGTGTAGTGGTATCTTGTTTTAATTTGCATTTCCCTGATGACATATGTGGGTCATTTTTTCATATGCTTATTCGCCATCTATATATCTTCTTTGGTGAGGTGTCTGTTAGGGTCTTTAGCACATTTTTTAATTGGGTGGTTTGTTTTCTTATTGTTGAATTGCAAGAGTTCTTTATATATTTTGGATAACAGTCCAAAAAAATACGTGTGATTTTTGAATATTTTCTCCCAGTCTTCGGCTTGTCTTTTCATTCTCTTAACAGTGTCTTTTGCAGAGTAGAAGTTTTTAATTTTAATTAGTCCAATTTATCAATTTTTCTTTCATAGATTGTGCTTGTATTGTTGTTCCTAAAAAGTCATCACTATCCCCAGTGTCATCTAGGTTTTCTCCTGTGTTATCTTCTAGGAGCTTTTATAGTTTTGTAGTGTACTTTTAGGTCTTATAATCCGTTTTGAGTTTTTGTGAAAGGTGGATATAGATGTCCACTTGTTCTAGCACTGTTTGTTGAAAAGATGATCCTTCCTTCATTGAATTGCCTTTGCTCCTTTGTCAAAGAGTAGTTGACTATATTTCTGTGAGTCTGTTTCTGGGCTCTCTATTGTGTTCCATTAACGTATTTGTTTATTTTTTCACCAGTACCACACTATCTTGATTACAATAGCTTAATAGTAAGTCTTGAAGTTGGGTAGTATCTATCCTCCGACTTTGTTCTTCTCCTTCAATATTGTGTTGGCTATTCTGGGTCTTTTGCCTTTGCATATAAACTTTAGAATTAATTTGTCAGTATTTACAAATTAACTTGCTGGAATTTTAATTGGGATTGCACTGAATCTATAAATCAAGTTGGGAAGAACTGACACCTTAACAATAATCAGTCTTCCTATCTGTGAACATGGACTATCTCTCAATTTATTTAAATCTTCTTTGATTACTTTAATCAGAATTTTGTAGATTTTCTCATATAGATCTTGCATGTATTTTATTAGGTATATACCTAAGTATTTCATTTTGGGGGCGCTAATGTAGATGGTATTGTGTTTTTAATTTCAAATATCAATTGCTCATTGCTGGTATATAGGAAAGCAATTGACTTTTGCATATTAACCTTGTGTCCTGCAACCTTGCTATAGTCATTTATTAGTTCCAGGAGGGTTTTTTAATTGCTTCTTTAGGATTTTCTATATAGACAATCATGTCATCTGCGAACAGACAGTTTTCTTTCTTCCTTCTCAATCTGTATACCTTTTATTTCTTTTCTTATTGCATTTAGCTAGATCTTCCAGTATGATGTTGAATACTTAAGTGCTTTTTTTGTGTGTATGAAAACCTATTGTTTTCTCAGAGATGAGATTAAGTGTTTAATTTATTGAAAGGTAAAACAGTTGCCCTTTTAAGTCAAAATAAAACCTCAGTTTTGCAATGACTTATGAAATATATCCATTTATTTCACAAATAAGCTCTATCATTTACCAGATATTATTTTAAGCTCTAGAGATACATCAGTGAATAAGACAGGAAAGGTCTCTGTTCCCAAGAAGCCTGTATTCTTTTTGAAGACTTATGGCTAATGTGTTTATTGAAAGGTATACCTTATTTCTTGGTTTAAAAAGCTTGTTCCTGTATTATGATCTTATATCACAACATGCTCACTAATCAGGATAGAGATTCTGAAACTTCCTTATTGGGTACTGATTAAGCAGGGGAGAAAGTATTTATTGGGTAAAGATACAGAATTTTGCGTACATCTGAACTCATACCTTTAGCTATGTATAGTTAGAAGAGCCCTAGTCTGCATGTGGAACCAAGTTGAATGAGGCTCAAATTTTATTGTTGTTGTTGTTCTTACCAAACTCTGTTGGCGCTAAGAGCCAAATGCGTGTTAAAGGAAAAAATTCTGCCTTTATCTGGCAATCATCTTAAATTCCAGATGCGGTAGAGTACTGATCCCTTTGCAAACGGTTCTTAATCTCTTTTGGGCCATGGAACCCTTTGAGAATCTGATGAAGCTGCACCCTTCTCCCCAGAAAAGTGTACCTGCATGAAATTTTGGGAATTAATAGATCCCAATGAAGCTCATTCATGGATCCCTCAGGGTTAAGAAGGACCCCTGCTACAGTCAGAATCACAGTGAAAGTTCAGTGAAGAAAAGTAAAGGATTGTCAGTGTTTTAAGATTTTCAGTAAAGGTGTAAGATAATTTCTGGATACGCATTTATTATTATTATTACATTCTGATTTAAATAAAAAGCCTTGGGCTTTTGAAGGCAGCCTCATTATTAAATAGTGTAAATGTAAAGACAGTTCACTAATAAAATGTTCAGAATTTCATAATTGGGAAGATAGAAAATAAGACCTATGGGTTGTAAAAAAAATAGTTATTAAAAAATGCATAGAATATGTTGATTTTTAAAAATGCAACTTTTTTTGTTAGGTGAGAACTAGAACAGTTGCTGAATGTGTAGCATTCTACTATATGTGGAAGAAATCTGAACGTTATGATTACTTTGCTCAACAGACAAGATTTGGAAAGAAACGATATAACCATCACCCTGGAGTTACGTAAGTACTGTGGGATTGACTTCCGGGATTTTTGTTTTTAACTGTGATATGCAGTCATAAAATTATTGGGGTGTGTTTTTTAGGGACTATATGGATCGTTTGGTGGATGAAACAGAAGCTCTAGGTGGGACAATAAATTCTTCAGCCTTAACATCTAACCGACCTGAGCCTGTTCCTGATCAACAGCTGAACATTCTCAGCTCTTTCACTGCCAGTGACTTGACAGGTAATATGAACATCTTTTTGCATTTTTTACCATAGCTTGGGGCAACCTTATATCATCTTTGTGGCGTGATGTCAGACCGCTTACTTAAACCATTTTCCATCTCTTTTTTAGCTTTGACCAGCAGTGTAGCGACCGTCTGCGATCCAGCGGATGTGACTTGTTTGGATGATAGCTTTCCTCCACTGGGCAGCACGCCCCGTGGACAAGTCAATCATGTGCCTGTTGGAACGGAGGAGTTACTCACCCTGCCCAGCAACGGGGAAAGTGATTGTTTTAACTTATTTGAGACTGGATTTTATCACTCAGAGCTAAACCCCATGAACATGTGCAGTGAAGAGTCAGAAAGACCAGCAAAGAGATTGAAAATGGGCATTGCTGTTCCTGAATCCTTTATGAATGAGGTTTCTGCAAATAATTTGGGTGTGGACTTTGAAAATCACACACATCATATCACCAGTGCCAAAATGGCCGTGTCTGTGGCTGACTTTGGCAGTCTGTCTGCCAACGAGACCAATGGTTTCATCAGTGCCCACGCTCTGCATCAGCACGCTGCCCTTCATTCTGAGTGACATGAGTGAGGGGCCCAGAAACAGTGGGTGTGCAGTACCAGTACCAGGAAAGTATCAGGTTTGCTTAGTCTTTCACTGGAAGTTTGAACTTTTTTCACTATGACATCAGTGATGTCAGTATGTATAGAACTATATCTTGATTTATCAAGAGTATTTTCATTTTCAATCCATAAATGTGGAAATGAACTATGATCAGCAGAGTTGGGAACTAAGATTGAACTCTGTGGTGCAGCTTTAAGCTCTGCTTATCTCTTCCTCATCCCCGATACCTCTTCCCCACTCCCTTCTTTTTCTATTCTTTTCTGTTCCCCACTGCCCTCACTCCCAATTTTAAAACCTGTAGACAGAGGCCACCAGCTCAAAACCAGCACAGATGTTCTGAACTGAATGGAGTGGCTTCTATTCATGTAAATTCCTTTTGCCGTAATGGATGCAGTGGAATAACAATGTTTACAGGTACCGATCCCGATCCCTGCTCAATGTAGCATTTTTTGGTTTTATTTTCTTAATTAAATAAAAGCAGGGGTAGGTTTCTTTAAACTGCACAAACATGCAAGGATTTTTTTAAAAATGGAAACTTCTCTCATGTTGTTCAACTAGAGCACTTCAGTTTACAAAACAGCAAGTCCATCTTTATGGAAGCCAGCACGAGGAACTGCGTGCAAATTATGAAGACGCTTGCTTGGATCCTGTTTCAGAATTCTAGACCAGGGCTACCTTACACAGAATTGGTCATTTTACTGCCGGAAGATTTCTGTGTAACTTCATTTATTGGCTAAAAATTTGGCATTTGAAGGTGTGGTATTTAGATGGGGTTTTGTCCACCATTATCAAGATTGTAATCATAAAAATCATACCAGTCATTGATAATTTAGTTTATCCTGAGGCAGTTGACTTGCGGGGCACAGTCTACAAAGCCTAGGATGTTGCCACTCATTGGTTTACATTTTGGGACACCTCTTAAGTTGTTTTATAGCGGTGCAGTTCAAAGTGTTAATATTTAGGAGGGATTTCTAGATTTTAGACATAAAATGCAGTAGAACCTTGAAGTATATTTAAACTTTTCTGTTTAGCTTGAACAGTTACTGGCAAGAAAAATGTGAGTTCCTATCTGAAATAGAATGGTACGTTACCACTTTAAGTTTTAAAAAGTGATTGACGTTCAGTTGCATCTCAAACTCAGTTTTATTTTTATTCCAAACATTGTGAATGAGAAGCCATTGTCATAAACTTAGGCCATTTTTGCTGTATAGACATGCATCTTTAAGTTATAAGGTGAATTCAAACAATATGTAATGCAGTATTAGGATGTGATAAGCTTTGCTTTTATAGTTCAGTTAAAACAGAATTTTACTTTTTTTTTTTTTTTTGCACTGTCTTAATTAAATGTTTCAATTTCTACTAGTTGTCTTGCTTTGCAGAAACTTAAATGTTTGGCTACATTGCTGATATTTGTAAGTATAAGTCGCTTCAAGGTTGTGCTGATGAATAGATAGAATGTAGTTACCTTAGTAGTGATGGAAAGGGAGGGTATTTATTCTACAAACTGTGAACTGCAATGACATCCTTAGTTTTGGATGATGTGTATTCTTTTCTTTGCAGCATTTTAATGAAGATTGCTTTGAAGTGTTTACGCATTAGCACATTTACTATAAAAGTTAGTTTAGCACAGTGGACGAAAAGTAGTTAAATTAATAACTTAAAGTCAGTCTCTAATTTATACATCTAAAGTCTAGCATTCCTGTATGCACACAGTAAATAATGGGTAGCCTGGGTTCTATGTTGCTTTCAGATATTTTTTTCCAAGTTGTCAGCTTCTTATTGCTGTGGTGTTGTGCTAAACTTTGAACCTAATTTCTTTTGTTAAAAATGAATACACCTATAATTTAGCAAGATACTGGCCATAATCTTCCATTGTTATAACTTTAATTTTTACTCTGGGTTTACAGTGGCTGGTCTGTATAAAATAATTTACACAAAGATGACTGAATGCTAATACCAGTTGCACTTAAATGAACATGCCCATTCTCAGTAGCTGATGCAGTAATATATTCAGTTTATCTATGCATTGCTGGGATCTTGATATAAGATGGAAACAGTGTTTCTTATCTAAAGTTTTGATTATCAGCAAGTTGAATGGACACTTTAGTTATTTAAATAAAGATTTTTGACCAAAATCCAGAAATGATATGAGAGAAAAATAATTTCCAGCTAGTTTAATAGATTTTTAAACGCCAATCTGATTTTAGCCTCTTAGAGAGTGCTAACTAGCTGGTAACGTTTACTTTTAATTCCTTGTTAAAATGAGGCAATAATTTGCAAGATTTTTGTATATATATGTAAAGTCTTCATCTCTTTTTAGATCTAATTCAATATTTTCTGACTGCTTCCTCCATGTATAATACCATTTTTGTGCATGCTTGATGTGACATTCGTAAATTGTACCACTATGACTTTATTCATGTAAAATAGCTATTTATTGAATTTCCTTTTAAATCTGGATTTACTGGGTTTTTTCCTCTCCGTTTAAGCATCTTAACAGAGAATTTGTTACTGTTTATTAGAAGAATTGCGTTTGAGAGCATGAAAATAACTGACTTGCAGTCATACGAAGAAACAATAATGCCTTTATTATCAAGTGTTAAGCACAATTCTTATAACAAACTGTGATAAATTCTTTTTTCTTTTTCCTTTGCCATATTATTTTTGTATGAACAAACCAAAAATCCATGGTGAGCAGTTGCAGTGTTGGCTGATGTGTCTTTTATGTACAGGGGGTTTGAAGAGGACAGCGGATTCATTTAGAAGTGAAACTGGTGCTGTGATTATAGCAATACTTTACTTTTGTTAGTTGTACTCCACTTTTTCATGCTAGCTTTTTCAGTGTTTAGTTTTCCTCTTGTCATGGTCAACTGCTGAATTTACTTGAAGGATGTAGAATACTGTTTAAACAATACTAAAGTGTGTACAATTAGGTCAAAGAATTGTGCAATTGTTTCCTTTTTAATTTTTACAATTGAGGGTCATAATATTTGAGAACGTCAGATCTAATAGAGCATAGTGATACTATTTAATTTAACCAAAGTCTCTAGTGAATACTTCAACTTTGAATGTAAACCAACAAATAAACCTGACCACCAAGGAGATTGTTCGCCCAGAGTTTCAAAGCACATTGTCTACAAATGGAAATTGAAATAATTTATAAAAATATTGACATTACTATGTTTTTTAAAAAGTTCTTAATTTTTTCACTAAAAGGAGGAAACTATTAGTTTTATTGTTAAATATGGTAGATATGAAAACTCCTCTTAGATGACCAGTGATTCCAATTGTCCCAGTTTGAAATAAGTACGCTGTGAGTATGAGATTGATTAGTGACAATCAGAACAAGTTTTAGTATCAGATGTTCAAGAGGAAGTTGCTATTGCATTGATTTTAATATTTGTACATAAACACTGATTTTTTTGAGCATTATTTTGTATTTGTTGTACTTTAATACCTGGTGTACAGTTCCAGAAATAAAAATCTGGAAATCTTTTTTTTTCTTGGTTCGTGTGAGTATTTGCCACAAATAGATTTTTATTTAATAATTCTTAAGCTATAACACATGGGTAGATATTTAACCACTGTTAAGTTGGTTTTAGATGTAGTAAATAAGATATTTGATAGGTAAGTAATAAAATTGGTAGATAAAATAAGTTTTCTTTAACTCCTCTAAAATAAATTTCCATCTATAATAAAATTCTAGCTATCCCAAAGTGAGGATTGTACGTACTTTTAGTTTCATTCAGTAAGTATTTATTGAATGTCTGTTATGTTTCAAACAACGTTCTCAGTAACTTGTCGTTTAGGAAGACGTGAAATCTGAAATTTGATCAGATGTTATTATTTGACAATATATTTGTAGTAAACTAGTCTTATTATGATATTCATAGTTTAGTAGACTCTAGAAATATCTTCCCTAAGTCTTCATCTTTTCAAGCTAAATATCTCACCTCAGCCTAATTTCACAAGTTTGTCCCCATGTTTCACTTGCTCTGACCAGAGCTTTCTCTCTCTAGTTCCATTCTTTTTTTTTTTTTTTATAAATTTATTTATTTATGTATTTATTTTTGGCTGTGTTGGGTCTTCGTTTCTGTGCGAGGGCTTTCTCTAGTTGTGGCGAGCGGGGGCCACTCTTCATCACAGTGCGCGGGCCTCTCTTGTTGTGGAGCACAGGCTCCAGACGCGCAGGCTCAGTAGTTGTGGCTCATGGGCCCAGTTGCTCCGCGGCATATGGGATCTTCCCAGACCAGGGCTCGAACCCGTGTCCCCTGCATTGGCAGGCAGATTCTCAACCACTGCGCCACCAGGGAAGCCCTCTAGTTCCATTCTTAATATGCAGTGATCAGATTGCACATAATGTCCAGATTTTGTACAAGGACAAGAGGAGGATAAAAACCTTGACGTCTCTGCTTCAGTTGCTTATCTAAAACCACATTTCTTCCTTAATGTGCAGGGCTATCTGGTGGACACATACACAGAAGTGCCTTCAAAAGAGGTACAAGGACCAGTGTTTTGAATACAGCCAAGAGGGCAGCCAAACGCCATATAAGAGCATAGCGCTTTAGTCTTTTAGGGGAGGGAGGAGAGCCTTGTGGGAGCAGAATAGTCTCTTGTAGACCTTACCCATTTTGGCCATAATTTCCATCAATGGTATGCTTTTTGAGCCAGCTGCTTCTCTGACTTCTCAAAGATTTCATGTCATCTGTAAATTGGGTATTTCATTATACACACTTTCATTTTTAATTTAAATTAGTCCCTGGGATATAGCACTGTTTACAATTTCCTACCCAGGTAAGTGATCTCTGATCTTTATTCTCTTTTCTGTGGCTATCTGGGTTCTCTGACAAAACAGTGCACAGGGCACTGAAGTCATAGTCCTAGACCAGAAATGCTCACATTTTTCAAGGTTTAATATACTATAGCTGGCATATTCACTTTAGAGAGACACATGCTCTATAGTGTACCTCGATTTTGATGAGATTGTTTTTACACAGGTAGAGCCAATACTGCCACAAAGTTGTTTCCTGGTGTAGAATTAATAAAAGCATTTCATAAGCATGTCAGAAATGATATGCCATTTATAAACCTTAAAAAATTCTAGTAAGGAAAAAGTGGTTCTTTAAAAAAAAAAAATCAATGTTTTATTTTTTTTAAAATAACTTCACCTCTCCAGTCCAGACCAAGTCATGGTACTGGGCAAGCTTTATAGTCCCATTGTAAGCATTTTATCAGCAGGAACTATGTTTTATTCTTTGAATCTTCCAGGACCCTTCACATAGTAGGCATTCACTAAATGTTCGATGACTCTTAAGCTGATGGTGACTTTTCTCCCAACTTAATAAAACTTTTAAGACAAAAGTTAAAATAACAGTATAAAGAACAATCCAGATTGAACAATTAACTTTTTACCGTATTTGTTCTCTTTCTATATAATATGCATTTTTTTCTGACTTATTTTTTGAAAGTCTTTGACATTGCAATACTTCACTCCTAAATACCTAATATGGCCACAGGAGGTAAGTTTCTGTATTTTACATAAAGTTCTGAGTAATAGGATCTTCTTGATCAAGTGGCTTGGCTTATTTAACAATATGAGTCCCCCTGGCCTCTCAGAATCTTGGCGGCACAAATAAAAAACAAATGAGCCTGAGAAAAAGAGATGCTTCCATGGATTTACATGGACATACATGATAAATGCTACAGAGAAGAAATGGAATGGGGATTTTAGGGGTTGGCGGTTGGGGATTGTACATTTCCATAGGTTGGTTAGGCAAGGTGACAGGGAATGAGCTGTATGGCTATCTGGGGGAGGTTTTTGGAGGCAGAGAGAACTAGTGCAAAAGCCCTGAGGTGGGAGTGTGCCTGGCAAGCTCAAGGAGTGGCAAGGAGGCAGGTGTGGCTGGGTGGAGTGAGCAAGACGTGAGATCAGAGGTAATGAAAGACCGGCATTTACTCCAAAGCAGGAGTAGTCAAAGAGTTATGAGCAGAGGCGGGTTAGGATCTGATTTGTGTTTGAAAGAATCCCTCTCGGTGGTCTATTCTGTAAAGGCGGCAGGAATGGAAACGGAAGGCAATTAGGAGGCCACTGAAATAGCAATAAACTGAGAAAAGCTGTTGGTGCAGCAGTGAAGATGGTCAGAATCTGGTTGTATAGGTGCCGTGTTAGGATTTGAGGGGCCCAATAAATAACACCCTCCTTCCTATCCAAGTTTGGAACTGAGGGTTGGATGCAGGAGTCAGGTCAATGGAGATCAAAGTAACTCTTACTAATAAAACTGGAGAATGTGGCTTCAGAGCTGAGGCTAGGTCACCTCACTAATACTCCACCTCTGAACTAGACTCACTCCTTCACCGGCTGGGCTGATTACAGGTTGCTCCCTGCACAGGGCAGAGAGCAGCCCAGCACAGACTCAGCTGGGAGAGTCCACAGAGAAGGAACTAGAGGGGTTTGGGCCATGGGTGCCTAGTTCTTCTCTAAAGATAATCTCAGAAAATCACTCTTTCTCCAGTGGGTGGAGAAAGAGGCAGGAGAATTACTAATGGAAGCCGTCCAAATATGAGAAATGTGGAATAGGGGATAGGTGTTCCTCCCACCACCATCTTTTAACTATAATTAATTCCATGCCAAAACAATCTCTCTTACACAAACTGTGTGTGTGTGTGTAAATGTTCACATAAAGTAAATAGTATGAGGACCCCCCATTTTTCCCTTAACCAGCTAAAACAATCTTATTTTTTGTTTCTGTTAAATTTTTTTAAAAAATAAATTTATTTATTTTTGGCTGCGTTGGGTCTTTGTTGCTGCGCATGGGCTTTCTCTAGTTGCAGCGAGCTGGGGCTACTCTTTGTTGCGGTGCATGGGCGTCTCATTGTGGTGGCTTCTCTTGTTGTGGAGCATAGGCTCTAGGTGCGTGGGCTTCAGTAGTTGTGGCATGCAGGCTCAGTAGTTGTGGCTCGCGGGTTCTAGAGCACAGGCTCAGTAGTTGTGGCTCACGGGCTTAGTTGCTCCACGGCATGTGGGATCTTCCCGGACCAGGGCTCGAACCCATGTCCCCTGCACTGGCAGGCAGATTCTTAACCACTGTGCCACCAGAGAAGTCCCTAAAACAATCTTTAAATCACACACACACAAACACACCCCAATTAACTCATGACAACACAACAAATATTTTTGGTTTTAGAATAGTCTGGAAAAATTAAGTCTTTATGGAAGTTAGTACACATCAATAGTACAAGAATTGCTGATGACTTGGCTAAAATTTGATAAACCACCACAGAGATAATCAAAATATGCAAAAGAAAAGTTGAAACTGTAAGTTCAGACAGTGGGTTTTAATTTAGTAAACTACTGTGTACTTAGGTGAAAACCAATTAACACTGGAATTGCATTACAAATTTGAAATTGTAATGAAGCAAATAGCTTTTACGATGGAATTGAAACACAAATATCAATAAAAACAAAAAAGTTCCCACTCCAATTAGGTTTCAAAATATTTGCTCTGCAGGTGGAACTCAGAGAAACAACAAAAACATTTAGAATTAACTCAATAGCTGAATAGAAAACCTAATTTCATACAGTTAGCTGACAATTGTATAGTAGTTTGAAAAAAGCTCTTCTCCTTGTTTGATGTCCCTGAGTGCGACAAGAATGACACATCGAAGTGGACTGAAAACAAAAAGAAACATAGACAAAATTAGGAGTATTAACAGATACAAGCTCATGTTTTAATACAACCAATATGGATTTTAGAGAGAGAATTTTATTCAGATTCCTTACTATCATCTTACTTCATGTATTTGATTTCCATGAGGAAATAGTTCTTATCACAGATGAAGGCATTTTAGACTATGTTTATTTTGTATTATTTAAAAAGACCACAAATCAATTAAGTTTATACAACTGACTACTTCTTTTGAAAATGTTGTTTCTATGTTCAAGCCCTCAAAACTGGTATCACAAAAAGCATTTTAAAATGACATTTATTATAATTCAACACTTAAAAAAAATTAATTTGTATCTTTGTATTCTGCAAAGCTGGAAACATTATAATTTATGGGAATTTTAAAAAATACTTTTTATGGACACAACAAGACATAATGCACACCTTCAATGTTCCTACTCATTTAACTTTTCCTGTACTTGTTGAACAGTAATAATATTATGCCCCAGAGTATAAGGCTAAAAAAACCTCATTGTTAAATACACACACACATAGACATGAAAGTTATCAAGGTTTAAGTACAGGGAATAGTCTAAGTTTTAAATATCATTCATCTTCAAAAGACAATTTAATAGGACCTGTACAAAATAAAGTTTGCCAGCAATTGGCAGCTCAGTGAAATGATATAAAGACAATATCTTCCTATAGCATTGTTAATAAAGAACTCTTAGCTCTACAGAATTACTTATATTTAAAAATTGTTACTTGAGTATTCTCGGTAGACTTTCCACTTAATGATTGATCACAGAAGAAATGTTACAGTAAAAATACAGGGACTTCCCTGGTGGCACAGTGGTTAAGAATCTTCCTGCTAATGCAGGGGACATGGGTTCAATCCCTGGTCCGGGAAGATCCCACATGCTACGGAGCAACTAAGCCCGTGCACCACAACTACTGAGCCTGTGCTCTAGAGCCCGCGAGCCACAACTGCTGAGCCTGCGTGCCACAACTACTGAAGCCTGTGTGCTCTAGGGCCCGCATGCCACAACTACTGAGCCCACGTGCTGCAACTACTGAAGCCCGCGCGCCTAGAGCCCATGCTCTGCAACGAGAAGCCACCGCAATGAGAAGCCCGCACACCGCAACGAAGAGTAGCCCCCGCTCGCCACAACTAGAGAAAGCCCGTGCGCAGCAACGAAGACCCAACGCAGCCAAAAATAAATAACATTATTTTAAAAAACACATATATTCTTATCACTTATATGTGGAATCTAAAAAATACAACAAACCAGTGAATATAACAAAAAAGAAGCAGACTTAGAGATACAGAGAACAAACTAGTGGTTACTAGGGGCAATATAGGGGTGGGGGAATGAGAGGTACAAACTTCTGGGTGTAAGGCCACAAGGGTGTACTGTACAACATGGGGAATATAGCCAATATTTTGTAATAACTGTAAATGGAAAGTAACCTTTAACAATTGTATAAAAAATAAATTATGGTAAAAACAAAAGCAAATAAAAAAATACATATCTTCTGAATATTTCCCTTTTTTTGACTAAGTTTCTGAACCTAATAGTGAAGTAGGCAAAAGAAGTAATAGTCTAATTTGGTCCCTTTCTTCAACTGGGTGCTTCCACGTAAAATGGAGAACAGGATCCTTAAAATAAAGTAAAATTTATTTGAAGATTTTGTAGGTAGGAAAAACAACAGAGTCACCTGAAACAAACTTTAAGGTTGATAACTTATAAAATAGCACACAGAATAAAAGTGGGTAATAATAAGCAGAATGAGCTAAGTTAATGGAAAATTTTAAATTTCAAATAACCTACATTAACACATTAAAGTGTGATGCACATAAAAATCTAAGTTATAATTTTTCACTAAACAAAACTTACCCCGATCTCTATATAGTTTTTTCATAGAAAATATATTTTTTTTGGGTACAGCATAAGACAGAAGATAGGAAAAGCTCTTCCAGAAGACTAACCTTTGTTTGTCATAGCTGTACGCAATGTTTGGAAGATATTGCTTCAGTTCTATAGGGAAAACTGCAGGCACATCAAATTCCTGATAACAGACATTAGCTGCTCTGTCTAGGAACAAGTACAAAATTTTTAGAAACAGAGACATTTTATAAGGTCATGGAAAACAGTACTGAATTGTGGCACTTGATATATGGTTTTCTAAATTATCAGAAAATGTTCAAATTAATAATCACTATTATGTTCCAGGCACTGCTAGATTATATATCTATATACATATGTTTGGATGTTTTATTTACTTTTTGAAGATCAGGAAACAGGTTCAGAAAGGGTAAAGGTTAAGTAGAAGAATCAGGCTTCAAATTCATGTCTCCCTAATACCAAAGTCTATGTTAAATGTAGTCAGATGATCAAACTTGTAGGAAAGTTAAGTCCTAGCGAAGGTAGGTAACTCACAAACTTAGCAACAGAAAGGGGATACCAGTCTAGTGTCTAGTGATTAATCTATAACGCTATGTTGAGGCACTGACAAAATAATCTCTAAGTTAACTATTAAAAAATATTAAAACAATAATGATCAAAAGGGCAGTTATCAATTGGCTATATTTACTGAAAAATCAGAATAAAAATAGTAAGTTAAAGAATTCCAGTTAATGTATATCATTATCTCCCCGAATTCTCTCTTTGATATCAGCTATTATAAAGTTAGAGTTTACTCAAGGGCTTAGAATAGCTGAAATGTTAACTCAACTACCTCTGGCACTCAGTCATATGGCAAAGGAGGAGCATTACCCCTGCTGTATTTATATCTCACAGCCCCAAGGTGCCAACTTACCATTTGAACAATTGTTGACGTACTGTCCTACAGCCAGTGGATTATGAATTTCTGACGTTAGCCATGTACTATCACTCATTTTTAAAGGGCCAAGCTGATCCCTCCCATTGCAAGATCTGAAACAGGTGAAAGCATTAGCTAAGAGATTGCTCCTCTGTATCTTAAAATTGAAAGTTAACCCTAGAATTGAACAGTGAAATTTTTCTTAAAAAACTTTTGTCTAATCAATAGGGCAGCTGCCTAAATGATTTTTCTTTAAAGTACAAACGCTAGTGGTCAGAGTCATTGTGGTGTGGTTCTACCTCCTATAATTAAATTTGAACATGGCAGCACCAACTTACCCATACACGACTTTTGATATTCCTTTGTCATTTCCATCAATGAGTATCCCATCCAGGCATCTAAAAATAAATGGATTTCCAATGGACTGGAAAAAGATTGGCTCGTACTTTTGATATACTGTACCTAGTATACAAGACAAAGACATTATTATAGCAACCTATAAAAATCATAAACATCATGATAAGGACCTTTCTCTGGAACATAAACATAACGTGGAAGAATTTGTTTTAATTTCTCTGCCTTTTTCTAAAGTTTCACCTCCAGTCTGGACCATCAGATTCTCTTTGGCTACTTTCCCTCATTAAAGAGTGACCAATAGCAGAAAGAGCACAGAACCAACTTGCCCACACAGCCAAATAAAATATGACTATTTTGGTTAAAAAAATGTCAACACCACAATTTAGGTTCAGTTTTACAAAGTTGTGTTTTTGTTTGTATTTTTATTTTTTAAAGTAGAGTGTGATTTGTCATCTATTCAAGAGCCTTTTAAGAAAAGTATTTTATTAATAATCAATTAAATGATGTAGATATATACGGGAATAGATGAGTCTGACATTCAGGTTGTTTTTCCTTTCATTGGCAATGAAGGAAAGGAGAAAATTAATATTTACAGGGCGCTTCCTATGTTCCAGGCATGTTAATCTATTTACTTTACTATTAATTTGTTTGTTGCTGGCTTGTCCTATTTAGTCTTTACGGAGTTAGGATAGTTGTGTAGGAGGAAACTGACTCACTTGCTTAGGGACACAGAATTAAAAAATAGTAGAATGACTTTTTAAAAACATAGGTCTATCTGACAAACATTCACGTATACTTTCCACTACACCAAATAATATGTTTAACAAGTAACATTCTACTTAGCATTCTAGTCAATGATCTTCTGAAAAGAAGCTTCTTTACTTTTCAAGTTTAGAAATGGCAGGAAGATCTTTATTCAGTGATTTATAGGTTTAAATTTTATCTTTCATGTTTTAACCCATATCATTTTTTACCTTTAATTAATTAGCTAAGCCAAACTGACTTATTCTCTAGTGATTTCTAAGTAATCAGTCTTAACAAAGTAGGCCATACTATAATCTCCTAAATTTAAACATTGATTAGAAAAATTTCCTTAAAAGAAAAATGCATTTATCCCAACAAATACTCCAGGATACTTTCTAATACATGAGATAATTTACAAACAGTTAATTTCCAAATCAGGGTTTAAAAATCTGTGGAAAAAAGAAAAATCTGTGGAAATCAGAGTTTCCAATACAACCCCTTACTCTAAGGATTACAGGGATAGGCATTTTGTTGAACTTATATTTTTTTATAAGAAACTCTTGGCCAAGTACTAATTATGTCATTACCAGGATACATAGATACAACCGCGCCTTTTGGTACCAATCCTTTGTTAACGAAGACACCTTTTCCAGCCGAAATCAATGTGCTAGGTGCTCGGGTGACACTGAAACCCAATGTCTTATAAAGAATTTCTTCTGGTGTAAAGGTATTTTGCTGTTGATGTCTGTATTCAAGCTGTTTCACCCCTGGATGCTGAACTGACAGTAGGTCTTGATATTTTGATTTAACAGGTTCTGGAAGCACAGTCAAGATATCTGATTGTTTATTGAAATCATTTACGAATAAAGCCTGGAAAACTTTCAGTAATGTTCCTAGGACCTCTTCATCTGAGATAACTTTGTCTTTGGATTCCTCTGGAACATATCGGAGGGTCCTGAAAATGGGAAAAGTTTCTATTCACTACCCTCAACTGATAAAAGCCAGACTGTCTTGATGTCTTCTGGGTTACTGGCCTGTATGAAGATTATTCTCATGTGTTTGAAGGGCATAAAACTAAGAAGTTCAGAAAAGAGTTTTTTAGGTTTAGTTCTAGTTACCTGACTCCCAACAATACCTACACAAGTCAACAACAGCTAATGCTTATGAAAGGCCCATTACATACCAAATTCTGTTGGGTCCTTACATTCATTACCCCATTTTTGCAGACAAGGAAACTCAAGCTTGGAGATGTTAGGGAACTTGCCCATGGTCCGAAAGCGGGTAAATGGGAGAGCCAGAAACGGAAACAGGGCTAGTTCCCCACTACACCCAAAGCCATTATGTGAATGTTATTACATAATGAGAATCCTCATATTGCAATGGCTCTTTTCACACGCGTGTAGTTTCAAAGACAAATTTAAGTTAACATTATATATTTTGTCACATTCTCTCCCAGGAGTAATTACTTCTTTTTTGTTTTTAATTTAATTTTATGTATTTTTTTATCCAGCAGGTTCTTATTAGTTATCTATTTTATACATATTAGTGTATATATGTCAATCCCAATCTCCCAATTCATCACACCACCACAGTAATTACTTCTTTAATGATCACTTTTTATTTCCGTAAATAATTTTTAAGTATTACTTTTACTTCTTGGTTTACTTAAAGGAACCAATTTCCGCCTCACAATTCGATACTAATGATGCAGCTGAATTCACGTTTCCGTAGTATGAAACTCTGGGAAAGCTCTTTGGTTATTAACCAGCCTTCAACGGAGCTCGTTTGCCTATTTAAGCGAGCATTACGTTGACTTCTTCCAGACCACAAGCAGGCCACTTACTAAAGCCGGCAATAACAATGATCCTACGGCCACCCACTCAGCTAGATCCCCTTCTTCAAGCGCTGAATCCGTATTCTAAATCCAATATTCCGACATGCTTTTAGTGACTTTTTGCTCGTTTTTATACATCAGCTACTCCAAGCTGTTATCCTCACAGCCGAGCTGCGCTGTTTTCTCCATACCAAAACTACGGAGCTGTGAAAATAAACCACGGTTTGGCTTTTCTAAGGAACTTCAAGCTCCTAACTGCCTTGGCGGAGAGAAGGCCACGCACCCTCACGCTGTACAAGTTCTTTTCTTTTTCAAAAGTTCCTATTTTTTCCCCAAACCCAGGCACCCCAGCCCCTGCAGAAGCAAAACCGAGAACTCGAACCAAAGCCCGCGGACGATCGGGTCCTGGCGGACCCCGCCGCGCCGGGGACGACGGGAAATAGGCCTTAGGCCCCGCCCACCTAATAGCCCCGCGCCCTCTTCAGACCCCCAGCCCAACTGGGACTCCATCAGCCTCCGCCTCGGCCTCCTCGGGCCCTGCCCACCTCAGGCCCCGCCCACTCAGGTCCCCGTGTCGTCTTAGGCTCCGCCTGCTCGAGGCTCCGCCCACCGGAAGCTCCGCCCACCTCGGCCCTCTAGCCTAAGTTCCAGCGGCCTAGATGGCGTCGCTGGGTTAGAGGAAAACGGCCCTGGTCGAGCCGCCCCGCCCTCTCACCTCGGGTTGTGGCTTAGGTTCAGCGCGATCCAGGGTACGAAGCGGTACTTGTAACGGCGCCATCGCTGCCAGAGGCCCCGCAGCAGGCGGCCCGGCATGGCTGTCCTGTGGCGCCGTGACGAGGACGGCACGGGGGAGGCGGGTTTTCTCGGGCCCGCCCCGACCCGAGGAGGAGCAGAGGCCGCGCCGTCCCTCCCCTTCGAGGTCTCAGCACTCAGTGCCGCGCTCGGCGGTCCTGCTACCCCCTGGCCTCCTGCCGCCGTGTCTCCGTGCCTCTGCTTTATTGACCCCAGCTCGCTGAAACAGAGGTGCGTAGAGCTGTAGGAGGGCTCCTTATTCCCTTTTCCTTTCTCCATTCGCTCGTGTATTTTCACACACACCCGCGCACGTTTAGGAGAGGATTAATTAGACCACGCTTAGTTGCAGGAGGGGTAAACTACTAGAATAACTCAACCATCTTCAAATCAGCAGGTGTTTATTAAAAAATAAATGTGTTGATGCCGTTTCCTCAGTCTGGAAAGTCTGCTTTCCTGTTCTTTGCCTGAGAGTGAGGGTAAATCCTAACCTAAAAGTCTAAATTGAACTAGTCAGATCTAGTGAAAATTCAGGCAAATTCAAGTAGCCTTAGGACTAATTTGTTCTATTCCAAAAAGGAATAAAAAGAAAGAAAAAAATATCTGTCAAAGTTTCTATTTCACTCTACTATATAGGATAGTTGGCAAACTCTAGAGGCTGTGCTGTCAGGTGTTGTGTTTGGTAAATTGACATCCTCCAGATTTACCTGATTTGCTAAATGGGGGCAATTCAGTTCCAGGATGTGTAACAAACGGCGTTCAAAGAGTAACTTTAAGGTCTCCAAACTTAAAAGGAACTAAAAGGAACTAGTTGACTTCTTACCTATAGTAATATACTTATCTTTAAAAACAAAAAAGTAGTTTTTGTATATATTTCCAGTGCTTTTAAAATTTTTACCATATAGTTTAATCATCTACAATGTACCTCTGGTACAAAGGACCGTTTTGCCCAGACCTTACTTATTTACTTATTTCTTTACTTTTTTGAGGTATAATTGACATATAACATAATACTAGTTTCAAGTGTGCAACATAATGATGCGATATTTGTATATATTGCAAAATGATCACAATAATCTAGTTAACATCTGTCACCATATATAGAAAATTTTCTTCTTGTCATGAGAACTTCTAAGATGTACTCTCAGTGACTTTCAAATGTACAATACAATTTTGTTAACTATAGTTACCATGCTGTACATTACATCCCCATGACTTACTATTTTATGAAAGGAAGTTTGTACCTTTTGACCCCGTCATGCATTTCCTCCACCCCCCAACTCCTGGCAACCACCAGTCTGTTCTCTGTTTCTATGAACCTGTTTTTTTGTTTTTTGTTTTGATTCCACATATAAGTGAGATTATACGCTGTTTGTCTGTCTCTGTCTTATTTCACTTAATAATGCCCTCAGGGACCATCCATGTTGTTGCAAATAGCAAGCTAACGTGTTTTTTTATGGCTGAGTAGTATTCATTGTGTGTGTGTGTGTGTATATATATATATATATATATATATATATATATATATATACACTGCATCTTCTTTATCCATTCATTTATTGATGGGCACTTAGGTTATTTCCATGTCTTGGCTATTGTAAATAATGCTGCAATGAACGTGAGGGTGCAGATAATCTTTTCAAGACAGTGATTTGGTTTCCTTCAGATACATAACCAGAAGTAGAATTGCTGGATCATATGGTAGTTCTATTTTTAATTTTTTGAGGAACCTCCATACTGTTTTCCATAGTGACTGCACGAATTTACATTCCCACAAATGGTGTAGAAGGGTTCCCTTTTCTCTACATCCTCACCAACACTTGTTTTTTGTTGTCTTTTTGATAATAGCCATTCTGACAGGTGTGATGTGATATCTATTGTGGTTTTAATTTGCATTTCCCTGGTGATTAGTGATGTTGAGCATCTTTGCATGTACCTGTTGGCTATTTAGATATCTTCTTTGGAAAACTATCTGTTCAGATCTTGAGACCATTTTAAAAATCAGGTTGTTTTTCTGCTGTTGATAAGTATGAGTTCTTTTTTTTAAAAAAATAAATTTATTTATTTATTTATTTATTTATTTATTTTTGGCTGTGTTGGGTCTTCGTTTCTGTGCGAGGGCTTTCTCTAGTTGCAGCGAGCGGGGGCCACTCTTCATTGCGGTGCGCGGGCCTCTCACTGTCGCGGCCTCTCCCGTTGCGGAGCACAGGCTCCAGACGCGGAGGCTCAGTAGTTGTGGCTCATGGGCTTAGCTGCTCCGCGGCATGTGGGATCTTCCCAGACCAGGGCTCGAATCCGTGTCCCCTGCATTAGCAGGCAGATTCTCAACCACTGCGCCACCAGGGAAGCCCAAGTATGAGTTCTTTATATATTTTGGACATTAACCCCTTTTCTTCCGTTCAGCAGCTTTCCTTTTCATTTTGTTGATGGTTTCCTTTGCTGTACAGAAGCTTTTTAGTTTGATGTAGTCCCACTTATTTATTTTTGCTTTTGTTGAGTTTGCTTTTGGTGTCAGATCCAAAAAATCACTGGCAAGAATGATGTTAAGGAGCTTACTGCCTATATTTTCTTTGAGGAGTTTTATGGTTTCAGGTCTTACATTCAAGTGTTTAACCTATTTTGAGTTAATTTTTGTGTATGGTGTAAGATAGTAGTCCAGTGTCATTCTTTTGCATGTTGGCTGTCCAGTTATCCCAGCAACATTTATTGAAGAGACTGTCCTTTCTCCATTGTATATTCTTCTTTCCTTTCTTGTAAATTAATTGTTGTAAATTTATTTATATGCCTGGGTTTATTTCTGGACTCTCTATTCTGTTTTATTGATCTGTGTGTCTGTTTTTATGACAATACCATTCTGTTTTGATTACTATAGCTTTGTAATATAGTTTGATATCAGGGAGCATTTTGCCTCCTGCTTTGCTCTTCTTTCTCAATACTGCTTTGGCTATTTGGGATCTTTTGTGGTTCCATACAAATTTTAGAATTGTTTGTTTTATTTCTGTGAAAAATGCCATTGGGATTTTGATAGGGATTGCATTGAATCTGTAGATTGCTTTGGGTCATATGGACATTTTAACAATATTAATTCTTCTAATCAATGATATTCCATCTGTGTCATCTTCAGTTTATTTCATTAATGTCTTATAGTTTTCACTGGACAGGTCTTTCACCTCCTTGGTTAAATTTATTCCTAGGTATTTTATTCTTTTTGATGCAGTTGTAAATGGGGTTGTTTTCTTAATTTTTCTTTCTGCTAGTTCTTTATTAGTGTATAGAAATGCAACAAATTTTTGCATGTTAAAATTGTACCCCACAAGTTTACTGAATTTGTTTAGTAGTTTAACAGTTTTTTGGTGGCGTCTTTAGGGTTTCCTATATATAATATCATGTCATCTGCAAATAGTGACAGTTTTACTTCTTCCTTTCTAATTTGGATGTCTTTTATTTCTTTTTCTTGCCTAATTGTTCTGGTTTGGACTTCCAATACTGTGCTGAGTTTAAATTTATGGTGTTAAAATTACCTGTTGGTTATCTAAGTAATTCATGAAAACAGCATTCTCCTTGTAACAAATAGAAACGCGGTAGATAAGGCTAAAAAGTCTCCTATAACCACACCCTGTAACCTGTGCTTCCAGCAATCCTGGTCCTTACCACTCTCCTCAGAGGTTATCAGGCTGATGTGTTTTCTGCCAATCTTATTTCGATGTATGTACCTATCTGTGTATGTTCCTGTAGAAAATCATAGAATTGTGTGTGAGTGTGTTTTGTATATTCAACTTTTATTTATTAAAGATATATTTTGGAATCTCCCCTTATTATTTTGTATGAATATACTTCATTCTTCTATTTCTGAGGTTTCACCTTTGAGTTTAATATCTACTGTAATTTTCTGGTAGGTATAATTTATAGAGTTTAAAAAGTTCTCTTCTATTTTTGATTTGTCAAGAATTTTTGTCTTAAGTTTTAAATGAATGATGAATATCAAATGCTTTTCTTTGCTATTTATTGAGATGATCACATGATTTTTCTCTGTTCTCCTGTTAATAGAGTGAATTATAATGACACACTGTCAAATGTTGCACCATCCTTGGATTCCTGTGATAACCCTACTCAGTTGTGAGTAACACTTTGGTCATACCCTGTCGGTTTTTATATGCTTTTGTTGTCATCCCATGTTTATTTTGAAGTATTTTAAAATTTTTGGTTTCATGGCTTGTTTGTAGTTTTATTTCAGGTTTCGGTATTAAGCTTATGCTGACCTCCTAAAATGAGTTAAGTAAGAAGTGTTTCCTTCTCTACTTTCTAAAAACAAATTTTTTTTAATATAAGATTGGTGTTATTCCTTTATTAAATATTGATAGAATTCTCTGGTGAAACTGTGGGTTTCTAGTTTTCTTTGATAATGAATTCAATTTCTTTTAAAGATGTAGGGTTATTCAGAATTTCTGTTTCATCTTGTTTCAAGTTTAGTCATGGAATTTTGTTCATTTCATCTAAGTTGTCAAATTTGGTAGCATAAGGTTGTTCATAAATATAATCTTACTATCCTTTTAATGTCTATATGATCTGTAGTGATAATTCATTCCTGATTTTGGTGATATGTGTTTTCTTTTTTCTTTCATCATTGTAACTGGAAGTTTGTGGATCTTTTCAAAGGAACAGCTTTTGACTTTATTAATTTTCTCTGTTGTTTGTCTATTTTCTATTTTGGCCATTTCTCTTTGTTATTATTTTATATGTCCTACTTACTTTGGGTTTATTTTGCCCGTTTTCTAGCTTCTTAAAGTAGAACCTTAACATCACTGATATTAATCGAGTTTAATATTTACTGTAATTCTCTTCTTTTCTAATATATGCATCTAAAGTTAAAAATTTCCTTCCAAGCATTATGTTTGCTGAATCCCGGGATTTTGATATATTGTATTTTCATTAGCATTCAGTATAAAATATTTTAAAAATTTCCTTGTGATTTATTTTTTGATCTATGAATTATTTAGAAGTGTTTTTTATTATTTTTTTAATAAATATACTTTATTATTTATTTATTTATTTTTGGCTACGTTGGGTCTTCATTGCTGTGCTCAGGCTTTCTCTAGTTGCGGTGAGTGGGGGCTACTCTTCGTAGTGGTGCGCAGGCTTCTCATTGCGGTGGCTTCTCTTGTTGCAGAGCATGGGCTCTAGGCACACGGCCTTCAATAGTTGTGGCACATGGGCTCAGTAGTTGTGGCTCGGCTCTAGAGCACAGGCTCAGTAGTTGTGGTGCACGGGCTTAGTTGCTCTGCAGCATGTGGGATCTTCCTGAACCAGGGCTCGAACCCATGTCCCCTGCATTGGCAGACGGATTCTTTTTTTTTTTTTTTAACATCTTTATTGGAGTATAATTGCTTTACAATGGTGTGTTAGTTTCTGCTGTATAACAAAGTGAATCAGCTATACATATACATACATCCCCATATCTCCTCCCTCTTGCGTCTCCTTCCCACCCTCCCTGTCCCACCCCTCTAGGTGGACACAAAGCACTGAGCTGATCTCCCTGTGCTATGTGGCTGCTTCCCACTAGCTATCTATTTTACATTTGGTAGTGTATATATGTCCATGCCACTCTCTCACTTCATCCCAGTTTACCCTTCCCCCTCCCCTTATCCTCAAGTCCATTCTCTATGTCTGCGTCTTTATTCCTGTTGGCAGGCGGATTCTTAACCACTGTACCACCAGAGAAGTCCCTAGAAGTGTTTTTAATTTCCAAATATTTTGGGTTTTCCTAGATATCTTATTGTAATTGGTTCTTAATTCTGTTGTGGTCAGAGAACAAGTATGTTTTCAGTTCTTTTAAATTTATTGACTTGTTTTATGTCCCAGGATATGCTCTCTCTTGATGAACATACCAAATGCAGTTGAAAAGAGTGTATATTTTGTAGTTGTTTTGTCTTTAATGATTTACATAAAATTTTAAATACAAATAAATGAGAAACAACAGACAGGCAGACAATTTTCTAATATATAATATACAACAAGCAAAAGGTTAGCATTGGTAGGCATAGAGATGTGCTGCTGTCCAAAATTGCCCTCTTCGCTCTGATTCTTTACCCCTACTTCCTATTGTTTCCAGTCTCTTGAAATACTCTACCCAAATAAAGATATGTGTGCTGTATTTTTTCATTTAAAGGCCATTTATGCTATTAATCACAAAAATGCCATGTAGGATAGATAAACTTTATTATTAATATCCTAAAAATCCACAAATAGTGTCCCTAAATGGATTGTAACTTCCAGAGTTCAAAATGAGATTTCAACAAATAATTTATTGAACACCTACTACATCCCAGGCTCTAGTGTAGGAGACAGATACTAAACACATAAATAATATCAGATAGCGATTAGTGCCCTGAAGAAAATGAGGCAGGGTACTGAGAAGGGAGTGGGATGAATAATTTTGTGTGTGTCATCTGTTTCCTCCTGGGACTTCACCCTCTTTATAAGGGTCACTTGGGGTGGGAATAGGGGTAGCAACATTGGATAGGGTGGTGCCATGTATGACTGAGACCTAAATGACAAGAAGGCACCAAAGTTGGGAAGATCTATGGGGAGAGTCTCTGGATAGGAAATGCAAAGGCACTGAGGTGGGGAGGAGCTTGATATATTCAAGCAAGGAAAAGAGGGCCACGTGGCTGGAACATGGTAGTAAAAGAGAGGGGAAAGGTGATGTCAGGGAAGTGGCCAAATCATGGAGGGCCTTGCAGGTTTGGGTGAGGATTTAGCATTCTTAGTGTACGTGGGAAGTCATTGGAGGGTTATGAGCAGAGACGTAACATGATTTGATTCTTGTTTTTAAAAGATCACTTTGAGTATTTTATGGACAATTAGATGGGCAGTTACCACACAAGGAAGGTTAATTAGGAGGCTAGTCCAGTAGTTTAGGTGACAGATAATGATAGCTTGGACTAGAGTGGTAGCTGTGGAGATGGAGAGAGTGGATGGATTAGGATTATATTTTGGAGGAGCTGGCCGGACTTGATGATGGATTGGGTGTGGGAGGGTGAAGTTTTAAAATAGCTGTGAGAAATGACAAGTAACTGTTGAATATCCATATCTGGAGCTTTGAAATGAAGCCATAGCTGGAGATAAAATTCAGAGTCTTCAGCCAGAGGACATGAAGAAAAAGGAGACGGCAAAAACGTAGATGGATCAGTGACCATGAGTTTTACAAGATGCGGGCCCATGATGACTTGATTAAAAGCAGTTTTGGTGAAAAGTTTGAGTGTGTTGGGGAGAACATGTGAGGTGAGGAAGGAGAAACAAATGTACACAACTCTTTTAGTAAGTTTTACTGAAAGAGAGGCAGAGAAATGGAGCCAAAGGTGAAGGGAAATTTTGTAAGATGAAAGATCCTATAGCATATTTGTGTGCTGATGAGAATGATCCAACAGAAAGAAAGAAATTTATATAGATGTATGAGTAATTTCCAGAATAAAGTTCTTGAAAAGGTGGGAGTGGATTCAGAGCATAAGTGGAGAGGTTGTCCTCTGACAGGAGCAGGGATACATCTTCAACTGTAGTAAGAGGGAAGGCGGAGAATCTGGGCTCAATGGATATTAGGGGATTTGGTTGGAGAAAGTTGAGGGCTAAATCTGGTGGCTTCTAGTTTCTCACTGACCTATGAGGCAAGATCTTCAACTGAGAATAGTTACAGGGGAATATTGGAGGTTTGAGATGAGAAGGTAAGATTTAAAATAGCCCAGAATTGGAAAGCCAGTCTTGTAGGGAAATGCAGGAGGGAACTGCTGAACTACTTTGAGTGAACCCACCAATGTTTATCTGCTCCTGGGCAAGCAAGGAAGGGTCCTCTTCCCACCCTTAGAGGAGGGCGTTAAGGTTTTTTCTCTGTGGAAAGTGATGAAAAGACTGAGTTTATGTTGACAGACTAGAAGATATTCAAACATTTTATGAATTCTTGGCAGTATTTATCCACTTAATATTCTTTATGGGCAAGATCAGTAAATAACTAAGAGCTTTGACTTTGTCCAAGAAAGAACTGTTTTTCAAACTATAAACTGGAGGACAGGCTTACTTTGCATGAATCATGATTTCACAGTTCTCTGCTGTAAGAGAGTGGATGTTTAAAGTTAGTGGGTATTCTGGAGGCTATTTGAATAGCTACATCATCTAATGTGGGTAACATAACTGGCAAATATTTATTCATTGATAACTATGTGCCTAAGTACAGCTTCAAAAGATTATGGTGTAGTTGGAAAACATATAATTTAGAAAAAATTAAATATTAATTACTATAGAATTTGAGTATGAATTACTGGAGTTAAGGAGTGCCTCAAAGAGAAATAGGTAGAAGAGAGGTGGAAAGGAAGGGATAGCATAAACCAGCAGTTCTCAAAGTGTAGCCTAGGGACGCTGGGGGTCCCTACGATCTTTTTAGAGAGTGGCAAGGTCAAAACTATTTTCATATTGGTACTAAAGGGTTATTTGCCTTTATTCCCATTCTCTCACAAGGGTACAGTGGCATTTTCTAGGGGTTACATGATGTGTGGTAAGACAGATTGAATGCAGAAGCAGGTATGAGAATCTGGCTATCTCTTATTAAGCAGAAATAAAATAGATTTGCAAAAATATTAAAATGCCATTCTTTTCACTATTTGGGGGGGATTTAGCTATTTTTCATAAAGATAAGTTATCCATATTAACATGTAATAGATTTTTTAATTGTTATTTTTAATGAGTTAATAAGTAAATATTTTAAAATTTATCAGTTTTAATATGATACAGTAAATATCAATAGATATAACCCACATAAACAAAAGCTCCTTGGGGATTCTCGTAATTTTTAAAGGTATAATGGGGTCTGAAGACAAAAATGTTTGAGAATTGAGTGTTAGAGCCACATACTGTGATGCAAAATTTTGAGAAGGAAAGTTTGTGACAAGGCAGTTCATTAACTTTGGATATTGAAGTTAATGTCAATTCTATGAATTACAGTAGTATATTGCATATTGATAAAATTAGACACAAAGTATTTCAAAGTTATTTTGTGCTTTGGGATCTAAAATACTGCATGAGGGACTTCCCTGGTGGTGCAGTGGTTAAGAATCTGCCTGCCAAATTCAGGGGACACGGGTTCGAGCCCTGGTCCGGGAAGATCCCACGTGCTACAGAGCAACTAAGTCCGTGCTCCACAACTACTGAGCCTGCGCTCTAGAGCCCGCGAGCCACAACTACTGAGCCCGCGCTCCTAGAGCCCGTGCTCCGCAACAAGAGAAGCCACCACAATGAGAAGCCTGCGCACCACAACAAGAGTAGCCCCCGCTCGCCACAACTAGAGAAAGCCCGCGCACAGCAATGAAGACCCAACGCAGACAAAAATAAAATAAATAAATAAATAAATTTATAAAATACTGCATGAAATACTTACCTGGCAGGGGAGATACCATGATCCCAAAGGTGGTTTTCCCAGGGCGAGGCTTATCCATTGTACTCCGGATGTGTTGACCCCTGTGATTTCCCCAAATGTGGAAAACTCGACTGCATAATTTGTGGGAGTGGGGGACTGTGTTCATGCTCTCCCCTGAAAAAAAAAAAAAAAGTAAAAGTAAAAGAAAATAAAATACTGCATAAAAAGGAGAAGAAAAAAATGGTCTCTACTAGTCTGTGAATTAGCAAAACTCACCTCTGCCTCCAGCCACTTTACTGCCATCTAGTGGAAAATGATTATAATAACTATACAGATATTTAGGAATGATGCCCCAGAGAGCTGTGTATTAGTACGCAGTTGGTTATGGCAGTTTTGAATATATCAGCTGGAAGATTCTATGCCGTTGGCTCTCAGCTGCTTCTCAGACCAGAGTATGAGACCAAAACGTTTGAGAACCATTGGCATGAGCAAAACTGCAGAGGTGGGAATGAATACTGTGGGTTCAGAGAACAAGAGTGTAACAATCTGAGTAGAGCAAAAATTTGCATTAGGAATAGTAGGCAATAAAATTTTTAGGCAGAGTAAGATCAGACCATTAGAAAATCTTGAGGTAAGCGGTAGGTAGTCATTGAAGGTTCTTAAGCAGAGCGCTAGCATGTAGGAATAGTTTGGGAAGCTCAGACGAACAGTGGTTGGCAGGATGGATGGGTGAATGGCTGGATGGGTGGGTGGGTGGCAATTCAAGAGCAAGGTGGTCTTGAGAACAGGAAACCAGGAAAAAGGCATCAAGTGTTTTTTTAGAGCTTCTCCTTGGTTGTAACTGTTACTCTTGTCTGAAGGGGATAGGAGAATAAGAATGTCCTGTTCTTACTCTTAAACTGAGTCTAAGTTTTTGATTGGAAAAATGGAATTATCAGTGAATTGCCTTAGTTTTTTTAGTTTTCTAAGAGGAACACTGAGCTAACTGCTTATTCCTGAGAAAGAGGTGATGTAAACTCTGATTTTCAGATATTTGGCAAAGTTAGTACACTGTTAAGATCATCCTTTAATTAAAGAAAACTTTTACTCTGCTGCCCTCTTCTGGATGTTGTGTAATTCCCTAAATAATTCTTTCACTGGTGGTCAATTAGTATAGGCTGAATTGCCACTGAAATACAGGAACCCAGCTGCAGGAAAAAAAAAAAGAAAAAAAAAGGAAATTAAGGTAAAATACAAAAAAAGAAATGACACCAAACCAAAGAATATACAAACATAAATTTTTTCCCAATTTTTTATTTTGAAAATTTCTAACCTACAGAGAAGTGCAGTGAACAACCATATATCTTTTATGTAGGTTCACCAGTTGTTAACATTTTGTAACAATTCCTCTCTCTCTCTCTTTCTCTCTCTCTCTCTCTCTCTCCACACACACATATATAAGAATGACATTTTCTACATAATCACATTACCATTATATCTTTAAAAGTGAACAGTAATTCAATATCATGAATATAGCCCATATTTAAGTTTCTCTAGTTTCAAAAATACCTTTTATAACTGTTTGTTCTTTTATTATTTGTTTTTTAAACTGGGTCAAAGTTAATCTAGTCTAATTTAATCTACCCCTGCTTTTATTTGTTTTTCATGACCTAAAACTTTTATGAATACTGAAATTGAATCAGTAATTTAAAAACTCCCAATAAACAAAAGACCAAATGACTTCACAAGTGAATTCTACCAAAAGTTTAGAGAAGAGTTAACACCTATCCTTCTAACACTATTCTAAAAAATTGCAGAGGAAGGAACACTTTTGAATTCATTCTATGAGAACACCATCTCCCTGATACCAAAGCCAGACAAAGATATCACAAAAAAGAAAATTACAGGCCAATATTACTGATGAACAGAGATGCAAATATCCTCACAATATCACTAGCAAACCAAATTCAACAATACATTAAAAGGATCATACACCATGATCAAGTGGGATTTATCCCAGGAATGCAAGGATTTTTCAGTATCCATAGATCAGTCAATGTGATATACCACATTAACAAATTGAAGAATAAAAGCCATATGATCATCTCATATGGAGATGGTCATAGATGCAGAAAAAGCTTTGGATAAAATTCAACATCCATTTATGATAAAAACTCTCCAGAAAGTGGGCATACAGGGAACATACCTCGACATGATAAAGGCCATATATGACACACCCAGAGCTAACATCATATTCAATGGTGAAAATCTGAAAGCATTCCCTCTAAGATCAGAACAAGACAAGAATGCCCAGTCTCGCCACTTTTGTACTAGCCACAGCAATCAGAGAATAAAAAGAAATAAAAGGAACCCAAATTGGAAAAGAAGAAGTAAAACTGTCACTGTTTGCAGATGACATGATACTATACACAGAAAATCCTAAAGACGCTACCAGAAAACTACTAGAACGCATATCAATGAAATCGGTAAAGTTGAAGGATACAAAATCAATATACAGAAATCTGTTAATTTCTACACACTAACAACAAAATATCAGAGAGAGAAATTAAAGAAACAATCCCATTTACCACTGCATCAAAAAGAATAAAATACCTAGAAATAAACCTATCTACAGAGATACAAGAGTCATACTTGGAAAATTGTAAGACACTGATGAGGGACTTCCCTGGTGGTCCAGTGGTTAAGACTCTGTGCTCCCAATGCAGGGGGCCTGGATTCGATCCCTGGTCAGGGAACTAGATCCCACATGCATGCTGTAACTAAGAGACCACATGCTGCAACTAAAGAGTCCACATGCCGCAACAAAAATCCCACATTCTGCAACTAAGACCTGGTGCAGCCAAAAAAAAAAAAAAAAGACACTGATGAAAGAAATTGAAGATGACACAAACAGATGGAAAGATATAGCATGTTCTTGGACTGGACGATTCAACATTGTGAAAATGACTATACTACCCAAAGCAATCTACAGATTCAGTGCAATCCCTATCAAAATACTAATGGCATTTTTCACAGAACTAGAACAAATAATTTAAAATTTGTATGGAAACACAAAAGACCCCCAATAGCCAAAACAATCTTGAGAAAGAAGAATGGAGCTGGAGGAACCACACTCCCTGACTTCAGACTATACTATAAATTACTATAAAGCTATAGTAATCAAAACAGTATGGTACACAGGGAGATCAGCTCGGTGCTTTGTGACCACCAAGAGGGGTGGGATAGGGAGGGTGGGAGGGAGACACAAGAGGGAGGAGATATGGGGATGTATGTATATGTATAGCTGATTCACTTTGTTATACAGCAGAAACTAACACAGCATTGTAAAGCAATTATACTCCAATAAAGATGTTTAAAAAAAAAAACAGTATGGTATTGGCACAAAAACAGACACATAGATCAGTGGAACAGGATAGAGAGCCCAGAAATAAACCATGCACTTATGGTCAATTAATCTATGACAAAAGAGGCAAGAATATACAATGGAGAAAAGACAGTCTCTTCAATAATTTGTGCTGGGAAAACTGGACAGCTACATGTAAAAGAATGAAATTAGAACATTCACTAACACCATATACAAAAATTAACTCAAAATGGATTAAAGACCTAAATGTAAGACCGGATACTATAAAGCTCCTAGAGGAAAACATAGGCAGAACACGCTTTGAGATAAATTGCAGCAATATTTTTTTTTGGATCTGTCTCCTAGATTAATGCAAACAAAAGCAAAAATAAACAAGTGGGACCTAACTAAACTTAAAAGCTTTTGCATAGCAAAGGAAGCCATACACAAAACAGAAAGACAACCTACAGAATGGGAGAAAATATTTGCAAATGATGTGACCAAAAAGGGATTAATTTCCAAAATATATAAACAACTCATACAGCTTAATATCAAAAACAAAAAAAAAAACCAACCCAATCAAAAAAATGGGCAGAAGACCTAAATAGGCATTTCTCCAAAGAAGACATACAGATGGCCAACAGGCATGTGTAAAGATACTCACTATCACTAATTATTAGAGAAATGCAAATCAAAACTGTAATGAGGTACCACCTCACCTTTGAATGGCCATCATCAAAAAGTCTACAAACATAAAAAAAAAAATTAAAAAAAAAAAAAAAAAGTCTACAAACAACAAATGCTGGAGAGGGTGTGGAGAAAAGGGAACCCTCTTGTACTGTTGGTGGGAATGTAAGTTGATACAGGCACGGTGGAGAACAGGCACTTTTCAAACTGCTGCTTTTACACTGGTCCCCAGGGCAAGTGAGTCTGCACGTGAGCCCTTTAAGAGAAATGTCTCAGTTCCGTACAGCCCTTTGGGTCCCCTGGACGTGAGCCCTGTTGGTTTCCCAAGCCAGACCTTTTGGGGGCTCATCTCTCCACTGCAGGTCCCAAGGGTTGGGGCACCCGATGTGGGGCACAAACCCCTCACTCCTCAGGGAGAAGCTCTGCATTTTTGACATCCCTCCTGACTGTGGGTCACTGCACTGAGGAAGGGGTTTTAGTGAGATCACTTCTCTGCCTCTGCCGCCTGCCTCAATGTGGCCCTTTTATCATTTGTCATGAAGGAGCTGGTCAGCTAGTTTTCAGGTCTTTTCCAGAGGGAAATATTCCATATGTAGTTGTAGATTTGGTGTACCTGTGGGAGGAGGTGAGTTCAGGATCTTCCTACGCCACCATCCTGGACCACCTGTGGCCTGTAGTTTTCTTTTTTGTAGTGTCCGTATCTGTCTTTGGTATCAGGGTAATGCTGGGCTCATAAAATGAGCTTGGGAGTGTTCCCTCCTCTTCAGTTTTTTTGAAGAGTTTGAAAAGGATTGGCGTTAATTCTTTAAATGTTTGATGGAACTCACCAGCAAAACCATCTGGTCCTGGGCTTTTCTTTGTTGAGAGGTTTTTGTTTACTGATTCAGTTTCCTTACTTGTTGTTGGTCTGTTCAGATTTTCTCTTTCTTCATGATTCAGTGTTGTTAGGGACATTGTATTCTGCCCTGATGCTGACATCACTCTCCCCTCATACTTTCTTATCTAGATAATGCAGTTGTCTTCGGACTTTCTTTCTGCCTCTGGTACCGCCCCTTTGATTCCTTGTTCAAGATACTGCTGGAGTGATCTTTATAAAATGCAAATATGGTTGTGCTACTCCCTGCCAAAGATTTTTCAATATTTCCCCATACCTCATTATTCCTCCTCCTTTTCTTTCTTTCCCTTTCATCCTAGTTACAACCCTCATCCTCTGAGTATGTCTACGTAGATGTTGTGAGATCTAATTAAGCAAATTGACTTTAAGGGAAAATAGCACTTAGTTATCTCAAAAATAAACTCCAATACGAATTTCAGCGTTGTGGGAAAGGAACTTTGGGGCATGAAGACTTTGCCTCTTATGTCATCGGCTTAGCCTAGTTTTATCTCTACAGATTTGGCAAAGCTATGAACTGAGGGCCATGGGGCATGGGCCACAGTAATACCAGGTTGATCGCAAGTGATGAGACCGGCTTCAGTTGTGGATGAAGTTCTTTAGTCACAGATCATGCAGAGTACCTACTGTAAAATGAAACTCACAGACTAGCTATACCACTGTGATGGCATATTTGTTTGTTTTTTTAAGATTTTATATATCTGTTTTTGGCTGCGTTGGGTCTTAGTTGCAGCATGCGGGATCTCCATTGAGGCATGCTGGATCTTTTGTTGTAGCGTGCGGGCTCTTCCTTGCGGCACGCGGGCTTCTCTCTAGTTGTGGCGTGTGGGTTTTCTCTTTTCTAGCTGTGGCGTGCAGGTTCCAGAGCACGTGGGCTCTGTAGTTTGCGGCATGCAGGCTCTCTAGTTGAGGCGCGTGGGCTCAGTAGTTGTGGCCCACGGGTTTAGTTGCCCCGTGGCATGTGGGATCTTAGTTCCCAGACCAGGGATCAAACCCATGTCCCCTGCATTGTAAGGCGGATTCTTTACCAGTGGACCACCAGGGAAGTCCTGCATATTTGAATGCTATATACATAGTTTGCTACATAATAATTAGGCTTTAGCGGTAAGCATTTCACATTACTGCATAAAATTAGACATTAATTTTCTCTTCATAGGTTAGTTCTCTAGCATCTATAATCAGCATCTCCATTTCCCCCTTATCTCATATATCTCAGAAGACAAAAGTCCTGGATCCAGTTTCCTAAAGCTGAGATTTCACTCTGATTTTCTACTTCATTTTTTGTTTTATAAGCCTGGACCCAGGTCAGAGGTCAAAAAGTAGCTAGTCACAGGCCAGATCAAGCATATGAGTTTTGTTTAGCCTACTGTTCCTTATAAAATTTAAAATTAGTTTCCAATGTGTAAACATCAAGAAATTGCACGTAAAATCCAGATCTCTCCAGCTTCTTTTGAAAATTTAGAGGCTTTGGAAACACTGGGCTTTTTTTTTTTCCTTCCAACATGGCAACCATGGACCCCCTTGGACATGAATTTGGCATGAACTCTCAGGTCAGCCAAAAGCTCTGCTAAGGACACTTCTAGGCCCACAGGCATTTGAGTCTGTGACTTTTGGGTCACTCATTCATTCATAAAATACATATTGTGCATCCACTGTGCCTGGTACTGTTCTTAGCCATTTACATAGGTTCTCTTACTTCTTACAAAGCTGTTGGTTTCATTTTACAGATGCAGAAATGGAGGTTCAGAAAGTCAAACAGGGCTGGCAAGTGGCAGGGCTGGCAAGTGGCAGAGCCAGATTGGACCCAGGTGATGTCTCAGGCTCTGTGGTCACGAAGTCCATCATCATCACCTACTTTAAAAGACCCATCCTTTCCTCCCTTATGTCAATTCAACATGCGATTTTTGCTTATAGCAGAAATTTTAAAAATGACAAACCTAAAAATTGTCATGACATGGAAATATGGCAGTTTGCATACGTTTGTCACTGTGTTCTCCAATGACTGCAGTATTTCATGCATTTTGTTTTATAGCAAGTGAATTACTGTATCAGTTCACAAATGCATTCATTGGCACTTCCATTTGGGCATGATACCCCAACATTTTTCTAGATTCCATCTAACCTGCAGATTTGGTCATTTTGTAAAACTGTTAATATCACTGAAGTAAAATCAAGGAACAGTAGAATTAATTTATTAATTCCTCTGAAACAGAAAGCTTTTCTCAAAGTTAATATTTTCCTGAAATGACTCAAGTGTGCCCTTTAGGGAAAATATCCAGAGCCTATTTAAAAGGTGTACATTTTAAATCACGTTATACAGAAAGTTTAAAACAAATGTAGAGACACAAGATAGCTTCTGAACTCAGAGTTTTCAGTGACATTACCTATCTTGCAGGGTGATCATGTGAGAAACAACTACTGAGCAGAAATACGAAGGATGAAAGTAGAAAACAGTAACACACAACCACAAGGTACAATCTAAGACTAAAACTCTGGGGTAGGCCAAGTGAGTTCCCCAGTACAGCCTGAATTGCAGAATGATTGAAATTGCCTTACTTCCTCATTTGTGAAATGGAATATAATCACTGTGTTGTAAAGTATGCCTGACAAATAGTAGCTGTTGAATAAATCTTTATTCCTATTCCCAACAGTTTAACATAAGAGGATGGTTTTTATGCTTTTTTATGTCTGATATAAAAAGAGTTGTATGAGGAGGATCAATTAAGTTTAATCTGTGCCGTCTGGGAACAGTAGTAGTATTTATGTGCAAGTATATAACATGTCAAACCACATAAGATTTTTTAAAAAAAGGTATAATTTTCAGTTAATTTTTTTTTAAAAGAACAATTTTAAAAAAAAGCTTTCCTTTATTTTGTCAAAAAGCCCTTCAGTGTTGATAGTGGGGTAGGCCGTGCAGTATCGGAGTCCAGGAGTTACGGGGGAAGTCCCTGAATCTTCTGCTCCATTTTGTTGTGAACCTAAAACTGCCCTAAAAAATGAAGTATACATACGTGTATGTATGGCTTTAGGTAAGCTGGAACAAGGGCAGTCCAGCAGGGGTTGGGGCCCTTGCAGAGAAGGCAGCCGACTGAGGTGGCAGCCTAACGGGGATCAGGAGATGGGTTACATGGGTGGGTGGAGAGCTTGAGCAAGTAAGTCAATATGTTGAGGCAAATGGGAGCCAGGTTTCTTACTGTCCAGAAAAGGAGTTACAAATATGGAAAGAGGGAAAGCTTGAATGAGCCTGGGTGGTGGTAGACTGAAATGGAAAGGTTGGTGTGAACTCATGGTTTATGTGTGTGTATGGGTAGGTATATGTATATGTATTTTACGTATGTATGCAAAAAAACATATATTCTAGCTTTGTCTACTAAGAGGGCCTGGGAGCAGTGACACCTAGTAGTAATGAGTGTATCTAGCACCCAGTTTTTTTGTTTTTTAAAAATAAATTTTCATCTAGTATTTTATTTATTTAATTATTTTTGGCTGTGTTGGGTCTTCGTTTCTGTGCGAGGGCTTTCTCTAGTTGTGGCAAGCGGGGGCCACTCTTCATCGCGGTGCGCGGGCCTCTCACTATCGCGGCCTCTCTTGTTGCGGAGCACAGGCTCCAGACGCGCAGGCTCAGTAGTTGTGGCTAATGGGCCTAGTTGCTCCGCGGCATGTGGGATCTTCCCAGACCAGGGCTCGAACCCGTGTCTCCTGCATTAGCAGGCAGATTCTCAACCACTGCGCCACCAGGGAAGCCCTAGCACCCAGTTTTTAAATACCAGTCAGGGCTCTTTGGAAAAATGGCTGATCCCAGGGATGAACCAAACTCACGAGATGGGTCTGAAAGTATAGAAGTGTTCAAAGAATAATGGTGGCTTGTCAGTCCATAGAGAAGCTAGCTCTGAGAGGCTCCCATTGGCTAAATGTGACAATTTGAGCAAATATGTGATGACAGTAATGGATTTTATCTCACTGAATAGGAATCCACAAACCCATTTTGATATATATGAATAATAAAGAAGAGAAAGCTCTTCCTTATAGCAAAATGCCCATTAACAGAATACAGAAGGAGTGCAGGAACCAGAAAACCAGTATCTGGCAACCATCAGAGTAACAATTCAGGCAAGAAAGCTAAGAGCAGAGAGCTAAAGTTGGATGAATAACAAGCTATTTATGCAGCCTCAAAGTATCACCTCCACAAAATATTTAATATAAAGGTAGATATTAATTATAAAGGGAAAGAGTAACTTTACAGTGGCAAAGCCTTCTCAGATGATCACAGTTTATATCACCAGCAGTGGGACAAACTGACCTTGTATACCTCCTGATAGGAGACACTGAAAAGAACACTGTCTGCACCATCATCTCTGAGATATTCCTGTCACAAATGCATACTCTGAATTGAATCATGAGCAATCACCACATGCAAATTGAGGGACTTCTATAAAACAGTAAATTAAGGTCGTGAAGGTCAAGGAAGGAGTAAGGAATGGTTCTGGATTGAATGGGACTCAAGAAACATAGCCAAGAGCAAAGATGATCTTGGTTTGGATCCTTTTGCTATAAAGGATATAACTGGGCTGCTGGCAAAATCTGAATGGGGCTTTTGGGTGAATGGTATATATGGGAGCACTTTGTGGTGTTCTTAGGACTTTTTTGTCAGTATGAAATTATTTCAAAATAAATAAAAGTAACACCCTTTGTTCAAAAACTTTTATTTACTATAAAGACAAAACACCAAAATAGGTACAAATACTATAAAAGTGGTTCAATGGGGTAAAAATTTTAATTAAAATATCTTGATATATTTAAAATAACAAAGGATACATTTAAGCCAAATTATCTGAACCCAGAGATTTTTTTTGTAACATTTGCTTACACAGTAAGGTGCTAATAGAAGTTAGCCCTTAAGCCCTGGAAGTCTTAGGAATCATAGTCATACAGCAAATATAATTTCATTGTGAAAGTGAACTTTGGTAGAAGAAAAATCTATAGGACACCTGAGGTAGTAGAAACTGGAATAAACAGCAGTAGACGTTATTTACAACTTGAGTACCAAATAACATTAAGAACACAAAAATAATTACACATTACAATTTTCAGTCCAGCTTTGATCCAAAGAAAATAAGAATATTACATCACATTTGCATTGAAAACAAAACAAAAAACAAAACACCACAATTACCAGCAAGCTGAGGGAACTGCAAACAAACTCAAACAATGGATTTTTGACATCTAGAGGCAGTCTGAGTTTGAAATGTGGTGGGCATGGTGATCTACAAAGTAATACTGATTAGCTGAGGTTCCTCAGTTTATACAGTTTACATCTCTGTCAGACACAGTATTAATCTGACCAATGATCTTCCAGTACATAAAATGGCAAGAGTGCATCCTTTAAAGCTTGCACATGAGAGACTTGGAAACAATCATTAGAACTGTGAAAATTCTAAGTAGTCAAAAAAAAAAAAAAAAAAGAAAGAAAATACAACACATTTAGAGCTACCAAACTTCACATTTCTGTACTATGTTTAACTCTTCAAATATTGCCAATCTTCCAACCAAAGGAATGTAAAATTTCACTAAGAAACACATTCATATAAAAAAAACTGCCTTTTAAAAATTATATGCAATATATCCCTGTAAACTTATCTTGTAACTTATTTTACTTCCAATTTGTGTTGTACATTTAAAATGTACTCTATATAGCTTATTTAGCTTATCCTGAGTCTTTGAGAATAACCAATTTTATTTAACTCTGCAACAATTCAACTGGCTTCTGAAGAGTTAAAACTTAACATCTCAAAAAGCTGTATTAAATACTTAATCAGTACTTAATTTAAAAGACTCACAGAAAAAAGGGTAAAAGAGCTGCCATTTTCCTTCAGGATTCCATGCATCTGAATTTAGTTTAGACAAAAACCGTTAGATAACTGTGCAAAATCCAAGGAATTAGTGTGTAAATGAAATTCAATTTCACTTTTCTTTCTGAACACATTTTCCAAGTTCAGAGCAAATTTATTGTTTAGAAACACTCGTTCGTAGTTGAGTAAGTTAATTTTTCTTTATCTATCTATCAGCCAGGCCTACTGTAAAGAGATAATGCATGGTAGAAGGAAAATAGCAGTTAATGTTGTTAACAGTGGTGATGATGCATGATGGATAATTACATACAGAGTAAGACTTAAATGGTGTGAAGTTTCCTACAAAAGAAACCAATACATTAAAAAAATTCAAATACATTTCAAGGTCATCTTGATCTTGGTTGTGAGCTGCATCACAGAGAACAGTTGATTTTCACTTAGTTTATATTTAACCTGCATGAGAAGAGCAGTGACTGACTCAATGAAGGTAGTACTTTATCATATTCCAATTTTAAAAACAAACAAAATTAAATCTGTATTTTAAAAAACTCTTGCAGTAGCAAGATATTTAATAAACTCTGGTTCACATCTAGTTCTTTTTTTTTTTCTTGTTTGAAAAGATCACCTTTCCCTGAATATTAAACATAAATGAAGGTGAAATGAAAATATAGAACCATAATTTCCAAAAACGAAATGAATGGGCCAACAGTAAAATGCACAATGAACCACAATTGCCCAGGCATTTAAAAAGATAAAGGTCAATTGTGGGTCATAAAGAAGTTATCAACTTTTAAAAATATATTTATTTACTGCTACTTATAGCATATTCTGACCTAAAAGAGGCAGATACTGATTTTTATAGCCAGTGACCAAAAAAAAAAAAAAAGGAACTGCAGAACCCCCTGCTTGTGATCACAATATGAAATGGAAGAATAACTGAAACATTAAAACAGATCCTGAGCCCCTCAGCTGCTAATATTGCTGAAAAAGTGCTCCAAAAAATTATGCTTCTGTTAATTAATCATGCAAACTTCATTGCTTTCCTGTTTACCTAAGGCCAGTTCTTTGAAAGGCACAGTTTACAGTTTCTGCACAAATTGTGGACTTTTGCATACTAAGCTTAGGTACAAATCATGATTTGTCAATCACATACTTAGGTAAGGGTTCCCCACTGATCTTGTTCATAGCTGTTCAGTGGCATGAAGGCCAGCAGATTATCAATGTGGTTCCCCACAAAAGTTTTTTCTCTTGTTGAGCATCCTGTCTCCATTACAGTTTATTTGTATAATTGGCTACCATGTAGTACGGAAGACTGGATGCTTCAGTAGCTCTCTTGATGGAGGTCTGTCCTGAGGTTGAAGTTCTAAACAGCGAAGAGCCACATCTCGTAAACCAGGAGACAAATGTGAAGGGATTGATGGAGCAGTAGTTGCACTGGCAATCTGTAAGAGAAAACACTAGGGTTAAAGTTCTCCACAACTGGAGCTTCTGATACACAAGTACATGGGCGTATATTTCATAACCTCTATATATGCATCCTATACATAGAGGAATTAAAAGTGGGTGGACTTTTTGCTAACAAGGTGTCTATGGAAAAACTCATGAATTTGACCAAATACATGCTGATCAGATGGAGCTAACAGTCCTCTTTATTGTCTCAAATGACCAAGGCTAAGTGCATCACAATGATTAGGCAGGTGAGATATTCACTCAAATCAATTCTGCTTTCCTCACACTCACTCTCCAAAATGGTTTGTCCTCTTTGCTTCATTGCACATTTTCTGTTTTTTCAGCACAGAGAGCTATTCAGAGTAAGTAAGACTAAACCTGGCCAGTCAATTTAGTACATCAGAAACACAACTGCACTGATTTTTTATTTTCAGGTGACTGAGGAAGTTATATAAGCACGGGGAGACCTGGAGGAGATTATGGCAGGGGAGAGGTGCTGGGGATCAGCTCGGAGGACTACTACTACCCACTCTGCACAGAGGTGACTGTGTGTTTTAAGTGCTTTACTCAGGCCCAGAGGTAATTCTGTTTATCCTCATAATATAATGTAATATAAATAATTCATCAAGGAGTGCTATTATTACACCCATTTTATAACAAGAAAACAGAGGGTAGACAGAATAAGTAATTCTCCTAGTCACATGGCTGTTAAAGGATGGAACCAGGGTTTGGGACCAGGTCTGTATAACCACAAAGCCCAAGCTTTTAAATGAGTACATGTGCAACTCAAACGCTAAAAATCTCAAACATTACATTATTCTCTGGTGGAAATGGAGAGAATGGATTTTAGAGTTGTCAGAAGGGTAGAACAGCCTTGGCCTCTGACTTAGGCGTGAATTTTTTAAATATAGGAAATAACAGATTAAAAAATTTGTGACAGTACAATACATAAAGAGCTTCAAGTATTTTAATTTAAAAGTTTGGTGTTCGGGTGTGTGTGTGTATATATATATATGTACATATTTCACCCAGGAGCCAACAATGATTCAGTATTTGCTAATTCAGTGTTCGCAGTGACTTGATAGAGCATGACTACCGTGAATAACGAGAACTGACTGTTCATGCTGCCCACATTCCCCACACCGTATCAATTCCTGGAGATACATACACATGCATTTATTTCAAGGAAGATATGCCTTCACGTTAGATTGACAGTGAAGGAGAACCCATGAAAATTTGCCTTCTGCCAATTTTAGCAGAAAGAAGTAATTTTTATCTCATGATTACCTTAAATATCAAAGCAAGATGATTGGAGTGTTTTTCTGCATTCCAAGGTGGTTTAGCACAAGCCATTTCTATAATAGCACAGCCAACACTCCATACATCACAGCTCCTACCATACTGCTGACCTCTTAGGACCTAAAATAAAGCAGAGAGTTAATTTGGAAATACGACTCATTAGAAAAAGAGAAAGCCATTCTGTAGTTATGGATTCTGGTTTTTTTACTTCAGAGCAAAACAATGTACAAAGAACAGTTCCACAGACTACCTGATGTCTCATTTATTTCATCAACACGCTCAATCTCCTATGTGGGACAAAAATAGTTTGGAGAATTGTGAGGTTCTGAAGGAGAGTCATATCATAGAATTTCAAAGCCGCCTCAGTACGCGTAGTAAACTACAGAGCAAGAGGACAACCAATTATCACTACGTATGAACGTGAAGAGTTCTGAACATAACAGAAGAGGCCAAGTTCAGAATAGCAATTATATGCACCTTGGGTTTACTAGAAAACAACTACTATAAATTACCGAATAATTCTTTGTTAGAAATAGGTTTTAATAGATTTGCTTAAAGGCTATGGAAACACAGGGATTAAGGGTCTGAAATCAAGGATATCATTAAGACCTTAGTTTTAGGGCCGTGGACTTCTAATTAGTAAGCACATAGTGGATAACACTGCAAAATTATTTGGTGTAATGCTGTCACACAGAACTCTAAAATATTTTCTTTCATCACACTCAAAGCTGCTTCTCACCTCAGGTGCCATAAATGCAATTGTCCCCAATAACTGTCCCTGAAACTCTCCTGCACCAGTTCCTTTTGATGCCAACCTGGCTGCAGCTCCAAAATCAGCAATTCTCAGTCTCTGACCTGTGCTGTCAATTAGCAAATTGGCACCTGTCAACAAAAACAGCAAATGACCTTATAAGTTAAAAACAAAAGAAGAGATTAAAAACTCAGTAAAATACTACTAATGAAATAGGACAATGACAAACGAAAGAAAGTAGACTGTGTGTCAGAGAAATCTACTCTTCCTCTCAATTCACTTCATTAGTAAAGGCACATAGGTCTCTGCAGTGTAAAAAAAATCCAAAGCCTCAGAGGGAAAATCAGACAAAGCATCAAGGCATAAGGAACAAAAGCAGAGATTTCGTAAAACTTTAAATAGTAAGTGTTAAACCTTTAATATAATGATTCTTAGCAAAATCTTTCCTCAAAGTTCCAATTTTAGTGTAGTTTACACTTTGAGACAAAGTTCTGTTGAAACATACTGACCTAGACCAATTCAGACTTTATACTGTAATTTCATAATTATAGCTTAATAAAAAATTAATGTTATAAAATTACTTGAATGTGTTATATCAAATCCTAAAGGCATTCATGTCAGAAAACCAAAGTTGCTCTCTTTTTTTTGGCTGCACAGCTTGCAGGATCTTAGTTCCCTGACCAGGGATCGAACCTGCACCCCGGCAGTGAAAGCACGGAGTCATAACCACTGCACCACCAGGGAATTCCCCAAAGTTGCTCTTAATAAACCAAACTGCAAAAGATTTGAGAGGATTTTTCTTAAAAGGAGTTTACAATATCCCAGTTATTTTAAATAAAGCCAGGAACAGGAACCTTTGGGGAGGCAGTTAAGTACATCATGAGACCAAGACAGGGGAATCAGAGACCTGGATTCTGTACTTGGTTTGCCATCAATTAGCAGTAAGACTGTGGAAAAGTCTCAGCCTAAGGAAGGCAGAATATATTACCCTGAAAGTTCCTTTCACTCCTTTCACTTCTGATAATTCTAGTGATCTGAGTTACTCAGGAGAAACAATCCCATAGTTGATTTCAAGTTAGAAACTATCAACAAAGGTCTAAGTTTTAAAATTACATTTGTTTTCTGCTTATTGATAAGAAGAAGATAATTAAAAGAATTCCTACCTTTGACATCTCTGTGAATGATCTGGTTTTCATGGAGATATGAAAGGCCACGAAGTAATTGTTCAGTATAGTTAATAACTACTGATTCCTTGAAGGCTCCATATTTACTGAGCAAATGAGCCACAGATCCCCCTAAACATGTAATAATAATAATTTGTCATAAACTTAAGCCAAAATTAAAATTGTTTATTACACTTTGGTTACATAAGCTTGCACTGCATGAGCTCACATTCACATTTGAAATATTAAATTTATCATCTGCTTCAGAAGTGAAACTGGTTTAAAAACTAACACATTCCAGTAATCTTAAGACCTATCAATTAGGAGACATTTTCATGGAACCCTCATGAATGGTTTTCTGGAAGGTCAGGATTTCAGAAAGCTTTAAAAGTTAACAATTTTGGATGGAACTATTCCTCATACATGTACAATGTACAATTCACCTCTCTGTCTTTTTGACCAAGATATACAAAATCTCTTTCTTAATGACATAAGTAAACAGTGGTAACATGTTACTTAACAGAAGGTAAAAAGAATGGGAGGAGCCAGAAGACCCAGAGTTAGGCTTCATATCCTACTATTTACCAGCTCTGACCTAGGACAAGTCACAAACTCAGTAAGCCTCATCTAAAATTGTATATAATAGTCAACCTATATACAACCATCAACCCAGGTAACAACCAACATCAGAGAATGTACTAAAGAACTGATTTGTAAATAGAAATACACTCTTCAAACACAAAAAAATCTATGAAGTTAAACCAAGCGCTTATGTATTCATTACATCCCAAGTCATTTATTTTACTGTATATACAGTATAATACAAAATAAAACTCAGTCTCTATTTGTTCAAGTAGATGACAAGGTTCAACTTTACGCTTCAGTGCTAGTTTACCTGTTAGTTTCTAAAGCTATATCTTAATTAATTTTATTTTTATAGTGTTATGTTAAAATATTTCCTAAATCTGTCCTATTAATGATGGCCAACTGGACAAATATGGATCTTACCATGGCAGGTTTAAAAAAATTATTCCTATAAAACAATGATACACAATCATTTTAAAAGACACACTGAAAAAGTTTAAAAGGTAGAGGTAATGAATATTTTATTTATATTTAAATGAAAAGACAAACTATTTACAGTTCATACTACTATGTTGAGGCAATTTACTTTTAGGAATCTAAACTATTTAATAAAAATAAGTGTTCATTAAACGGTTTTTCCTAAATTTAATGTCAAGCAAAAGTTAAATCTATGTATTACTATTTGTAATTTAAAACATGAACATACCTGCCATCCATTCAATGAAGAGATTATAATTGCTCTTCTCACATGTGGCTCCCAACATCCTAATGATGTTTGGATGATTCAGATGGCTCATCATTCTTATCTCCTCCCTTAATGCTTCTACTACTTCTTCTTGCTCAGAAGATGTATTTCTGACATACGTCACCTATTTCAGTAAACATGTTTACAAAGTTTTGAATTCTGATGAGTTTCTATTTATAATTTTCACTAACAATCTAATCTAAAATGGACAAACCCAAATTAACTTATGTATCAAAAGAAGGCATTTATGCTCATGAATGCAATGTAGATCCTTTATAAAAAAACCAAGTCAAACTCTTTTAAATAATAAGAATCTAACAAGCAGCAGTAAAATATCAGGAGATGAAAAAAGACTGGGACATAACCAATCTTTCAAAACTGTCTGAAGAGAGACTAAAAAATTGAGAAAAGCCCAATCATAAGAACCAACATGACTTAAACATGAAAACTTTATTATGGCCTCGCCACGAGGCTTGTGGGATCTTAGCTCCCCGACCAGGGATTGAACCCAGGCCCCAGCAGTGAGAGCGCCGAGTCCTAACCACTGGACCACCAGGGAGTTCCCAACTATTGTCATATCTTGATAAGCATGCTCATTATAAAAAGTAAACCAGGGGCTTCCCTGGTGGCGCAGTTGTTGAGAATCTGCCTGCCAATACAGGGGACATGGGTTCGAGCCCTGGTCTGGGAAGATCCCACATGCCGCGGAGCAGCTGGGCCCGTGAGCCACAATTACTGAGCCTGCGCGTCTGGAGCCTGTGCTCCACAGTAAGAGAGGCCGCGATGGTGAGAGGCCTGCGCACCGCGATGAAGAGTGGCCCCCGCTTGCCGCAACTATAGAGGGCCCTCGCACAGAAACGAAGACCCAACACAGCCAAAAATAAATAAATAAATTAATTAATTAATTAAAAAAAAAAAAAGTAAACCACAGAAATCCCAAGATGACATTGCACCAGTAACTTTGCTGAAGGGAGTATAAAACCATACCTCTAATAAATATAAAAAAGTGCAAACAAAAACTGCAACCTTTATAGAGCCTATCCTGATGTTTCATCTTGCTGAACCATGACAATAATCATGCTTCAACTTTCAAATGGAACTCATGATACTTTTGGTGCTGTGGCAACATCTACTTTAAAATTTAGGTTTCTCAGGACTTCCCTGGTGGTCCAGTCGTAAGGAATCCGCCTTCCAATGCAGGGAACGTGGGCTTGATCTGTGGTCGGGGAACTAAAATCCCACACGCCACAGGGCAACTAAGCCCTCGCGCCACAACTACTGAGCCTGCACGCCTCAACAAGAGAGGCTGCGTGCCGCAACTAGAGAGAGAAAACCTGCAAGCCACAACTAAAGAGAGGCCCAGGTGCCGCAATGAAGATCCCGCGTGCCGCACCTAGGACCCAACGCAGCAAAAAAAATAAATAATAAATAGAATAAATAAATAAATATTTTAAAAAAAGAAATTTAGGTTTCTGAAAACTTTAAAAACTAAAATATGTACATACGGGGATATATCCTTTATTCGCTCATTTTTCACTTTTATAATTTTAATCATTTATATGCTCACTAGATATTTTACCTGTTTAACAGCCATTAAAGTTCCAGTTCCCACATCTTGAGCCTGATAACAAGAAGAAAATGCTCCAAGGCCTATCTGCTGACCTTTCAGCCATTCAGTGTCTTCTCTATAAGGTTGTTTTGCTTTGGTATGTCCTGGTAGAGTCTCTGGTGTCTGCATATTAAATGAGAGCAATCCTTTTACTGTTAAGTTAAAAGAGTAAGAGTTTGTGAAATCAGCCTGGCAAAATATTACTCTTGTTCAGTCTGGCTTCCCAAATCACCTATAAACTTGACCTCTGAAGGGACAGTGTTGGTGACCAATGTCAAATGCATAAGTGATCACCATTGTAGAATCAACCAGAAGCGCCTCTGAAATAGGCAATGAGTATTTCTGTTCAAATAATGATACAAAAACTGTTGTATAATTAATTCTATGTGAAAAATCTGCTTCTAACAGTTAACTCATGTTAAAAGCTGTATTTCTGAATTAGTTTTATTTTAGCACGGCCCGAGGAAATTCTCTAACCTCTTAAAGACTATACTTACATCTTGTTGAATAATGATGATGTCTTCTCCATTTTCAATCTGTAGTTGAGGAACTATGGGGAGGGCATCCTGAGATGCTGACATTGCCATGGCAATCGCTAAAGCTTCTTCTTCTTCAGCTTCCATTTTTTCTTTGCACTTTTGATTATGATTCATATCATCTTTGTAGGTATCATCATTTTCATCCTTTTCAGGAGAGAGCACAGCAACTTCTGACTTAAAAGTTACTGTTGTGTCACTTGAAGGCATAGACACTTCAAGAAGGTCCTCAATACTGGAGTTGAGCTCTGTATTGACATCTAATCTGCATTTCTCCTCTACTGGGGTGAACACTGTCTCGTCACTAGGTATAACAGCATTACTGCTATTGCTGCTGCTGCCAAAGCCATCATCACATTTGGAACTACCGTTCAAATCAAGTGTCATGCTATTTTTTGAGGCATCTCCCTGTTTACTTGTATTACTTGGGGTAGGTCGAGATGGCTTTGGCCTGTGTATATTACTGGAGGGCAGGGGTCTTGACTGAGTAAAGATTGGGGAAAGTTTATCTGAGTCTTTGTTTTCAGAACAGTTTCTCTGGAACTGTAGAGAAAACTTGCGCTGTGTTTGAGGAGATGCAGAAGGTATTTTGCAGGGAACAAACCCCTGAGGTCTATGCTTAGAGACATCTGTTACGGTGCCAGGTGGTACAGATGGGGCAGATGAAGAAGGGCTTGACAAGGCTGGGAACATTAGTTGGGAATGATGAGATAAAGGAGAGGAGTTCAAACACTGACTGTGGGGTCTGCCTTTTGTTTGAACCATTGGCTTTGGCTGCTCCATTGTTGTTGAACTAGGAAGTCCTACTGAAATGCTGGCCAGTCGGTCAGAAATGTCCTCTGAACTGGCACTCAATTTTGTAGCACACAGTCCTTTTCCAGTTTTCTCTAAATGGTCTGTGCGCTCAAAGGAACTGTTCTCTGTGGCTTCTGGACAGCTGTTAGGGACTGATGCCTTCAAAAAGCTGTCATGTCGACCATCCAAAGTGTCTTCTATGCCCAGCTGGATGGCCTCAGCAATTTCCACCTCATCTGCAATAGCCATCAAACGACGACGCATCCTGGTAAAATGAGTAGAACTGGAAACATTCAGCATTTCTAACAGTTTTGAAAATACATGGGGTACTGCAGTAACCATTCTTGCAGAACTCAAATATATCCTTCGGGAGAGTTTACCAACCATTGAGTGGGAATTATCAATGGACTGCAAAGCAAAGGTTAAGAGGGACAGCAGCTTCTTATACCTGAAAGAAAAAAGCACATTCAATTATGAAACAAAATTACTGCAAAATATATACAAATAAAGAAAACGGTACTAATTCACAGCTTTTACATAAAAAAAAATCAGTATAAAGGATCTATAAATTTTTAATTAAATAGCCTAGACTTCAGGTGTTTGCCAATCAAATATTAAGGTATCAGTAACCTACATGTGCGCTGTAATTTGAGTCTTTCATTCATCTAAAATGTGTCCTTCTTGGATGGGTGTGGCGGGGGGCGGTGGGATGGGGTAGGTAAGAGGAGGGAAAGAAACGTATTTTCAGAAGAAAAATTACCTGACTTCAACAGGCTCAGCTTGTGAAACATCAGTACTGACAGTATGAGGGTAAAATTCAGCAGGAAATTCCAACAGCAGTCTATCTATGAGACAAAGGCGGCCCAGGAGTTCTTGCCAGTTGTTTGATTCAGTTTGGTTTCCAAGAATACAATTTAAGACATAATCAACACCACCAATACCAATGGATCCTACAGAAAGGAAAGTAAAAATAACTGAAAAACAGTGATACTAAAATCTAAAACAAAACATGATCAAATGGTTTAAGGTTAACAAAAATACTTGAATTATATTAATTTCAAGAATCTCCCTTTTAGATTAATTCCTATTTCTAATGTTAGCTGAGTCAATTTACAAAATTATTTCAAAATCCTGTAACTGCCCTATTAGAGATTATGAGATTAGACCGTCTAAGGAAAATGATAAAACATGCTATATTAATTTTAAGTAAAAAGTTATTACCAGCTTTAAGTATTTCTCTGCCAACGGCCAACTCTCCTGCTTGGCCTTTGCACAATTCCAATAGCGTTGATATAGACAGCTGACTTGTGCGACTAAAAATGAAAGGAAGCAACATCAGACTTGAATCTTGGATAAAATACATATTAAAAGGAGAGGAGTAATGTAATGCCTTGTGAAAAGGTGGGAAAAAATGTTTTTAGGAGTGTTTGCTTCTCAACCACTAAAACTGAATTAATGATGTCACTATAAGTAATAATATTTATTATTAGGTATTTAATTTCATAAATTTTACCTTATCTTCTATGTTAAGCACAGCATCTTCACTACTGGCTCTTAAACAGCAAGTATTAATTTAAATACGAAACCAGATAAAAGGCTTATTTTCATTATCATATCTTGTTAAAATAAGAAAGAAAAGACTCAGACATTTTGATGTCTGAATTTTCACTAAGTTCTCCTGAATTAAAAACAAAATCTTCCCATCCAAAACCTTTATATTCTCTTTATATAGCCAGAATGACTTCTAAATATCATAAAATCTCTTTACCATATTTCTTATGATGTTCAGTCATTCAAGTGACCAGGTAAACAACCTAACTTTAGAATTTCAGGAAGCGGACAACAAAACAAATGCCATAAAAGCACTGAAATTCTTAGGGAAAAAAACCCTATTATAATATTAAGAAATGAAATGATTTTTCTATGCATTTTGCAAATTACTTGTTAATTTTTTTCAGATATTTATAGTATTCTCTCTAAGCAACAAGAAAACCTCTAATACTTACAATCTGTAGGCTTGTGTAGAGAAACAATGGAGACAAAAGACAGACTTTATGAGATGAGAAACAAGTCAAAGTTAAGTGCTTAATTTCTGAGATCCTCTACAGACTACATCATGTGACTTAGGGAGGAAGACAAAGTTGGACTAGAAGAGCTCCAAAGGGAGGTAATGGCAGAGGCAAACCAAGGGAGAGTCCGTGCTTCTTACCACCTGAGATCTGCTGGGACCCGAAGAGATGAGAACTGCCAAAAAAGTGTTTACTGTAGCTATGCTCATTATATCAAAAGTGGTCTTTTCCTCCCACTTTATGGAAAGGGAAAAAATAAAAGAGAGAGGGAACCAGCGGTCTAATAAAAGCATAGCTTGTGCTCATTTTCCCTATCACCATACCCTCATTTCTCTACCTCCAGTTAGGGCTGTTCCTGTTCCTTGCTGATATTTAAGGATATTGCAGGGATATATGGAATTGTTGTTGTTGTTATTTGACAAAACTATCACAGTTAGAGTAAAATTCCATCACAAAGAAAATAATGGAACGGGGTTTTTGTTTTTGTTTTTTTGGCCCTGATAATGCAAAGCATGTATAATGATTTTATTGGTTCCTATCCTGTGTAACTCATTGTCTAAAATGAGATAATATCTCATACATCAGCTGCTGTTCTTATCAACTGGACTTCAGTTTTAAGAATATTACTTTAAAATAAAAGAGAATCAATCACAATACAATAATGTGGAGGTCCATGCAGTTTGTTAGCCTGGTTTTTACTTGCCATTAGTTCTTCTTCCTAGTCCTTAAGAGCTTTAAATGTTACATGTTAATTTCAAATCTCACATTAGAAAACAATATTCAAAGCCTCATTTAGTAAGTATGTATCAAATACTCACTAGGTGTGAGGCTCTGTGCTAGGCTTTCAGGACAAGACGGTTTGAAGCAGTTCATTTATAGGGCCTTACCTATTGACATCTGCACACTTGACTAGGATGGTGTCTACAACTGGCCGGAGAAGTCTCTGCAGTTTGATTCTTTCTGCCAAACTATGGCAAGGAGTATATACTAGCATGGCTCTCAACGTTTTCTGGGGGAAAAAAACTGAAGGTCAGTTTAACTACATTTAAAAAGCATCAGAGACAATGGCCTAATCTGAGACAATTTGAGAAATAAAATGATAGGAATAGATTATAACCCATAAATAAAATAAGAATCCATGAGTTGATACTGATACAAATAAAAATTGGATAAATAAATAGATAAGGTAGAAAGGAACTCTCAACTATTTCTGTAATTTTTTTTAAAATTTATTTATTTATTTTTGGCTGCGTTGGGTCTTCGTTGTGGTGTGCGGGCTTCTCACTGCGGTGGCTTCTCTTGTTGCGGAGCACGGGCTCTAGGCACGTGGGCTTCAGTAGTTGTGGCACGTGGGCTCAGTAGTTGTGGCTCGTGGGCTCTAGAGCGCAGGCTCAGTAGTTGTGGCGCACAGGCTTAGTTGCTCTGCGGCATGTGGGATCTTCCTAGACCAGGGCTCGAACCCGTGTCCCCTGCATTGGCAGGCGGATTCTTAACCACTGCGCCACCAGGGAAGTCCCTATTTCTGTAATTTTTAAAAGTCTGAATTAATTTCAGAATAAAAAGTTATTTTAAAAAGAAAATGAGGAAAGGCGCCAACTTGAAAGAGCTCCCAATGGCTAAAGATGGAATAACTTGGGCAACAAAGTAAATGATGATAGTACTGAATTATAACCCATAGAATAAAATAAATACCCATGAGTCTATGGTGATAGAAATTAAAAACTGAATAAATACATAAATGGGAGAGAAGAGACGGCTCTTCGTTATAGACAAATTCCAATTAACTAATAAAGGAGGAATATGGGAAACAGAAGATCACCATTAGAACACCACAGTAGTCATTGCTGTAGGCTAGATCCACTGACAAATGCTAAAATCTGTGACTAGAAACAGGATATTTGCATAGTCTCAAAGTATCTCCCCCAACACATTTATTAATAGTAATTTTACAGTATCCAGTAGACAGCACCTTAAGCAAGTGACAAAGGATGGCATCACCAATAATAAGACACACTGACATGATATACCCCCTGATAACACTGCACTGAGAAGGGCACATCACCTCTGGTGTTCTTGCGAAAAAATGCATAATGTAATCCTGAGAAAATACCAGATAAACCCAAATTGAGGAACATTCTTCAAAATCACTGGCCAATACACTTCAAAAGTGTCAAGGTCTACAAAAGACAAGTAAAGACTGAGGGATTGTCACAGATGGGAAGATTAGGGGGGCATGATAACTAAATGCAATGTGAGATTCTGGATTGGATCCTAAAAGAGAAAAAAGACATTAATGGAAAAATGGGTGAAATATGAATAAAGTCTGTAGTTTAGCCGAAAAGGACACTGTTGGGACAATTTGGGGATATAAGAATATGGACTTTATAGTCCATAATAATATTGTTATTAATGCTAAATTTTCAGAGTTTGCTGATTGCATGGTGATTATACAGAAGAATGTTATTTGTTCTTAAGAGATACATGCTAAAGTATTTGAAGTGAAATGTCATGATGCCTGCACATAACTTTCAAATGGTTCAGCAAAAAATTATATATGGGGAGGGAGGGGAAGGGAAAACAAAGAAGGGCAAGAGGGAGGGGAGAAAGGGAAGGGAGAGCTCTAAGGGCAGGAACCATGTCTGCCCTCACTGTGCCTGGCACACTAAATAACTGCAGAGGAATCAGAATACAGTATCATTCAGAATCCCTGCACTCTAGGAGCTCATGAACGCATTGGGAAACCATGTGAAGTGATAATAAACAACCAGATAGTCAGGCATTATATTGAACAGTCACATATGTCTGAAGGTTTGTGTTGGAAAGTAGTAAGAAGAAAGAGGTAAAAAGTTGAGCCAAGAACACTGGTCTTTATTCTACAGTATGCTGGTCTTTATTCTATAGTATTCTATAGTATGTTGGTCCTTCAAGATGCTATATGAAAAAACAGACCACGGTTAAGATAAATTTGGGAAATAATGCATCATGCCATGATGAGATTCCCAATGTATGTTAACTTATGAAGGCTCCTAGAAGCCTTTCAGTGAACAGACCCATTTAACCTCATGTAATTTAGTATCCACCAATTTTAACTGAACACAGAGCTCTTTCTTCAGGGAAGAAAGGGAAGGAACTTTTCATAATCCAGCCAAAATTCCACAAAATATGCCTCAGGAAATACTGTTGAAGAAACAGAAACCTCTATAGGTTTCTGAGCTGGGGAATAAAGTGGCATTTAAGGAATAATGATGACTATTATATTCAGTGTTCTCACAAGGTACTAGACATTACAGTTAGAGGTATCTACACAATCTCATTTCAAACCCAAGAGGTACATATTTTCACTATTTTATAGGTGAAAAAGCTGAAGTTTAAGAGTCCTAAAAAGTTACACTGCTAGCAAACTGGAGAACCAGAATTCGAATCAAAGTCTCTCTGATTTTGACCATATATCCAGATTGCCTAGGCTAGTCCCACTTTAGCAGATTATTCAAGTATCCCAGTTGGGATGATAAATTATGAGGTTACTCAATTTTGACTCCAAACTAATGTTCATAAACACTATACTATACATTTCAAAAAGAAGATTTGCTAGGCATAGTTGTTATAGGATGGATTATAAAAAGATTAAGAGTGGAGGCAGAGAAATGAAATGAGTTTTAAAAACAGACCAGGTACTTCCCTGGTGGCACAGTGGTTAAGAATCCTCCTGCCAACACAGGGGACACAGGTTTGATTCCTGGTCTGGGAAGATCCCACATGCCATGGAGCAACTAATCCCGTGTGCCACAAGTACTGACTCTGTGCTCTGGAGCCCGCGAACCACAACTACTGAGCCTGCGTGCTGCAACTACTGAAGCCTGCACGCCTAGAGCCCGTGCTCTGCAACAAGAGAAGCCCGCACACTGCAACTAGAGAAAGGCTGTGCATAGCAACGAAGACCCAACGCAGCCAAAAACAAATAAATAAAATAAATAAATAAATTTTAAAAATGAAGTGGAAGAATTAAAAAAAAAAAAAAACCAGACCAGATAAGAATTATTCTAAAGCAGTGGTCCTAAGAAGAACTACAATCCTGCAGCCTGTGGAACAAAAACCACATTCACAGAAAGATAGACAAGATGAAAAGGCAGAGGGCTATATACCAGATGAAGGAACAAGATAAAACCCCAGAAAAACAACTAAATAAAGTTGAGATAGGCAACCTTCCAGAAAAAGAATTCAGAATAATGATAGTGAAGATGATCCAGGACCTTGGAAAAAGAATGGAGGCAAAGATCGAGAAGATGCAAGAAATGTTTAACAAAGACCTAGAAGAATTAAAGAACAAACAGAGATGAACAATACAATAACTGAAATGAAAAATACACTAGAAGGAATCAATAGCAGGATAACTGAGGCAGAAGAACAGATAAGTGATCGACAGAATGGTGGAATTCACTGCTGCGGAACAGAATAAAGAAAAAAGAATGAAAAGAAATGAAGACAGCCTAAGAGACCTCTGGGACAACATTAAACGTAATAACATTCGCATTATAGGGGTCCCAGAAGGAGGAGAGAGATAAAGGACCCGAGAAAATATTTGAAGAGATTATAGTCGAAAACTTCCCTAACATGGGAAAGGAAATAGCCACCCAAGTCCAGGAAGCGCAGAGAGTCCCACACAGGATAAACCCAAGGAGAAACACACCGAGACACATAGTAATCAAATTGGCAAAACTTAAAGACAAAGAAAAGTTATTGAAAGCAGCAAGGGAAAAACGACAAATAACATACAAGGGAACTCCCATAAGGTTAACAGCTGGTTTCTCAGCAGAAACTCTACAAACCAGAAGGGAGTGGCATGACATATTTAAAGTGATGAAAGGGAAGAACCTACAACCAAGATTACTCTACCCGACAATATTCGATGGAGAAATCAAAAGCTTTACAGACAAGCAAAAGCTAAGAGAATTCAGCACCACCAAACCAGCTTTACAACAAATGCTAAAGGAACTTCTCTAAGTGGGAGACACAAGAGAAGAAAAGGACTTACAAAAGCCCAAAACGATTAAGAAAATGGTAATAGGAACATACATATCGATAATTACCTTAAACGTGAATGAATTAAATGCTCCAACCAAAAGACACAGGCTTGCTGAATGGATACAAAAACAAGACCCATATATATGCTGTCTACAAGAGACCTACTTCAGACCTAGGGACACATACAGACTGAAAAGTGAGGGGATGGAAAAAGATATTCCATGCAAATGGAAATCAAAAGAAAGCTGGAGTAGCAATACCCGTATCAGATAAAATAGACTTTAAAGAATGTTACAAGAGACAAGGAAGGACACTACATAATGATCAAGGGATCAATCCAAGAAGAAGATATAACAATTATAAATATATATGCTCCCAACATAGGAGCACCTCAATACATAAGGCAACTGCTAACAGCTATAGAAGAGGAAATCGACAGTAACACAATAATAGTGGGGGACTTTAACACCTCACTTACACCAATGGACAGATCATCCAAACAGAAAATTACTAAGGAAACACAAGCTTTAAATGACACAATAGACCAGATAGATTTAATTGATATTTATAGGACATTCCATCCAAAAACAGCAGATTACACTTTCTTCTCAAGTGTGCACAGAACATTCTCCAGGATAGATCACATCTTGGGTCACAAATCAGCCTCAGTAAATTTAAGAAAACTGAAATCATATCAAGCATCTTTTCTGACCACAACACTATGAGATTAGAAATCAATTACAGGGGAAAAAAACGTAAAAAACACAAACACATGGAGGCTAAACAATACGTTACTAAATAACCCAAGAGATCACTGAAGAAATCAAAGAGGAAATCAAAAAATACCTAGAGACAAATGACAATGAAAACATGACGATCCAAAACCTATGGGATGTGGCAAAAGCTGTTCTAAGAGGGAAGTTTATAGCAATACAAGCCTACCTCAAGAAACAAGAAAAATAAACAATCTAACCTTAACACCTAAAGGAACTAGAGAAAGAAGAACAAACAAAACCCAAAGTTAGTAGAAGGAAAGAAATCATAAAGATCAGAGAAGAAATAAATGAAATAGATACAAAGAAAATAATAGCAAAGATCAATAAAACTAAAAGCTGGTTCTTTGAGAAGATAAACAAAATTGATAAACCATTAGCCAGACTCATTAAGAAAAAGAGGAAGAGGACTCAAATCAATAAAATTAGAAATGAAAAAGGAGAAGTTACAACAGACACTGCAGAAATACAAAGCATCCTAAGAGACTACTACAAGCAACTCTATGCCAATAAAATGGACAACCTGGAAGAAATGGACAAATTCTTACAAAGGTATAACCTTCCAAGTACTGAACCAGGAAGAAATAGAAAATATGAACAGACCAATCACAAGTAATGAAATTGAAACTGTGATTAAAAATCTTCCAACAAACAAAAGTCCAGGACCAGATGGCTTCACAGGTGAATTCTACCAAACATTTAGAGAAGAGCTAACACCCATCCTTCTCAAACTCTTCCAAAAAATTGCAGAGGAAGGAACACTCCCAAACTCATTCTATGAGGCCACCATCACCCTGATACCAAAACCAGACAAAGACACTACAAAAAAAGAAAATTACAGACCAATATCACTGATGAATATAGATGCAAAAATCCTCAACAAAATACTAGCACACAGAATCCAACAACACATTTAAAGGATCATACACCATGATCAAGTGGGATTTATCCCAGGGATGCAAGGATTCTTCAATATACACAAATCAATCAATGTGATACACCATTAACAAATTGAAGAATAAAAACCATATGATCATCTCAATAGATGCAGAAAAAGCTTTTGACAAAGTTCAACACCAATACATGATAAAAAAACTCTCCAGAAAGTGGGCATAGCAGGAACCTACCTCAATATAATAAAGGCCATATATGACAAACCCACAGCAAACATCATTCTCAATCGTGAAAAACTGAAAGCATTTCCTCTAAGATCAGGAACAAGACAAGGATGTCCACTCTCACCACTATTATTCAACATAGTTTTGGAAGTCCTAGTTGTGGCAATCAGAGAAGAAAAAGAAATAAAAGGAATACAAATTGGAAAAGAAGAAGTAAAGCTGTCACTGTTTGCAGATGACATGATACTATACATAGAGAATCCTAAAGATGCCACCAGAAAACTACTAGAGCTAATAATCAATGAATTTGGTGAAGTTGCAGGATACAAAATTAATGCACAGAAATCTCTTGCATTCCTATACACTAATGAGGAAAAATCTGAAAGAGAAATTAAGGAAATACTCCCATCTACCACTGCAACAAAAAGAATAAAATACCTAGGAATAAACTTACCTAGGGAGACAAAAGGCCTGTATGCAGAAAACTGTAAGACACTGCTGAAAGAAATTAAAGATGATACAAACAGATGGAGAGATATACCATGTTCTTCAATTGGAAGAATCAATATTGTGAGAAAGACTATACTACCCAAAGCAATCTACAGATTCAATGCAATCCCTATCAAATTACCAATGGCAGTTTTTACAGAACTAGAACAAAAAATCTTAAAATTTGTATGGAGACACAAAAGACCCCGAATAGCCAAAGCAGTCCTGAGGGAAAAAAAACGGAGCTGGAGGAATCAGACTCCCTGACTTCAGACTATACTACAAAGCTACAGTAATCAAGACAATATGGTACTGGCACAAAAACAGAAACATAGATCAATGGAACAGGATAGAAAGCCCAGAGATAAACCCACGCACCTGTGGTCAACTAATCTATGAGAAAGGAGGCAAGGATATACAATGGAGAAAAGACAGTCTCTTCAATAAGTGGTGCTGGGAAAACTGGACAGCTACATGTAAAAGAATGAAATTAGAACACTCCTTAACACCATACACAAAAATAAACTCAAAATGGATTAGACACGTAAATGTAAGACTGGACACTATAAAACTCTTAGAGGAAAACATAGGAAGAACACTCTTTGACATAAATCACAGCAAGATCTTTTTTGATCCACCTCCTAGAGTAATGGAAATAAAAACAAAAATAAACAAATGGGACCTACTGAAACTTAAAAGCTTTTGCAAAGCAAAGGAAACTACAAACAAGATGAAAAGACGACCCTGAGAATGGGAGAAAATATTTGCAAACGAATCAACGGACAAAGGATTAATCTCCAAAATACATAAACAGCTCATGCAGCTCAATATTAAATAAACAAACAACCCAATCCAAAAATGGGCAGAAGACCTAAATAGACATTTCTCCAAAGAAGACATACAGATGGCCAAGAGGCACATGAAAAGCTGCTCAACATAACTAATTATTAGAGAAATGCAAATCAAAACTACAATGAGGTATCACCTCACACCAGTTAGAATGGGCATCATCAGAAAATCTACAAACAACAAATGCTGGAGAGGGTGTGGAGAAAAGGGAGCCCTCTTGCACTGTTGGTGGGAATGTAAATTGATACAGCCACTATGGAGAACAGTATGGAGGTTCCTTAAAAAACTAAAAATAGAATTACCATATGATCCAGCAATCCCACTACTGGGTATATACCCAGAGAAAACCATTAATTCAAAAAGACACATGCACCCCAATGTCCATTGCAGCACTAGTTACAATAGCCAGGTCATGGAAGCAACCTAAATGCCCATCAGCAGATGAATGGATAAAGAAGATGTGGTACATGTATACAATGGAATATTACTCAGCCATAAAAAGGAACGAAATTGGGTCATTTGCAGAGACGTGGATGAATCTAGAGACTGTCATACAGAGTGAAGTAAGTCAGAAAGAGAAAAACAGATATCATATATTATCGTATATATGTGGAACCTAGAAAAATGGTACAGATGAACCAGTTTGCAGGGCAGAAATTGAGACACAGATGTAGAGAACAAATGTATGGACACCAAGGGGGGAAAGTGGTGGGGGGGGCGGGGTTGTGGTGGTGGTGGGATGAATTGGGAGATTGGGATTGACATGTGTACACTAATATGTATAAAATAGATAACTAATAAGAACATGCTGTATAAAAAATAAAATAATAAATAAATAAATAAAGCAGTGGTCCTCAACTGGGGGCAGTTTCGACCCTCACGGGACACTCAGCAATGCCTGGAGACACTGTTGGTTGTCATGACTTACTTAGGGGAGGACAAGGTGGCCATTGGTATCTAGTGGGTATAGACCAGGGATGCTACTAAACATCCTATAGTGCATAAGACAGCACCCCTGCCCCCAACAAATAATTATGTCTCAATGTCAGTAAGTGCTGAGGTTGAGAAACCCTGTTCTAAAGATATATATACTCATAATGGAGAAAGTCAAATTTTAGCCTACAAAATTACAAACAGAACAGCCTCCTTGTCATTCCTCACTCACAAAAGACAACTTCTAACAGGTTAAACTAGAAAAACAACTCAGTAATCTATGTCATGGAATCCTCTTTTGTGAAAAGGTTGCTGAATTTCCATACAACGTTCATTAAAAAGCAGTTCTTTTTTTTTTTTATATTTATTTATTTTATTTATATTTTTGGCTGTGTCAGGTCTTAGTTGCGGCACGCGGGATGTTTCGTTGAGGCACGTGGCATCTTTCGTTGCAGCGCTTGGGCTTCTCTCTAGTTGTGGCGTGTGGGTTTTCTCTCTCTAGCTGTGGTTCGCGGGCTCCAGAGTGTGTCAGCTCTGTAGTTTGCAGCACATGGGCTCTCTTGTTGAGGCGTGTGAGCTCAGTAGTTGTGGCACGCAGGCTTAGTTGTCCCACAGCACATGGGATCGTAGTTCCCTGACCAGGGATCAAACCTGCGTCCCCTGCACTGCAAGGCGGATTCTTTACCACTGGACCACCAGGGAAGTCCCCAAAATCAGTTCTTCTTAATGTCTACTAATATCAAATTAAAAAAAAAAATCAAAGTAACTCTAGGTTACTTTGCTATCCCATAAAGAATCTTTAATTTGGTCACGTATAATGTAAGGCAAACGTGAAGGTATGAATAGCAAGCTATTGCTTTTTTTTTGGCTGCGTTGGGTCTTCATTGCTGCACGTGGGCTTTCTCTAGTTGCGGCGAGCAGGGGCTTCGTTGCAGTGGCTTCTCTTGTTGCGGAGCATGAGCTCTAGACACTCAGGCTCAGTAGTTGTGGCATGTAGGCTCAGCAGTTGTGGCTTGCGGGCTTAGCTGTTCTGCGGCATGTGGGATCTTCCCAGACCAGGGATCGAACCCGTGTCCCCTGCATTGGTAGGCGATTCTTAACCACTGCGCCATGAGGGAAGTCCTGCTATTGCTACTTTAGAGTAGAGAAAAGTAAACAGCATATAAGAAAAGTTGACCGGATTAAAATGAGTAAAATCCAAGTGAAGAGATTAAATGGAAGATTGCAATTTCCTGGGATTATGGAATAAAAAAAAATTTTGGATTTTCCAAAATTAAATTAGGTAAAGTAGTTTTACTGAATCTTAAAAATGATATCTGCAAACTGTCAAAAAAAAAAAAACCCAAGAAACCCGTAACGCTATAGTTATAGAATAAAGCTACTTACTAAAGCAGCAACGTACACTTTGTAGACAGGGTCAGCACAGACCATTGACAAAACGTTGCAGCATGCCTCCACCACATCTCCTGAGACACTGGTCTGGGAAGACCCACTGGCAGCTCCAGCACTCGGGCTGCTCCCGCCGTTGCTCCCGGAATTTCCAGTGCTCTCCCCATTTGCCAACAGCAGAGCCCCGCTAACATCGTGGGAAAGACGTCTGAGAGCCATCTCTCTTACATTCCAGTTTCTAGAAAATAAGCAGCCAACGAGTTCCATTCCAAATACCTATAATCAAACAAACAAAATGAATTCAATGTGAAGAAAAACTGAAGTGTTTTGAATTAAGTATGATTTTTGGTTACTAAAGGAAAATTGGACATTTCTTAAGTCTTCACCATACTATACAATTTTCAAATGTGTCCGTAAGGACATACTCAAGTTTAACTGGTAATTAGCAAAAGTCCTTAACATTTATTAGCTCAAGTAAAACTAAGAGTGAACACCATTAAGATGGATATATATGCATTTCTGTACTCCGGCGCTTACCACAAAACAAAATAAACATATCTGTGAAGAACCTCAAATTTGTATTTGTGTTAAGGCAGTTTACAGAGAAAAAACTGAAGATTAAAAAAAGCCAGATCAAGAAAGGCACTGGGGCAGGTGTTCAAGAGATAAGAGTATTTCTCCTACCAATGATAGTCGTAAGTCAAAGGCTCTTATTTGGTTAACTAGAAAAAATATAATGGAGTGGAAAAATCAAGACTAAACAAAAACACTGTGTTCAGATCAGCAAAGGCTAATGAAATACTTATAATTAAAGTGCATGTCATTATAGTCATCATTATCACATCTGCAAAGCCAGAGAATCCCTAAAGAAAAGAAAGGGTGCATGGTCTTGACATTATGGACCAGTTAGCTAAAAGTAAACTTAATATCTAAGATAATGTATCATTTGAAAAAGTTCTAAATATTAGGGATGAATAAACACATTTTTGGGGAAAATAAATCATGACTTTTTTATGTGTTCTGTTTTAAAGTGATAGTAAAGGAGAATAAATCAATTAGAGTATAGTGAATTTGTTGTATGCCTGGCACTGTTAAACAGCATACCACTAAGTCTTAATTATGTCTTATATGATATTCCTAATTTAAAAAACTAGGAATATATAGCCTAGGCCAACCTAAAGCTTAAGCAAAACAAACCTGAACCACTGCCTTGAAAAAACGGCATCCAATAGCTCAGTATCAAATTGAGAGTTTTCTTGAGGACTCATGAAGGGGCAGGTGAGGGCCTATGTTAAATACCGTTAATGAACTAGACAAAATAAATAATATATTTATTAAGTTTGTAAATTTTATTAGATTCCTATTAGGCTGTTAACATGCTAAGAAAAGAGAATTCAAAAGCTGCAGGACTATAATGGTCACAAAAGAAAAAGGAGATAAATCCTTCTGATGTATAAGCTTAATGAGTTACTGTGTCTGTTAACAAATTTAATAGAATTTACCAGATTATCAAAAACATTTTACTTCACTATAATCTACTGGAGATGTTGTCTGGTTTTGGATTCTACATTTTAAAAAATAATGGACTAAGCAGATAACAACAAAGAAAATCATTAGAATCCAACCAACCAACCGAAATTCCGATTTACTAAGGATGAAAAAGTATTTAAGCAGAAGAGAAAGGAATGGAAACTGTCCTTACAAATAAAAATGACTAATACAAGGTAAATACCACATTCTTTTCTTATTCATCCACTCAGCAATTACTGAGTACCTAACATATGCCATGAGAATATGAATAGGAGAAACTGAGTTTAAATGGCAACAAATAAGAAAAATGACAAATTCTTGGCAGGATTAAACATTGGAGAAACTTAGCATTAAATGGTTCTAGTGTCTATCCTTGAATAACCTTTTATGTCTGTTAGTTTAGAAAGATGTTTCTAGAGATGGGAGCTGAGATTACAAAGAAATTTTGAAGTTTAAGCTCTATAATAAGTGGCAGAGTATTAACATCAAAGGTAAAATTAAAATTTTCAATGGAATACGAGTCATGATGGAGGCAAGCAAAAGTACTTTATTAAATTATAAACAACTGGGGAGACAACTACATTAATTAGTCTATAAATGTTTCTTTGAGAAATGAAGAACAAGAACTACTCACCTGAATCCATGGCTCAGCTAAATCTTTATAAGCAGGAGGGATCTGCTGAGTTCCGTAATGAGTAAGATTAAAATTGCTCTCTTGATTCCTTCGTTGTGATCCAGCCAAGGGATGCTGCTGTGTGGTTTGCTGCTGTGCAGCTCGCAGGGAAGAAGGGGAATCCACAGGGCTTGACAACTCGTGGCTAAATGAAAAATTAACAAAGCTTGCTAAAAATAATTAACAGATTTAAATAACACTTTGGGAGCATTTTTATTAAACATACCCGAATCATTAAGTCATAATTGTTACCTGTAGAAATCATGGGATCTCCACTTAGACCTACAAAGGGGACATATTAAAGGTTCTCTATTTCTTCTACATTCTTCCGCCCCTGAAAAATTATGGAAAAAATACTTAGAAAAGTATAAATGTTTAACATTAAGTATTTATGTAATAATTGTTCATAATAGCTAGTATAGGATTTATATGGAAGGAACCTCAAAACATTATATGTTTACCTAAACGCAGGCAAACACGGAAGGTTAAATTATTCTGATGCTTGTAATTGTTGCAAATGCTATGTAATTAAACATGCTATATATAACATGTACTTTGTTTACTGTTTTTCAAAACATTCTGCCCACTTGATAACCTGGTAATGTTATTCCAAAACTTGCTTTGGCGTTACCCCCTCTGGAAGGCCTGACCAGACCTTCTTCCACCTCCTTCCCTCCATGTGCACCTTCCAGATCAGAACTGTTTCTAATTCTGTGCACGCCTTCCATTACCACGCGTCACACTTTATAACATTTCTTTGCTCATCCCTAAGAGATCCTAAACTCCTACTTGTTGAAAACTTCTTACAGGGCCTAGGTGTACTTCTTTTCTTCTCTCACCAGTGTCGCTGAAGGCCACGTTAAAATCCTAAATGATATAGTTAGCTGATAAGAGTAATAACCACGTTGAGTAAACACAGAGAGAAAAAGAGCCACATACAAATTGACATGCAATGGTGGTGCAGCTTGTTCCTGCAGCCATCTTCACACACTGTAAGACTTTCTTCATCAAGCATGCCCAACAAGCAAATAGGACACATCTGTTCCTCTTCATCTTTTATACTATAAAGAAGGGGAAACAAAAGCATTAACCACAAAAGAATGTAACAGAATTAATGCCATATGCTAAAAACAATTGTGGCTTCTTTAGACTATGAAAAAATTAATTAGAAATTCTTGTTTAGGAGCGTCTTGTATATGAACTATTTGAGAAATATTTCTCTTATTAATATACAGTAATTTCAAATCAGACTCATACCACCATGTATTTATAGGTTGTGGATATGGTTTAACCTTTCCTTGCTATGAATATAATTCAACCTATGAACTACAATCTTAGAGAGATATGTATCCCCAAAATTCTGTTATTGTACCTTTTGAATAAACAAACTGCTATAAGATTTGACTATGTACAAACATACTACATGCCAACAGTTTCAAGATTTCAAGTATTAGAAGGACTGTAGAGCTCATCTATTCCACATCCTTAAGTATGAAGACACATCTCAGACAATTTTGGTGCGTGTGTAGTCCAACTTTCCTAGAAACGAGTATGTCACATTTTTAATGCACACAACCTTTCAACTAGACTTCTAGGAAATAAAGAGACAGAAAATAAAGATGTATGTGTGAGAATGTTCACTGCAGAACTATTTAGCATAAGGAAAAAAATCAACCAAAGGAACATCAAAAGAAGGTTAAAAAAATGGTACACCCAGACACTATGAAGCCTTTGAAAAGGATGAGAGATCCATAAATGATGACAAAGAAAAATATCTATAACATACCATATGGTGAAAAAAAGCAGATAACATGACAGAATTCAAACTTGTATAGAATGGTTCCATTTATGGCAAAATTGTAACTTTATTATGTGTATCTGAATTATATTGTATATATTTGACTATTCCTATTACATACAAAGTGAATATAAAATCAGTAAGAAAAATATTAACAACTCAACAGTGAAACGAGCAAAGAAGATAAAAAGGCAGTTGAAATAAAAAAGACCAATAGCCAATAAATGTGAAAAGAGAAGTACAAAATACATGTTAAATTAATAAAGCTCTATCTTATTTTATTTGTCTTTGTGGGGGGAATGGGATAATCTGATTGACAAAAATTAAGTAGGTTGATAATGGCATAGGAAGACAGGCTCTCATATACACTACTGGTGGGAGTAAAAAAAAACCCTGAAATTTTCAGAAAGGAATTTGCTAGTATTTCTTAAAATACTAAATGTATATATCCATGACCTAAAAAAACCTATTTTCTAGAATTCTATCCTTCAGAAATATTTTATGTAAACAAAAAAATATAAAATTTATTGCATTTAATAGGCCAACAAAAAATTAGAGGTGTACTCAATGTCCATTAATTATGGCAAGGGCAAAATATATTGTGTCATATCCATACAATCTTATATAGCTGAAGTAGTGTGTATTTTTTGTATTGAGGAAAATGTTCTTGATATATAAAGTAAAAATTGTTTTTAAATTTAAAAAGCAAGTTGCAGATCAAAATATATGTCATGACTATATTACTTAACAGTAGGAAAGATGAGAGAAGTATTGGGGTGTGTGTGTGTCTGCATACCCATAGAATGCAGAGAAGAGTTTTATATTCCTTGCTTTATATAATTTTAAAAGATGTATTAAAAACTGTTAACAGTAGTCATTTTGTGTGCAGCCCAGACTGGGGGGGGGGTGGTTTGTTTCTGTTTTACAAATTTTTGTTTGAACCTTCATGATGTGATGAATAGCTTTTAAAATCAGTAACAATATTTCCATTACAACATAAAGACAAGATTCTGGGGTATTCTGGGGTATTATAAGTAAGCTGCCCAAGATCACAGAACAGTTCGTGGCAAATCTATCATTTGGCTTTAATTTGAGGAGAATATCCCATAACCTACTTAGCCCCACAAATTCGTGTTTCTACTAAGCTCAGGCTTTCCCCTGGGCTCAATATTACACTTCTACTATCTTAAGCTATAATTCCTGAAAAACAGGTCTAAGTGACTGACAGCAAATGACAGTTCCCCAAAAAACTTCCCTGAAAGCTGAACAAATGTCATCAATGTCACGATGTGTGATTCCTGAGCTGAAGCACACTTACTAGTCTCTCTCCCTCCCAGTTATCTATCCTGTCTCTATCTCTTTTCATAATTATGGAGCTATGAGGAGGGGGGAAAAGCTATTAAAATATGCATGTATTAATGACAAAAATTAACGAAAACACTGCAGAAATGATTTACACGACAATCTATAATAAAAATACTAATGGCAAAGATGACGCAAGATCAAATAATTTTTCAAATAATTACACCAAAATTAGCTTATTCAAAAGACTTAAATACAGGAAAAATAAAGTTCCACAATTTAGTCAAATTGCAAGTGCAACTTATTTCTTAAATGCTTTTCTGACTTAAAAATATTCCATTCTGCGGTATTTTCTGCCTTTTTTCCTTCCAAGTACATATTTTGTAAACATTATTCAGATCATTTATCTATATACATGTACAATTTCATGTTCTTAAGAGATTTATCGTAAAAATTCTACTTATTAAACTCTTCAAGTGGTGGCATAATTTTTCATTGATTAGACAGATCCTAACTTCTTAAGCACCCACTTATTGCTGGATATTTGAGTTGTTTCCACATTTTAAGAAACCGTCAGAAACATCTTTGTGCCCTCTTTTTTGACATTTCAGATTTTCTTTCTAACAGTTTCTTCAGAAGTAAAATCACTTGAATAGAGAGCAGGGATTAGCGAACTAAAGGGGGATCAAATTAGTCAAGCTTCTGTAAATAAAGTTTTATTGGAACACAGCCACACCAATTCATTCACATATTGTCTACGGCTACTTCAGCTACAAGGGCAGAGCTGAATAGTTGTGACAGAGACCCAATGACCCTCAAAGCCCAAAGTATTTAAAGCATAAAAATGTCACCTGTCATAACACCACCCATTAATAACCATTAAAATTTTTATTCATTTCAGTATTTATGCACCTATAATACCTTTTATATATAAAAAATGGGTTCATGCATGACAGTATTATAATCTGGATTTTATTTCATGCCACTCAGTATTCTTCAAAAGCATAATTCTAATGGCTGCATGAAATATTCATAATATGGGTATATTTTAACCATTCATTTGCTGGATATTTAAGTTGTTCCCAATTTTTCACCATAGTACTGTGAGAAACAGCCATATATGTTAAGTCTTGTACATTTCTCAAATTAAAATTTTTTTCTTAAAAAAAAAATACATTTACTGGATCAATGACTATAAACGTTTTAAAAAGTCACATTATTTTTTTCCAGAAAGGCTATACCACTTTACATACAGTAAAGCATCTTATAAGAACTGAACTGTCACATTACAAAGGATCTACTAATTCTGTAAATAAATCTGATATATATATATGTATTTTTTTAAAATGAGCATTTCCTTAGTTATTAGGTGGCCTGAACAGTTTTCATATGTTTGTCAGCACCTTGAAATTCTTCTTTTGTGAAAATTCTCTTCATGTCCTTTGCCCATTTATGTACTGGACCACAGGTTTCTGTTTGCAGCTTTTATTTTGTTGGTAAGGTTTTGTTAATTATTTTTTATATGCATACTCAGTCTGTCCCAATTCTGTTTTTCATTGTTTCTTATATACCATTTAAAATTAATATACTGCAATAAGATCTCCAGATAAATTTTCTTTTTATTAATTTTAGTCTTAAAATATTTATTTTAGACATAAAAATTTGTGATTACATGAAACAACCTACTTACTACACAGTATAATCTTAGGAAGATTACAACTTCTTTGGTTTCCCCCCTTGGATACAAAAAATTCAAATGAATCAATAAAACCCCCAAATTATGGCCAGCCCATATTTAAAGGGTACTTTTTTTCATCTTAGAGAGAGACACTTTCTATTTTAACTTCGGCCACCTGGTTTTAGGCAGTTATTATTTTTTTCCAAAATAAAAAGCTACAAGAATATCAATCAAAAGGAGAAAGGCTCTAGAAGTTTGGGTAAGGAAGCTTGAGAAGTAAAGCTAATTTTTTCATTTATTTAGAAGAGATAACAGGTAAGAGAAAGAGCCCTGAACTAGAAATCAGGATACTCAGGTTCCAGTTCTGCCTTTGTTCAAATGACCTCTTCTGGCTTTATTTATCACTGAACCATGTAAACTGGAAAATCTCTAATGTCCAAAAAAACTCATAAAACTCTCATTCTAAAATCAATTCATTTAATAAAAAATAATAAAATTCAAACATTTACTTTTTCCATAGATGAAAAAACTTCTCTCTCAATTCTTTACCTCGTCATGCCCTTGTCCTGATATCATCACTTTCTATTCCTCATGAATTCTGAAGTAGTTACAATACTTAAAAGATTGATGGGATGAGAATGAGACATAAAAGCACTCAGACCAGTGCTTCTCAGACTGAGGTTCCTGGGAACACACAGGCAGTGCCCTCCTACGAGAAGCAGCACTCCTTTCTGGAGTAATTTTTAAGAACCTCATTTTTTCATTAAAGCAAAGAAATCTTGGAAAAGAAAGAAAACTGACATGACTTTTTATGATAATACTCTTAATTTTTTCACACCTGTCATATTGGGCTACATCTCAGATCCTTCAGGGTTATGAGTTTATTCTTATCAGCAACTAGGCAATAGAAAAGTCTGAGAAGCACTGCAGATTTTAATTAACAACTATGATTAACAGCTACTGTATCTCTTAATTGCAACTGATTAGTCTCTTTGTTCAGAAGAGCCTGCTTATGTTCTCCCATGTAAAACAGGCTGTAATGAGGATTCCCTGAGAGTATCTGTGAGAGAAGTAGTGATGTCATGAAATTTAAACATCCTATATTTCAAAGTGATTCTGGATAACCACTTTGCCTTGTACATAATTTATTTATATCAAAAAATTATAGACATATTCTTTGTATAATGCCTCAGGTTCATTATCTGCAGAAGTGATAAAACCTACCTAATGAGACCAACATATTAGGTGCTTGGCACAAAGTAATGATTGATAAACAGTAGCCACTTATTTTATACCTGCCACCTGATTTTTCTTGTGAAATGGACATTATATTCTGATATTTAAGGTGCCATTTTCAACACTGTAGTTTTCAGGACAAAATATCCAAATATATATACTTAGATGACCTTTACTATTTTTTACCCTTGATTTTACCTTGAAAGCCAAGATTCAATAATTAAATCATTTTAGAGCAACTTAACAAGTATATATATAAAAATTATCCCTAAAATTAAAAAGTAACACTGGATTAATGCTTTTAATTCCTTAAAAAGTACTAACCTGTTTTCTGAACTAGATGTAGACGTGCTAGATGATGACAATGTATGAGAATTTGACATGCGTGAAACAAACTTCTGGATGGTGTTACGAGATGGAGCTTTGATCCTTGAGCTACGCCTACTGTGATATTTCTGGAACAAACTCTCAACCTAACATTGAAAAAAGACAGTTACAATGACATTTGTGCCATAATATACATATGAAGAGTTCTAGAGATTGAATTATTTGCCTTTTATTTTGTAAGTTTTTCACAAAGCCAATTTAAGGGCTTCAAAAATAAGAATATATATAGCTTACTAAGGATAGTATTTTTACAGCAGGTCAGTGTTTACTTTTTTTTAGTCTAGAAGAAAAAACTACTTTGTCAATAGATTATAAGAGAATTATTTACAAACATCAAGTAATCCTTACATACCTTCACACCTTTAAAATGACCACTATTGAAAGCTCATGGAAAAATGTCAGGAATATCATAAAAATCTGTTGACAATTTTACTGTAAAGCATTTATTAAAAAATTACCTCAAAATTCTTTAAAGTTTTTCTCCATAACATTGGGTCTGAAGGTTCTAGCTGAAACACTCGGAGCATAACAAATAGTAGATGAATACAAAATGTTCCACGCCCACAGCTGCAGTTCTAAAGAGTTTAAAAAAAACACAAACCTATAGTTTAATAAATCTGTGTTCTATTAAACTCCTAAGTTGATCACTTTTACATATTTCCAAGTTTATTATACTAAACTTTCTATAATTTGCTTCATTATCCTTATATAATAAGATATATAAGGATATGCAAGAAAAGCCTACAGCTATCTCCATGAATTAATCTCTTATTTTTGGTTTATTAAAAAGACCAAATTTGTATTCTGAAGTATGTTAAATCATAGTAAAACCCTTCCTAAACACATTAAATAAAAGTGTTTATTAGTTCCCAAAATATAATTTGAATTCTCTTTAGTTTACTAAAGAGAATTACACAACTGATCTAAATTTAAGAATGTTACAGTGCATAGAGTTAGTACCAGATCCTAATAAAATGTAAAATGGTGACAATTCCTACCTGAGGCCCAATAAACACCCGGTATTTATTGTCTGGGCTGTCTCCTCCAATCAGGAAGGAGTTGGGCCCTATTTGCTGCAGTAAGTACAGCCTGGCCCGCATCACTTTGTTTACACGGCGGTTTGTTTCCTCAGGGCTGTATGGTGAGAAGCCATCTGGTGAAGGGGCTCTTCGAGGTGGTGTGATTCTCCCGCTCTGAAACTTCACAACATTTAAAAATTAGGGGACTTCCCTGGTGGCACAGTGGTTAAGAATCCACCTGCCAATGCAGGGGACACGGGTTCGAGCCCTGGTCCGGGAAGATCCCACATGCCGCAGAGCAACTAAGCCCGTGCACCACAACTACTGAGCCTGAGCTCTAGAGCTCGCGAGCCGCAACTACTGAGCCCACGTGCCACAACTACTGAAGCCCGCGTGCCTAGAGCCTGTGCTTCGCAACAAGAGAAGCCACCGCAATGAGAGGCCTGCGCACCGCAAACAAGAGTAGCCCCCGCTGGCCGCAACTAGAGAAAACCCACACACAGCAACAAAGACCCAATGCAGCCAAAAATAAAATAAAATAAATAAATTTTTTTAAAAATTAAGAAATGCTTTAAAAAAATAAAAATAAAAATTAGGTAAATTGCTCACTTCTCCATTAGAAAAAAGTTAAAAAGGTCATAGCAGACACCATTTTCATATGCTGAAAAAAATGCCTCAATATATAATATGATGGGACAAAATGTATTTTGCAAATGCATTTGTCTGACATACTCGTTATGAGTAAACTTCTAAAATCTGTCATCCCTATAACTAATAATAAATCTTTGGCCGAGAGAGACAACCATGTGGTAATTTTACGAATTACTGTGTAAGTATTTGACTTCTTTGAAAAGTATTATGTAAATCAAAATAAAAAGCACAGAAAATTCGTCTTATAAGCAGGTAAAATGATTTGTTTCTAGTGATAAAAATTAAGCATCCAATTTCCTGGCTTCCACTTAAGGGATTACTAAATGCTCTTTTGTGACTGGTAATTTACAAACAGCTCCATGGAATTCCCCCGATGGTACACTCTGTAGAGAACTAGTGGCAAGTGACTCTTCCCAGATTAAGACATCTCACTGGAGGCTGATAAAAACTCTCCTGTGGTGAGGGTGATATATGTCGCTCTCACTCCACTTCACTGATTCCCCTAGAACTTGGTCTTTCCATCAGTGCCCAGTGGAAATTCTAGTTCTTTTTGATGCCTAACTAAATAGTTAAAAGGTAATAAAAGTTGGCGAGAAAATGAAGCAATTAGAAGCTTCATACAGTGCTGGTGGGAATGTAAAATGGTGTAGCTGCTTTGTGAAACATATGATCCAGCAATCCCACTCCTAGGTATATACCCAAGAAAAATGAAAAGATATGTCCACACAAAAATGTGTACAGAAATGTTCACAGTAGCATTATTCATAACAGCCAGAAGTGGAAACAAAATGCCCATCAACTGATAAGTGAATAAACAAAATATGTATATCCATACAATAGAATATTATTCTACAATTAAAAATGAATGGAGTTATACCATAGATGAACCTTGAAAACATGATGCTAAGTGCAAAAAACCAGTCACAAAAGACCATACATATTATATGATTCCATTTATATAAAATGTCCAGAATAGGCAAATTATATATAGTCAGAAAGTAGATTAGTGGTTGCCTAGGGCTGGGGAGAGACTGCTAATTAGCCTGGGGTTTCTTGTTGGGGTGGTGAAAGTGTTTTAAAATTTATTGTAGTGATGGCTACAACTATGTGAATATACCAAAACTCAATGAACGGTACAATTTAAACAGGTGAATTGTACATTATATGAATTATATCTTAATAAAACCATAATTTTTTAATAGGCAATTACTAAAAAGTAAAACAAAACCAAAAACAAGTACACATGCATCTGCTATTAGACTTGCTAAGTATTCGGACTATGGATATGCTCAAAGATGTGCAAAATGATGTATGCCTAAAAAATATTTTTGCAGCATTGTTTTTAGTAATGGAAGTTAAGAAGGAATATAAATGTCCATTAGTATGTAGTTCACCAAATAAGCCATGATTTATCCAGATAATGAAATGTTAGGTAGCTGTTATAAAGAATGAGGAAGTAACTTTGTCTAGCACATCCCAAAATAGGTGTAGGGCGAGGGGAGACACAATTCTGTATTTACTTGTGGTAGACTTTTTACTTTGATGGCCCCATGAACCACACCTCCCAGTATTTACACCCTTCTGTAGTCCTCTATCACGTTGATTCTGGATTTGGGCATGTAACTGGCTTTGGGCAATAAGGCATTAGTAAACATGATGCAAGTGGTGGCTTGATAAGAGCTTCCACGCTGAGATTTGCCCTCTTGAATCACTTTTTTTTTTTTGGACCTAGAAATTTATTGTCTCATAGTTCCAGAGGCTTGAAGTCCAAGATCAAGGTGCTGGCAGGGTTGGTTCCTTCTGAGGGTTGTGAGAGAGAATCTGTTCCATGTGCTTTCCTAGCTTGAAACACTTGTTGCAACCCAATTTCCATACTGTAAGAAAGAGATGCCAACAGCCCCCAACTGTTCGAAGTGAAGCACCAGATAAGTGAGTGAAGAAGCAGTCTTGGATATTCCAGCTTCTGCAGATGCCATGGGGAGCAGACATAAGTCACTCCTGCTGAGCCCTGCCCAATTTGTAGATTCATGAGCTAATAAATGATCCTGTTTTAAGCAGCTAATTTAAAGGTGTGTCCACATAAAGCCAATAAATACTATTGAGAATTTTGGGCTTCACTGTAAAAATTTTTACTTAAAATTTACTTTTTGAAGTATTTATATGCTTTAACAACCTCAGATGTGAGGAAAACCAAATCTCCCCTTGTGGTCACTATATCTCAGTCATTTTGCCATTCACTCATTTGTTCTTCAAGGTTAGAAAGTTTAACTTGCTTTCTGCCAGTGGAAGTCTGTCTGTCTCTCTCAGTGGGTTAGCACCTATCTTTTTAAAAGTCTCTTTGATGTCTGGCTCAATACAGAAGACACCTACATTCTCATCTATGCTTCTGCATTCAATCTGCTGTGATACGGTGTTTTAGTTAAAGTACATGAAGAAAATCCGGCCTCACACAGATACGTATTTGGAAAATCCTTTTCAAATAATGATGAATATTCTTCTTTGATACTACATCAAAGGAGTGGTTTCCTTAAAGGAGGCTGTATTGTGGAATCTGAAACCACATAAACAAATTTTTCCTACTGTTACATTAAAATCTAGATGGTTTATTTTATATACTTGGAATGGATCATTTACTAAAGAATGATTTTGTTTCATCATTCACTGGTCATATGGAAAATTCTGGTTCACTAAGTTATGCAGATCTTCTAAAAGTTCATACATTTCATTGTGCAATATACAAAAAAAAAATCACATTTGATAATATCACTGGCCTATAGAAAAGTCTAAGTATTAGGAAGCTTTCAAGCTTACAGTGGTGGATATGAGTTTTCCAAAACTCTTAATTTTTGCTTGAAATCTCAAATTTTACCACTAGTGAAGAAACATATCAGTTGTTTTCCTTGAAGTGAGTCTTACTTAATTCTTCTTAAGGAAAATGTTTGCCATATACCCAAGTGAAGAATACAGTTTCTACTGTCATAGCTTTAATTCAGGCAAATTCACCAGCAGTTTTACCCACCACTGTAAATGTCAATGCAGTGAAAGAGGCAAATAACATCTCAGTTTTATTACAAAATTAGTTTTGACCTAATGGAGCCACAGGAATCATCTCAGGGCAGGTTCCCCCAAGCAAGGGTCTGTGGGCCATACTTTGGGAATTGTTGCTCTAATAGACAGCTAGCCAATCTTTTCCGTGTTATAAATAAGTTTAAAGATTGTAGAAACTTAACATATTTGCTAAAGCATTAACTTACAGGCACCGGGGAAACTTTTTTTCTCCTTACTCCTGGAGATTCAGATTTCACTGTGCGACCTGATGGGGAGCTGCCAGGGGAAGGACTGCGTCGGCCTTTGGGAGCTGAGGAAGCAGCGCTTGCCTGGCCCTCTCCTTGAGACTCAGCTGCCAAGGTATTAATTTCAGATCCGTCTCCTTTAATAGGGACTGGTTTTACCACCTAAATTAAAATGCCAATATTTTTATTACTTAAAACATAAAAAAAATAAGTAAATTTGAACATCAGACTAAGGCATGAGCTCAGTGAGTTTTTTACTATGCAGTATTATACAAATACAACAGACAATATATCAACTTCTCTTTATTATTACTTTAAGCCATAAATGAAGACTATTTTTTACCCACACAGATTTTAGTCATTTAGGCTTTATCAACTAAATGTTGATAATACATAATATATTTTAAAATGTTGTCATACATGATTTTAGAAGATTTGGAATTAAGATCCTTAGATCCTACCTTAGAGATAAAACATCAAAATAAAATTGGAAAAATTGCTTTTCTTTTTTAAGTACAATGTAAATCTCTAATTAAAGGATTTTAGATACTGACATTAGAGGGCAGTGTTGCTTTAAGCATTACCTCTCCCACTCAATCAAAGGGATTAGTTCTTAGAACAGTTTAAATTGCTTAATGAGAATAGTTTTAGCTATGTTTTGTTCAAGTGTCTAGAAAATATCAAGGCAAATAAAACCACTGCATTTAAAATGAAGAAGGAAAAAAAAGCTTACAAGAGGATCTATTTATGCTTAATTTTTCATTTCCTCCTATGCTTTCTTCCTTATTAGCAGGTAACCCACAGTCACTCACCACAGGGCCTCTCCTGTTTCTCCTTTCCAGCCATTCGTGCTTCCAGGCTGGCATACAGGTTGCCTTCAGTTTCTCCCTAATCATTCGTTCTTCTGGGCGATCGTCCATCTTGTGCAACCCCTTGAGAGTTTCTTTATTCTCCATCTCACGCCTAAAATGGAAGGAGAATGAGATTTATATATGAAAAAAAATTTCCAAGAACAAACAGAACAATACGGTTCTATTTCATACTTTCAATGGACATGTAACTAAAAAGATAACTGCTAAAACCCCCAAATGATTTAAGCAAGATATGAAAATATCATTGTGAATCACACTCTATTGTTGAAATTATAACATGGATAGTGTTGAACGTTGCCTGATAACATGAGTTTAATAATATTAGCCTTTAACAAGAAAGGTTCTGGGCTTCCCTGGTGGCGCAGTGGTTAAGAATCCACCTGCCAAAGCAGGGGACACGGGTTCGAGCCCTGGTCCGGGAAGATCCCACATGCCGCAGAGCAACTAATCCCGTGCGCCACAACTACTGAGCCTGCACTCTAGAGCCCGCGAGCCACAACTACTGAGCCTGCATGCTACAACTACTGAAGCCCGTGCGCCTAGAGCCCGTGCTCTGCAACAAGCACCACAATGAGAAGCCCACGCACCACAACAAAGAGTAGCCCCGCTCACCACAACTAGAGAAAGCCTGCACGCAGCAACGAAGACCCAACACAGCCGTAAATAAATAAATAAATTTATAAAAAAAAAAAAAAAAAGAAAGGTTCTATTTAGAAGGTGCAGGCTTACTAGTAATATTAATGCAGACCTTTGTTTCTAGGTAGTTAATAAAAAGCATCCTAAGACATTAAGCACTGCATTAACAAATACATTCATGAAAACTGCACTGTTTCTAATTACACCATTCTAACATACTCAAGTATATAACAGACAAATATTTAGAAGAGTATTTTACTACTGTTTATCCCAGGAATTCCAACAATTTAAGTCAATATAGATAAAATCTGGTGGATATGCTCCTTTGCTGAAATCAGCTAAATATTTAATAAGCTAAGTGAAACCTAACCACATCTTCTGTGATCCCACAATATTTTTTCAACACCTCAATGATTAAATTTGTTTTCTCAGAACATGATATAGTACTTGGGGTACTCCATATATAAATAGTAAAAATTACCTGGTACAAACATTTTGACCTTTACTCCATAATATATTGTGGGGTTAACCTGCAAGCTGGTAACTTTTGAGAACTATTTCTACAAAGCCTAATAGGTAAAACATCCACTAACTTCAAAATACACTCATATCCATACATGGATATATGCAACACACAATATATACAGGCATGGGTTTTAAAACTGGTTCATAAGGAAAGAGTTAAAGCAATTGCATTCTGGGAGAAGTAACAATTTAAAAAATACTAAGCTAACTTCAGTAACTATTTTGGAAATTCTGTAAAGCTACAGAATAGTTATTTTTTTACACTGATAGGAAAAGGAAATACTCAAGGAAATACCAGAGATGATAACTGCAAGCTTACCAAAAAGTCAAATTTAAACTCCTCTAGGAATTTTCCAGCTAATCATAACTATAAAGGAGCAGTATTTGCAAAGAACCAGCAAAAAAAAAAAACCAAAACAAAAAACCCCCCAAAAAACAAGACAAAAAAAACCTACTTAAAACTAAATATGCACTAGAAAGAAAATAACAGTTAACTGGTTTTACTTAAGTATCGACACTGTGAGGGGAGTGAAAACCAGTATGTTAAACACCTCTGTGCCAGAGACTGGCCTAGATATCTTTAGTAATGCAAAGAACACTAACATTTGAAACTTGCAAAGGGGCATTAAGACCGTATAGTAAAATATTTCCACCACGCAGGTACAAAAACTGTCACAAAGAAAGAGGCAATATGGGAGGGAGGGAGGGAAGAAGGAAGGGAGGGAACGAGGGAAGAAGTTGATTTTATTATTTACTTATAAGTGTTTGGCTGTTTTTCCTTCCCTGAATATATCATGAAGTGTAAATGTTAGGGGTGGGTCAGAGGAAAAGGGAGGGATGAGAGGCTAAGGAAGGGAGGGAGGAAAGGGAAGGGAAAAAGTAAGGGAGAGGGAAAGAAGGTGGGGAGGGTAGAGAGAGAGAAATACTTTCTCAAAAATTCATCCTGCTCAGTCAATACTTACCCAGGGAAGCTCAGATTTATAGGCAATCAAATTCATGGGCTGATTGCATACTAAAAATTCACTTACAACTCTGGTTTGAAAAGCACTTTCCCCCCTGTAACAATGTTGCAAGGCATGGCTTAGGTTCCCAGGCTAGTAAATCCTACTGTAGAACTGCAGTGCATTTTTACACCAGATGGTGCAGCACTCCCTGACAAAGATGCTTATCTTTCCCCTGCTCCTAGATGTCTCTCGTCCCCCAAATTTGTTTTATGAGCTTCTCTTCTCAATTCTGTATTTTCAGTGTCTTTTCCCTAGTACCCGCTCAAACACACAGAGAACTCTCCTTATCTAAACAAATCTTCCTGGATGATGTGGCTTCCTTAAAGTCAGTATGATTTTCCTCTTTCCTTTCCAGTTGTTTTCAAAATACTATAATCTTTCAAACCAATTTCTTATTATAAATAATAGAGGATAAACATACTAGTAGCTCAACTTCTGCACACATCTAAGATTATTTCTTTAGAATAAATGCCCTGAAATGGAATTGCTGGGTCCAAATGTACACAAATTAAGACTTCAGATAATACTGACAAATTATTTTCAAGAAAACAGATCTTCCATTCAAAATGCCCAGGTCAAGTTGCCAACTTAGTTGGTCTGAACTAGCAACAGCTTCTTCACTTTGAATCTTACTCCAATCCAGGCTTCACAGAGCAGCCAAGGTCACCTCCCCCATTAAAACCCTCTGGTGGCTTCCCCCTGGGCTTAGACTAAAATCTAAAATGTTATGGCCTGTGAGGCCCCGCATCATCCAGTCTTACCTCAACTGAAGTCACCTGGACCGCCCACCCCCTTCTGTTGTTTCTTTCACTGCCTGGCTCCAACATCTTTCCTGCTTGGGTTTTTTGCACAGGCTGTTTCTTACTTGTCTACTTTTTACCTTGTTCATTTCTACCCACTCTTTGGCTTTTCTTCAACTCCTTACAGACCTTCCCAATCTCAAATTAGGAATCTCGAGTTCCACTCTTTCACAGCTCCGTACTTTTGCTTTAAAGTGCTCACTGCAATTTGCAAACCTGTAAACCACCGCACCCCCCCAAAATGTAAGCTCCACAAAGGCAGGGAACAGTGAGTCTTCCATCCGCGGCTATACAACCAACATCTAACAATGTGTGGCTTACAATAGGTATTAAAACAAATATTAAATGAATGATCATTTACTAACATCTTTGGCAGCTCTAAGGATCTTCCTAGTTTTAAAATTTAATGATTATTCATGTTATTTAATCTTTTCACAGTCCTGTATTTAATTAAGACTCAGTTTATAATTTAGATCTTATTCAGTAGAACAATTTTTGTTGTTCCTAAATTGATCTGCAAATATAAACCTAAGTGTTTTTTCTAATGTCTTCATAAGTAATAATTATATATCATTAATTCTAAAATGTGTATTTTTTCACATTAAAAAAAAAAAATTCACCCCACCTAAGGAAGGCAGCTAGGACCCTCAGCATGTCCTCCTGGAGCCCCAGCTCTTCCGAGCCTGCCATGGGGGCCCCTGGTCCCGGGCCCCATTGCCACCTCCTCCACTAAACTTGTATAAACTTTCCTTTCTTAGTTCAACTTTCCCATGCCTGTGCCTCACATTTTAATATCGCTGAAATCTGAATGCCTCTTAGAATCAAATGCTGTTATAATTTAATGGACAGGGTTTTAAAAATTTCTTCATGGTATAGAAAATAATGGTACAATTTATAACCAATGGAATCTTAGATTCAATGACATATACAGTAAATTCTATTCTACTTGCCAGGAAAAAAAAAAAAATCATACCTACTTAGCTTCAAAACTGGGAAGAAAAACAAGTTTTTCTTACATACTTATCGTTTTGTTATAACCTTAACATATAGTCTTCACAGATCAGACATAAACAGGGTTTTTATTTTTACCAGCTATGTGTATATGTCTGCATGTATATAGCAGTGATTAGTCATCTTATCCAATTAATATCATAGCTATAGCAGGAAAGTTTTGGTTTTTTTTTTAAACACAAACTAATCTAAACAGATAGTTGCAAAATCACTGTGAGATTAGAGGGCCTCTAATCCATTTTGGTTAAACATGAATAAGAGAGTTATTCTTGCCCTATCTATTACCTAGAACCATACTTCTTATTTTAACTAAAATAGTAGCTTGTATATTTCTGTTTTTAGCAAAACATACATATTTTGAGAAACTACTTTGAAGAGCTAATAAAATTTAATTTTATTCAGATAACTATGAGAAACTTAACATTGTTACAGATTAAGCTTTATCCTCCTTTCCTATTTATTTAGAAAACATGAGGTTTCTTGCTTTTTTTGGTTTCTAAACATTCCTCAGAATGAATTTGTGATTGACCTAGAGCTTCAAAAAACCTTTTCCCCTGAGGTTAGGTTTCTAGTTTAGACTCTTTCTAGACTTACAGAATTTACCTGCTATAAAACGAGACGCTTCAATGGCCCCTTCTCAATGAAGCCACTCAGTCCTGCCTTTATCTGACCCACTGTGGTACCAGCCATTGTTGATTAGACTGCCACTCTTGTAGCTCTCCCCCACCTGTTTTCTAGGAGATGATTTTTCCCTAGTTCTGTTTCTAACACTCTGACTAACCTCACTGGTATCATATACTAGACCCTCTTCCTGGAACCCCATAAATGCCAACCATTGCCCTCTTCTCACAGCACTAAAATACTCTCTTCTTAAGCACACCAAGATATTTCACATCTCTCTGTCTTTGCAGATGATTTATATCCTGAAAGGAATACGCCTTTTGTCATCTCATATGCCTTCAGTAAAGAATTTCCTACCACCATTCTACAGCAGTTAGCCATTCCCTCCCCGTATGCTAGTATTAATTATCATACAGCATAAACTCAAGTATTTGTTTAAATATCTGCTTCCCTCACCACACTGGGAGCTCTTCTGGGACAGGTTGCCACATCTTATTCATTCTTCTATCATCAGTGCCAAATGTCCTGGACAGGCCACAAAAGGCACCCTACAAGAAGCCAGAGGGCCTATCCAGCCATAGCCAATTCCTCTTCCCAGGGTGGTGTCTGACACCCGGGGCACCATGCTTTATATATTTGAACCCATCCTGCAGTCCACAGCTGGCTGGTGTAAGAATGTGCCCTGATCCAAACACCCTCTACGCTGGATGGTGCTATACATCTTAACCAGACCTTCTCTCTATGGGAGTTTGAGTACAAGATACATGGAGAGTGTCATGGCAGGAAGAATGGCATCAAAATAGAGAAAAAGAGCAAAGTAGTAAATAGGAGCAATGAGACAGAAATAAGGCAGAAGAGAGAGAAATCAGTCAGAAGGAAGATGTAGTTAGAGACAGGGAGAAGGGAATAAGCAATAAAATAAACGTAAGAGTTGTACCTGGGTCCCCTGTCCATGATGTCAACCAACTGGAGCTATTTTATATATACCTCCCCAGGTGGTGAATCATCATGTTCTCCAGAGGCCACATGTATGCGGAGAAACTTCACGGGTCCTTTATTTTGCACTGAAATAAACCCTAACATGTCTCTCTTCCCTGCAACCCCGAAGAGCCGGATGAAAACACTAACTCAGCACATTCCCTGGCACACAGAGGACATTCGATAAACACTGAAAAACAGAATCCTACAAGTTTACTATAATTTCTTTAAGGTATTTCTTAAATGGTTCATCTTTAGCATGAAAATATAATATTAGTCAACAACTAGTGATCGGAGAAGTAACTGCCAGACTTACGTCATAACAGAAAAAGTGAATGTTATGTGTCAGGCAAGGTGTTAGGTGCTTTACGAGTATTAACTCACTTCATCTTCTCGACAACCCTATCAGGTCTTTACCATCTGAGGTCTGGAGAGGCTGGGTTACAAGCCCAGGGTCACACAGTTTTAAGTGGTAGGAACAGGCTTCAAACCCCACTCGATCTGACTCTGAAGCCTGTGCTCTTCACTGGTCTAGCAGGTCACTGTCAAATCTGATTTTGTTTTTACAGCGAGTCAGCATCAGATATCTAAGTTGATATCTACTTGATGAGGATTCAAAGAAGTTTAAACAAGTTTTTTAAATGATGACTTTCGTTATAAGAATTATAGAAGCACATTAATTTTATTCATTAGTAGAGTACGTCACTGTAATAGGAGTAACAAAGACTATAATGATTATATGAAACCTTTCTGGAAATTAATGGGGTTTAACCTTAGTATACATAGAGATTTCCAGAACAGTTTAGATTATGGATAACTTTATTTAGAGAGAATCTCAATTCTCTCAGTGTCCAAGCAATCTCAAAGAACCCTGGAAAATGCACTGAATTATTTGGGACAGGCACAGTTCAGAGCCACCCAACTGAGGTCTGCTTGTGAAGTTATCTTAGCAGCAGGAATTCACATACTAAAACCCACAAGCTTTGTTACCAAGAGGAGAGAGAGCAAGGGAGGAACTATCTCCCAAAACAAAACTAGACCACTCTGGGACCCTTAAAATTTAAGTTGCCAGGCAAAAGGCAAAAGAAGGAATGACTTCGGAAAGGATGACGAGAATGTGGTGAAGCATAAAGGCTAACAACAGAGGCTAACCATCCCTTACCATCGACAGGGCACTGTCTAACAGTGGGTCATCTCAGTCAATTCTCATGAGAATGGGACGCTTAACTATCCCACTGGCAGATAAGAAAAAAAGCAGGGAGGTTATGTGTCCAAGGTGATAAAGTCTGTATGTGAAAAATACCGGATTTAACTCGGATATGAATGATTTCCAGGGCAAAAGCAAACTTAGTATTTATAAGTGCTTAAAATTCATACACCTAGATCTGAGGCCAAAAAATCTGTATCTCAGTGATGGAACAACTCTGTTTTTCCTTAAGATAATTTCTCCAGAGATATATTGTCATTGGCAACTGTTGGCCTTTTCCCTCTTCTGAACAAGAAGGATTAGATAAAATCATTGGTAAGGCCAACCCTTCCATCTTTATGTAATGCAACATTTACAACATGTCTAATTTTACATAAGAAATAATATATAAAAGTGGCTCACATTATGAAAATTAGTCCCCAGAAGATTTCATTCCAGGCTGTGCTCGGTAATGTTTGGCCCTAAGAACTAAAGATGGCACAACTCCTATTTATTTATACCAAGAAACAGGCAACTACTTTTTTTTCCCCTCAGTACAGAGTAAATATCCTCTCTTTAGCACAACAAAGGACTGTTGATTTCTTAATATGGGTATGGTCATGGTATAATCAGTTTTATAATACGTTGAATCTCTATCAGAAATCATCAGGGTGAGAAAAACTATTTCTAGTATTGTGTGCAAACCTTCCTATTTAGTCCTTTGAAGGATACACGCACAGAATTTCATCCTCAAAAAGCTCATGTCCTAGTTAACTACATCAAAAGTTAAATAATATGGAGGTCAAATAACAAAGATGACAATATAGCTTACTATCAACAATGATTACAAGCAGCTTAATACCACCTTAGTTATTCTGATTGATTCATATTTATAAATTATTCTAAATTGTCTTGCACATACTAAAAATCAACTTATCTGATATCAAGGATTCCTTTCTATTAAAATATCACCCCATTTGAGTTTTAAGATTATAATTATTCTCCACTAAAAATTACAGGATTCTGAAAAGTAGAACATGGTATAGAATCGTGATAAGTATGTTTGAAATTAAGCAAAATTAAACCAAAAAATTAGTGGATAATCATTCTGCAAATACTCGCTCTCTAGCTGACCTAGGTCAGCCTAGACAAGGAAAGTGCAAGTTCTTTGAGGGCAGGTCCTTTCCCCTGGCATGCCCTGCAGCCACAAACAAAGCACCCAGAGCAACAGATGCCACAGGACTTGATAAGCAACCAATGATTTGGAGTCAGAGCAGCTGGTTATCACTTCAAATCAACAAACATCTGGGAGGACTTCCCTGGTGGCGCAGTAGTTAAGAATCCGCCTGCCAATGCAGGGGACATGGGTTCAAGCCCTGGTCCGGGAAGATCCCACATGCTAGGAGCAACTAAGCCCGTGCGCCAAAACTACTGAGCCTGCACTCTGGAGCCTGTGAGCCACAACTACTGAGCCCGCGTGCCACAACTACTGAAGCCCGTGCGCCTAGAGCCCATGCTCTGCAACAGGACAAGCCACCACAATGAGAGGCCCGTGCACCGCAGCGAAGAGTAGACCCCGCTCGCTGCAACTAAAGAAAGCCTGTGTGCAGCAACGAAGACCCAACGCAGCCAAAAATAAAAATAAATTAAAAAAAAATAAATTTATACATTAAAAAAAAAAGACCTGGGAAATAACACTGCAGATGTCATTCCAGCACATGTAATGGACACACACAGCCTGCTTAACCTGTAACTTCTACCACAAATGAGTGCCTTTGGGACATATAAACAATTTCAAAGAGAACAGGAAGAATAGTCGAAAGGTCTTCCTACTTCTAAATTAGTAATTCATAAAAGACTGGTTTAACAATCATTGTACAAATATAGTAACAGGGAATTTACAAAATGCAGAGAGCTACTAGACAGTATTAAACCATTCTTAAAAGCAGCAACTCTATGGAAGTTTTTTTTGCAGTCAATTACCTTTGACCAAGTCTATGGAGTAAACTACATGCCTCAAAGTCTCCCTTTAAAGAAGACAAGTGAATCAAAAAGAAAACTGTATTTTAACTGTATAGTTCTTCTATACTGTATGTTTTTATATGTATGCTAGAAATGTATAAATATATTTAAAGCAACTGATATTCTACAGAATAATGAGTAAACTCTACAGATTGATATGTAAATTACTTCTGGTAATTACAACTCAGTGTGCTACAAATTCAGACACCATTAAAATATGTATTTTTTAATGTACATAAAATATTGATAACTACCAATTAGGACACTATTATGATTAAGAGGATATATTAAGTGAAGAAAGAAAAAAGATTCTAGTTTTTATTTTATGAATCATATTTGTTTAATTTTTTTGTTTAATTCTACTCAAGACTACTTAATGACTAAAAGACACCTTTCTTGATCACAAATATTCATAGGAATATTCAAATGAATTTGATAAAACTGCCTTGCAGGAAAAGTAAATCTTGTAAAATTAACATATAAACATTTCGGATGGATTTCAACAGCCTTCAAAGTTATTGATACATTTAAGGTAAAACATCAAGGCTAGACTTTCAGGTAGACATGCTTATATATGAATAAATATTATTAAACTAAAAGGGCTATGTTTCTTGTGGCTGAGAACCCAGATAAACAAACAAAAACATACAATGCAAAACGATTTTCTAAATCATCTCAACACCTGCCTAGTCCCAGAAAGAATATAAAGCAGCAATGCAAAAACTTGGTTAAGATGTTTCCTTGGGACATCCGTGTCTCTCAGAAATGCAGCTAGAAGATTCCATTAAAAGTCACTATATTCAAGTTATTAATGTACCACAAACAAATCAGTTTAATATGCATTACCAGTGATGTCACTCAATAATGGAACCAGGATGTTTTATCAAAATCTGAAAAAAAGAATCATTCTTCCTTCTGAATGTGTTAACAGATGAATATAAAAATCATCAAATTAATATAAGTATGAAACTAATTATGTATACTTTATCAAGCTGGGGGATATATAAGATAACAATCATATGTACTGACAAGTGTATAGGTGACCAGTCAAGAAAAATCTCAAACTGCAACAGAAGTTAAAACTCATCAGGAGGGGGGCTTCCCTGGTGGCGCAGTGGTTAAGAATCCGCCTGCCAATGCAGGGGACACGGGTTCAAGTCCTGGTCCGGGAAGATCCTACATGCCATAGAGCAACTAAGCCCGTGCGCCACAACTACTGAGCCTGCACTCTAGAGCCTGCGAGCCACAACTACTGAAGCCCGTGCACCACAACTAGGCTCCGCGCACCCAGAGCCTGTGCTCCACAACAAGAGAAGCCACCACAAAGAGAAGCCCGCGCACCGCAATGAAGAGTAGCCCCCGCTCGCCACAACTAGAGAAAGCCCGCGGGCAGCAACGAAGACCCAACCCAGACAAAAAATAAAATAAATAAATTAATTAAAAAAAAAACAACTCGTCAGGAGGAAAAGATAATTCAGACAGCTCAAACATACAGCAAATTCAGGGGGGAAGTAGTTATGTAGAAACAATCAAGTATATGCAATGACTATTAAAATTGATAAGAATTTTAAAGAAAATTAAAGGAAATAAGATGAATCAAGTCAGTAATCAAGTTAGGTTAGTAAGGAAATGAATATCCTAGAAGATTTAGCAATTTGAAATAAAAAAATATTATTTTTAAACAAGCAGTCAAGGAGAAAAACCAGAGAAGGTGAGTGCAGGTGTCTCTTCAAGTGAACACCCCTCATGCGTGGGCATAAAAGAAAACAAATCAGACTAAAGTGAAACCAACACGTTGTCAGTTCTATAATGTCTTACGATTCAAGTTCAAGGAAATTCACTGACCTGTCACAAATTAGGAGCTGAAATTTGATGGCAATATTTATGCAGACAAGTGAAAATTGTAAAAATAGTCAGAACTGGACAGAAATGAATTTTGTGATTTTGTCAGATTCATCATGTCACAAAATATATGAATATCTTAGTGACAGAAAAACTGAATGCAGTTCTGTTACCAATGATAAACAAAACAAATGGACTGAAAAGTTGCTAGGTGTCCCTGGAACGTTTATTACTTAAACTAAATATTTTACAAAAAATACTTTATTTACTCATCAAAGTAATCACTTCTGTAACAAAATTTCTAAGTACTACTATTCTTCTACCCATCTTCCTATGGGATAAGATTCACACTATTCTTTTCTTCTCACTCATGAACTCAAGAAAATCTACAGGTTTAATGTAAACTATTTTTTAAGAGTCACTGTTTACAGGGGGAGTTTAAGACCAATATGGTTGCATTTCTCATTTGTTCCTTTCCAATAAAAACCCATGAAAGCTTCAAATACTTTTTACTCTGTAAGCCTGTATTCTTTTAGTATTCAGTGCTAAAAATTCCACTGTTTATTCCTTCCTTTGTTGTGTCCTTGATAACTGGCGAAGAACCTTTAGAAACCTTTGGGGAAAAAATGGGACGTATGAACATCCTCTTCTTTAATTGTTGAATATAGATCAGTAAGCAAGGAAAAGGATGCTAATTTTTTACAGTATTTGGCTAAATGTGTATTTCCTTTCAAGAATTCCCCTTTCATGCTACTTGACAAATCTAGGGTTGGGAATGTGTAAAAGACAACTGAAGCATAAATGTAAGCGAGCTTTTATACTACATTACAGAAGTATATCGGAACTCCCTACACTACTACTATTGGGGCAGTTTTCAGAAAAACAATGTGTCCTGTCCTCCATCTAAGGGCACTGGTACATAATCTATGGCACAAAGCAGGTATTCCAGGGGGAAAAGATGGCTGCTCTTTCACCATTTTGGTTTTCATCAAAAAGCTCCCAAGTCAGTGTTATGGGGGGCTCTGATGTATGTTTTTCTTTGGAACCTTCTCCAATGGGTGTGTGATTACATTTTTACTAAGTCAATTATCTTGAAAGAAATGTGGCCGCTTCAGTTTGAATATTCTAGAAGATCAAATGAACAAAACTAATAATTGCAAAAGTGGTATGTTACTGCACATTTTCCCTCCCACAGTTTAAGAAAAGTGGTTTAAAGTTAAAAATGTAATATTTTGAGTACCTTCTGTGTTAATAAAAACCCTTGGACTGTTTTTAACATTCCCAGATTAGTGGATGAGAAGGCATATAGTGCTGAAGTAGAGCACAAAGCCCTCTTACAGCCTTTTTGCTAGGAGAATGATTTCTTTCAAACCCCGTGGAACAGCTAGCACTATTTCTACAGTACTTCCTCCTAGCTGGTGGAAAGGCATGTTAACTGGGATGCTCAGAATGAGGAAGAATGACTTCCTGACAAATGTAGCTTTTCTTCTCTATGCTTTTAATGCTAGAAAACCACTCTGCTCAATGAATGTTGGCACGCCTACTACGTGTAAGCTCTGGGCTAGGCAACAGAGATACAAATACAAAGTGGGATAAAGGAAAGTAAGACAGGATCTCTATCCCTCTAGGCGCTTAGTCTAGCAGAACAGAGAAAACAGATGCCAACCCTGCTATAATAGAAGTATTTTAATATATCATAAATAGTTGCAAGGATGGAGTGGATCTCCATCTTAATTTTATCTAGGAGAGTCCTAGAAAGATCTACAGAGGAGGTGATGCCTGAATAATATTTAACGAAAGAACAGGGCTGGCAGGCTTGGAGCCAATGAAGGCTGAAAGATTTTCTTGACAAAAGAAACAGCTCTGGTGAAAATAATGTTCTATAGAATATTAAGCAGTTTATGATTCTGCTGTTTAGGAAACACTAGATAAAATAAACACGTTCATTTAAAGACCTATGTGCATCATATTTTTCCAAGAGGGAAAAAAAAAGAAGGTAGCGCAGTATTCCTTGCACTTATTTGGCACAGAAGTCCTTTAAGCAAAACACCTTTGATAGAGTAGTGGTCCTTAGAATATACTGTGAGAAATCCGTATGGGATCATCTCTATATCCTTTCTGGCTCAAATGAGTCAATAGGTCTAAGAAGAAAAATCCAGAGAAGAAACTAACACCAGCTGTTTTAATGTCTTAATATAAGGCTTCACGAGCTATCATAAAATTCAGCAATTGTCTTTAGTGCAACTAAGTCTCCAAGAATCAAAATATGTGGGAAAAAGATTATCTGACAGCCAGCTTGAGATGAGTAAATTCACCTGGTACAAACTCATCTTGAGAGAAGTGGATGTCAGACATACAAACGTGGCCCAATCTAACCACTAGCAGAGGCCAGAGTTTGTCATTAAGATTTGCCCCAGGCCCAGTCTGCTCACTCTGCCAAGGACTTAGGTCTGGGGTGAAGACGAAGTAGGTATCAGCCGAAAAAACAAAAACAAAGCCAAAAACCCCTGATAAGCCATTTGCTCTAAATATCTCTATATGCCTGGAGGAAAGCCCCAGAATCTGAAATAAAAAAAGGGGCCTGGGGCACGGTCCTCACTTCACTGCAAACCCCTGGAGCTCTGGCACAGTGGAAGCACTCGTGTGTCTGCAGCACTGATGACAGCACTCCTGGCAGTGATTGGTGGGAAGCAGATCAGGGCAGAAGCAGCATCAGTGCTCAGCAGAGGCAGTGAGACCAGTGTGGCTGAAAGAGGTGAGGGCAATGGCCAAGGAGGCAGAGCTGTCCAGAGATGGCTACAGGGAACTGACCAAATTCGTTCACTAGTCATGCCAGGCCCACACTGGGGAGTTTAGAAAGTACGGCGGGGGTGTTTGTTAGGGGCATTGATGGGGCAATAGCCACCCAAACCAGTAAAATCTTGGTTGTACACATAGCAAAATCAAAAGGGCTTCTTATTCAACAGAAATGACAAAACTTGAAGGACATGTTCCTAGGATAGCGTAGATAAAGAAGTCATACCACAAACATCATCAAGACGTATGGCATGGTGATCAGTGGCATGAACTCTGGAGCTAGAATGCCTGAGTTAAAATCCAAGGTCTGACACCTACTAGCTGTATGCCTTTGGCCCAAGTTATTTAACCTCTCTGTACCTCAATTCCTCACTGTAAAAAAAGGATAATAATACCTACCATATAGAGTGGCTACTAGGATTAAATAAGTTTATAGGTAAAGTGCTTAAAAGGACGTTCACCTCCCTAATTTTCTTCCATTAATTTCTTTTTTCTGTAAAATGGAGATAATAGCCAATATTTATGATGTACTTCCTACATGCCTTTCAGTGTTTTAGGCCCTTAGCACATAGTTCTCATCTCACAGTTTTAAAATGAATGAACATGGATGAAGCACTTAAAATAGTGCCAAGTATATGGTAAGCACACAATAAATGCAACTACTACAACTATTACTATGACCATTATTTATGATCTGCTACTCTTTATGGAGCACCTCCTCTGTACTGGGTATCATGCTAGGTGCTATCCTTACAGGGGCTCCAACTCTCACACGAGGCTACAATGTAAGACACATTGTCTCCCTTGTGCAGACAAAGAAACTCTTACAGAAAGATAAGTAACTTGACTAAGGATCCACAGTAAGTGGGAATTCTTTGTTTCAAAACCAGCTCTCTCTGGCTTCAAAGCCCTGTGCTCTTCCTTCTAGTCTATGTTACACGTAATTTCTTTTAACAATATGTTAGTTGAAAAACAGATGAAAATAGCAAAATACAACTATTTTTTTCTAGTTTCAGGAGGTAACAATGTTGATTAGAGACATTTGGAATGTGAAGACTGCCAAACAAGGCTACTACGTGGCCCACTACCCGTGGGGTGCAAGGAGGGAGGTAATAAGACAAAGGAGGCTCCAACTGTGTCTTTAATATTTGTTTCTTTAAAGCACAGATACCCAATTGCAGCAAATATGATAAAATATTAACATTTATTAAATACAGGCAACGGTTTTATGGCTGTTCATTATATTATGCTCTAATATTTTCCCTCTGTATGGTTGATATATTTCCTTAAAAATAAACATGTGCTACTGAATTACTCTTCTCTACATTGTGGGAGGCTTCACAGAACCAAAGAAAAATAACAGGACTGGGGAGTCTTGAGATTAAGAGCCAAGTCATAACTAGGCCATCAGCCAGCTACATAATCTTAAGTAATTCACAACCTTTCTGGAATTCAAGAATTTACCAAATCAGATCAGACTACAAGATTCAGGGCCATCCAGAATGAACATGATTCATTTATTAATGCCACTATGTAAATGCTATAGTTCTGTGAGGGAGAAATAATATCAAAAAATATAAAGCTCAACAGGATCCACAAACTCCCTCTAATTGTTATATCTGGAGAATACCTCCCAATATTTTATTTGCATAAAATATTCTTTGTACATCTATAATCCAGTGGCTCCTGGTGTTTTAAAATGTGAGAATCCTTTCTCAACATTACCAACACCATAGAACAAATACGGATCCACAGACCCTGTGAAAACTCAGGCTAGAAATTACTAAACTTTTAGACTCAGTACCCCTGATAGGCACTATGATAAAAGCAATTCAAATCTAATTACTAAAAAGGGTATGTATTATGTACAAGGGACTCTATCAAAGCTCTCTCAGAAAGATAAAACAACCATTAGGAGAAACATTCAAGAAAGGAGAGACCACAAAACATGGATTTCAAGGGGTTTTTTTAAACACTGAAAACATTAACTTTTCTAGTTTTTGTTTCTTTTTTTAAATGAAAGAACCACAAATTTCTCTTTCTTAAAAGACACATAACCATTTTGCATATTTAAGTGCTCTGAGTCAAAAAGATATGAAGTAGTAGCCTGAAATGAGAAATGAAGCATGGTGGCTTTCTGGCCAAGTCTCAGCTTCAGTTGTGGCAATGTTCCAATCTGAATTCTAACTCCCGAGTCCAGGGCTCTCTGCAGCCACAAAGCCTGCTTTTCCCATAATGTGGTATCATCATTTCAGAAATGCTTAATCTGGGTCAAGTCAGAGAGGTGAGAGTTTGCTTTTTTTAAATGGAGAAAAGCTGGGATACAGTGTTAACATTTAATGAGTCATTCTGACGGCTAATCTGAAAACACAATTACTACTAAAATTTTTTTGCTTTTGTATTATTAAAAAACCATAATATTTTCAGAGAATGCTTGCCATTCAGCCAATTAATACTCCTTATTTAAGTAACATGAATAGATGTCACTGTAATTTATTTACTTATTTATTTTACTTTTAAGATCTACTCTCTTAGATGCAATTTATTCTTTAAACTGAAAAAAAAAGTGACTCATCTTTGGTTAATTACATCTGGTATTTAGGATATAAGCTTGACATATTTGGGTTAGACAACTTAAACATTTTATATGGAATGAATTTTAATACCTTACACAATATATTTTTTTGTTTTTGACTTTAGAATTTTAATACAAAATATCATCCCTCAGTGGGTTGAACGATTAATCTGTCTACATCAGCAAGTATAAATCAATTTAGCATACAGTTCACCTCCTTTAAAAAAAATCACTCCCTACTTGCACAGTCCAATAAACAAGTGGAAAAGCTGGAGACAATTGATGCCTAGCAATGTATTAAGCCAATACACCACAAACATGCCAATAAACTACAAATAACGGCCACGTAAATTCTCAAATGAAATCTTTTACTTCTGATACTGGTGTGTTTGCTAGTGTTCATGTTCTCAACCTTTCACAGATAAGAACTACCGAAAAGTACCACGTGGTTTATTTTGAAGTAGGTATTTGGATTTGAACCTCAGGAATCTCCCCAAGTGACCTATGGCCAAGTTGTGATCCAACAATCTCTGTACTAATATCCCCTGGGAGACTGAGGTCTCCCCAGTAGATCTTGACCAATGTCATAAATTCCTCAATCCCTTTCAATTATTCCAGAATAATTCCTATTCACTGAGTGTCCATACACCCATCTTAAAACAAACAAAAAACCCTTCAGCTAGAGAATACATTAAAATAATGGGAAGGTTTTGAAACTTGCAAAGTGCTGAATCATGCCTATGTTTAGGTTTTGTTCCTACAGTTGGTTTTGGAGGCACAAACTCCCTCTAAGAATACTGGCCACCCTAGTTAATCCATTGGAAGATAGGATCAAGAGTGAATCTAACTTCTTTGTTCACTGTCTGGCATAAATTACCTATTGGAATTAATTATAGTACACAGTTGGAGAAACCAAGGATTCAAAGTGAAACAACATTCTAGGAATGGAATGGGAGGAGAGAAAAAAAACCTTCATTCAATAGGTGGCACTCTTTCCTTAAAAATGTAACTTAGGCAATTATTAATATTAAAGATGTCATCTGCCCACAAATAACTTGAAAGAGAAGCCACATTAATTCCGATATCCTGTCCCAAATATAGTCTGAATCATTACATTCTGTCTACCTAAATAATGTCTTCTCATTTCAATGGAATTTTGTAGGTGTTCATAAATATGCTAATTTCTTTTCACTGTAGCAAAAGCTACAATTTAGGAGAACCAAAGAATTGCATTCATTTTAAACTGGCAGGTTTTGACTTATAATTTACCCTGATATATGCTTCAAAAGCCATTCTTCTTAACCGTTTTCTAATTTTAAAGAATTCAATTATAAAAGAATAACCTGAATGGCAATGGGGCAAAGAACTATATTTGTACTTTATAAATTGTATTATTGTTTTTTGTTTTAAAACATGACAGCAACTCTTTCATAAGCATGCATATTAATATTCTTTTTAATTAAAATAACTGACTAAATTCATTATCATTCTGGCTGATACTCAAAACTTTTAAGTTGAAAAACAGAAACAGTGTTGACAATTAATAAAATGTGAGTTTATCTAGTATACAGAAGAAGCAAAAAATAAAAATAAAATTTGTCTAATTTTCCTTAGGTATATCCTGTAGTTCCCACCTCATCACTCAAGTTCTAGGGTCCTCCTCCTTTCCTTGGAGAAACTATCCCAGAAGCTGCCTTCAGCCTTCCCCACTGGTCACAGCCCCTCTAACTCAGTCGGGGCGGGGGGGCGGTCCTTCCTCGGTCCCAACTCAGCAAATAGCACTCTGTTATAATGGTTTCTTACTTGTCTGTCTCCAACGTTTGACTGTGAGATCCTTGAGAGCAGAAATGAGTCTTAACTTTATGCTCCTTGCCCTAGCAGAAAGGTTGGCATATGGCAGACACTCGATAAATATGTGCTGAATAAAGGAATAGATTGATCTTTGCCCTCGGGCTGTGTTTTTTCTTGATGGCAAGGCCTATGTCCTACTCATCCACCACTCTTAACAGTACTGACTCTCAAATGCCTGGTACTTGTACACAGCAGGCTATGAGGAAGTAACACCTTTCCAATACGAAAGATCTCTAAGATGTAAATAAGCTTCACTGAGGCCTTTGTGTAAACCAACTCCCCACCATTAGTTTTAGGAACACTGCAGAAAGAGAGAAGAGCTGGGAATACCAGTTGTAGTAAGAGTGACAGATTTCACCCCCAGTAAAACATTGAGATGGTCAGTAAAAGAAGCCCAAAACCATAAGCCTAGACACATGTATTTCAGTGGAAAAAACTTTTCCATAACTCTGGAACTTGTCCATATCTCTAATTTTGTTAATGCCTATTGATTTTCCTGTAGTTAACAGAAAGAAAGAATTCTGAAGAAAATCCCAAAAGATTTTGTGCCTGGGAGGGAAGAGGCAGAAGCCACAAGACTACATCCTATTAGGAAGAAACCTGAGTGGAAGAAAGGGAACTAGCTGAGGAGGTCAATGAATGGGGTGTCTCCAGGGAAGGGACAGCGCTAGAACCCCCAATCCAGACTCCTCAAACCTGGATTCTCCTAGTTTGGGGGGGATACGGCTAGCAGGATGCATTTGAAACCACAGCATAAGCATGAAAAAATAGAGCATCTACTTCTAGAATGTCAATTTTATTCCAAGATTTGGGAGAGGGGTGCAGTGACAGTTTTGTGTTAAAAATACAAATATGACTAAAGCATAAAATTCAAATGAATTAAGGTAAACTATGAGACTAGGGACTTGAATCAATTCTGTTCAGTGTTCCAAGTAAGCATTCCCAGAATGGCAGGCTGCAGAGCATGCTCCCGGGTCCTTTCTCTTCAACAGAAGTCTGCCGAATGGATGTTCACCAATAAGCTAAAGCAGCTGTTCTCAACAACTTTCCCACAATTTGACAATCACATATATATGACAAAACTTCAAAAATTTGTTTAGGGGACATAAACAAATGTTTATCAATGGCACAACCACTAGCGACATGTAAGTAACAAGTCACCCTCTACCTGAAGCAAAGATAAACTGCCTAAGTGCCAAAGTATCAGCCATATCTCTACCACTTTCCATCCAAGAAAGTCTATCAGTTATGCAAGATAATAAGCAATATTTACAAGGATATTTCTAAATATGTCCTAAATTATTTTTCTAAAAAGAAATCATTTTAAAACTTTGATATTTTATTATTACTAAGAAAGTATTCTTGGGTTACCTCCCCAGACTATCGCCACACCCACACCTTCGACATCAAAATCTGACTGGCTACCAGTCAGGTACACACGCTGCCCAAGTTAAAATGGGACAGTACACTGCTCGGAGGAATCTGAGCTAGAATTCCCCACTATCCTGGACAGTATTTCTGTAAGGTAACAACTAACAGCAATTAGGAAGAGGGTAGAAAAATGCAAGAGCCACCAGGAAGGCTTGGACAGAAAGCAATCCTCTGAACATCTGGGGCAGGAAGGTCACTTTAGTGTTCACGTCATTCTAAGGGAAGGCCACAAAACATGAAAAAAAGTGCAAGTAGAAACCATGAAATGGATTCCAAGAATACTTACAACCATGTTTTTGTAAAGACATAATCTCTATGGGGGCAGGGATTTTTGTCTGTTTCATCACTGCTATATTCCTAGTGCCTGGCATGTAGCCAGTTCTTAATAAATTTGTCAGGTGGACGAATGTTTTGTTACACCATGAGCAATAATAATTTAAACACAGAGAAAACTCCTACCAACATATTTCATAACCATGGCAAACTTAATCACAGACTGGCTTCCTATTCACTATGCAGTCAAGCGCCCTCCAAGCCCCTTCCTTAAGGAAATGTCAGTGTTTCAGGAAAGCACACTCACTACTTTAACAACAAACCTCCCCTCTTTGCTCCGTCTCTTCAGCCTATAAGCATTCTCCCTTCTTCTTGCCTTAAAACAAAACCCAACCCAACCAACCCCAAAATGCTTCCCCGCTTTTGCAAATCCTTAGGCTTCTGCCTCTCTCCCACTCCGTCCTCCTGCAGCTTCTTAAGAGGAGCCTGGGCTTCCTCACTGCCCTGTCATCCCTTAAGGAAGCTCAGTGGCTCCAATGCTCAATACTCCACTAAATTCTGGCCTTGAGACAGTCACAGCTACCCTTGCATCCTGCCCAGTGGCATTACTACTGCTGACCATTTTCTCCTTGGGTAAAATCATCTCCTCTGCCTCTCAGGTATCATTTTCCTGCAGGTTCTTCTCTGCTCTCTTCCAGGAAATCCTGGCACTGCTCGGAGGAATCTGAGTTAGAATTCCCCACTGTCCTTTCAGAGGTATGGATATAAGCCGGGGCCTACCTATCAAGAAATCAAAATTGCCCATAGGAAGTCCCCATTCATTCCTCAATTCTTGGCCATTGTGAGAGATTCTGAGAAACCCAAGACTGAACTGAGCAAAGGTACCATTAAAGAGAAGCGTCTCAGCCAGGAAACTTCAATCCCAGAGGTGGAATTACTATCAATGTAATAAGATATAAAGCTAAGCATATTTTACTTTCTACAAGTTGTTTTCTTAAAAGCTGTATATAAATACAATACACATAATAAAATCATTTTCAGGAGTCTGACACAGTCATTCTTGATTTTTTTTTTGGGGGGGTGTCAACTCACGTTTTTATTAAGAGGGCTTTCTTAAAGCGCAACAGTATTTCTTTCTTCATCTTTTTTCTTCATTGCCTACATCATTTGTACCCTAAAAGGACAATCAACAGGCAGCATTCATGAAGTTGTCTCATATCCAGTGTGTACATGAAAATGGTCAAACCCAGGTAGAACCTACAACTACTCCTCAGTTTTCTCCAAGAGCTTCTCATGAAACTAGCTACTGGTAATCAGTAAGTAGCTAGAGAACACAAGAACTGAATTATCTTGTTACCTACCAGCTCTTATCTGGGGATAACTCAGTTCCTAGAACAGTAGTAGCCACATGGTATATCAGTAAACATTACTGAGTTTGGAATGATAGTGAAAGTTTCCAGAAGCAGCACATATATAAGATTTCTGGGACTGCAAACACATTACTGTTATTTAAGAAACAAAATAATGGAATATTAGAGACCCAGTTAAGGGCAAAGATATTTATCTTGCCTTAAAGGAGATTTCAGTTTTACCTGAGTGACCTTTCTCTAGTTAAACTCAAAGATAATCTCCTTTGTTTGTTGTGGAGGCATAGGGTTAGGGAGATTACTGAATTCTCTCAGAGCCACTAAGCTTTTTTAATTATAGAAGATGCCTGCTGAAGACAAAATACTTGATAGGCAGGCATTCGTTAACTTATATTACTAGAAGAGTACAAGTAACAGTAAGAGAATAAATGAACTGAAGCCCATTTAGGCATAACTCTATATTGGATGTGTGCCTTAGAAATTAGTATCTTTACTCAAATGAGTAAACAGGCACAACCGACATTCAAAAGGCACCAATTAAAAGAATGCCGAAGTCTAAATTGAGCTTTAATTTAAAACCACTGGAAATGAAAACTAGCTATTATTTTCATGACCCATTTATAAAGAGCTCTAACAGCTATGTTTAGTTGTGAACAAATAAATTTTAAATGCCTGAGCTACCCAAGGCAGCTACCTCAGAGCATGCAATAGGACACGCAGGTGTGAGCCTAGGAGAAGCCCAGAGGAGGGAGCGTGTGTATATACAGAGCAGAGGGTCAGGAGTTTTCACTCTGCCTCTTGCCCCCTAACTTTTCTGAGGTATTCCCACCAGCTGTAAAGTGGGAAGATGCCTGTGTCGCAGGGCGAGGATGAGACAGTCTGTGCAAGCACTCTGTAAAGGGTGAAGGCTCCAGAGTGTTAACATGGACCACGCGCTCCAAGCACATCTCCCATTCTGCTGGCAAAGGTGTGCGCATGAAGGAAGTTCAGCCACGTCTGCACCCTGAGCCTACTCTCTTTTCTGGTACAGTAAACACACTGAAGTCTAAATTTGTGTTTACAACTGGTCTTATTTTATAAGAACTTCACATGACAACGAAAAATGTTAAAACATTTCACTGATGCTTCCTGTATATTTCGGAGGACCTAAACAGCCAAGACAGGGAAATGAGTAATAGACAATGAAATGTGTTCTCCGATGTAACTCAAACCCATCTCCTGATTTAAAAAAAATATTAAAATATGCATAAAAGATTACCATAAAGTTAAAGAGCACAGTCTTGGAGTCACACTGCCAGGGTTCACACCCAGGCTTCACCCACCCACTAGGTGCCAGGTTACCTCACCTCTCAGGGTCTCTGTTTTCTCATCTGTAAAATAGGAATAAAAACCGCACTTACTTCACAAGGATAGTACAAGGCTTAAAATGAGACAAGCTATATAATGTACCAGTGTACCAGGCACAGAGGAAATTAACTACTATTGATATTTCCAATAAGACAAGCACAGCAGGAGAATGCAGCTAAACTAGGATGGACTAAGGTGAGCTAGGCAGGGGGGCACCCTAGCCCCGCAATGCACTTCAGCGCTCAACCTCCTGACAATGACGGAACCTCTCTAATGCCACTCTAAGAGTCAGGAGGTTGTACCTTTGAATTCTAAAATACTGTGACCATAAATCCTAGGGCTTTATTATTTTTTTAATTTAATTTTTTGGCCGTGCCACGTGGCATGTGGGATCTTAGTTCCCCAACCAGGGATCGAACCTGTACCCCCTGCACTGGAAGCGTGGAGTCTTAACCTCTGGACCACCAGGGAAGTCCCTTAGGGCTTTATTTTCACCCTTTGAAAGTAATTTCATATCCACCATCTCATTCGATCTTTTCAAATTCTGGTAGTAGGAAAAGTATCATTATTTCTAATTCACAGATGAGGACAGTCAGATTCAAAGCAGTTCAATAACTTTACTCAATGTCCTGCAGAAGTGGTAAGACAATACTGGAGACGGGCCTGATGGGCCTGAGCCAATGCCAACACTTACTCCACCACAATAAGCAGTTGGAAAGCAGGTTAAGTACCTTTCAACTGAAGACACCTGGCAATTCCCTACCCAATAGTTACAAGGGAGAAAGAAGGAATCAGATATGTCCATAAGGAACTCTTGAATTTGAACTGCAATTTGAGTAGGCTTTTCATTTTACCGGAGACAGTAAAGACAGAAGTTTTGCATCAGAATAATTTTGGTTTTTAAAGTATTATCCACATGGTTATTAAAAAAAAAAAGAATTCTCGTGGAATTCATTTGTTTCTAATTTTTTTATTAGTCCTACATAAGCAATCATAGATATTTTGAATAGACTAGAATGTTCAAAAGTTTTTTTTTTTAATATTTGAAGTTCTAAGGGAAACAAACGGTCAATGATTCTAAATATTTAATAAGTGTGGAAGTTAGCATGCTACCAATTTTTTGAAACGGCAGTCTAAAGGCCCACTTGGTGGTTAGTCGGATTAAACTTGAATTACAAAATGAACAATTAGGAAACCTTAAGTTACAAATCAGGGGTTAAAGCTAATTTAGGCCTAGGTCTTTGTGGCCCACCTTCCTCTCTCAGAGTCTAACTACCTTGGAAGCAACCTGATGAGGTTTCGGAGTTCACTGGTTCTAGAGACTGATTTCTAGCCGCCACCACAACCTGCCCTTCCTGCTCTCCATCCCATTCCTGACCTGTCTCCTAAAAAACGTCCCGGTGGCTGCTTCTATGCTCCAGCAGGCAAGAACAGTTCGGCATCCTGTTGAGCCAGCCTTGTTCAGGAGGAGCAGCTCTTAGAGACATCTGAAGTGATCCCTGCCAAGGAATTCACCCTGGCTTCAGCTGCACCACAGCAGCTGATTCCTCTGCTGCCCAGGATCCAACATGAGACTAGTGATGTTTCACTGCCCAGACCTATAGGAGAGACTCCAAAATAGTTACTGGGCTGTGAGGCAGATTCTGAAATTATAGCAGCTAAGAGTGCTGATGTCACCATTTCCCCCATGACAATTACAGGTGACATACTCCTGGAGGAGAGCTGGTGATGGCTGTTAGATCACCATAGTGACCACAGTCTCTGAACCTCAAATTCACACACATAATCCTAACAAACCAAAATTTTATCCTATTTTCATGGGTAAAAGAGTTGTGGAAGACAGAGCTGGAATGCTGAAGTTTTAATGGTTTATGGAAAGAAGACAGTATTGTAAAAGACAGTATTGTACAGTAAAAACATTTTACAAAACTTGTGTGTTATTATCAATGTTTTTAACGTAGGCAATATCCACAGCACACTGAAAAAAAAATCCTAGATTAGGTATCTAAAAAATGAATAAATAATAGCATGCAATTTTCTGTGTCTTTGGGCTAACCTTTGCCACAGATTTAAAAACTCTCTGGCTTTTAAATAAAATGTATTTTTTTAATGTACCTTTATTGGAGTATAATTGCTTCACAATACTGTGTTAGTTCCTGTTGTACACCAAAGTGAATCAGCCTTATGCATACATATGTCCCCATATCCCGTCCCTCTTGAGTCTCCCTCCCCTCCTCCCTATCCCACCCCTCTAGGTCATTGCAAAGCACCAAGCTGATCTCCCTGTGCTATGCGGCTGCTTCCCACTAGCTATTTTACATTCGGTAGTATATATATGTCGATGCTACTCTCACTTCGCCCCAGCTTTCCCCTCCCACCCATGTCCTCAAGTCCATTCTCCATGTCTACATCTTTATTCCTGCCCTGCAACTAGGTTCATCAGTACCATTTTTTTGTTGTTGTTGTTTTAGATTCTATATATATCCGTTAGCATACAGTATTTGTTTTTCTCTTTCTGACTTACTTCACTCTGTATGACAGACCCTAAGTCCATCTACCTCACTACAAATAACTCAATTTCGTTTCTTTTTATGGCCGACTAATATTCCATTGTATATATGTGCGACATTTTCTTTATCCATTCATCTGTTGATGGACATTTAGGTTGCTTCCATGTCCTAGCTATTGTAAATTGGCTGCAATTAACATTGTGGTACATGTCTCTTTTTGAATTATGGTTTTCTCAGGGTATATGCCCTACATTCACACGAAATGATACACTAGGGCAGGGGTAACCCAATAGTATAAGGACAGGAAGTCAGCCTAGGAGTAAAAGTATGGTATAGGTCATCTAAAGTGTAAAGCAGATTTGATAAAAAATGCAAACCCTATAAATGTTCAATACATAATTTATAAAATGAGATTTTTTAAAATAAAGAACAGAGAAATACAGGGAAAAGTGTGAATGCACTGGCACTACACGAGCCTTGCTACAGCATAGAATTCAGTGTAAGTTGCTCACTGAAGACCCTGTAATGGCAAGTTCCAGCACAACTTGTCAGCATGGAATGAAAAGTCAGCACTTTAGCAAGACGTGTGTGTGTGTGTGTGTGTGTGTGTGTGTATGGGGGAGGTGGCAAGTCTATGTGTCGGGGACTGGGGGAATAAGAAACAAAGACACAACTCAGAAAAAACAATTTCATCTTGGCTCAGTGCATGGCTGACCATATTTTCTACTTAGATAAGAAATTTCTACTAATTTGTTTTTAGTAATTAAAATACATTCAGTATTTTGGTGAATCTTCAACAAAAGTAAAGCATTATATTATACAATGTAATTCTGAACACATTTCTTTTTCAAGTTGCTGTATTTAGAGATAAGCTGACTTTACACACTCATGGTTTTATATGTTATCACCAAAACTTGGCCTAGGAAGTAAAAGGGAGAATAGAAATCAAGAAGTTCTTGAACATAAACCTTTTCTCTTTGATGCCAAAACTGCCTTTATGGACCTAAGTGCCAAAAGGGAAGGTTTTGTTCTCATGTGTTTTGGGCATTATTTAAGACTCTCCTAGCAAATCTTGCAGTGGAGGGAATGTTCTACTATCCACTTATAAAACTGCAGGATGATTTCAGTTTGCATTGTGCGAATGACAGTCTAGCTGCCTTATTTATTGGTGACAAAACCTATAGCCAGTTACCATAATCAGTCACAATAGGCTGGAAGAATGGTGCTAAGGCAACCAAGGCTCAAAAGGACTTTGCTCTATTTCTTATCACAGCCTTGTCTGGAAATCATGTGCTCGTAGCATACAGTAAGTGCTCCCAAATATCTGAATAACTGATCACAACAATCAGAATTAGAGAGCTGTGTGGGTTTTAATGGAAGGAGGAAGGGTCAAGTGTTCTTCACTACCAGGAATCTAAGACAAACAGTAATTACTGTTGGATGTCTGGGTGCTCTGCAATGAATCATAAGCAGCTTCAGTTCTATATATGAAGAATAGTGACGGGCAAGAGAGTTTTGTGTGAATATGCTTCAAATTGGTGTAACCACAATGATTAAATCAGTTAAAAAGTTCAATTCGAAAACTATTTGAAACTCAAGATTTTCTACCACTTGAGCCCCAAATTACTAGATTAAAAAGAAAAAAAAAAAATCATAGTGAAATTCATACTTTCCAGCAACTGCCAACTCTATACAAATCATGTGAAAAGAACTCCTGAAACAGAATGAAATCTGAATTTTCACAATTAGGAAACAATACAACTGTCTTTTAAAAGTTTTAGTTAAACAAAAGAGTATGTATACATATGCATGTTTACAAAAAGGTTTTTATAAACATAGGAAAAAGTCAAAGGATTGCTTTGCTTATTACAGGTTATCCCTAGGGAATGTCCCTTCCTTATATAATTAAAGTTGAGGAAAAAAAGATAGCTTTTAACAGCAGTAAAGTTACTAAAAATTAGGTGTAAAAAGCTATTTTCAAAACTACTCTCTAAGCATATTTGCTAAACACAAACATGCAAACGACCTTGCCCTAATTTATTTTCTCCACTTTGCAAAATACTGTTCTCCCAACAGTTATATGCTTTTTAAAAAATAAATACTTCTCATCATATAATGTCAGGTAATAAATATGATTATCTCTTTTCTGAGCCTTCATTGCTTTTCATTTGCATTTCTTTTTATAGTTGGTACCCAGCTTTAAAATTTCAAGAGTTTATAAGTTCAAAAATCTACTTGTTTCAATAATTAGAACTAAATTTAGCCACAAGAAATAATTTTCAAATTAAAATTTTGGAATATAATTTGCTAGAGCTTGAAGGGAATAAAAAAATTATGTAAGCCAACCTCTTCTTTTCACAGATGAGAAAGAGACCCAGGGGACCAGCCTTAGGTCCTCACAAAGTGATGAGAACCCTCATTATGTCCTACCGATGACATGCTTTATCCCACATCACATAATATTGAAAGTTGCATTTTCCATTATTCTCGTTAATAATTTCAAAATAATAAGGAAAATATACTGCTCCCAAGATGATGCATAATCTATACAAACTGCCTTTGTTAAATTAATGGTAACTAGTAAGGGAACCGTGAGTCTCTTTACCTCATCCTCATCTGTACAGCCAAGGTTTAAGCAGTGAGTCTTCATAGTTACTTGCAGTTATATTATAGACAGTTAATTTTTACTGAGTGCTTTTCTGGGTTAAGAACCGCACTTCATTATCCTGTCTAATCACCCCCACTCACCCCATTTTCAAGATGAGAAATTTGAGGTTCAGAGAAGTTAAGTGATTTCTTTGGAGTCCAGCGACAGTAAGTGACTAAGAGGATCTGACTCCTCGGGTCCAGCATCCTCATCACTACCCTGTGCTGCCCCTGAAATGTAATCGTGCAAAACCACATTCATGACCAGAGTGGATGGAATTCATTTGCCTGAGTACATTTCCCAATCTGTGAGCCTCTGAAACTATGGGGAGCTATTGGAAATGCAAGAGCCACACAGCTCCCAGACTGTGATCTCAGACTCAGACTGTCTTGCACCAGCTTTGATGTAACTCCCCCTTTGGGCCTCCTGACCGACTTCCTAGGGCACTGTAGTTACTTACCAAACTACAAAGGCTTTTTATTTTGTCCCAAGCATGGCGATCTAAGGATTGCCCAGTGGCAGCAATAAGGAGGCAGAGAGCTCTGCACGGTTCTCTGGCCAGAGCCAGGAATCTTGTCCCAGGCTTGGCTGCTGAGCCTTGTCTGCACCCTGCTCCCACCCAGACAGGGCTACCTGAACGATACTCACAGTTCTCCATATCAGCGCACAAGCCTACCATGGACTTCCGGGCCTGTGTGTGTTCTCCACACAACCCCACCTGCAGGCCACAGTCTCCCTCCAAGCCCCTCTCACTTGTTTAACTCCTCGGCATTCTTCACGACTTGGTGGACCTCCCATTTCCCAGAAAACCCTCCCTGTACCCTCCTCATTCCCAGCTGACTGAGGTCAGCACCACCCTTGTCACCAGGCAGTCTGTTACCTTGTTAAACTCCTTCATGGGCTTCCCCACTGCTGGGTCCCCAGCGCCTTGGTGCCTGGCTCACAGCAGTCACTCCAAGAGTGTTCATGAAGGCATGACCCTGCCCGTGTCAGGAGCGATGACAGCACTGACCATGGGCATTCATCCTGGCATGTTTACTACTCTGCCCTTTCGTTTTTCTAGAAAGAGCACCCACAGACCAGACAAAAAGATTTGGAATGACACTACATCTGATGTGCTTGTTTTCCTATAACCTATCAGCTCCCCGGCACCTTGCCCATGGAGGCTGCGCAGCTGATATAAACCCTGTGATGGATGTGCCTAGGCCACAATCAAGCTCCGTGCTTGAAGCATTTGAGCATATTTGTTCTCTGACTTGAGATGGTCTTGGATTATTCTGGATGACAGCAATACAGTCGTCCCCCAGTAGCCACGGAACACTGGTTCCAGGACCCCCTGCGGATACCAAAATCCACAGATGCTCAAGCCTTTATACTATAAAACTGTTTAGTACAGTCGGCTCTCGGTACCTGTGAGTTCTGCAACCTCAGATATGGAGGGCTGACTGTACACTGCTTGGCACCAAAATATTTTCCTGAGACTGTACCTCTGAAATTTTAACACAAATTAACAGAAAACTCTGATTCACTTTACAATAATGTATAATTTAAAAACAACTTTTCGTAAACACTTGTTCAGTCAGACATGACTATGTATGCAATGACAGAGGAAAAACTAAAAAGTTTTAAAAGTGGCAAATCTAACTCAGATACCAAGGAACTTTAAATCAAAGAGTTCAGCAAAATTCACAATACAGTACTGACTTCTGTAAATAGACACATTTATATTTAGTAGGATACCAATAATTCTTTATTGCAGAGGGAATAAAAACATATTAAAAAGTATCTCACAGCAGAGACAAAATGAGTGTTCCAGACAGAAGAAACAACATTTAGCACATTGAGAGAAAAGAAGAGTTAGCCGGGGAAACAAAAATGTGAACATAGCACTGAATGACTGGAGCAGGGTGTTCTGGAAGGGGGAGCTGAGAGGGCAGCAGGGCCAATTACCAGAGCTTCTGAACTACATTAAGGAGTCTGGACTTTATTCTCAGGATGAAGAAAAGTTGTTTTTTTTTTTTTTCCTCTGAATTCATTTATCTAAAGATAGAACACAGCCATTTGAAAGTGTGGAACACAATATCAACACAGAATAAAGCTGGGGAATTAAATTGAATTGTTACTTTTCCTTTACATGAATAAGTATCTTAAAAGAAACAACTGTAGATTTTAAGATTTATTAAGACACTAATGACACAAGTAACTAACAGTATCTAAGTTGAGTGATACTGCTTGATTTTCAGGTTGAAAGATTATAATAACCTATATATTTCAATTAGACGGCAGCAAATACAAAAGCATCTTTTGAACTATATAGTATACTGTAAGCAGGAGTTCATTCTACAGCATTTCATCATTCTCCTGGCCTCAGTTTGTGTGTAGAAGGCATGCTGAACACCAGCAATTCAAATCACATAAATTATTCACCACTCACAAGGTGCAAAATCTATTATGCATATATTTGAATAGAAATTATTTTTGAATGCCAGAAAAAGTGCCAATTATTTTTGACAGACTTGGGATTTCCCAGCTTTACCACTGATTAGCTATCTGAACTGTTTAAGCCTGTGTTTCAGTTTCCTCATTTTTAAAATGAGAAGACTAGATTAGATTTTTGTCTACTGAAGTGTCAAGATCAGACTTGCATCATAGAAGCCTCACTCTAACTGCAGTGTAGAGAAACGACTGAGGAGAACATGTCCAAAAGCCAGAGGCTGGTTAGGAAGAAGGTTTGCAAGAACTGGGACGAGGTGACAGAGGCCTGACCCTGGGTTAGCAGCTGCGCGGGTGGATTCCAGGGCTAGCAGACAACTGGCAACAACAGAGCTGGACACTGGCCGGAAGCTGAGGGTGAGAAAGCCAGAGGAGTAAGAGCCCGTCGATGAGCGAGACGGTGACAGGCATTACCAACGGCACCCCAAAGGACCAGGAGATCCGAAGGGGAAGACAGACAGGCTGCAGAAGACAGGGATTCAATTCGGACACTGCGCTGGCTGCAGTGCCTGGCAGAGCTGTACCTCCTGGTGAAGCTATCCCAGAGGCTCTGTCATTGAAGCCAAGATATTTTAGGCACCAAAATATTATAAGAACGATTCAGCAAAGATACAGCTAATAGTCTTCTGATAGATCTTCTTCTCTCTAGTCAGTGACATTCTTTTAGAATCTTTGTACAAAACTTGAAATGTGGTTATATAGGAATTTAGGCCCTTGGTGCAAGAATAAGATCTAAACTAAAGAAATGTATTTGGGAACTTCAAAATATTTGAAAATTTAGTATATGATAAAGGGGAAACTTTTAATCAATAAGCAGTGCTGGGACACCCAGCCAATCATTTGGAGAAAATAAAGCTAGGGCCCTGTGTCACCCCTTAAACTTCATACAGATCAGATATTTTTTTAAAAAAACCTAGAAAAATAGTATTAGAAAAGACTGGTGAATTTTTAAAATCTTGCAGTAGGGAATAATAATAGCTATTACCTATACAGTGTTTGCCATGCACCAAGCACTGTTTTAAGAACTATAGAAACACTTTGTCCTCACAACAACTCTGAAGTAGTATCTTCATTTTATAGTTGAGGAAACTTAAGTGCAAAGAAGTTAAGTAACTTCCCAGGTACACCACTTGATAGTGGTGAAACTCTGACTAGAACTCAGGCATCTGTACTCTGAACCACTACACAGCCTACCCTCTCTAGAAGGCAAGGAAGGGAGGGAAGGAGGAAGGAAGGGAGGGAGGGAGGGAGGAGAGGAGGCGGGGAGGGAGGGAGGAGAGGAGGCGGGGAGGGAGGAGAGGAGGCGGGAGGGAGGAGAGGAGGGGGGAGGGAGGAGAGGAGGGGGGAGGGAGGAGAGGAGGGGGGAGGGAGGAAAGGTGGGGGAGGGAGGAAGGAAGGAAGGGATTGAAATTTGAAGGAATATTTAAAACTTCTTTATGGAAAAATGCTATAATTGAAATTCGTAACACAAAAGTAGAAGAAAATAATTCCAATAAATGTCAGAGCTAATAATTCTAATATACAAAGGATGCTTAAAAATCAATAAGAAAAAACAAACCATTCTCTCCCATGTGTGAAAGGAAATACACAAAAGAAGTAGGAAATTGTTAATAAACACAAGTTGTACTATGATGCTAAAAAGCTAAGAAATGCAAATTAAAATAAGAAAACATCTTTCATCCACCACATTGGCAAAAATGAAAGATTGATAATATCCAACGCTGGCAAGAATGTGGGGCAATGCGCACTCTCACCATGAGAAAAATGTAAACTGGCGCAGTGTTTTACAGGGCAATTTGGCTATATGATAAAATTTTTAAATATACATGTCCTTTGACTCAGCAATTTCACTTCTGAATATTTATTTTACAAAACCAAATGCACAAACATATGAAAATGTAGGCACAGTGGTAGTCACTACAGCTTGACATAACAACAAAACAATATAAATGTCTAAAAACAGGAAACTGGTTAATGAGACAGCCAAATGATAGAATGCTATGCAGTCACGGAAAATGACAGCTCTACGTTCATCATTAAGATAACGAACAAAATACTATTAAGAAAAAAGCAAACTGTATAGCGGTCTACATAGTACTGTTCTTTTGTTAAAAGATAAATAAATTAAAAAAATAAATTTTTCTGTTGCTTTCAAAAGGACTGTCTAATCATTTTATTAATGAAGTTTAATTCTATAAATTCTGAATCCCAGAGAAATCATAAGGACCTTGTATAACAGTGTGGAGGTGCCAGTGTACCAGAATAATTGAAATATATTTTCAAAATTCAAAATAAATTTATATTAAGACACTAAACCTTCTCCAGGAATATTAATATCTACATTAATATGTCACATCTTTTTTAAAATCTAAGGTTCAGTGAAAATAATTTGATTTATTACCCAAGAAGAATTTAAGAATACCAATAAAATCCAGACAATAAATAACAGGTAGAGCCAATTAATTATTTTGAAAGAGAAAAAAAGAATTGTGAAATGTCTTTTTCAAAACACTAAGCATCTTAAGAGCATGTGAACATCAAGAATCCTTTCACAAGTAGCCATCTTATTAAACCAAAGTCCTTGCAGTAATTAAATAACTTGGTCAACATTGCAAAGCTGGCGCTTACTGCCTGACTTCTCAAAGTCTAGCTAGGAGAAAGGGCAGTACATACTGGTGGTGGTGATTAACTGTCAAGCATTTTTTTAAAATTGCAGGATATAAAATGACTCAGGCCAACAAATAAAGCAAAACGATTTTCCCACAAAGCCAATCCACAAGACATTTGTAATGAGCAGCATCCAATTTTATGTAATTCCAAACAGCACTGTATTTATTCAGCATCATCAAGGCTACAGGACCACCCCTTCCAGATAATTTAGATGTTTACCACTCAGGATCAAAATACTTTCTACAACTATAAACACAACAACCTTGCAATAATGAGCCACAGTAATCATCATTACAAAAAACAAAACCAATCATATAACCTTGATCGCTCTCATTTTACAAATAAGGAAGCTGATGCCCAAAAAGTAATGTTGCAAAGTGCTGTGATTTAATAAATTTAAAATCTTAGAGGCAATCCAGGTATGTGGAACCTAACGTTTGAACACCAGGTGGCCCCAACTGCAATGTTTTAATGTCCTTTTATCTCTCCCTTTCTCCCTTCTCTCTCCTCCTCACCTGTCAGGTCTTTGCTTATATGCTGCCTTCAGGGAACCTGTCTCTTGCTCACACGACTCGCCTTCTAATTGGCTGCTTTTAATTGCTGCATGTTAGGGACACCAAATGGACAAGACTGCAAGAATAATAACTTAAATAAATGTCAGCGAATTCTGAGTGAATGCCCTTGGAACTCTTCTAAGTGTAAAATCAAAGAACTTCAAAGTGCAGATTTTGTTACAGGCCCTTTGGCAGCTCCGAGCCTTTTTTACTTACTTCTTAGTGCTAAACCATGTTCTAGATAAGGGAGGCTGCCAGGTTTAGTTACCACCGGTAAATGGTTTTCTGTTACGTGGGTTCTGGGCTCCTGAAATCTCATATAGTACTTGTCTAGCAAACCTCCTCTTTAATGCAAATGTGAACTACTTATCCCAAGTTGAATTATTATCAATAACAAATTAAATTTTGGATGAAGCAGGGTTATTGTGACAAAAATCCTAAAAGTGGTATCCTAAGTTTAGATAATACTGAGAACTCAGAAGAAGGAATCATTATATTAATGCACAACACCTTCAGGTGTATATTTATTCATATATATGCACACACACACGAGCCCACACACATACTCTCTCTCTACTCCCTGGTAAGAGCAGGAGAACTAAATACACATAGCAAACACTTCTTCCTACGGCATATAATCATGCAATATAGCTATTTCCTCTGTACCACACTAAGCTGTCCTACTCCACCTGAGGCACTTGGTGTGTTTAATAGTCCAGATACGGCCTAATGAATCTATCACAAACCGACAAGGCTTTTGCCATTTAACCCCGTCTTAGCTAGGTCCCAGACTACATCTGACAAAGGGGAAGAACAGATAATCCACTAGGTTGAACTTGCCATGTCATTATTACCCTCATCCATTTATTCAACAAATATTTATCGACAGTCTACTCTGTGCCAGGCATTTTGCTAGGTGCTGGGTTGCTACCCAGCCAAAGGCTCTGCCCACTCAGCTTTTACAGTCTTCCAGGGAAAGCAGCCATTCACCAAATGACATAACAAATATAAAATCACAACATTGACAGTAGGGACACTGAGCTACAAAGCCAGTCTGGGAGATCAGGAAAGGAAGGCCTCCCTGAGGAAGCATCAGTGAGCTAAGATGTGAACACTCAGGAGCTGACTCGGGACTGGGGAAAAGTGCTCCTGGCAGAGGGTGTATGCGGTGCGTGCAAAGGCCCTACGGCAGGAGGTGGTGTGCTGAGTCTGAGGAAGTGAAGGCAATCCTGCAGAGAACAAGGGCGAGCGTGATCAGAGATGGGCCTGGAGAGGCAGGCAGGGGCTAAACCAGGCAGGGACTCTGTGGGGCATGTTAAGGATTCTGTGGTCTTTATCCAAATGGAAAGCATTTGAAAGTTTTAAAATTCAATTTAATTTACTTTTCTAGAGGAAAATTGTTATAATAAGATTTGCATTGTAAAATGATCACTCTGGCCACATAATATGGAGAACCAACTGGAAGGGAGAAAGTAGGAGAGAGTGAGCAAGTTAGAAAGCTACTTACTATTACATTAGTCCAAATGAGAGATCACGGAAGCTTAGACTAGGGATGTGATAACAGATGAAATCACCTGAAGACTAGGAGTTGTCAAGGATAACTCCTAGGTTCTGGTTCTGCCATTTCATGAGCAGGGAATGTATTAGTAGGGCAAGGTACAGGGAAAATCCTAAATTTGGTTTTAGATATCTGAGTATGGACGTTGTCATGTAGACAGGTGTGGCATTTAGGAGAGATCATGGCTAGGAAAATAAACTCTGCAATCATTCATGAATGGCCAAAAATTGATCTAAATGTATTAATGAGCCTGCAGTGGGGGTGGAAGAGAGGGAATGACAGAAGGCCTGGGCCTGAGTATGTTCTAATATTAATGTTCAAAAAGATGAGGAGGAGCCATTCAGGAAGGGTTGCCACAGGGCTAAGAAGAAAATCAGGAGGGCTTACCTATCAGCCCAAATAACTAGACACTCAAATACCAGAAACTCAATTTTCTCAATATTTGACAGTTTATACATGGCTCCAATTATTTTGTAACTACACTTAGTTATTAAACTAATTACTGTTTGGTTTACATTATATAAAATTGGTCATTATTATTAACTACTGCTTGCTAAATACCAACTACTGCTACAAAATACCAAGCAATGCACAAAAACTCATAAGAAATAGTTCCTGCCTTCAAAACTTGCCTCAAGCTAGATTATGATTAAAATCACATCACAGTAAGTCATGAGTTAGTGTATCTTCTTATACACTTATTTAAAAATTACCACTTTGGGAAAATGAATTCATCCTAACACTCATGTGCATCCAATATTCATGGGTGCCAGACATTAGCCTAGGTGCTGAGCAATGACAAAGAATTAGACAGAGTTCCTTGTCTGTTAGCAGTTGATATTTAGTATTCAGAATGCTGTAAGACCAGTTTGAAGATTATTTGATGCTACATCAGTCGAATGGCTATTTAGCAATAAAGAAAGGTAATAATCACATCTTATCTGTCAAGAGTACAACCTCCACCCACCGCCCAGTATCTACCCTCTCCTTACTCCACATATACTCATCATCGTCATGCTTACATGTGATAAACTTAGTAAACACACTAACTACAGCACTGTGTGAGCGCCAGGCACTTCCTCCAGTCTTCAAGAAGTCTGACTGTCTCATTAATAATTCCCAGGTGATAGACTGTACTTTACAGAAATACACGCTTGGTGGGTCTTAAGAACTTGAACAGTTCTTGGCACTCTACAACATCTCAATCTATTAAACCAAAACTAACCAGACTAGTATTTCAAAGGATTCAATCACTAACAGTACAGAGCTCCTCTCCATACCAAACATACCTAAACCAACCATGGTATGTCATAGAGTAAATGAAGACAAGGATATCTTCTTGATTATCTTACATCCTAGAGCATATTTTACATTTCCCAATGTTGTTTTCTTAACTAGCAGAGTTGCCGTTACTAATAATAAAGTCTGAATTTTAAAGCCAGCATTGGTAAATACTCGGTTTCTTGCTCCTATACCCCCATTTTAATTTTCTCTTTCAAGAAAGAAAAAAAATCATGTCTGAACTTGCAGTTCCATACATATACCTCTTAAGAGTAGGCACAAATAGTTTGAAACTAATCTGTATCTAAATTCCTTTGGCCATTGCTGTGGAAATGGAAAAGCTACAGCATATATCTGTCCTAAGAAAAGGGAAAGAGACCAAAGGGAAAGAGCAAAAACTAGCAGACCTAATGTACAAGCAGAAAGCAGAACAAAGCTACCACCCTTAACTACAAACCTAGAAGGTCAGTTAATTCCTCAGAAAGTTAGTGCGGTACTACTGTATTCACTGCAGGAATACAGTGTGGAATGTCGTGGGTGAGATTCATAGCACTACTCTTTAATCTGGATGCCCCTCTCTATTCCTCTCTCTCTTACCAACGCTTAACATGGTAGTGTGAAACATGTTCATACTACAATCTGCCAACAGAAACAGAGGCTGTGCATTGATGATATTTTTCTCTACCACCCAGAACATCACCTTGTAGAGGTTCATAAATGTTGTATGCATGAAATCTAAAACAAGTACAAAGGGATAGGGTCTAGCTATACTGGAACAGTTTCTCTCCATGTGTGATGATTAAAAATAAATACGTGATATTATTTCAGCTTTATTTCCTTCCACTTACGATGTAAACAGCACAAATCAAGAAACCTAAAAAACACTCAACACTAATCAATTATTCTCCCTGCCTAACATGATAAGGTGATCTAAGCACAGCTTACTTGTATTACATGGATGAGGCCAGGTTACAGAAAGCTATGCATTATATACACATCAGGAGACAAATGTATTGGCAATGGCACTGGGTAGAAACCTATCAATCGCTTATTGACTCTTGAGGAACAACTTTCTCCTTCAAAATCATTAATCTGATTATTAACTTGAAAAAGAAAATGGAGACAGCAGAGAGTGGTGAAAAGAAATGGACTGTGGAGTGGGACTACCTTGGGTTTGAATCCTAGCCTGTCTTCTAGTTGTATGATAACGGGGCTTTAGCATTGCACATGAGTTTCCACCTCTTGAAAACAGAAATTACAATGCACTGAAAGGCTGCAGCGATGATGAAATGAGATAATATATATAACTTGCCTGACACACAGAAGGCAAGAAAAGTGACTACATAAAAGGTATCTAAACACATCTCTATGCTCAATGAACATGTTTAGCCACAGCAAAAAACCTCTTATATTCTTGCAATAAGAACACCTGACTCGGGCTTCCCTGGTGGCGCAGTGGTTGAGAATCTGCCTGCTAATGCAGGGGACAAGGGTTCGAGCCCTGGTCTGGGAGGATCCCACATGCCGTGGAGCAACTGGGCCCGTGAACCACAACTACTGAGCCTGCGCGTCTGGAGCCTATGCTCCGCAACAAGAGAGGCCGCGATAGTGGGAGGCCCGCGCACCGCGATGAAGAGTGGCCCCCGCTTGCCACAACTAGAGAAAGCCCTAGCACAGAAACGAAGACCCAACATAGCAATCAATCAATAAATAAATAAATCTTTAAAAAAAAAAAAAAAAAAGAACACCTGACTCATCTCACTGCTTTGCAATGAGCATTTGTAAATGAACATTTAATTCTCTTCCTGATTATTTCTTTCTCGTTTAAAAATGTTAATTTATTTCTTAAAAACAACTTGGGTTGATTCCTAATACTGCACATTTCCTCACATTAATCTTTTACCCGTTTACATTTTAAAGTAGCTGTAATTTTTGACTTAGGATATAAAAAGAGGCCAAGACTGAGGAAAACAACCAAGTCTAAGGAATATACTTGGTATATCTGATACAGCAAGGCATTTCAAGGTTAGAAGTGCAATATACTGCAGCTTTTAAGTAGCCTCTGGAGACTACTACTTTTCCATGCCACGTTCTCCTATTGCCTTCTTCATACAGAAATAACTCTCAACCCAAGAAAATTGGGTACAAAATGCAAAAGTTGTGCCTTCTAACTCAGAGCACTTCTGAATGCCCTACATTCTTGCTCAGGGGAATCCACTCCCCATTAACTGCCTTGCCACCCCATCATCTCTTCTTCTGGAATGCTCACAGCAACTGTCAAGGGCTGATCAGCAGACAGCCAAGGCAAGCTGTAGCTGGTTCTTCTGTTCTTGTTGAAAGCAAAGAACACTCCTTTCATTCCATATTTTGGAATCTTTATGTCAATAAGTCAGCGACCATTTCTAAAACATGCAACATATGCTTGAGGTGCTATAGGAGATGTGAAAGAATATAAATGAACAGAGCTACTTCTTGTTTTTTGTATCTAACAAAATGGAGTTATTATAGTGTATTGGGCATAATATATTAAGGAATGTTGGTTAACCAGTCACCCTTGCCAAAATCAGATATGAAAAGACAACAAAAGCTGGCAACAATTCTAGTTCTGATATTTCTTTTTCAGAATTATATTTAATAAGGTTAGTCTTTGAAGAATGCATTAATTTTCTTACCTAATTTAAAACAGAACTTGGAGACAATTCATAACTACAAAACTTACAAATTCATGTAAGACTAACTTATGTAACTACCTCTATTGTTTTATAAAATCACCAACTTAATTTTTTTAAAAACTTATTTTTGGGTAATAATGTTCCTATACCTCCTCTAGTAAAAATTCATTAGATTATATTTATAGTCTAGCAGCTTCTAAAAGGAAGTGAAAGCTGAGGGCTCTATGAGGATATAAAAGCAGCCTATGAAATAGCTTTAGTTTTAAACAAAAACTAACATTAACAAGTACAGCATATCTTGTTCTTTCATGGGGCCAGCAAATTGATAGTTGGGTTTTTTTAAGTTACAAAAATAGAATGGAGTAATTATATCTACCAAACTGACAATAGCCTGTTCAATGGAGAGTAACACTGTAATTTCTCTTCAAAAACAGTAAATAGGAAGAAAAAGCCCCTAATTCTGTAATATAAGAAAAAATCCCAAACCCTTGGGCGCCACTTACAGGCAAAAAACTTCCACTGATTTCAGTTACTAACCTGAAAAAGAGAGATGGACTTAAAATCTTCTGTTTTAATATGTGTATTCTTTATATAATTTATACTACAAAAATATATTTTCTACAATTTAAATTTCTACATCCAAAGATCAAAAACTGGAGGAAATTATGAAATTAAAAAACTCACAGAATTCTCTTTAAAAGAATACAATAAGTCTTTAAACAGAAGGGGTCTCCAGACCTATAGTACCACTGAAACAAAAATATTTCAAAATCTCAATGTTAGATTTTCCTTCTGAAAGTATGAATGTAACTACTGTCAAAAAAGTAAAGTTCAATTAAGATTTTACTAACTGCTTACAAAGTGTTTATACCAATAGAATCAAATGAATTTCAACCCCATTAACAAGGAAATTGTAAAAAAAAAAAAAAAAAAAAAATCACTATTTCAAAAGGAGAGGGACTCAACATTTTACTATAAATGAAATGTTTAGGTATAAGATTTGGGATAAACAAACAGCATTCTGGCTAGTGAAATTCATTTTAAAAAATGATTATGCTGATTAGCCCATTATTTCATATACTGTGCAATTATTATCCACCCCTTAAACAAAGAGGGGGGGAAAACCTAGGTTACAAAATGCAAAAATTAAGCATGGATTACTCAGCCACTGAATTCTATCTGCTTACACCTTCGTCCTCTTATTTTGTGTGGAGACAACACTAAACAACATCTATATGTTAATTTTACAGTAGTTCCTCTTCTGCTATATTCAATAGCTCGTTAAGATGACTAGAATGCTGACACTTGCTAAACTATTTACTGCATCCAAAAATTCGGTCTCATGAGAACAGACAAAATTAATCTCTCAAATTTAGGGTTTAATATTTTTATCTGGAGCTCACTTGTAGTAACAATTGCCTACAACGAATTATTCTAGTCAAGTTTTAATCCAATCTGCCCAGGAGCAGTAGTGTAGGGGAACATTACCCTGTAAGACTAAGTTACGTGGACAAGAGCACACAGAAAGCTACCACAGTCACAAATCTTTCCTCTCAATATTGCCATGGCACAGTGCTGACCATATTTTTAGTTGTTTTTTTTTGGGGGGGGGGATTTGAGGCGGGGAGAGGGAAAGGGGCAACTTCCAAGGAATCAACGAACTGTGGTTTTAAACAAACAACCAAGTTCCCCCCAAAATCACTTTAGATAATTAACCAAAGCCAATGAGTCCTACTGTCAAATTCGTTTCACAAGGGAAACAAACCTAAGGCAGTCTTAAGAATAAAGGTTAGGAAACCCTATAGGGAAACGGGTGACTATCACAAAAACATTTCCAGCAACTCAAAATACCTCTCAAGCCTGTGCTTTGCATACACTAGTCAGATTCTTTTAAAAACAAGGATGATGGCTATCACACTCAAAAGAATTTCTTTAAACATAAAAATTTCCAGTTGCCAAAAAGCGTCAGGCCAGGAACGGTTGGTCTGAGTTACCTTACACACACCGTAGCACACAAGCAATACGGTTCTATCGGAGCCGGAGCCACAGCACTGCGTCCCCTGGAAGCCGGCAGTCGGCGGCGGCCCGCGCAGCTGCACGGAGCAGGAAGTACCGCACCCGCGCCGCGGTCCCCAACCACGCCGGAGAGGCTGCGGGGAGCAGTCACCACCGCTTTGAAACTGAATGGCTGACACATCCGGTCCTGGCTCTTACACCACTCCGCCAAATGCAAACCTCAAAGGCCAAATTCAAACTCCAAACAGAAGTCACTCAAGTCCTAGTAGTGCAGTCTTCATTCCCAAGGACACTGGGGGACGCAATCAGAAAACCCCACGTCCTAAAAGACCGCAAGCCCCCGTGCATTTGCAGCCGGTCAGCCCACACCGCTTTGACAGGCGTTACGGAGCCGTCCACCCGGAGCCCCCTGCGGCCGCGCTCCGGGCGCGCCGCCTTCGTCCCGGCCCGGCCCCCAGTACCTGCCGAGAGACTCTGCCTGTCACAGCCGCGGGGACCCCACCGCTTTCTCCGCCGCGCTCCGGCCCCCCCACCCCGGCCTCGGGCAGGGCTCCCCACCTACCCCGCCCACCTACACCGCCCGCCCGCAGGCTCGGGCCTCACCCCGGCGCCCCCGGGGACTCTCGTCCGGGGTCGCCGCCGCTGCACTGCTGCCCGCCTCCCAGCCCGGCCCGGAGGGCAACGCCAGGGTCCCGCTCCGGGGCTTCTCGGAGAGCTCCGATTCCGGGAGCCCCCAAAAGCCAGCCCGGGCCCCCACACCTTATCTCAACCGGTCCCCGCAGCGCGGCTCGCACGCCTGTCACATGTCTGCAAACAATAACAAACTCTCCCGCATGTCCCCGCCCCGGGCCCCCGTCCCGTCCCGTACCCCAGGCCAGGTCCGGGGCGCCGCCCGACGCCGGAAGGGTCAAAGGGGGTGCCCGAGGGCTCCCGGGGAGCGGCGTGCAGCCTCGCTGCGCGGAGCCCCGGGACGCCCTGCGCGGTGCCCGGGGTTCATTCATTGCCCTCGCACGCCCGCCCCCCAAGTCCCCGCCGCGCCCCCGGCCGCGCTGCTCACCCGGCTGGGGCCGCCGCAAGAGGCGGCTCGGAGGCGGGCGTCCGCTTCTCCCCGGGCTCGGCCCCCGCGGGGCTCGGGGCGCCGCTGTCCAGTGCGGCCGCCGGTTCTGCAGGGTGGGCGCCGCTGCGGCTCGCGGCTCCGTGGGGCGGCGGCACCGCCACAGGCTGGAAACCGCTCCCGCCAGCGGCCGCGTCCGCGGGCTCCGGCGACGGGGAAGTGGAGGAGGACGGCGGCGAGGCGGTGAGGAAAAGCGGCGGCTCGGGCAGCTGGTCCAGCTCCACACTCCGCACTTTGCGCAGCTGCCGCCGCCGCCAGTCCGCCCGCTCGCGGCCCCCACTGCCCGCCTCCCGCAGCAGCCCCGCGGCTGCCGCGGGCGTGCTGCTCGCCTTGAGGGCCCCTCCGCCGCCGCCCGCTTCGGGGCTTGCCGCCCCGGCGCCCGGGAATCCCGAGGACGAGGCGCGATTCCCCGCCGCCGCCGCCATTTTCTCTCGCGGGCTACATTCGCTCGGCCCCTGTGAGGGAGGGAGGGGGCGGGGAGAGTGCAGGGGGCGGGCGGACGGGCGGGCACTGCGCCTCTAGCGTAAGGCCGCCTGCGCCAACTGCGTGAGCGCGGCCCTCTGGGCGCCCGGCAGGGACTGACGCGCGGGCGCGCGGGGTTCGGTAGAGGGAGGATAGCCGGCCGCAGGTTGGTGGAGAGCCGGCTGTGCGCTCCGTCCTGCGGGCCGGCCGGCAAGGTGGGCTCCGAGGTGGCCACCGCGGGGCGCGCTGCGGTTTGCGCGCCTCACCCGCCGCGCCGCCAGGTAGTCCCGGGCTACACCGGCGAGAGGAGGAGCTTCGGCGGAGGAGCGCCGCTTCCTCTCCGCCGCAATCTCGACCCGGCTCGGCCGGGGCTCGCCTCACGGGAGCTGCAGTTCGAACTTCGATGTATGGGGCGTTGAAGGGGACGCAGGCGAGAGGGTCTGCAGTCTGTCATTCGCATTGCCCGTTGCAGTGGGCGTCGGGGAACCCGGGCGCGGACCAACCCACCCTCCGACCCCGCCTCCACGCCGCACGGGGCGCGCAGGTGGCGCCCAGGGCTGTCGCCTGCTGCAAAGCGAAAGAAAACCAAAGTTCAGCGGCCGTGGTGCCGCGCACCAAAAAAATCAAGTTTTATAGAAGCTTTCCTCATCTTTTGCCCACCCCCCCACCCCCCAAAATCATGCTACAAATAAAAGTTTCCTGGAATATCTTGTTCAAAACCTGAAGTCACCGATTTGGGACACTCCTCTCACCCTCTATCCCGCCCCCGGCTAGTGGGAGACAGGAGCGGGCGGCGGGGTCCGGGGTATCTCTATAGGTTTCTATTTTTTCCTGCGCTGTGTTTGGGGAAGGCAGCGATATACAGGACCACAGAGAGCACGTTTGGGGAAGGAACCAGGAAGTGCTTGATATTGTCATCCTCGGCCAGGTTCTGGCCCTCCCCGAATCCTATGCCTCTAGCTGCACGTCCCTCTTCCCAGCAGGGTCGGGGCACCGTCCGGGTTCCCTCCGCCCCCGCCCCTGCAGTGCCCGAGCTGCCTAAGGCGGAGTTCCGAACCCTTCCAGTCCCTGGGGGCGTCTGGCGATAAGGTGCTTTGGAATGGAAAAAGCACCATTTACATGTTAATGATTTTCGACCTTTCTTCAGGCTTCCGTGTCGCGTTTATTTCTCCCCTCCCTTCTCTTCCTCCAGCCGGTTTGTCTGTGATGAGAAATCTCCCACAACCCGGGAGCAGAGTCCCTAGATTTATTTTGTGAAACAGGAATTAAGGCGGGGGCTGGGCGGCGGGGGGAGGCAGAGGGCTCCTCAGGAACAGAAAGGAGAGCGCTATCCTGTCAGTATTCATATATTTCGACAGGAGTCTAAACTGTCTACAAAATAATTCCTTTGATTTTTTTTGGAAATAGATAAAATGAAAACCTCCTTCCTGGCTATAAATGGTAACTGAGGAGGATGGTGATATCCGAGGGATTTTTAAAGCGGGTTCAGATTTCATATTAGCTCAGTGTTTTGAGTACTGCAACATCTGCCATAAGATAGTTTTAGATAATTACATCCAACGGTACAAATTTTGAAACTTTAGATAAATCTGTTAAAAGTTTAAGTCTACATTTAGGCTATAATTATACACTCTGTTAACGGTAGCCAAGTGTATCATCCAAAGAAAACAGTAGTTATTTCCCAGGTCTTCCCGGATTGCCACACCCACCAAATCCTACATTGGAAAGGATAAACTTTTTTCTTTCCTATTTAGATCAGAAAACCTTTAAATTTACACACACATACTTAGGTAACTGTAAATGAGAAAAGTAAGTAGACGCCTTCAGCTTTTCAAAATTGTTCCAGTATTGAAGTTTGGCCAGGGTAGAAAAGTGGAATGGGATTCTAGCAAAACATTTACTTTTGCCTCTTCATTTGTACAGTGATGAAAATGGAACCAAGTGAGAGGAGCACCAAATACAACACTATCAACGACCCACAGTTCTCTGACCTCCATCCATCACACCACCATGGAGAAACCTTAAGTGCTGGTCTTTCACCTAGTTTTTGGTACTTTGAGTCATTTCCCCCTTAATCTTTTTTTAAAATTAATTTATTTATTTATTAATTTATTTCTGGCTGCGTTGGGTCTTCGTTGCTGCGAGCGGGCTTTCCCTAGTTGTGGCGAGCGGGGTCTACTCTTCATTGTGGTGCGTGGGCTTCTCATTGCGGCGGCTTCTCCTTGTTGCGGAGCACGGGCTCTAGGCGCGAGGGCTTCAGTAGTTGTGGCTCGCGGGCTCTAGAGCGCAGGCTCAGTAGTTGCGGCGCCCGGGCTTAGTTGCTCCGCGGCATGTGGGATCTTCCCCGACCAGGGCTGGAGCCCGTGTCCCTTGCATTGGCAGGCAGGTTCTTAACCACTGGGCCACCAGGGAAGCCCTTCCCCTTAATCTTTTAGGTAAATATTCATGTTGTCATCATGCATCTATACACGGACAAACATTTTTTTAAGATAGAAAAATAATCAAAGGACATGCTTGACTGAAAAGGGTGTTCTTCCTCTGCCATATGTTGATACAAAGTCTTTTTGAAGAGATTTTAACCCATGGAATTGCTACCATAGTTTTTGCAGCTTAAGCAGGGTTAAGAGTCTAATTCTAGTTTGGTGCTGTAGGAGCCTGCTTTATATTACTGCATAAAGGCATATGTCAAATTGCCTTAATTTGATTTCTTTAATGACATAATGGAGACGTGTCTCTTCCAAGGTTGCTCGTACACTGAAAATTCCAGTTCCTATGTCCAAGCTCTTTATTTCTATCCTCACTCAGATACAGATGTTGCAGTGATTTCATTTTCTTTATTTCTATCCTCACTCAGGTACACATGTTGCAGTGATTTCATTTATGCCATGACAACTATGGTAACCTTTACGCTAGTGCTTTACAGATCACTGCTGCCACATGGTGCTTCTGGGGATCCCTAAGTCACACTTCAGTTCCTACATCACATTCATTTGGAGGATCCAGTTTAATATTGGTGCATTTCCTCATGGTGCATAAACATCACTGATATTCAAATGAACGGAGTTAATATGCACTGGCAGAAATATTTCAGCCCATGTATCATTCACCGTGTGTTTATTAAACACCCACTATGCACATGCAAGAAGTTTTCTTCTTCTCTGGGGATATTGTTGGTTGTTTTTCATATTTATAAAAGTAAATAAATAAAACATTCCCGTCTGCAAATATTTTTATTGGTGGGTATTTATCAGGCTGACTCTGATAGAATTTCAGATCCATCAATGTGTGTGGTTTCACTCCTCTGTGAGATCTATGTCTTAGGTAGACATAGAGAGTAAGAAGATAACCTTGAGAATAGAGTAAAAGCTGGTGTCCTATCAGAGTTATCAATGTTATTATGGAATACTTGCAGGAGAATTGGGGCTGGAACTTGGTTTCTCTGTGCTCTTTCCAGACACCATAATTCCCAGGTATTTCCAGATGTCCTAAGTCAGGAAATCTTGTCATTTATGGGATAGTTGGCCCTCTACAAGTACAGTGTAGGTGACATTATAGTAAAAAGTTTCTTAACAAGCCTCCACTTAGCTGACTCATCCAGTAACAGATACCTGTCATTCCTGGTGTGGTGTGCAGCAGGCAGAGGGATGCCACAGCACAATGAATGCTCATGACACCTGCACACTTTTGCTCCCACCAGGTGAGTTATGGACCCCAAGAGAATCCATCATATTTGCTCCCAAATCTGACTATACCTGTTATAACTATCCTTATGGAATTTAATTAAATACTATTAAACATGAGTATGTAAGTGCAAAATGAAAGTTGTTCCAATGAAAACTAAGTTAAATGCTTTGAAAGAATGAATGAAGATGAGATACAAAAGAATCTCTGTCAAATTAGTTGTGGGTATGATGATTGTGAAAGATTGGGGAAAAAAGCATTCAAATCTGTAAGAACTTTGCACGTATCTATCAGTTTTCACTTTGCTTGAAAGAGATAAAAAGTGAAAATTGTCGACAATGAGATATGGGAGAAAGATACATAGGGCTCTGAATAGTGGACCCACACTCAAAAGACCTAGGCCCTACAGCCAAATACTGGTTAAAACCCCCCAACTATACAAAACAAAACCCTGTTATTTATGTTTTAAGCTAAAAGAAAATATTTTATTATTATATATACATATATGCATATATATGAGATTCCTTTTTATTAACCAGCCATCTAAACATTTTGCATGTATTTACATGTATTTAAAATCAGAAACTAATTATATGGTAAATAATGAAAGCCAGTTGAATTGGGATTTTTATATTTAAAAATACAACTACAACTAATGAAATTTGATTTATCTCACAGTTAGCAAAATTCTGCTTACCTTTACAGCTCTGCACTGATTCTTTGAATTCTTTGCATGAGCCCTGTTGCTTGCTTTTTTTTTTGATGTATGATGAGATATTCTTTTTCCATTTAACTTTTGTGGCTTAATCATGACTATCATTTTTGCAAAAAAATATTTGAAGACTTCCTGTGTTTCCCCAAGGTCCTCCTGTAATATTCAATTTCTTTCTTTGAATCAGTGTCCTTGTTGGTTTTCTTTTCCTTTGTGGTCCACTGATCCAACTCTGCTAAATCCTACGCTGACAAGACTTTACATGTAATCTGGGAAGTTTAGTACCACTTCCAGTGGCTTAGTCAACTTCTGCATCCTTTGCAACATTTGCACCTTCACTTTGCAATCGACTTGCATTGTTTTGGGGTCCAAACTGCTAAAGATGTATACAAAATTGGCATCCACTAGAGCAGTGCCGCCTGATAAAATGTAACGCAAGCTACAAATGCAAGGCACATGTGTAATTTAAAATTTTCTAGTAGCCACATTAAAAAAAACTAAAAAGAAACAAGTGAAATTAATTTCAATAATATATTTTATTTTACACAATATATCTAAAATATTACTATTTCAATATGTAATCAACATTGTAAAATATTACTAATGAGATCTTTTACCATTTCTTTTTGTACTAGATCTTTGAAATCTGGTGTGATTTTACTCTTCAGAACATGTTGAACATCATTTGAGCCACATTTCAGGTGCTCAAAAGGGCACATGTAGATAGTGGCCAGTGTTATCAGACAGCACAGCCCTAGAGCCGTTGTACCTAAGACTTAGGAGTTTTATGGACCATTAAATGTCTGGTTAGGCCAGATTAGTGTATAATTTTAAATATCCACATTTGTATGTTCAGGAAATAAAGAATCACAATAGATATAAATTGGTAACATATAACTAAGTATATTAGTCTTTCTACTTCCAGCAGCTAAACTTTCAAACAAATTTCAGGCACCATTGTCAGCTATCTTTCTAAACTACGGTTCTGATTCTGTCCCATCTCCTCAAACTCTTTAGTGGTTCTACATTACATAGAGTATAGGGTCCAAATTCCTTCTTTCATTCATTCAGTGGGTATTAAATGCATTAGCTCCTATGTGCTGGGCACCATGCAAGGCCAAGGGATGTCACAGAGATCAGAGTAGACCTACCATCTGCCCTCATCACACTCCCAGTCTACCACGTCCCTCTGCCTCCACCACTGACTGTTCAGTTCTCAACACAGCTCACCCTGTCCTGTGCCTGGGCTCCAGCCACAGATTGGGAACAGATCATGCTCTCTTTCCTCCATGCTTTCACCCATGAGCCCTCTTCTTCTGAAAACACTTCCTTAAATCCACCCCACCCCCAAAGTCTGGACACCACTACCCCTGGGCCTGGCCCATTCCTAACATTTGGAGGGCCAGGGTGAGTACACATGAAGGCCCCATACAACATTTTAAATTAGTTAAAAGTCAAATTGTAAACCAACAGCAAATAAAATATGTTCTAGGCTTCTACCTGGATATATATAAAGACAAATTTGAATGTTACATGTGAAGTTGTGATTTTTATATGACTGGCAACAAAATATTAAAGACAATTGTATTTATATCTGGTGTTCCATTGATGGGCTGAGAGTGTTTGGGTGAGGACTGAAATAAAGACATACATTAACTTCCTACTTTTATTTCAAGAAAATTACTAATTATGTTGTTATAATTGGGATTTTCACATAATTGGCATTTGATCACTTGAGACAATCCAATTATCTGTTATTATTGAAAGGCAAAATTCTATTTTAAACTACAAATTTGATGAATATCAAAATTTTAAATAAAAATTATTCAAATAAAGCTGAATCTTTAACTCTTTGAAAATTGAATTAAATGTCATCAAATATTTTATTAGGATAAAACTGTTTGCAATCCTAGCATTCAACATCCATACAGTTGCCAATGTAAGGAATAGCAACATATTTCACACGTTTTGTTTATACCTCCATAAATACAAATCTAAGTCATACATATTGCTTAATACTGCAAAATTTTTCTCAGCGTTTGTGAGCAACTGTTGTGAATACTGGCCTAATGGGTGAGTAGCTCAGGACCTATGAAATAGGTCAAAAAGAGAGGAAAGAACATGAGCACTCAGACGAAGAGGATATGACACGTGGTTATTCAGGAATCCATTGCATTCCTGTTATCAGAGGGGCAGATTTGACAAGTTAGCTTATTTATCTCTTCTCTTACTGAACACTTCAACTAGTGAAATTCTCCCCGACTGCAAATTAATGTTGATGTTCAACATCGGCAGGAGCACAGCCACAGACCTTCTTGACATGTCAAGGTCATGGGACAAGACATGTGAAGCAGTGTTTCCCTGGGGCCTGAAAGACACTGGTCTCTAGAGCAGATGTTTAGGGTTATGGGTCATGCTAAGCCAGCACTGCACACCAGACCTGAGTGACCAGGGCAGCTGTGTGTTCTTTAATAAATTTGTTTTTCCAGATTTGTGATGCATGGTGCACTGTATCCTCCTGCCCAGGTCTGAGGGAGGTACTGCTAAGCACCTGCTAATGAGCAGGCCCTGTTCCAGGTGCTGGGAGTAGAGAAAGTGAGACGATGCCCTTTCCCTCAGAGAACTTCCAGAGCCTGCCCTTGTGGGAGAGCCACTTTTGTCCGTGTCTGCATTTTCCACTAGCTCATGAGACCCTGGAGAGAGGAACCATCTCCTCTTCATCATCCTTGTCTCCCCAGAGCCCCTAGCGCAGTGCCTTTCATGTAGTAGATGCTCAGTTAAAAGGAGTTGACTCCAGTTGTTACAAAACACCAACTGTCCAAGACTCCTTAGGATTTGAGCTTCAATCACAACATTCCATCACTAATGGGGGAGAAGTTCTCTTTCCTTAAAAGGATACGGATGCATCTGCAAATATAATTTTGCACTTTCTTTAGAAGAAGGTGAGAATTTATTTCTATATGCATTCTAATTGTCTCTTATTGGGGATAATTGAGAGGGAGGGAGGGAGAGAGAGAAGGAGGGACATAAGGAGAGAAGGGAGAAACAGAGAGAAAATGAGAGAGAACTGAGGAATGGGAATCTAAAATGCAGAAGAAGAGAATGGCAGAAAAGGAGCCATATCTGTAACACATGAAACAAATCTGAAAGTTTGTAGGAACAGGATCCTAGAAAGTTTATAGTTATAAATGATTTATTGAGCATTTACTATATGCCAGTATGGTGATAAGTGCTTCATATATGTTAACTTATTTAATCTACACAATAACCCTATGAAGTAGGCACTATCATCATTTCCATTTTACAGATGAAACTGAAGCACGGAGAGGTTAAGTAACTTAACCAAGGTTACTCAGCCAGGAAGTGGTGGAGGTGGGGTTTGAACTTATATGCTCTGGCTGCACAGCCTGTTCTTCAAATCTTAAAAATGCAATATATATCCATTATAGATATTGGATATATATACTAATATAACATACTAAATATATTTGTTGATTTTCACTGGTTAGATATCATTCTCTTAGTGACCATAAAAATATTCATGAGATCTTGCAGAGTTCTTGCCTCAATGAGAATGGGGAAGTTTTATTCCCCAATAATTTAAGCATCTCAAGTGCAAATTTTACCATGGGGATCTTTACTAACACATCCCTTTGAATGGGAAAAAGGATATTATACTCTGTATTATTTTTTAACCCAAAGTTCCAAGCTGTTTCAAATCTTATATTTGAAAAAAATCACTGTCTATCAAACATAAAAATTATCTTTGAATTACTATAGATCTTTAAATTTATTATACAAAGAAATGGAAATTAATATCTAGCCTAAATATTCTCTGGAAAGATGTGTTAGAGACAGTTAGCTGCCCACCAAATTCCCTCTCTCCAACCATTAGCGTATAGTTGTAGTTGGGAAGCAGCTGCCCAGCCAGGGACTATGTTTCCCAGCCTGCCTTGCAGCTAGGTATGGCCATGCAACTGGTTCTCACCAATAGGATATGCGCCATGGCACTATCTGGATACAGATGACTATAATGCCCCATGGGATGGCAGAGCAACAGAATAAAAGGGTCCCCAAATGATTAGGTAGAGGACAGCCCCATCAGACAACCTCCTGAATTCCTTCCCAGGAAAAAAAATCTATTTTGCTGACCAAGGAATGGAATTCTAGTGTCTTGTACCATTACTTGTTTAGATCTATTTGTTATAGCAGTTTAATCTAGCCTAAGTAATACAGTATAATTTTCTTTGTTCACTAATGCATTGTAATACTTACAGCTTTCTATAGGAGAAGCAGCATGACATAGAGACAAGAGGGCTCTGGTATTAGCCAGGTCTCTGTTTGAATCTCAGCTCTTCCATTATTAGCTGTGTGACCTTTGGCAAGCTGTACACACTTTAGTCATCATTAATATGGGGCTATACTGTTGGAACCTCGCCCTTTTCCTCTCACCCTTACCACTACTTTGGTACACATCAGCCAGATTTCCATGCTGGCAACTGCATCTCTCTGGCCTCTGAAGCTCACTTTGCTGACCATGTGGCCAGCTGGAAGTGGGCCCCAATTTTCAATCCTGAGCGGTCCTTAACCAATGTTGGTAGTTGCAGTGGTATACTACAGGTGGTTTGCACCAACTTATGAGAACCTGGAATGCACATCTCTTCCCAACTCCAAGTTCAGTGATGTCACATTGACAGCTTAAAATTGGCCATGATGGGAGTATTTACACCACTGGAATAAACAAATACTACAAATCAAAACTCTCCCACCCTCTCCCAGAGCTGTTTGTTAAACATTGACCAACATACCAGCTTTCCTACCCTTGATGTGGGATAACCCAGGAGTGTGTTCTACAATGATTTCTAGATATTTTCCCAGCAAGACTAAGCTCCAGTTACCCATAGTAGTAGCGAGCTTGGAAATAAACCTTTATTAGCTGCCTTCCCTGTATCACTTCTTCACTACTCTGCCTTCACCTCCCAAACAACTATTTGCATTAGAATCCTGTCTCAAGGTCTGCTTTTATGGGAACTCAGACTAGGACAGGGGCTAGTAATGAAGTTGAAATCATGCAAAGTACGTAGCACTTAGTAGGTGCACCACAAATATTAGCTCTTCCCTGTGCTGAAATACTATATGGCTAAAGCAAACTCAGCGGAGTTATTATAGGTTAGTTAACCATAATAGGAATTGAGAGTATGCATTAAAAACTCAATTGCCCAAATACATGAGTCACTTCCAATGACTTTTTAAAACTTTCATTATTTTAAATAGAGTTTTATCATAATAAATAAAAACTACACATATGAAAATTCAAGGTAAATCTCTAATATATCCAAAGAGACAAAGTTAACTCTGGAATCTAGTCTTGTGAGATACAGATCTCCAGTTTCCCTTTACATTGCTGGTAGCTATAGGCTTCTAATAAATTTAAGGCCTCTGACCTCTTACTGATCTTGATGTTTCCTTAGCAATTGTCAGCTTCATTTTATTTTGGTTTTTATTTTAGATATTTGTGTTGACCTCGTATTTTTATGTCAACTTGGAACAGTGATGTATGCCAGGATCACAGTATCCTAGTAATAAATCACAATTTTGGAGCCACCGGAAAGCTCTTTCAGGAGGTCACTGTTACAAAGTTGCTTACAAAGATATAACCTCTCTGGATTTTTTTCTTTAAAAATAGTCCTTTGTGGTGTCTTTATGGTGAAATTATGAATAACATTTTTTTTCTTATTTCAAAGTAAATGGGGTCTTGGGACTTCCCTGGTGGCACAGTGGTTAAGAATGCACCTGCCAATGCAGAGGACATGGATTCGAGCCCTGGTCCAGGAAGATCCCACATGCCACGCAGCAACTAAGCCCGTGCACCACAACTACTGAGCCTGCACTATAGAGCCCGCGAGCCACAACTACTGAGCCTGCGTGCTGCAACTACTGAAGCCCGTGCGCCTATAGCCTGTGCTCCACAACAAGAGAAGCCACCGCAATGAGAAGCCCACGCACCGCAATGAAGAGTAGCCCTGCTCACCTCAACTAGAGAAAGCCCGCATGCAGCAACGAAGACCCAACACAGCCAAATAAATAAACAGAAAAATAAATAAATAAATAAATAAATGCTAGAATGCCAGGTTCTCTTCTGGAAGTATAAAACTTTATAACTGATTTTATTTACTTATTTTCCCCAAACTTTAGTGGTGAACATTTGAATTGGTTATGAAGACTTTGCATTTCAGTCTGAAATTACAACACGGAGGGACTGATCCTTGCTATATATTCAGTGTACGCTGTGGACACAGTATGCTTTTCAGTACATTAAGTAATTAAAGTGGTTTTGCCAAGTTAAAAAAACAAAAACCAAAGTAGAAAAGAAATACAACTCATGAGGTGAGGGAAACAGTCTTGATCTGGGGACTTGGTTTAGTACCGCTCTGCATTTCCTAAGAGGACACCTATCATTGACTTCCATCTTTAATTAAATGATAAAGAAAAATAATTTCTAAGATGAAAAGTAAAAGTGTCAATGTAATAATGGCTCTAAACCACAGGAAAAGCCTGCAGAGAGCCCTCCCCTCACACATATTTACTGACAATTGCAGAATGCATCTGTTGCTTCAGATGATTTAGTGGGCAGAGAGCCTGCAGGACCGGTTGTAGGAGAATATGGCAAGATGTGGAAGTTTAAAAGGGAGCATTTACTCTCCTCAACTTTGTAGTCTACAAAGCAAGTTGTATCCTATCCCAGTCTGAGAGAGGAGGCAAAGGTAAACTAAGAACGGCTTTTCTTTGGGAAGTGCTCCTAATGGTGGGGAAACCACAAGACTATCTTCTTTATTACTAAATAGATTCATTTAAGTGGGTGGACATTGTTGTTATAGCTCATTAGTACATATGAAAACATTGGAATGCCAACTCCTTTTAAGATAAGAAAACAGTGGACTAGGCAGAATGAGACCATGTAAATAAACACTTCCTCTTATTCAAATCACTTGATATCTCAGAAGGTCTCAAAATTTTGTTTTAAAAGAGTCATCTCCTTCTTTAGAAATAGATACTGACAAAGTAAATTGAACTAATTCCAAGAAGATTTAGGTTTTTTAATTTTTCAAACACTAAAATTTGCAGGGATGAAAATTATATGGGAATATCGTTGGAAATCAAAAGCTTCTGAAATTAAGGACATTTCAAAGCCTATTTTAAATTGCCATCTTTTCCTAAAAGTAATTCTTTCTTTTCTTTTTTTTTTTTAAATAAATTTATTTATTTATTTATTTTTGGCTGTGTTGGGTCTTCACTGCTGTGCGCAGGCTTTCTCTAGTTGCGGCGAGCTGGGGCTACTCCTCGTTGTGGTGCGTGGGCTTCTCACTGCGGTGGCTTCTCTCGTTGCGGAACATGAGCTCTAGGCGCGCGGGCTCAGTAGTTGTGGCTCACAGGCTCTATAGTGCAGGCTCAGTAGTTGTGCACACACGCTTAGTTGCTTCATGGCATGTGGGATCTTCCTGCACCAGGGCTCGAACCCGTGTCCCCTGCATTGGCAGGCGGATTCTTAACCACTGCGCCACCAGGGAAGTCCCTAAAAGTAATTCTTTATGTTCCTGAAACAGCCACCTGTATGTTGGGTGGTACTTAGATTCTGCGTTGAAGGCTGAGGAGACCCAGGACGTTTGCATTTTCCTATTTCCCAACTGCTTTGCAGGCTTGTTGGCTGGAACTGGTGTTCCTCACTGCAGTTTCAGGCCCAGGCCCAGCTCTGCCTATTCATGTGACAGTTACTGATTATCATCTGGTCTGGCCTGGAAGAGAAGAGGCAGCTCCCAAACAGTCTGGCCTGTCACAGACTGGAGCTGTCAGTCTCCTATTAGGCCGGGCATATCTTCAGAGTGGCCCCTTTCTAACTCAGCTGATTTTTGGCCCCTTCACTTGTATCTCTTTCTTCTTCCTTGGATGCTATTTTCATTTTATTTGAAGGGAAGTATCTCAGCATCTGTCATAACTTTTCATATTAACCTAATAATAGTGCCAGCTTAGGTAACTGCCAAGAGGCCATCCTTGATGAGAGGATGGCATAAAAGTACAATCAGTTGGGTTCTCTGTGAAGAGCACAGTTGTTTTTACCCAGGGAATTTACCGTTGGATTCATTGCTTCCCTTACTAATGTGCACTTAGGAGCCTGTTCTGTGAGCTTACTAATATCTCAAAGAAGGTCTTAATCCTTTTTTATTGACATTGTAATATTTAATATTCTTATTATTTTTGCCTGCATCTGTACTTTGCCAAAAATGAGTTGATTATTTTTAAGGGAGGAGGAATACTAAATAATGCAGAGAACAAAATAAATATATAGATGAAAATTATTGGTGGAAAGACTAAAATTAGGGACAAACTCATTCATGAGAACGAGTAATTTTGGATTTGATTCAACCAGCATTTACTGAGGTTCCCCCCTGTGTGTCAGGTGTTTTTGCATTCTGTCACCCCATTTAATTCTCCCACAACTGTTTTTCGAGACAGAGCTCTTCCTCCCATTTTACAGACTTGGAAATGGAGCCTCAGGGAGATTTTTTTTTTTATGCTGCCCCAAATCACTTAGCTGGCAAATCGGCAGGATAGGCTGCTAACACTAAATTTGGTATTCTTCCCACTCTACGTCACTGCTTCCAGGAAGAATAAATGTATTCTTCGTATAACAATCAGGCACCACTTAATCAGTCAACAAATATTTATCGAGTGCCTATGAGGTACCAGGCGCTTGAAGATTTCTTGAGTATTGATAGTGTTATCACTCACAGTCCTCGGCCAGTGCTATTGTGAGCGGTAGCACGAAATGTCCCAGCAGTTCACTGGAGTTAGAAGTTTAGCTGGTGGTAAAAGTAATAAAATTTCTCTGAATGATGCTGAGTAACTCAAACAGGGACCATGCCTGCCATGTCACCTCATTAGCATTATACTTTAATTCACAGAGGTAGCAGGGCCACACCAGGGAACGTGGGACCGGAGTTGCACAACAGATTCATATGCATTCACTAGGATCATCCAACACGCACAGTAGGCATTCAAGATACTCAAAGGCCGATGTAATACTCTCAGTTTTGTATTTTCTCAGTTTTGCAAATTGAGCACTTCACATTCACCTTATTTATTTATATTATTTATTTATTTATTTTGGCTGTGCCGGGTCTTTCTTGCGGCATGTGGGATTTTTTTTTTAGTTGCAGCGTGCGGGCTTCTTAGTTGGGGCATGTGGACTCTTAGTTGCGACATGTGGACTCTTAGTTGCGGCATGCAAAGTCTTAGTTGCGACATGCGTGTGGGATCTAGTTTCCTGACCAGGGATCAAACCCAGGCCCCCTGCATTGGGAGCGCGGAGTCTTGTCCACTGGACCACCAGGGGGTCCCCACATTCATCTTCTTAAGTGAAGTCTGTTTCAAAGGGCAGCTCTTTTTTCTCCTTCTTCTTCTAAAGATACTCACATGGATGAGGAAGGAAAAAAATCTAACAATGGTGGCAAGAAAACATTTTGCTTTATAAAGTCCTCATAACTGAAGGAATGCTAATCAAACTTTCTCTCTAAATTAAGTTTGGGTTGACGCCAATATGGAAAGTTCCAGCTGCAAAGGATATAATCCCAGAGATTTGCAAATCCCAGATATTTTCCTGATTCTTTGTCTTAGACTCGAATCTTTTCTATTAGCATTCAGTAGCATTGATACAAATCCATTGGAGATGAACAAATGGAGATAGTTAAAACTGAACAAAATGAGCTCATAAAAAAAGCACTGGTTGGTCATCAGTGAACAATAGCACATAAAAATATTGTTTTTCAACCCTTAACTTCAGAAAAATCTTTGGGTGAAATGTCACCTCTCCTTCCTGAAGTGCTTCACTTTACCAAGTAATTAAAATTTTAATTGGACTCAAAAGAGCAGAATAGGCCTTCAGCATTTTACACTTGAAGTATAATCAGCATCTAACTTGTTTAAATGCATGGCTAAATGAAGGGACATTATATAATAGCACATGGCGTACTTATTAAAATTATTGTTCCCTCTAATATATGTCACTGAATTAGAAATAATATCATAAAATAGTGATTTTAGCCAGACGACCTGAAAGCCCAGTCAGACCCGCCCAAGTCTGGTTTTTCTTGAAATGATGACGAATCAATATTACTGTACTTGACAACCCACCACAAGAATCTATGTGCAATTCTGTCGTTCCTACATGGCCCAAGGGAAAAAGAAAAGGATGAGGCAAACACAGCAGAAAACTTCCATCCCATCTACACCTTCTTATCACCAGCACTCTATCTCCCTAGAAAATCTCGAAGGATTGATGACTTGATTCCAGGACTTGAAAGATGCTGTTTGGTTTATTAGTGGAACAAGGGAAAGAGCAATTTCTATGGGCACCAGATAGCACGTTCTAGCAGTGGAAAGTGAAACTTGCAGGTTTGGTAGAGGGAAAAAAATGGCCCCACTAGTGAGGCATCTGGTGGTCAAGGCATATTCCGCCCCTCCCCCCAGCCCCTTAACTAGCTCTACATCTACCCACCAGGCCATGGCAGCCATACAAGCAATTTGGATCTGCAAGATCTCCCTACAGCCCCACAGCAGGATTTAGAGTAGACAGAATGTTCCCGGTTTCATTGTAAGTGGAGAACTGTATCCTGAAACACTGAGTTGGAATTATATCCATTATTATCTCCAAAATAGTATTACACATGTTAGTTTGGTGCTATAGGACTATTAGCCTTGTACTGTATATTCAAAGTTACAACAGGTTTTCTGTTAGGAGGTTTTCTAAACTGCAGGTCATAACCAACTGAGTGATGATGAAATCGTGTTATTGGGTTGTAATCAGTATTGGGAAAAAAAAGAAATAGAATAGAAAATACCAGAGTGCATTGCCTGAGGTAAGGGCAATGTGAATCTTGTGTGTGTGTGTGTGGTCACACTGTAAAGCGAAAAGTGTATTCCTTACTGTAGGTTACAGTAAAAGAGGATTCAAGGTCATTGGGTTGGGGATTGTAGGATCAAACCAAAGTTTACACATTCCAGTTCTAGATGTTGAATCAGGCACATGCAGCAAAAATCAACTCATTGACAGTGAATTTGCCACAAGCCAGTTCACCAAAAATCAGTTCCACAAATGATTAATGTGCTGAATCATCAATTCATTGCCTTAATGGGGACTTTTCCCACATTTCAGGTTCCTTAAAGCTTTGCTATGATTCTGTAGCTAGAGACTTGTTAGACGTGTCAAACGACTATCAATTTTGGCTATCAATCTTGCAACTTAGATAGCTCTGTCCCTTTCTGCTCTTGGCCATGTGGATGGCTCTTGTAGTAACATAGCTGCAATGAATTTTCTGACAAATTTTAGCTAATTTATCATTTGGCAAATTGATCATTTGGTAAATTGACTTAGAGCAAACGGACCTAAGGCCTGCTCATATCTTCTCTACTTAGGAAATTCTTTTCCAGTCATTTCTATTCATAAGGACCTCTCTCTTCTCTGAACCCCTTTACATTCTCTCTCTGAACCACACTGTACATTATGGTATGGCATGCTATTCTCTAATTACCTCTACCACATAATGGTATCATACCATGTTGATATAAACAGGCGACTGACACACACACACACACACACAAACTTTGGAGCAAGACTGTCCAGGTTTGAACTTGACTCTGCAACTTAATAGTCATGTAACCTTGAACAAATTACTTAATCTCCATGTGCATTGTTTTCCTCATCTGTAAGATGGGACTAATAGTAGTACCAAACTTGTGGTGTCAGTGAGAGGAGTGAATGAGTTAAAATAGGAAAAGCACTTAAATAGCGCCTGGAACACAGAGAGCACTACATAAGTGTTAGTTATTATACTTCTATATAAAACACCATATATGAAGTACTTACAGGTAAAGTAACTTTAGAAATTATAGATTTGGATTTCTTTTCACTAACTGCTATCAACATTTAAAGCTGGCTTTTTTTCGCCTAACATCATCAATTAACCATGGATTATTTGGATTGTTTACAGAGAATCTATTATATACCTAGCTATGTGGAACCAAGAGGGCATTTGAAAGAGGTATAAAGCAAAGAAGTTTATAGTGTAGTTAAAAAGCCTATTATTAAGGCATTCACTCACTCAGTTTCAGTTTGGGCTGTTCAACTGGAATTATCAGAGATAGAGCAATTGTCCTGAAGGTCTCAAGAGTTTAAAGAAACAATGCAAAGAGACAAGATCTGGTTTAAGAAGGAACTCTGAGGAAGAAGGAAGAACTGCCACCTTCACAGAAGGCTTTTGTTCGGGAGCTTTGCCTCAGTCAGTTGCAGCAAGAGGAGCCTTGATGTTTAACATCGACCCAAAGAAGAGAATGACAGGACACCTCCACAAAGAGGAAAAGACAGATTTTATGTAAAATTATCACTAGGACTTTGTTTCAAAATCAACTATAAAAGGGATATACGGATAAAAAATGAAATATGTTATAAATAAAAAAATATATACAGTCTTGAAAAATAACAAAATTGGAAGAGTCAAACATTTCAAAACAGTTTAAAAAGCAACAGTAATCAAAACATTGAGGTACTAGCATAAGGACAGGCATCTAGATCAATAGAATGAATTGAGAATCCAGAAATAAACCCTCACATTTAGAGTCAGTTGATTTTTGACAAGAGTGCTAAGAAAATTAAATGGGGAAAGAATAGTATTTTCAACAAATGATTCTGGGATGAGATAACCATATGCAAAAGAATGAAGTGGAATCCCTACCTCATAGCATATACAAAAATTAACTCAAATTGGATCAAAGGGCTAAATGTAAGAACTAAACTTATAAAACTCTTGGAAGAAAACATAGAGGTAAATCTTTGTGACCTGTGTTTCATAATTATTTCTTGGATGTGACACCAAAAGCACAAGAGACAAAAGAAAAATAGACAAAGTGGACTTCATCAAAATGAAAAACTTTTGTGTTTCGTAGGACACTATTAAGAAATTGAAAACACAACCCTGATAAAGCACTTGTATCTAGAATACATATGAAGAATTCTTCCAACTCAATAATAAAAAGACGGATAACCTGATTTAAAAAGGGGCAGGACTTCCCTGGTGACTCAGTGGCTAAGAATCCGCCTGCCAATGCAGGGGACACGGTTTTGAGCCCTGGTCTGGGAAGATCCCACATGCTGCGAAGCAACTAAGCCTGTGCAACACAACTACTGAGCCTGTGCTCTAGAGCCCACGTGCCACAACTACTGAAGCCCACATGCCACAACTACTGAAGCCCATGCGCCTAGAGCCCATGCTCTGCAACAAGAAAAGCCACCTTAATGAGAAGCCTGCGCACCGCAATGAAGAGTAGTCCCCGCTCACCACAACTAGAGAAAGCCCATGTGCAGCAACGAACACCCAATGCAGCCAAAAATAAAAATTAATTAATTAATTAATTAATTTAAAACGGGGGAAAAAGATTGAAATAGACATTTCTCCAAGGAGGATATACAAGTGGTCAATGAGCACATGAAAAGATGCCTAACATCATTAACTATCAGGGAAATGCAAATCAGAAGCACACTGAAATACCACTTTACACCCACTATGATGGTTATAATAAAAAAAGACAAATAATAACAAGTGTTGGTGAGATTGTGGAGAAATTGCTTATGGGAATGTAAAATCATGCAGCTACTTTGAAAAAGTTTGGTGGTTCCTCAAAATGCTAAAGATAGACATACCATATGATGCAACAATTCCATTCTTGGGTTTATACCCAAGAGAATTGAAAACATATGTTCACACAAAAACTTGTGCATGAATGTTCATAGCAGCATTATTCATAATAGCCCAAATGTTATCCATTCAACTGATGAGTGGATAAAACAAAGTATGGTAAAGTCATAGAGTGAAATATTATATAGCCATAAAAAGGAATGAAGTATGTACTGATTTGTGCTGCAACATGGATAAACCTTGTTATGCTAAGTGGAAGAAGTGAGACACAAAAGACCATATATTGTATGATTCCACGTATGCAAGATATCCTGAAGAGGCAAATCCATAGGGACAGAAAGCAGATTCATGGTTGCCAAGGGCTGGGCAGAGGGAAGATGGGTAGTGACTCATCAGTGGGTACAGAGTTTCTTTGTGGGAAGATAATATAGTAAAATTTATTGTGGTGATGGTTGCACAACTTCGTGAATGTACTAAAAACCAATGAATTGTCCACTTTAAATGAGTGAGCTGTATGGTATGTGAACTATATCTCATTAAGGTTGAGATATAGTTAACTGCAGTTAAAACAATACTATCTGTTTTGTGAGAACACATGCAAATGTAACCATCCACGTTAAGCACGTCAAATGTGTCAGAATTGCTGACCAGAAGGGTTCCCAGGAGGTGTGCAAGGAGCTCTCAGCATTTTGGTTCTCCAACCTCAGTTCACAACCTTAAAGACATGTAAATACCCAAATAGTTTTGACCTAGTTTGGTCTTAACATTGGAGCAAGGGAGCCCTCTTTCTCAATTGGTCTGTGACTGGCCTGTCCTTCAGCGTTTCTTGGTTAAATAGTGAAATTTTCACATACCAAATTTTGTTCCACAATGATTTCTTCCTTTTATAAAAGAATCACATTTATTTAGATAGGACAACAGATCATACATTGCCTTTGTCTGCTTTTGCGTTGTTTTCTTATGTGGCAATTTATGTTTTAATGTACTTAAGCCTTTTCTTCCTGACCAAATTATAAATCTCTTAAGGGCAAAACCTTTATACTTTAAAAAAAAATTCCACACAGCAACTGTTATGATTCTTTTCATATAACAAGGACTCAAGAACACTGATTAATTGACAGATTGATTGGTGGTGTTCTTGGATTTGCTAAACTGATTTGGAGACTCACACAAATAAAGCACTTTTTACAAAAAGGTCTCAGGTGGTATTTCCTACTATAGTTCCAAGAATGTGTTTTTAAAAATCAAATTTTTAGATTAATGTGAATTTTAACTCATGTACTTTTTAAAAAAATTTAAATTTTATTTATTTTAAAAAGATTATTTATTTATTTGGTTGTGCTGGGTCTTAGTTGTGGCAGGCGGGCCCCTTAGTTGCAGCTCGCCAGCTCCTTAGCTGTGACATGCGAACTCTTAGTTGCAGCACGCACGTGGGATCTAGTACCCTGACTGGGGATCGAACCCGGGCCCCCAGCATTGGGAGTGCGGAGTCTTATCCACTGTGCCACCAGAGAAGTCCCTAACTCATATATTTTTTAATGTCTTTACATAACTTGAAAACAGGTGACTTATGATTTGTAATGTAACAACTAGACATTTTACCCATCGCCTCACTGGGTACTGAGCAGAATGTCACAGATAGATAGTCCCTGCTCTCAATAAGTTCGCTGAAACAAGTTTATAAAAATATAAAGCTCTTTGGTAAGATTGCATGGGCTTAAAATTAATTGGTTTACAGCCATACCTGTTACAATTAACCTTATTTTTGAAACCTAAAAGAGCATATGTCTACATGACCTTTATTTGCAGAAGTCTGTAGCATTGGTTGGGAAAGGCATTTTGGCAATCTTATTCCAGTAATTGCACTCTATCAAACACAACAAAAGAAGTCCTGAAGCTAAAGTGTATACCTTTTTCAAAAAGCGTTCATGTAGCATATTCATGAGGTCGTAGGTCCAAATTCCACTGATGTCTTACATTCTCGTTTTGTGGCAGAGGACGGGAGAGTGTAAATGAACATCTCAACATTAGGCTTCAGCCCTGTGGTACTTACTCATTCAACTACTTGAGTGTTTGCTTTTTCAGACTAGAATCTGAGTCCTGAAACCAGTGAGAAAACTTAGAGCTTCTAGTAGCTTTTTCTAGTCACTTCTAAGTTTTAAAATAATGGGTTGCCTTAAAGAGCCCTTTAGCTTTACAGATAGCTGAGGCAGTGAAGGACTACCCCATAGATTATGATGTGTTCAGAGCACCAGAAAAGCAAGGGCATCCTTCCTCTACAAATAAACAAGTTAACTTTGACATAGTTTTCTAGAATTTCACACTCAAAAATGTAGAGAGGGATTCTTTTAATTTCAGCATGCATGAAAGTCTTGTATCAAAATAGAAATTTGAATTACCAATTGGGTGAGAGGACTCCATAATCTTTTCAGTGTTTGTGGTCTCCCAAGGGCCCTGGCTGTGAGAAGCCACACCCTATATGTACAAAGTCAAGTGACAATTCTCTAACTCCCCACACATAAATTGGATAATCTAATTTTTGCAGGTGAAATTGAGATAACATTTTAGAAGCTGGGCGTATGGAAACTTTGTCCTACCAGAAGGAAACCAACTGGAATTAAGGCCCACGTGTGCCTGAAAGCTGGTTATCCTGTTTCAAATATCTAAGCATCTAATAAGTCCCTTAAGTCCTCTAAAAAAGCTCCCAAGCACTAAACAGCCACTTTTTTTTTTTAACACCTTTATTGGAGTATAATTGCTTTACAATGGTGTGTTAGCTTCTGCTTTATAACAAAGTGGATCAGCTATACATATACATATACCCCCATATCTCCTCCCTCTTGCGTCTCCCTCCTACCCTCCCTATCCCACCCCTCTAGGTGGTCACAAAGCACCGAGCTGACCTCCCTGTGCTATGCGGCTGCTTCCCACTAGCTATCTATTTTACATTTGGTAGTGTATATATGTCCATGCCACTCTCTCACTTCATCCCAGCTTATCCTTCCCCCCACCCCGTGTCCTCAAGTCCATTCTCTGCATCTGCGTCTTTATTCCTGTCCTGCCCCTAGGTTCTTCAGAGCGATTTTTTTTTTTTTTTAGATTCCATATATGTGTTTTAGCATATGGTATTTGTTTTTCTCTTTCTGACTTACTTCACTCTGTATGACAGACTCTAGGTCCATCCACCTCACTACAAATAACTCAGTTTCGTTTCCTTTTATGGCTGAGTAATATTCCATTGTATATATGTACCACATCTTCTTTATCCATTCATCTGTTGATGGACACTTAGGTTGCTTCCATGTCCTGGCTATTGTAAATAGAGCTGCAATGAACATTGTGGTACATGACTCTTTTTGCATTATGCTTTCTCAGGGTACATGCCCAGTAGTGGGATTGCTGGGTCGTATGGTAGTTCTATTTTTAGTTTTTTAAGGAACCTCTTCTCCATAGTGTTCTCCATAGTGGCTGTATCAATTTACATTCCCACCAACAGTGCAAGAGAGTTCCCTTTTCTCCACACCCTCTCCAGCATTTATTGTTTGTAGATTTTTTGATGATGGTCATTCTGACTGGTGTGAGGTGATACCTCATTGTAGTTTTGATTTGCATTTCTCTAATGATTAGTGATGTTGAGCATCCTTTCATGTGTTTGTTGGCAATCTGTATATCTTCTTTGGAGAAATGTCTATTTAGGTCTTCTGCCCATTTTTGGATTGGTAAACAGCTACTTCTTCCTTCATTCAAGCAGTACATTCTAGATGGACTCATGGGAATAAATTATGATCTTCTTTTTTTCCTTATAGCCTTCAAGTCCATTTCTACACCACATAAAGATGCAGAAAATTCTCTACTTTGGCATTTTCCCTACTCCAAAACCAACTAAAACGGTTTTATTTGTATATATCTTTTTGTTTTCTTCACAATTTTATAGATATTTGATATCATAGTGACAGTCGATAAAAATGAAGTTTGTTACTTTATTTACTAGTTTTTAAAGCATATGTTTCTCATATGTAGTTAAGGAGATGTAAAGGTAGCTGATGACTTAGAAAAAATTTGAGGAACACAGAAATAAATGAAGCTTATATTTTGTTTCTTAAATTACTAAACCATATAAAATTACAAAAATTGATGGCAATAGTAAAGAGTTAGATACTCACTAACCAGTTTTAATATGTGCGGATATTTCACTGCTCTTGCTTCAAATATTGTTTTGCAGAAATAAAACAGTATGACAGATAAGGGTGAAATCTTCCTTTTCCTATTCCCTTCCCTGAACCCCAAAAGTAATCACCATCCTGAAGTTGTTCCATATTTTCATGCTCTTACTATGTGTGTTCGTATCCATAAACAAAATATAATACTGTTTCATGGTTTGTAAAAATTTATATGAATCTATCTTGAAATGTTGTTTTTGAGATTTAATCACCTTCATGCATGTAGAACTATCTTATGTATTTTAAGACTCTATAGTGTTCCACTGTGTAAATATTCTTCAATTTTATTTTAATCTATTGACCTATCATTGAACATTTAGATTACTTCCAATTTTTCTCTAAGATAAAGGATGCTACCTGGAATATCCTTGTATAGCTTTCCAGTGAAAATGTGAGAGAGAGCCTCTAGGTCAGTTCCTAGAAGTAGAATTGCTAGTTTGTAGGATATGTACATTTTCAGTTTTACTAGATATTGCCAAATTTTATAATTTACACTTAGGGTGCTTGCTTCCCCACATACTCCTCAATGTTTATATTATTAGACTTTTGATCTTCTGTCAATCCTTTGTGTAAGAAATAGCATTCCATATTGTTTTCCTTTGTGTTTCCTTGATTGCTGATGAGAATCTTTTCACATATTTATTGATCATTCTTATGTGAACTAGCTGTTATCTTTTGCCCATTTGAAAAAAAAATGGATAGTCTTTTTCAAGTTGATTTGTAAAGTTCTAAGAAATTTATAATAGGGCTATTGGATTTTAAGAACTTTACATTGTATGTATCTTCTCTTAGTATGTAATTTGTCTTAATTTTGTATGTTGTGTCTCTTGTTGCCTAGACACTTAATTTTAATGTAGTAAATTTTTAAAAAAAGTTTTAAATGTTTTATTTTTCATACATATACCTTTAATAAGTGTTGATTTAAATCTACGTTCTTGTGAGGTGAGGCCTAATTTGTTGCTCTATATGGACATCTAATTAGATGAGCACACCCTTTTCTCCACTGATTTGTGAAGCTTCTTCTGTCACACGCCAAGTTCTCGTGGACGCTGGCTCTGTTTCTGGACTTGTTAATCTCCATTGATTGATCTATTTATCTACCAACCACATTGATTTATCTAAGTTTAATATCTGGAAGGATTAACCTCCCTCTCCCCACTCTTCTTCAAAATCTTGAATATTCTTGCTTTTTATTCTTGTTTCTCCTTTTCTATGTGTATTTGAGGATCCACTTTCAAGTTCAGTGAAAATACCTGTTGCAATTTTGATTGCAGTTTGCATTGAATTTATAGGATCATTTGGGAGAGAACTGACCTCTTTATTTTATTGGATCTTTCCATTCATGAGGTGATACATCCTTTTATTTACTCAGTGTGTCCCACTCTCCTCATATGCAAAATGGAGACTAACAATAGTGTTTACTTCAGAGTTTGGTGGGGCTTAAAAATGCTAATTCACAAAGCACACTTAGAATCGGGTACAGCACATAGTAAGCCTTCAATGTGATGATGTCGTGTTGGGGTTTTAGGAGATCATTAAGTAATTCCCCCCTTTCCCTCCCAAATTGCTCTAGCAGAGATGGATAAATGGTGATCAAAGTATCGCTTTTATTGTTGATAAAAGTGGTTAGGGAATGTGCTTTAGATCTGTGAAGACATGGTTTCCTCTACTCTCTTCCCCAGTCAGTCTCGGAGACCTTGGGATTTAGGGAAAGTTCGGGCTTGCAAAGTAGACACTCCAACCAGCTTTGTTACTTAAGGTCAGATAGAGTGATGAGGGACAACAGAGAGGGAGAATCTGCACTGCTTGGAGCAATTTAATAGATTAGCTTCATCCAGTAGAGAAAATGGGACCCATGGAGGTCAGACAAACTCTCTACTAAAAACTCACTTAAGGAGTGGGAAGAAAGGCCTAAAGTGTTACTACAGGGAAAGTTACTACAGGAAAATATGGTGGGAGATTTCCACCAAATATTCAAGTCTTCATTTTTGTCTGGAATAAATGTTTATAATTTCCTCCATAAAGATTTTAGACATTTTCCCAAGTTTTGGGATGGCCTTCTTTCACTTACTGTAATGTTTTCAAGGTTCGTCCATGTTGTAGCATGTAGCAGTACTTCATTCCTTTTTTATTATTAAATAATATTTCATTGTATAGATGCATCACACTTTATCCATTTGCCAGTTGATGAACATTTGAGTTGTTCCACCTTTAGCTATTATGAATAGTGTTGTTATGAATATTCATGTACAAGTTTTTATGTGAACTTGTTTCAGTTCTCATAGGTAGATACCTGGGAATGGAGTTGTGAGGTCACATGACAACTATACGTTTAGCATTTTGAGGAACTGCCAAACTATTTTCCAAAATGGTTGCATTATTTTACATTCACACTTGAAATGTACAAGGGGTCTAATTTTCCACACCTTTGCCAACATTTACTGCTATCGGTTTTTAAAATTGTAGCTGTCCTAGTGAGCATGAATTGGTATTTCATTGTGATTTTGGTTTGCATTTCTCTAATGGCTAATGATGTTGAGCATCTTTTCTTATGCTTATTGGTCACTCATTTATCTTCTTTGAAGAAATGTCTATTCCAATTCTTTACTCATTTTTAAACTGGGTTGTCTTTTTATTGTGGAATTGTAAGAAATTCTTTCTGGGTTCATTTTTCTTTGCACTGAAGTACAATCGTTAGTGGCTCCTTTGGCCAAGGTCTTTTGGATGGTAGATTTTCCTTGTTTGAAAATGTCTTTTTTTTTTACACTTACCTTTTCTCTCTCTGTCTTCTCGTGACAGTCTGCTATCCTGGGCTGTGGAAACATTCCTGCAAGGAGGTTTCATTTTTGCTTCCGCTGGTCTCGGGAATTTCAGGTATTTCACTTTGGGATTTCCACATCCTGCAGTGTTAAATCAGTCTCCACATTCACACATGGCCCATTGGGGATTGAAATCTCCCACATAATCTTTCTTTTTTCTCCTCAGAGCCTGAGGAAAAGACCAGCTTCCTTGGGCAGAGAGCAGAGTTTTTCTAATCCTCCTTTCACTATGGGAGGGGGCGGGGGGGTCTCAGCTTTCTGAAGGAGTCTTAATTTTAGGTCCCTGACTTCATTGGGCCCAGGCCACATCTCTGTTCCCTTGTGGGTAATAAACCCCACCCCCTGGGACACTCTGTCATCCTTGCTTACTGTTCTGCCTGTGGGTTCCCATGTCACTTTTTGCATCTTGAGATTTCCTATTATTTATTAGGAGCTTAGTTTTGTATTATACATTTCTATATGCTGTGATATGAGAGATTCTCCAGTACCCCAGTCTTCCATGTTCTTGGAACCAGTTTACACTGCTTTTATACTGTTAAAACGAAAACTCTGGGGACTTCCCTGGTGATGCAGTGGTTAAGAATCCGCCTGCCAATGCAGGGGACACGGGTTCGAGCCCTGGTCTGGGAAGATCCCACATGCCACGGAGCTGCTAAGCCCGCGAGCTACAACTACTGAAGCCCACGCGCCTAGAGCCCATGCTCCGCAACAAGAGAAGCCACCGTAATGAGAAGCCTGCGCACCACAACGAAGAGTAGCCCCCGCTCGCCGCAACTCTAGAGAAAGCCCGTGTGCAGCAACGAAGACCCAATGCAGCCAAAAATAAATAAATTAATTAAAAAAAGAAAAAAAAATCTTTGTACCACACAACCCTACGAACTTATGTAACTAAATATACTAGTCCTTTAAAAATTGGGAAAATCTGACTAAGAATGATCATTGTTACACTTTATAGAGAGAGCAGGGGTTCTAAAATTTTTAGCATATATCAGATTCACCCAAGGGCTTGTTAAAATCATAGATTCCCAGGCCCCGTCCCCAGAGTTTTTGATTCAGTAGGTCTTGGGTGGGTTCTGAGAATTTGTTTCTCAAATAAGTTCTCAGGTGATGCTGGGGTCGCTGACCTTGGAGTCATACTAGCTGTGTAGGCATCACCTGGGACCACTCTCTGAGACCCACTTATGTAGAGGAATCAATATATTTTCTTAGCATCTTTTAGTGTTAATGCTTTGAGAAAACTTAACTTTGAATCTATTTTATAGATGAGGAATGTAGTGCGGAAATCAATTAGGTGATTTTCTGAGGTTTGTACTAACAAACTAGACCTGGAGAACCCTGAGATTTCTTGGTTTTTGTTGCCACAACTTTTAGTTAAGATTAAATCATAACAAGATTGAAAAGATTTTTAACAGACCAGTCCTCTTTTTTACTTGAAAATTATATCTTTATATTATTTCTTCTATAAATAAAAATTAGCTGGTCTTGGTAATATCAACGAATAGCATGCATAAGGTGAATCCAAAGGACAAATGTAAACATTACCAGAAAACAAATTGAAACCCTACTTTCATTAAATACATAGAGATGATAAGCAGAGAAATCTTATGGTCTAACTAAAGTCAAATAGCAACTCAGTCATAAAAGGTCTAGTCACAGACTATATATCAATACTAAGTGAATCCTTATTTATCAACTACTTACTTGTCCCATTAAATCTTTTTGTTTTGGTCAGAAGACCTGGTGGGTGCAGTGTCTTCCTCGGCTTCTTACCTACACCTCCCATTCAGTGTGGTCTGAGGCTAGCTGTATAGGCATCACCTGGGAACTCACTGATCTGCGGGATCTTGGGCCCCACCCCAACTTTAGGGGTCAGAACCTGCTTTTTACCACAATTCCCAGTTGGTTCACATGAAAGAGAGTTTTTGAGATTCTGCATTTCTAAGAAGCTCTTAGGTGACACAGATGCTGCTTTGCTGGTCCTCTTAACCACACTTTAGCAGGACTCTACTCCCTCCCTACTCATGAAAATGAACATCTTTGAAAAATGCTACCTTTGCCAAGTAGTTCAACAGTTACTCAGTTCATTAAAAATTTATCAACAGTGTGCTGGACATTGTCCTGAGGAGGGAAGAATAAAGACAGGCAGGCACAGCTCTCAGAGTGAAATGGTGAGTTTGACTGGCAGTGTTTTAGAACAGTGATAGTTGTATCTGATTGCTTCAAACAAAAGAAAGGTCCAAAGAGCAACACTAATGAGCCTAAATAAAATATATATTATATAGAAAATATGTTATGTATTCAGTAATTAATATATACAATATATATAATTGTAACAAAGAAAGTCCAGAATTCAACTGCCATAAAACTGTCTTTCCTTTGAAAGAATATAAAGCAATGGAAAACTGACAAAATTTTATAGTACTTAGATGGAACCCATCACATTACATTATGTACATTGTTTGATTTGTTGAAGCAGTTCCATAGTCATTGTTTTGATTCAGAGGCCTTTGTGCTTTAAGCTATGTATAGAGTAACTGGTGTGAAAGAAACACACGTTTTACTAGAAAGTGCATTTGGGTCAAAGTGCCTTGAAGTTTTTCCAGCTTCAAATATAAGAAGGAACTTTCCAAGGTTTGGCTGACACAGTCTGGTGCTGATTTGTGCCACTCAGAATGAAGGGAAGGAAATACACTAACTCCCATGGTTTGAGGATAAATGTCAGTTTGCAGCTTGGGTAGCTCATGTCATGACAAAGCATATTGCTAAAGGAAGTGTAACCACATATGCTGGACTGAGACTGGATTGAGACCTAGATACGTGGATTCCATTTCTTAGAAAGCAAGCCCATCACTCATTCATTCACCCATGCATCCCCCAACATGCCCCTCCCCCCCCACCAGTGGTATCCAGGCTAAGTTTGTAATGAAATAGTTTCCCGTTGACTCCAGAGCATGAGGGCAGACTTGCTTGTTGTTTTGTTCTTTTCATGAGAGAAACTGTGAATAAGGCTCCTGAGAGACATATTATTTCCATAAACAACATTCCCATCTTTTCTTCTTTCATCTTTTCAGTTTCTCTAGGGTCAAGAATTGGAAAGCTCATGGGTGGGACAATACTCCTATCTGAAGGGGTTTGGATAACATCAGCAGATATTTTTTTCCTATGTGTTGGTTTAGCAATGGAGCAATATCCCATAAGAAGAAAGTCTGAGAATATCTTTGTTGGCAGGATAGCTTCCTGTCCCTATTTCAAGGACATTCAAATTTCAGTGGATATCTAGTAGCTTTGGGTAAATCTACCCCTTGATCCATCCATTTTTAAAATCCTTTCTTCTTTCATCCAGCCATCCATTCAACAAGTGTCTATACCAAGTGCTTTCTAGATATCAGGCACTGTGCTCAGTGCTGTGATACAAATATAAAAATGCTTCAGTCACCAGACTCAAGAAGTTTCTATTCTAGTGGGAGAGAGAAACACTCAAAAGAACAATTTTAATATGGTAGGATACATGCCATTATGCAGGTATTATGGAAAGTAATGCATTGGGGCCTCTATCACTCACTGGTTAGAACGATAATAACTTGCCAGGTCTTCAGTTTCAGCTAGAATCTAGCTCTAGACTGCCTGGGTTTAAATCGCATCCTCTTACTTTGTAATTATTTGGCCACAGGCAAGTTAGGTGACAAGTCTGTGCTCAGTTTCATCATTTGGGAAGTGAAGGTAATAATTATACCTCTTGCATAAGGCTGATACCAAGATAAAACAAGTTAATATACATAAAGCATGAGAATTAATGATCTTTAGCAGTATTTACTTACACTATGTTAAATGCTAATTATAGTTATCACCCCTTATTTTCAAGATAGATTTAACATTCCATTAGAGCAGTAGTCTCCAAAGATTATCCATTGAAAGAAGGAAGAAAATACTAGAACAACTATTCCTATTTATTTTCTTATCCATTTTCAACTTCTATTTTTTGTGTCTTATATATTATTAGAGAATATACATGTATAGTTTATTAATGAATGACTAAACACACATATAGATTTGGGGGTAAATGTTAATTTCTTTTTGCTGGTACTCAATCAAAAGCTTAGAAATAATTGCACCACTGAAGTATACGACATTCTTGTATACGGAAGAGAATTGTAATTTACAATTTATAATATATGCTTTACATAAATTACCTCAAGTGCCAAGAAGATCCTGAGCATATTAGTAACTATGTACTTTTCATCAGCTCCTGATTCTTGCCAAGTCCAAGTGGACCGAACTGAGTGGTGCAGACAGGTATACTAGAGGAAATAACTTGAGCAGTCAATCCTACCTTACACCCTTGAAGAGGCATTTGCTAGGCTTTGCAGGGCCTCAGAGAAATTGACTTGTATTTTGCTAGCCCATGTGCTAATCACACACACTCAGCTATTACATGGCAATGACACATGAAATAGAAAATCCATTGGAATATGAATCGAACATATTATTGGCCAACATTTTCTCCAGTGTGATGGTTAACGAATGATCTTTTCTGGTGTTTACTTCTCTGAAACTTTAAGAGTTCTATGAGATAAGCATACAAAAACATTTACCATGGAAAGCAATCTGGTCTTCCTGTCTACACGGCTCCTTTTCAGATTTTCTTGTGTAAATGAAACTGAAGATGCTACCAAAACAACAGCTGCTTAGCTATAAATTACTAGAACAAGCTTCTCTTCAAGATTACTATTGAAAGGCTTTATTCAGAGCAATTTACAAAGTCATGAAGGATTTTAATTAACACATTCATACTTGATACAGCTTTTGAAGCCATTTAGGGAAGGTCTGGGGATTACATGGGAGCAACCCCTTTATTCTTTGCTGAGAATTTGAAGATTAATTTATGTAAACAAAAAGGAAAGCCATGTTTGCTAGAAATTTCATAAGCTCACTACATATTTAATTGGGGTTTCATAAAAAACTACTCATTAAAAAGCAAAGCATATCAGGTAGAAAGAGAGAGTTATCATCAACCTCTCATTGACTAGAAAGACAACACAGAGGAGGAGGTGGTAATTAGCAGGAACCTTGGGGGGCATACAAATTATTAGCTTGTGAAATTCTGTTCTTAGCTTAAAAAAAAAAAGCCTATTCCTCACACCAAAGGCATTTTTCTAAATTGAGTTATTTTCTCCTTTGTTTCTGTTTTGTATTTCTTGATTTTTAAGAGACGAAAATCCAAAGCAATTGTCTTAACATAGAGTCTACTCTGCATTTGGTGCTGACTCATGCCTGCCTGGGGCAAGTCATTACCTCCTTGCTCAGTTTCTCCATCTGCAAAACAAGGGTAATCACGCCTACCAGCTTGCTGTGTGAGACTATTAGCTAATGTTGGTGAAACATTTCTAAAGATGGAATGTCCTGATTATGGCTCCTTTCGATACATTTGTATAATTTGGGACACACACTCCAAATTTTTTAGTGAGAATAAATACGGGTTTCTCTTCTTTTGAGTGTGTGTGTGTCAATGTGATTTGGTCTTCTAAGAAAAGCAAATATTGTGAACTGCGGGTTAATTTGTGAATGAAGTATGCCTCCCTTGCATGTTTACTTGACAGACTATTCCTATGATATTCATAATAACCTGTAAGTGTTAAGAAGCATGAGGAGGGCTGTATTGGCTTCTTAAGTCTTCATTATTTAAAATTTTTGGAGATCCAGCTATTTCCTCAAACAAGATAAAAGAATGTTGGGAACATGAATTCCAAATACCAGTTACTTTGCTTACACGGACACTTCCTCCAATAATTTCCAGATTTAGTGAATTTTCTCTGTTTAACCTGAAGGGCTTTTTTTTTAAAGATTTATTTTTATTTATTTATTTTGGCTGCGCTGGGTCTTAGTTGCGGCACGTGGGATCTTAGTTGCCGCGTGAAGACTCTTAGTTATGCGATGCGAGCTCTTAGTTGCGGCATGTGTGCGGGATCCAGTTCCCAGATCGGGGATCGAACCCCGCCCCCTCCACCCCCTCCACCCCCTCTACCCCCTCCACCCCCTCTACCCCCCACCGCCCCGCACTGGGAACACGGAGTCCTACCCATCGGACCACCAGGGAAGTCCAAAGGTTTTTTTTTTTTTTTTTTTTAAAGAATTCTAGAGCTGCAAAACACACCAGGCATGGCTTGTTATCAATGAATCAACATACACTTAGTGAGCAACTTCTATCTACTAGTCCTGGTGTAGATGATTGGATCTGTTGTTCTGAAACTGTAGCCTCAGGACCAGCATCACCTGGGAACTTGTTAGAGAAATTCTCGGATCTCACCCAAGACCTCTGCATCAGGGACCCTGGGAATGGGGCCCAGCAATGTATGTTTTTAAAAACCCTCTTGGTGATTCTGCTGTTTGCTAAAGTCTAAAGAGCACCCCTCTGGAGGATTCAAAGGTGGGGTAAAGTTATGTAACTTGTAAACTGCCCACCTCTGTCTTATTGCCAGCATTTGGGCTGACATAGGCTTACACCTTCCTCATAAGCGCATCTACCTACTAACTGTGTACTGTGCTTTCGGGTTTAGGTTAAGAAATACTCTGTATTATCTCTTCTTGCACCTCCACTCTATAAGCAGGGGTAGGTGTTGAAGTTGTGCTGGGAGAGGGAGGTTCTCTCACCTGAATTCAGTTCTTGGATTCAGGATCGGCCCCAGGTTGCAGGGGTTAGACAAGGGCCTACACCTGTGCAGAAGGATATTTAAAGGCCATGGAGAGGGTAGTCCAGCATCTGAAAGTAGGCACAATGGGGATGGTATCGGTAGGAGGGGCTGCTTTGGTTTGTCCCTGTGATTTCGGCTCTGAGTTTTTGGTTCATGCGGTTTACGCAGAGCCATAGGACTGTCCCGGCCGGATTCTGCCTTCCCAGATGAATGAGACCTTTTCTGCCAGGCAACGTGGCTTCCCCCTCACGTTCAAAAGTAAGTAACTGGAGCTCTGGTCCCTGCCAGGGAAGGAATGTTCCAGAAGCTGCCTGGTAGCATTTTGCGGGGCCAGTGTGGGAGTGGGGTGTAAGAGACCACAAATGTTTGGGCCTCTTGTGGGTAGAGCGAGGAGTTAGGGGCAGGAAATACTCCTGAGCTGGTCTAGCAGGAAAGGAGTCTGTTTCCTGGTCTTGGCTCTGCAGCTCTGATGGTAAGGTGTTCTTAAGTTTTGTGGCTGATGTCCTTGATATTCTGTGTGCAAGGATGCTCTAAAGCATGAAGTGTACATCTGGTAACCTGGACAACTACAGTGTGTTTAGGAGACATGATGGGGCAAGGGGCTTATCCTAGGTCATGGTGACTGGGATGATTGTCAGCCCCGGAGCTGTCTTTCTTGGCCTTAATACAAGTGGTAGGTGACGGGATTAGAGGAATCTCTGTCCATGCCTGGCTGCTGTGGAGTCGAGAGCTGGCTTGGTGGGTGGGTGTGCATGTGCTGGGGCTGCTTAGTCTTGGCCCTATCCTGTGAGGCAGGGTGCATGGGGAGGAAGGAGCTTCCTCTGTGGGACGTTCTGTGATAGCAGCCTCCTTGAGCATCCTCTGTTCTTCCTTCCAGGCTCCCAGATCCTATACAGTTACTGCCTTCTCCATTTTGAAACAGCTTCCTTCTTGGGGATTTCCTTGATACAGCTGTGGGCCTGAGTACCTATTGCCCCACACACAGCTGAGCTACTTCCAGAGTTTGAGGATCATTGGAGGGGCACCAAAATATTCCTACTGGGTTCTTTCCGCATTATCTTTCCATCCTATCTGTCAGACAGAGGATCATTATTGGAGATCTACTGTTCACTAAGGTATTGGGTGGAGATGGTACCCACCCTCATGGCAGAGGAAAAGTTTCCATCACTGATGTTACTGACACCGGCCTGAATGAGTGTGTCTACACCAATGGCAGGCAGGATACAGGGATGCTGGTTATGTCCTGGCTCCTCGCACAGCCCCCTCTGTTTCTCCTACCTTACCTGCAGGAGCCCTTTATCCCTGATGTGGAGCATCTGGTCCTGGGGTTCCCAGGCCAGTGTCGCTGGTAGATAGGGCCTGACCAGGCTAAGTCTCCAGCAGAAAAGTTCTGTCATCTGCAGGATCACAAGGTGAAACTTCAGAGATGCCTGCAGACAGTATTGCTGCACCCAGCTTCCAACTCCCTTTAATGTCAGGAGACATGTGTGGTTCTTCCAGGTCTGCGGTCCCATCAAGGTCAGGCTTTTCTCCTTGATGGTCCGGGATGATGAACACAATGAGTGTGTATTGCATGAACACATCCCTGATAGAAAGGTGAGGCTGCTTTTGAGATACCCTGGAGCCTCCCACCAGCCTCACAGCCACTGCAATCTCGGGACTCTAGTGAGGGCCTGGGGTTAGTCCTCATAGCGATGAGAGGTCTTTGAAGCTCTTTGGTTTCTATTTGTCAAAGCACAGTAGGAAGGATGGAGCTATGAGAGTAACTCCTCCTTGGATGCTTGTCTTTGTGGGCAGAGGCCCCTCTAGTGCTGTTCTCACCACCCCATCACTGGGGGAGCTGGGCCCACTGTGTGTCACGATGTCTGGATACTGCTCTGTCCTAGATGGGTGAGTTGGCCAGGCTTTGTGTCACCTTGGGGGTCACTTAGGAGGGGAAGGAGGAGTTGGAATGGGTGTGTGTCTGCCCTTGGGGTAGGGGTAGAACTGTTACTGGTGTTAATCAGGGCTCTCTGCTTTGGACCTTTTCAAGCTATTGCCCTCCTCTTGTCCGTCTCTGTACCATAGGCCTGCAGCTGGCCCAAAGCTGGCTTAAGTCTCAGACTGTTAACTCTTCCCCACCTAACATTCCTGGCCTCTTTGGAGTAGGTGAGGACGCTGTCCAAGGGAGCACTCTGCATGGGCCAGTCGTGGTGCAGGACACCAGGCCTTAGCTACTAGAGAGTGTCAGCTGAGAGCCTGGGAACCGCTGGGTATGGAGGACATCGCTGGAGGCTGACCCTGGGTGGCAGAGAACTTGGACCTCACAGACAGGTTAAGTCTCTCATTATCACTTAAGAGACTTTCTGCCTAAAGATGGTTTAACTCAGTTGTATTAGCTCTTTTACTATCTTTAATATTCTTTACAATCTGTACTAGTTTTGTGGATCTCATGCTATCTTTTGATATCCTTGAGAGTCTGAATCAGAATGAGTAAATGTATTGGGTCACAAGTCTTATTGTCTAGGATCACAGAAAAGAGAAGTAGCTCAAATGCTCTTTGAAATGTTTGTCCTTTATAGTGTTTATTCATGACTTTTGGTTTTAAGTTCTAAAACCTAGCTACAGAAATATAAGGAAGTACTCCAATGTGGCTATTCATGCAAAAATTACTTGTTAGATGTTGGTGCAGAAAAGAAACTGAAAAGTTCAAGATGACACTCCGCATTTACTCAATACCTTAATGTTGTATGATGGGTCCTAAAATCCTAGGAAAGGGGAGGAATACATTAGTGACATTTGGAAATAACCTTAAGATCGCTGCATTCAATGTTCTCAGCAGTGTTCATAGTTCTCCATGTTAGCCTGTCCTTGCAGCATAATTTATGAAGTTGACAATATGGAAGAATAGTGGTCGGGATGGGGACTGAGTAGTTAGAAGACATAACGGTCCCTGGCTCCTGTCTGTTCCAAGCTCTGTCTCAGTTTTATGGTATTTTGTAAAATGGATGCACTAACTTGTTTGCTAGATTTTTAGTACTCCTGCAACTGAAGTTCAACACATTTATGGAAGTCTGTGCAGCTGAAGTTCTAACACATTTATGGAAGTAGTCTGTGCTTTAAATGTAAAGAATAGCAAAGTATACAAATGAAAGGCCCACCTTCCACCCCTGATCCTATCCTGAAGTCATTACCATTGGCCTGACGTGTGCCCTGCCAGATTGCTTGCTTTGCATATGAACATAGTTCCAGTTAACGGATTGCATTCTTGGTGGGTACTCAGAGAATATTTAAAGTTACATGCTGTTAGAGTGCTATGATAGTTTTTGAGTACATTTCTTCATGCTCTAGGAGAATTTCTCCAGGGGAAAGTGCTAGACATAGAACAGCTAGTCAGAGATGTGACTTGGTCTTGCTGCAATACTGAGCTTCCTCCTAAAAAGGACTGTATCAACTTATATTCTCATCCACTGTGAGTGTCCATTCTCTCCCTGCCCCCCACACACACTGGGCAAGTTAATTTTTGTTAATCTGATTATTTCATTGTTTTAAGTTGCATCTTTAAAAATGAGGATTTGAATATCTTGGTAGGACATGTGAATTCTTTGAATTTCTCTATCATTTTTCTATTTTCTTGTAGAAACTCTTAGCATGTGACAAATATATAAAGTTTATCTTTTCTACATGGAGGTTTTATATAGACAAGTCAATCACTGCCTTTATTGACTCTTGGTTTCATGTTTGCTTAGTTTTCCATGTAAAAAGATCATACACATTCTGCACTTCCTAGTTTTTGTGTTTTGTATTGATAGTTTTACCTACATGTTTCTTCCTTCTGAAGTTGGTTTCTGAGTGAGGAGACAAGGATATCTCCCACACCCTCCTGCATCTAGGACCCTGTGATATTCTGGTCTATGAGGTGGAAGTAAAAGTCTGCAAGGTTTCCAGGAAAGCTCGGCTTTGGAGCTTGGGGCCTAGCAAATTACTGGGGGTCATGTAGCAAAGACGGCAAAGGAGAAAACTGAAATGACCTTGGGTTCTGTAGGGCAGAGATCAGCAAGCTTTTTCTGTAAGGGGCCAGATAGTTACTATCTTAGGCTTTGTGGGCCATACAGTCGGCCGCAACTACTCAACCCTGCTGTTGCACTGTGGAAGCAGCCACAGAGGAAATGTCAACAAATTAGCATAGCTGTATTCCAACGACTTTATTCATAGGCACCAAAACTTGAATTTCATAGACTTTTCACTTGCCACAAAACATTTTTTTGCTTTCTTTTTTATCGTTTAAAAATACCATCCTTAGTCTGTGAGCTGTACAAAAACCGGTAGTGATTGGCTCATGGGCCATAGTTTGGCCAACCTCTGCCCAATGGTATCATTGAGCAGGTGGGCCACTGCTAACAACTATCTCTCCTGACTTACGTGAGAAAATGTAGCCCTAGTTGTTTAGGCCGTTGTTAGTTTTTTTGGTTACTTGCAGTTAAATGCATTCTTACCTGATGAGAATCTATTTTTTTTTAAAATAGCCAACTGAAACAATACATAAATAAATAGCCAACTGAAACAATACATAAATAAATAGCCAACTGAAACAATACATAAATAAATAGCCAACTGTCCTGACCCTATTTATTGTCTATTCACACTTTCCCCCACTGATTTGAAACACTATTGGGGTGGGGTAGTGAGATTTTCCAGCTGAACAAAGCAGCACCCACAATGGCCTAGAAAAGAAGGGAGAGTAAGACCTGCATTTGGGTAAGTGAAAGCTCAGTGGAGCTGGAGAATGGATTTGAGGTAGGGGAAGTTGAGGGAAGTGGGTGGGCAGATAAACCCTGGGAAGAGAAGAACTGTTCTGGGCAGAGCCTGTGGCATCATATGTATTCAAACACGTAATTGCTCTTCTTGGAAGATTATCTAAGTCACATGATACAAGAGATCACTTCTCTATAGTGACTTGTAGTAAAAAACTTCCTGGGGCTATGTGCTAAAGCTGAACACATGCACCTATGGCTTAGCAATGTTACTCCTAAGATATAGCAGTACTATATATAAAAAACCTCAAACTGGAAGCTACCCAAATGCCTATCACCAGTAGAATAAATTGTGGTATGGTCACACAGAGGAATACTATGTAATGGTGAGAATAGATAAAGTATAACTGTCTGCAACAGGAGTGATGAATCCCATAGACATGATGTTGAGGTGGGGAAAGCCAGACACAGAAGAATACACACTTGGATGATTCCATTTTTAGAGAAAACAAACAGCCAAAACTAGCACCAATACTGTGCAATTCCACTTATATGAGGTACCTAGAATAGTCAGATTCAGAGACTGAAAATATAAGGTGGTTGGCAAGACCTGGGGGTGGGAATAGAGAGATTGTTTAATGGGTACAGAGTTGCAGTTTAAGGATAAAGAGCTCTAGGAATGAGTGCCGATGATGGTAGCTCAACACTGTGAACATAACTAATACCACAAAACTATACACTTAAGTGGTTAAGATGGTAAATTTTATGTTGTATTTTATAATTATATCATAATTATATATGTAAATATATACTTATATATAAAGCATATCAATTATAAATATAAAAGTATATTTTTAAAAAGCAAAACTAATATTGTCAGGATAATGGTTATTGTTAGCTGGCAGGTGAGGCAGCAATGGCTAGAGGGGAGGTCTTAAGGTGCTGGGAATGTTCTTAATCCAGGCAGGGGTCTCATGGGTATCCTCAGTTCGTGAAGATTTACCAAGAGGTATCTTACATGCACTTCTGTCTGAACGTTATGCTTTGGTACAAAGTTATGCTGGAAGAAAAAGACTCAGGAAGTTTTTAAACGAATGAATTTGTAATAGGTTACACTATTGAGTGCCAGGTGCAAGGCACTCTTCTAACTCATTTAACCCTCTTATAATACTGAGTTAGGCGCTACTTTCTAAAAGAGGAAATGAACGAACAGGTTTATTGAGGAAAGAGTAGTTGTATGTAGGTGTGTAGTAGGAGATATCCAATATCTCAGATCTTCAGGGTATGCATCTCTAGAGGTACACTCCCTTGCTTACTCAGTTTAAAGTTTTTCAGTCTATAGAATAGAACTTCTAATTCCTAAAAAATAGGACCTGGTGTTAAATTGCATGTTTCTCAACCAGAAGGAAAAAAAAATTCTTGTTTAACCATAAACTTTCTCATTCATGTTAATTTCAGGGTAAGCTGGAATTATAGGATGGGTGCTAGCTCTGCATAGTTCAAAACCAGTCATGAGAGGCTTTTTCTCCACAGAGAATTTATCATACTCTCTAATATGGAAGGAACATAAGTGTTTAACAGACGAGTGGCTAAAGATGTGGGATATATATATATATATATATATATATACATACACACACAATGTGTATATATATGCACACATGTGTGTGTACATATATATGCACACGCACACACAATGTGTGTGTACATATATACGTGCATGCACACACAATGTGTGTATACACACGCACACATGCACAGTGTGTGCACGTGTATACACACACGATGGGATATTAGCCATAAGAAATGATATCTTTCCATTTGCGACACCATGGAGAGATCTAAGGGGTATTATGCTAAGTGAAATTAGTCATACAGAGAAAGAGAAATATCATATAATATCACTCATATATAGAATCTAAAAAACAAATGAACGAACATAACAAAACAGAAACAGAGGTGTAGATACAGAGAACAAACTGGTGGCTGCCAGAGGGGAGGCCATGGTGGTGGGTGAATGAGTAAAATAGGTGAGGGAGATGAAGAGATACAAACTTCCAGTTGTAAAATAAATGAGTCATGGGTATGAAATGTGAAGTGTGGGCGAAAATAGTAAAAAACAAGGCACTGTCTTTGTACGGTAATAGATGGTAATGAGATCTATCATGGTGATCATTTTGTAATATACGAAAATATCAAATCACAATGTTGTACACCTGAGCCTAATATAATTATATCAATTATACTTCAATGTAAAAAGTTTATAATACCTCTGAAAATTTTTAGTGGGTGGGGATCAAACTGGGAATTTCAAGAGAAATTTCAGTGTCTCAAAGCATATTTCACAGACCTTTGGGAAGTGGTATATCTAAAAACTACACACAACGTACTATTTTCTCTTCAAATATGGCCTTCATTCTCTGTCCCTACTTAGTTTACAGGGGAAAGAAATGTAAGCCTTCCCTTCTGGGTTCTACTCCTGTGTCTGTCTTCTGGGTCTGCCCCTTTGTGTCCATATTCGTTCCTCTAAGGCCTGTTTGTCCTTCCATGCTTAGTTTCATTCAACTTTGCAACAACAGCCATTGCACCTTCAGCCATAGCCACAGCCGGTGATCTCCGGCTGGCTGGTCAGAACTCAGAGCAGCCGTGGGTGGGATCCTGCGGCAGAACAGGGAAGAGTGTGCTCCTGGCAGGCTGCTCTGGGCCCCATTCTATTACACCCCATCAGATTTTTGAGACACCATCTTGCCCCAGGGATTGGGCCTGGTTAAAATAAACTGTTGAGAACACCCCTAGAGAATGGTTATCTGGGGAGGTTGGGAAAGAAGGAAAAGGAGAGTCATCTTAAAGATAAAGGAAAACAGTACCGGAAATGGGGGAAGAACCAGGGGGAAAGGTTAGCTCTTATCACAGCCAAACTGGTGCATCTTGCTCTGTATCATCTAAAATATCTCCTTTGACCAGCAATTTACAGGCTATCTGCTGGTAACTGCCACTTATTTCACAATCCTGAATTCGAGGGTGCCCATGAGACAAGAATGCAGTATCTATTGAGAAGACTCCTCATGAAGCCCATTGTGCCTTTCCCTAATTTTAGCTTGAATCCAGGCATGCTGACATATTTTTAATGGGGGATCTGTGCACAAGCTCACTCACTGCAGACAAGCCATTCTCCTGCTATGTGGAAATCTCCCATTTCCCTTCCCCACTGTGTCTTTGGTCAACAGTTATAAACTCTCTCAGACAGCTGGTTGTGTATTAAAGTCTATTTATAACAGTCAACGGACAACTGCTTGTTTATGGGGAATCGTGGCAATTTTTGCTTAGGAAGGACAATTGGGGTATTTCTTCTGGAGTGGAGCGGGTTCAGCCGCTGGACTCCACAAACATTGCCTCGCTTGTCTTCTTACATTCTGTGGACTGAGGTTACCCTGGGTGCTAATGGTGAATTCAAACCCGGCACAGACTGCTGGTTCTTCAGTCAAGGTTCTTGGGGTCTGGACAATGGAAAACATAAAACAATAATACTTTGTAAGGAACAAAGAAGTAAAGAAGTACAAAAGTACCCATAGCTCTGAGGAATAGCATACTCTACTCAAAAATCTGCAGTAGAGTTCATGAAACTGTAGATTTTTTTTTTTCTCTCCTATGGCTCTACTCAAAATATGACCACATAGTAACTTGTTAGTATTCAAAAAACTCTATTCTGGTGGGTCTTGAGGTGCTTTTTTAAAATTTCAACAAGTTTAACAACTAGAACATAACACAACTGAAATCTACTGGTCATGAATGGGCAGCGAAATAAATATGCTACCAGGAAAAAATGTTTGGATTCCTAGAGAATGTCTTGCATTGGATTCCTAGAGAATGTCTTGCGTAATGTGTTCCTACTAGTTCTAACTTTAATGGGATGGCTTCCCGCTTCCCCAATTTTTTTGAATAATAGAATAAGTAATGATATTTAACTTTAAAATAGAATGTATTTGGTTTTTAATATAAGAAAGCATATAGAAAAATTAAAATGGACTCTAGCCTCACTGATCAGACAAAACCTTTTATATTAGAAAGAAACTGTCACTAGTATGTGGTTAGAAACTCAACTGAGTAGCTTTACACTGAACATGAAATGAAAACTAAAAATAGCCAACGTTCGTGATTATCAGTCCAGAAAAAAATGTATCTTCATACACATCTATATCTGTGTCCTTAGAGCGGTTTTAAACAAGTGTATTTAAATACTGCAACAACCTGGTCCACGTTTTGGTTGTCTGACTCTGATTTCAATTGATTTCACCTCATCTATAAAACTGAGCACATCCACTGCATTTTATTGTGCCTTCTCCAGAAGATGCTGATTTCACAATAAATATGATTTGAGTGACTTTTAATAGTTAAGAACTTAAATCTGTAAACTAGGATTTCAAAAATTCTCAGTCACTTTGCTCTTCCAATCAGTGTTATCCCTAAGTGACTCCTTACCCAAGTTCCAACGCTTTCGCTGGATTTAGTAACTTTTTGAAGCATTGTTTAACTCTTATTTTTCTATGTACTTTTTTTTTAAAGACTAGTTTGGAAAAGAAGCAGACTTGTGTTGCTGGAACAACTTGTTCTTATTTCTGTACTAATTTGGGACTGCTTTCCAGAAACAGCAGGATAAAGCCTGTTCATTCTGCTCAGTGAGGCCTCTTTGAGATTTGGTCCTTGGGCATTTTTCTTTTGGTCTCTGCTGCAGCAAAAGGTAAATTAATAATGAGGTGCAGATGAATCAGGCCAAAGCCCTTTCAAGAGAAGCCTGTACAGCAGCTATATTGGGCTTTCAGTTCTCACATTCTGCTTAAAGTCTTGGACTCTTCTGGGATGTAAAACTGCAAAACCTTCTGTAGAGGCTGGAATCAGTTTCAGGTTGTTCAGACAAGAACATCATTCTTATTCTCAGTTCCCACCAGAGGAAGAGCTGAAGGTTGAACTATTGAAAGCTTTTCTTGTGGCCACATAGGTGTTAAACTGTCAGAGAAGGGGAGAGAGAACAGTTAATTCATCTCAAAAGCCCCTTTCTGTGGGTTTATCAGTGAAAAGTAGTAAAAGTTTTACATTGACTGATGCCTCTGTGAGTTATCTGAGGTGGAGATAAACAACTAAACTGGGAGGATAAAGACTTAGGTAGGTCAAAAGAAGTATTTTCAGAATTGTATTCCATATGTGAATATAGAACATGCTGGAGGGAGTAGTCAATAGAAACAATAGTGGCACATCATTTAAAGCAGAGAAAACTAAATTTATTAGTTTGGAGCCATAGTTTAATATGGTTTTACTGGGGGAAAAAATCAGTGTGGTTTTTCCCTTCTAGCAGTTAAAAGGTCTGAGATTTTAAAGAACTGAACACTCTTTGAGGGACAAGATCTATGTAATTAGAGTCTTCCACAGACTATGTAAGGGTAACTTTTAGAAGACAGAAGTTATAACTACTCAGGATCAGCCAGCCCCCAAGATAGCCCCCCTATCCAGAAGAACACACTTCTAAAAAGCCAGCAAAATCCCTTCCAGCTAATTTTGGGGGCAAGAGGGGTTTGACAAGTCTTCCTTTCTTCTTAAAAATCACTGAGGGCTTCCCTCATGGTGCAGTGGTTAAGAATCCACCTGTCAATGCAGGAGACACGGGTTCGAGCCCTGGTCCGGGAAGATCCCACAGGCCGTGGAGCAACTAATCCCGTGCGCCACAACTACTGAGCCCACGTGCTGCAGCTACTGAAGCCTGCACACCTAGAGCCCGTGCTCTGCAGCAAGAGAAGCCACCGCAGTGAGAAGCCCACGCACCGCAATGAAGACCCAACACAGCCAAAAAAAAATGAATAAATAAAATAAATTTTTAAAAATATTTTTAAAAAATCACTGATAGGGTAGGTTCTTAGGAACAATGAATGGTGATTTTGAGCATCCCTTTTCTCTTTTCTGTTTATTTTCTTTTTTCCTTTTTATTGTTGTAACCACAGAGAGAGTGGCTTCCCAAGTACACTGAAACAAAGAAATAGAACATGCTTTCACCAAAGCTTTCTAGGAAACTTTGAAAGGGTGGCAGCGTAGGAGGGAGGTGGATTATTTAGGAAAGCGACTTAAGGTCACTGGTGGCAGAGCAGAGAATCAAGGAGAGAGAGAGCAGAGCAAACCTAGGACAAAAGCTGTAAGCGCTGCTGGATGTAGTGAAAATCTCTGGGGAGCTGAGGGGATGGGGAAACTACTTGAGTGTCCCTTTGGAAGCAGAGGGTGTCCCTGGCACCCTTGAGGGCAATGCTTCTCTGTGCTGGCTCAGTTGGGCCAAGATGGGCCTGGGGCCACTAGGACGTAGTATATTAGAATCTCCATAGAGAGGACTCTCTACAGTAGTCCTGCCTTATCCATGGGGGATGTGTTCTAAGACCCCCCAGTGGATGCCTGAAGCCATGGATAGTACTGAATCCTATACATACTATGTTCTTTTCCTATACATACATACCTATGGTAAAGTTTAGTTTATAAATTAGGCACAGTAAGAGAATATCTGAGCTGCCAGCATCACTATTCTTGTGCGTTGGGACCATTATTAGTAAAGGGTTACTTGAACACAAGCGCTGCAGTCCAGCAAGAGTTGATCTGATAACCAACATGGTTACTAAGTGACTGACAGGTGGGATACTCTGAACAAGGCCTGATTCACATCCCCAGCGGGACAGCATGAGATTTTATCACGCTGCTCAGAATGGTGTGAAATTTAAAACTTACGAATTGTTTATTTCTGGAATTTTCCATTTAATATTTTCACACCATGGTTGACCGGGGGAAACCGTGGAAAATGGGAGACTGTTTAAAATCCTCTTTAGGTAATTTTAATGTGCAGCCATGAAATCAGCTTCTGAATAGGCATATAATACATGTGGGCCATGAGGGAGTGACTATTCCAGAAGAGATCTTGTGAATTCCAGCATGGACACCCTCTTAGGTGGTAACCTTGGGTAACACTGCAGGTAATGCCTACTTCATGGAGTTTGCTGGGAAGGTTATCCTTGTGGTTGAGTTCAGAGGTTTGGAATCAAAAGCACTGGGTTCAAATCCTGGGTCACCCGTTTAACAGATGTATGTCCTTTGGTAAGTTGCTTAATTTCCTTAAGCTTCAGTTTCCCCACTTATGAAATGGGGGTAATAATATGTGTATGGAGGATTTGTTTCTGTAGCTGTCCTGAGTGTGCTGCTTGGCCTATGGAAAGCATGCAAAAATTGTAGCTGCCCTTTTTTCCCTCTCTTCCTCCTCTTCCTGTTGTTATGTCTTATGCCTAACGAAATGTGTAAATACCTAAAGGTTAACTTTTCTTCCCATTTCCAAACTTTTTGTTAATGCTCAATATGGGATACTAACAGACTGTGGAACATTATTATAACATACATACTATATAATGTATAATGCCCCTGCCTGTTGATTTTTTTCATTTTCCTATATTAAAATCTTTCATCATAATGTGAACAGTATATGTGCAAGGACTAAATACCTGTTGTCTGGATGGGATTCAAGTCAAATCAAATGTGACAACATTTTCTAGAAAATAATAATGACATCACCACCACCTAGATATTAACTGAATGTGCTAAGCACATCACAAGGACTGCCCAATTCAACATAGTATCTCTCTGAGGTCATTAACAGAATTGCCTCTCTTTTTTCGATAAGAAAATGGAAGTTTACAGAAATTAAGTCATTTGTCCAAGGTCAGAGAGCCAGCATGGGGTAGAAGAGGAAGAATTCTAACTCAGGCAGGCTGGCTGGGCATAGCTCTATGCTTAACAGGCCTCACTTGCTGTGGGTGAGTGTCAGGTTCAAAGTCCTCTAAGGCAGACCTGCTACCATAAGAGAAAAGGGAGCACCAAGAAACCTTCTCCTCCAAGTTGCTAAATAGCAGCTTTCCTCATGTGTGGATTGCTGTTTAGTGGCACAATTTTTACACTGTTATTTTGGGGCCTGGTATGATTGTTCCTGTGTTTACATTATTTGTGTGTATCTGCATATCTCTCCAAACTTGTATGTAAAAAGAGGGTTAAAAGGCAATGAGATTTCTCAGAAAAATTATATCAACTTTATTTTTGAAGATTTATGTTCTTATTATAAAACAGGTACAAAAATGAAAATAACAGCATGTATAATATCCTAGCATATTTCAAAATGTACATTTACATATGGAAATCTACAGAGGAAAGTAAATCCTAAATGTTAACACTAAAATGTTGACAGTGGTTATCTTTCTAAGGCGAGTTTGGGTTGATTATGACTTTACCTTTATGACCTTTAGTCTTGTCTGAATTTTTTCTTATGATGGGCATGCATGACTTTTATAATCAGCAAAATAAAAATACATGTCCACTGTAGAAAACTTGAAAAAATCCAGAGAAGTATAAAGAAACTAACAATCGTCCCATTCCTAACACTCAGTTAAAAATGCTAACATTTTCGCAAATTTGCTTCCAGTCATATCTATACATATGTATCTTATGTGATCATACAATATTTATAATTTGGTGACTCAATTTCTTTTCTTTCCCTTTTTTCGGTTAGTATATGGTAAACATTTAATGGTTACATTTTATGTTTACATTTACTGTAAAATAAAATGGTTACATTTTATTTTATGGTAAACATTTTATGGTTACATTTATATGGTAACCATATACTTACTAATATACTCAGGCATTATTTCAATGGCCACATAATACATCACCTATACAATTTACTTAACTATTGTCCTATTTTTCTACTTTTTTGTAGCGATCATCAATGAGGTATTAAACATTTTTGTTTGTGAGTCTTGGTCTATATTCCAGAATATTTTCTAGATTCCTAGAATTGCTGGGTTAAAGTGAATGATCATAATTTGGTTATCTGTTGCTATGTAACAAACTGATCCCAAAATGAGCAACTTAATTTATTATCATTCATGATTCTGTGGGTTGAATGGTCTGAACTTGGCGGTTCTTGTTTGGGATTTCATACAGTCTAATGCAGGCTGGGGCTGGAGTCAGGAGGAGGCTTCACCAGGCTGGACATTCAGCAGGGCTTCCTCACGCGCGTGTCTGATGTCTTGGTGCTTCTCCACCATGTGGCCTCTCTCCAGTGAAGTGGCCTGGATTCGTTCCATGACACTCAGGGCTCCAAGAGACGGGAAGGGAAGCTGTCAGTCCCTTCAAGGCCAGGGCCCGGTGCTGGCACAATGTCACTCCTAACATGCTCTACTGTTTAGAACAGTCACAGGCCAGCCCAGATTCTGGGGTGTGGAGGACTACATTCCACCTCCCAGGGGAAGAGTGGCACGTGCCTACGGGGGGGGGGGGTTGACATCGATGGCAGCCATCTCGGGAATCAAGTTACCACCGATCACTTTTGAAAACGTTCTCAAGTTTAGTTTGGTCCGGTTTTAAACTTGCGAAGTGGCTGAAAGAAATTTCTGTCCGAAAGAAATCTTGCTAATGACCCTTGAAGGAGGATGAGTGAGGGCAGCTGGCCTCTTAAGACTGGCCCTCCTCAGCAGGCCTCGATGTACCGTGAGGACGCTGCTGGGATGGAGAACGAACGAGTGAGAGTTACGGTTGAATGACTTGCCATGCCTCAGGCAAACACTGAACTTTCCCATTCTCCGAGGTCCAGCTCAGGCTGTCCAGCCTCCAGGGCCCAACCTGGGCAGAGGTGCCAGGAGAGAGGTGGGGCAGGGCCATGTCCTGCGGCACACGGGTGAGCCCTCGCTGGGAAGGGATTTGAGATAGAGAGGGCTGTGAGGGGAAGGAAGAGGGAGGCCCAAGACAACATGACTAACTGAGAGAGAGAGCTTCTACTCTGGCCTAAAGATACAGTGGATCCACAGTGCTTGTCAGTGCTGGGCACATCAGCCAGTATTGTCCTTCTGGGAAGGGTTGTCATGTCGCCTGGTGTGAACCCTCCACCCAACGACCAGAAATCTAGCATTCCACCCTGGTGGAAACTCCACCACATGTTATTGTGAGGCTCTGAAATACCTCAGGGACGGGAAAAATAAGGACTCATCCTTCACCTGCCTCAGTGGCTCCTCTGCCCCTCGCATATCACTCCTGAGCTTCCCTCCTCCCCATCCACCCCTGCCCATCACAGGAAGTAATCCCCCCCCATCCTTAGCTGTCCCAAACCTCCACGGCGGCAGGCAGCAGACAACAGAAATTAGGAGCGTGGCTTCTGGAGCCTGTGCTCAGGTTCATAGGCTGGCTTCACTCACTAGCTGTGACTTTTGGTAACTTGTGCAGCTTCTCTGCACCTGGGCTTTCTCATCTATAAAAGGGGTATTTAAAGATAGTTTCATCTCATTTGGTCGTAGTGAGGATTGAATGAGCTAACTCATGTAGTTTCTTAGAACTGTGTGCTGCACACCGTAAACACAAAGCATGACTTATTTTACCTCTGTATCACTTTTTTTCAAACTCTTAATTTTTAATTGAGCTTTAAATTTTGTTTTTTAGAGCACTTTTATGTTCATAGCAAAACTGAGCAGAAGGTACAGAGATTTCTTTTATTATTTATTTATTTTAAACAATCCTTTATTTTTATTTTAATTTTTTTGGCCATGCCATGAAGCATGCAGTATCTTAGTTCCCCGACCAAGGATTGAACCCGCGGCCCCTGCAGTGGAAGTGCGGAGTCTTAACCACTGGACCGTCAGGGAAGTCCCCAGAGATTTCTTTTATATCCCCTGCCCCCAAATATGCACAGCCTCCCTCCCTCACTGTCAACATCTCCCACCGGCATGTTGTACAGTTGTTACAATCGATGAACCTATAAGTGATTCATCATAATCGCCCGGAGTCCATAGTTTACATTAGGGTTCAAGCTTGGTGTTGTACAATCTGTGGGTTTCACCAGATGTGTAACATAGTATCATACAGCTTAGTTTCACTGCCTTGAAATCCTGTGTGCTCCATTTGTATCACTTTTAATTGCAGCTTGTCTCAAACTGTACATAATAAGGCATTTCTTTTTTTTTTTTTTTTAGAAGTCTTTATTGAATTTGTTACAATATTGCTTCTGTTTTATGTTTTGGTTTTTTGGCGGAGAGGCATGTGGGATCTGAGCTCCCCGACCAGGGATCAAACCTGCACCCCCTGCATTGGAAGGCGAAGTCTTAACCACTGGACCACCAGGGAAGTCCCAAGGCATTTCTTAGATATGTTTTGTTTCCTCTTCTGAACCAACTAAAACTGAATTGGTTTATGTGACTTGCACAATTTTACTTGTTCCACAGAGCCAAGTGCAGCACAAGGCAAAAGTATACTGAATAACTGGGTAGATGGGCCAATGAATGAGTGAGACCCTTGGATGGGTTGAGAGGACTCAAGTTTACGTGAGATACATTTTCTCTTTTATACTTTATTATTTTCCATGTTTTCTATGAGCATCTTATTTTTTAGTCAGAAGTAAACAACACCAAGGGTGGGGTTTTTTGGTGGCTTAAAACCAAACACAAAAACTCTGTTCCTCCTCCTTCTCTACTCACTGATTCTTAGCCCTGGTTCGTCTTTTTGGAAGTAAGCACCACGTTATCTGTGGTGAGAGGCACTGAGTTTTCCGGTTAGTGTTCACTTGGGCAGTAGCTAAGGGCATAGATTCTGGAGCCAGACGTGAGTCCAAATCTTGGTTCCTCCCTTCCTTGCTGTGTGAACTTGAGCAAGTTACTTACTCCTCTGTGCCTGCCTTGCCTCATCTGTAAAATGGGGATGATGATGGTAACACACTCATTGAGATTTGCGAGGATTACCCGAGTTAATACATGTAAAGTGCTTAGACAGTGACGGGGATGTAATATGTGCTCATGAGGCCTTAGCTCATGTTGGTTATGCCTTAAAGCTTTTTAGGACATGTGGGATCAGCCCAGAAGTTTCTGTTCCACTTCAGCACTATCGAGGGTCTGTGTGTGCCCTTTTTTACTGCCACACCCACACTCTGGCCAGAAGAAGTACAATTCTGACAAAAGAAGCTACATTTTCAGTTTTTGTACAAATCTAACTTTAGGCTTCTGCTACCTTTTGAACTACAACTCTATTGGAGTATAATAAACATATCAAGGAGTAATTAAAAACGTCAAGATTGATTACATGCTAAGTTGTAAAGGGGGAATCCGCTGGCTCCCTTGATCCTCCTTTCACTCTTTAATTGCACCAGTAAAATGTAACAAGCAAGACCGTGGAACTTGTCTGGTTGGAGGTGGTCCAGGCAGGTCCTGTCACCCCGTATCCCACGCGTCTAGGCACAAGGTATGAGAATGTGCATGGCTGGACGATATCACCCTTCCAGCCAAGGCACCAGTCACTAGACCCTTCATCTTAGAGAAACGTGCAACGTTGTGACTTCTTCCAATCAAAGTCAAACCTGAAGTTAAGTCCAAATCCAAACCTCTTTGGTTATTATTATGTTTCTGTTAGCCTGAGGTTCCCTAAAAGTTTCTAGATTGTGCAAGGTTTGATTTGGTCAGTATAAGAGGCTCAAAACAAAATGATCCTATTTGCCAGAAATGGCTGATGTGTCTTATACAAAATAGACTTCATTTCACAAACATTTCTGAGCAGATACTGGGCTCCAGGCACTGAGGTGGGTGCTGAGGATATCGTGGTGAACAGGTCAGTGAAGTTTCTCTCCTTATGGAGACTCTACTCCAGCTGAGAGTCAAAGACTGATTTGTGAATCAGTAATGTCCAGCGCCTCAGCATCCAGAGAGGAAGCAAAAGCCCCACACCTTTTTGTCTTTTTGTAAAGATCCAGGATTCTTTCCTGTGATTCCAGGTCAAACCTCAACTCAGGGGGCAGGGGGGGGCGTGGTGGTGTCTAATCAACTTTCTTCCCCCTCCCCTTCTCTTCACTAACCCCTCTTTCCAGGTCCTCATTTGCCACACTGGCTTGCTGTTCAAAATCTGGGGATGGTGCTTTTGACTGGTGGATGTATTAATATGGATACGCCAGAGAAACAGGAAATAAGTATTATGTTATATTTTATATATATGTGTGTGTGTGTGTATATATATATATATATATATATATATACACATATATATATACCTCCTATACATTTATGGTTTGTTATAAGGGGTTGACTCACTGGTCATGGAAGCTGAGAAGTCCCAGGAGCTGCAGTTGGCAAGCCTGGAGATCCAGGAAAGCTGATGGTATAGTTTCAGTCTGAGTTCAAAGTCCTAAGAAGCAGGAAAGCCAATGGTGTAAGTTCCAGTCTGAGTTTGAAAGCAGGAGACCAGTGTCCCAGGTTGAGTAAGCTCAGGCAGGAAGAGCGAATTCTCTTACTTGCCTTCTTGTTCTATTCAGGCTCTCCGTGGATTGGACAAGGTGCACCCAAATTGGGGAAGGCAATCTGCTTTACTCAGTCTACTGATTCAAATGTTAATCTCATCCAGAAACACCCTCCCAGACACACACTCACAGACATACCCAGAGTATCTTTTAACCAAATATCTGGGCACCCCGTGGTCCAGCACATTGATACATCAGATTAACCATCACAGTGGAACTTAGGTCACATGCCAAAATTCTAGCTGCAAAGGAGGCTGGGAAAATAAGTATCTGGCCTTTCAAACTTACACAATGAGATATTCTGCAATCCTGTAAAGAAAGGGTCAGATACTGGGTGACTAAAAAGAATGGCAAAAGTTTCCTTCAGGCTAGAACCCAGTTTTCCTGAGTCCAAGTCTAGTGCTTTCTTTACTACATCGTGGTTGCCACATTCCACTCCCCCCTCCCTTTACTTTCAAAAAACAGGCTGGTGGGGTGAGAGAGGGCTGAGAATTCCATTCTTCAGAGTGTATTTAATTATTTCTACACTGGAGCAAATGCCATGGACTGATGTTTTTTCATGGGAATTCAAGCCCCATTCTCTTTGGCAGAAAGTCCTAACTATTTTTGGAAGCTGGAAAAAAATTCAGAGAATCTGGTTCACTTTTGGTCATGTACAGTAATGTTATTTTTACGTATCTAGGACAGTGACATGGTCAATGCTTATTTTTAATTGGCTTTCTGGGGACACAAGGGTGGTCTAAGAGGTTGGGAACAGGGGAGGAGAGTTGCTCACAGTTGGCTGGAATCCTGTCCTGAAGGGATCCTCACTCACTAGCAGAAGCCCTCTCTCCCTGGGTACCTGAGATTGCTTCCCTCCAGAGCCTACCAGGCCTCTCTCCGGTCTTCTCATTGTCTTTCGATTCCAGCTAGAACATTCTCTAAGGTTTGGTGCAAAGTGCTTTAGTCCAAGAATCAGGACTCCAACGTTTGAGTTGTAGTCCTGTCACTTAATCACTGTGGGTATTGAGCGAGTTATTTACTCATAGTCTCAGTTTCTTTATCTGTGAAACCAAACTATTAGATTAGACAATCCATAATCAGGGTGCTTTGGCTATGAACCAGACTATCCAAGAATAAAAATGACTTTAAAAATAAGGAACATAATCTGTCAAAATCAAAATTCTGGACTTAGGGTAATTTCATGGATTGGTTCAACAACTCAATGAGATATTCAAAGACACCAGCTTTGTCTTACTGCACTGTCATCTTCACCATGATGTTTCTCCTGATAGCTGTAGGTGGCTGCCAAGATTCCAGGTCTAAGAGTCCCTCAGATCCAAGAGGAGAAGTCAAGGTTACTTCCTTGTGAGTCTTTTTATTAGGGAGGAAATATTTCCTAGAAGACCCCAGCAGATTTCTTCTTGGGTCTCAAGCCATGGTTATGAAGGAAGATGGGGAAAAGACCTGCAAAATCTTTTCCTTTCCCAATATTCTGTGATTCTTTGGTTCTTTGACATTTTTCATCAGTGAATACAAGGATCAGGCTTTGGCGCTGTTGCTTGAGTGTTGGGTCTTGTGTGACTTTGGAAAGATAATAGAACAATGGCCTCCTATGAAAGGTACATGGAGAGAATCTTGGCAATACTCTTTGGAACATTTTTCATGGGGGAAGTAATGAGTTGTCTGTTTATGGGTGTAATTTTTCTTCTTTAAATATAGAAACATCATACAAATATACCTAATATATGCTTCCTATAAAGTCTGTGTTTTTGCCTAATTTCTCCTTCTGTCAATATAGTGCATCCTAACCATGTGGCAATATTGGAAGTATCTCATTTACCCCAGCCATAGGTTGGGTTCCCTGGCAGCAGACGCTGAGCCAGGGATTAACCCCTGTAGCTCTCTGTAGTATAATTCTTTCTCTTTAAATAAATTTATTTATTTATGTATTTATTTATTTTTGGCTGCGTTGGGTCTTTGTTGCTGCGCACGGGCTTTCTCTAGTTGCAGCGAGCGGGGGCTACTCCTTGTTGCGGTGAGCAGGCTTCTCATTGCGGTGGCTCCTCTTGTTGCGGAGCACGGGCTCTAGGCTTATGGGCTTCAGTAGTTGTGGCACGTGGGCTCAGTAGTTGTGGCGCACAGGCTTAGTTGCTCCACGGCATGTGGGATCTTCCCAGACCAGGGCTCAAACCCGTGTCCCCTGCATTGGCAGGCAGATTCTTAACCACTGAGCCACCAGGAAAGCCCGAAGGAAATGTTTTTAATGACCAGAAAAACAAATGGCTTAATTACTTTCGTCTGTATGCAGTCAGTTCCCAACTTGTCTGCAAAAGGAGCCAGACAATGCGTTCTTCCTGCGTGCTTAGAAAGAAATGAGTATAGTGAGCATACGATATTTTCTTTGTCACAGAAACCAAACTCAAAAATTCCCCATTTTCCTAATAAATAGCATCTTCCCCAATGTCATACTTGCATATGCTTCTCTTGTTTATGATTCAAGTTCCAAAGACATGAATGCCCCTAGTAATCACTGAGAGATTTGGGGGACCAGGTTCAACCTGTGTGTATGTAAGTGACCATCTCTGAGGCCACCCCAAAACTAAATATAAATGAATGGAATTATTTGTGTGTCCTCACAACACCATTGATGTAGCCAGCTGAGGGTCTATTTCTTCCATTCTACCAAGGGGAAGGCTCCCTGTTCTTCAAAGTCTATTTCTAACTCTTCAAGTTCCATAAAGTCTCAGTTAGATATCTCCTGATGACTGCAGTTGATAGGGTGGTTTGTGAGCAGGTGTGAGACTGCATCTCTTTTTTGCAGATTCTCAAAATAACTGGGAGGGGTGTATGTTTCAGAAAGGGCAGCCTGATACTCTTTGGGTACAGTGCAACAAAAACAGGATTTGTGCATTATTGATATTTCTGTGACTTCTTTTTGTATCCATGGGCTGGAAAAGTGTAGGAACATTTGAGATATGTTCATTTTAATTTTGGAGGGGGGTGTTTTACTATTTTAAGTCTTTATACTTTGTAGCATTATAGTTAATTTTGGAATCAAAGAGGCACGAGTTTGAGTCATAGCCCAAGCACTTAATTTTCTCGGTAAATCGTTTATTCTTCCTGAACCTCTGTTTCTTTGTTGGTAAAATGGGGATAATAATACCTACTCAAATAGTTGGGAAGAAAATACAATAATGTACATACAGCACTTAGAACAGTATCTTCAAGATAAGGCTTGGCATACAAGTTATAATTATTATCTTCCTGCATCTATTTTAGGCTTCGATAAGGCAGGGACCAGGTCTTGTATCTCCCACAGTGGCTAGAATAATGTCATGAACACCATAGGCACTGGATAAATATTAAGATAATTTAAGATACCTTCAGCAGTGCTTTGATTTCTCTGTTAGAAATGCCATGTACAAATTCAAGACATAATAAGAATTATATACTCTTTGGAGGGCATGCTTTTGATTCCCTATCAATAAATTAAGCATTTTGGAAGTTGTTTGACAGCAGTGTTTTTTATTTTATGTTTTTATTGAGTCAACTGATTGCTTGCTGACTAGCCCGTTGTGAACCTGTGAAAGGTAGGATGCAAGATGGCAGGCTGGGGCAAATGGAGAGAAACCACCATCAACAGACACACAGCTGCAATTGTGGCCTCATCATCACAATGCCCTAATCAAGGGCTAATTAATTACTATCAATAATTCAGGTATCCATAATGAGCTAAATGCCTGGGTGAGAGATGGAGGTCCAATGACAAAGGTAGAAACGCACAGCAGTAGAAACCATCACTGTTCCAATAAAACGTTTCATCCTGTATGAATGTTATCTACACTGCAGGAAGCCTAATTTCATTTCTACCTTTAACTGAATGACACCTTAGAACACTGGGGCTTGGGCTTGGTTCTGTCAGAGTATATTTAGTACTATAAATCAAAATCCAACAGAAGCTCTTCTTACAGAAAAAAGATAGGGGAAACAAGGCAACTGGGTTCACAGATCAATTCAAAGTAGCATGTTTTAAAACTAAGTATTAAATTATAGAGTGCTTGCTCTAGTACAAATATAAACCCAACAATCAAATTGAAAGAAGTTAAGGGTTCTGCTTCCCAGCATTAATTCAAGGCGGTATCCGCAGACTGCTGGGTAAGGTAGAATGGGCTAGTGAATTAATACTCAATATTTTTTTTAAAGTGTATGTTTAGGACACACTTTTGTAACTAAAAAAGCCACCATGGAAAAACTTTACTAGTAAACTTTTACCTCCTTTCTTGTTGCTGACAGATACTTACTCAGTGTTCACTGTCATTATTAGTCTCCTAATTAATATCTCAGATAGTATCAACAATATGGATAAAAACTGGACTGAATTTTTTTTTTTTGGGCGGGTATAACCACTGACCTAGGAGAAAACACACTGGGCTGAGAGTATTCACATCTAATATTTATCCGCTGATTTAACCAAGTCACCTAAGCCCTGGGTGCCTCAATTTCTCCATCTATAAGGTATAAATTACTTACAGGGACTTCCCTGGTGGCGCAGTGGTTAAGAATCTGCCTACCAATGCAGGGGGACACGGGTTTGAACCCTGGTCTGGGAAGATCCCACATGCCGCAGAGCAACAAAACCTGTGTGCCACAACTACTGAGCCTGCCCTCTAGATCCCGTGAGCCACAACTACTGAGCCCATGTGCCTAAAGCCCATGCTCCGCAACAAAGAGAAGCCACCGCAATGAGAAGCCCGCACACCTCAGCGAAGGGTAGTCCCTGCTCGCCGCAACTAGAGAGAGCCTGCGTGCAGCAATGAAGACCCAACACAGCCAAAAATAAATAAATAAAGTTATCAAAAAAATAAAAATTAAAAAATAAATTACTTACAGATGTTACAAGAATCAGAAGAATTGCTTACAGATAGAATTATGTAGCATATGTGGGAGAACTTTTCACAGTGCCTCTTAAGTATTTTCTGTACACAAAAGACATTGTCTATACCCCTTACCTCAGCTGTTCCTTCTTGTTACCCAAACAACAAAAATCTCGTCAGAATCCATGGAGAGAGAGATGTCACTTCCGAATAATAACAAGAGTCTTAAAAATACATTACAAAGGACGGAATTCACACCAAAAATAAAAAGTGCAAGGTTACACTATAAACATGAATTCTTGGACCCAAACCTTGAGATGTTTGTTCACATAATGGGAGCCTAATTTTGGGGTGTGAGGAGGCGTGGAGCTACTTAGTTCCTCTCTTGGAACTTCATTGTAAATATGAGACTGGGGCATGGAGGTGTGTGTTGAAAGGGATCTAGAAGGATACTGAACAAAGAAGTCCTGCCAACTAAGCCACAAGGACAGGGAAGGGGCCCCCAGGGGCCTCTGGCATAACAATGTCCTCTTTGGAAATGCCCAACTCACAGATCCAGCCATCTCTGTACAAGCTCCCTCTGGCCTGAGGCTCTCTGGAATGCCAGATGCCAGGCCTCTCTTCCCTCCCAGTGGCTCCTGGCATTTCCACTGCCTGCTAGATGTGGGGATTGGGCACTGGCTCCGAATCAGCTAGGTCAGGTCTGTCATTGAGATTCCTGGGTCCTTCCAATTTCATCTCCCTGACCCCCTGCTGTAATTCCCCTCTCCCGAACACACATGGTTACTATTATCTGTCTGTTATACAATGACATATAAGGAGGGTGACAATTTTTCAAATGAAAGTGTCACTGCAACACAAAACATTTGTCAAGAGTCTTCCTCCTGGTGGGCCACCTGCTCGGTAACCACATGCTATAGAATTGCAGAGCCATTATCTCTAAAGAACACACATTTAAGTATGACAAGTTTTTATGTGGGCTGTAGTCCACTCCAGTGGTTCTCAAAGTGTGACCCTGGAATGCCTGGGGGGTCCCTGAGAACTCTGCACAGAGTCTGCAAGGTCAGAACAATGTTTATAATATATTAAGAACTTAACCTTTTCAACTGCATTGACATTTGCACTGATGACACAAAAGCAGTGGTGGGTAAAAGTACTAGTGCCTTAATACAAATCAAGGCAGTGGCACTAAATTGTCCTAGTTGTTGTATTTATTCTTCACCACCATGTAGTTGGTACGATTTTTTAATATTCTGTGTGATGATATGAGAAGTCTGATTCATGAAGCACTTCTGTCATCAATGAAAGCACGTTGTCTTGGAAAAAAGAACTTTTGCAATTGTTTGAATTAGAACTTTATTTTTGGAACACCATTTTTCCTTGAAGGAATGACTGACGGACAAACCATGGATATTCAAATTTGGGTATTTGGCTGACATTTTTTTCCAAAGTAAACAAAGGGAAAATGCCACTTTTAAGAAAACAACTGGTGGTATTTTGCTAATGTCAAAATCTGAAATTTCAAGCAAAAATTAAAATTCTAATACTGTGTCCATCACTGTGAGCTTGATAGCTTCCCAATATCTAATGATTTTATGAGATCAGTGTTTATTAATATTATATGCTAGCATTTTTACTATTTATTAAGTATAAATTTTTGTTATTGCATAAAGAAATGTACTAACAATTTGGAAGATTTCCATAACTTCAGTGAACTAACACTTCCTAAATGACAATGTGTAGTGTTACATTATAACATGGGTGAAAGATGCATGAAAGTGCATGAGATCAATGAATTTTAATGTAACACTATGAAAAGTTTATTGACACAGTTTTAAATTCCACATTGCAACTAATCTTCAGAAAACTATTTATTGAGTTTTGGTATAATATCAAAAAGGAATATCCACAATTATCGGCAAAAGTTATTAAAATGCTCCTCTTTTCCAACTGTATACATGCATGAGGGTGGAGCTTTTTCATTGCTTCAAAACATGTCAGAACAGTTCTGTTCTGGACTCAGCTGTATTCTATTAAGCCAGGCATTAAAAAGACTGACAAAAATGTAAAACAATGCCACTCTTCTCACTAATTTTTTTTTTTTTTGGTTTGGAAAATATAGTTACCTTTTATTGTAATGTTGTTTATATTAACATGTAATGGGTTTATTTTTTAATGAGTAAATATTTAAAAATTTTCTGTTTTAATTTTTAACACAGTAAACATCGATAGATATAACTTGCATAAAAATAAGCTCTTTGGGGTCTTCAATAACTTAAGAGGGTGAAAAGATCTCAAGACCAAAATACTTGACAAGCCCTAGTCTATTAGAATAATTGGTTGAATTCTACAAGGTAATTGTGAAGTCTGGAAATATGGCAAGTATAATAATGAATGATCTTTGTATTACAATACCTGTGTTTCCTGTGTTGTCCCTCAACAGTAAAGCATTGTCCAGTGCTCTGTGCAAAATTACAGTGAGACTGTGCATTAACCCAACATTTCCATCAATCTCTGCACATGCATCTGTGATGAGTGGCCTTAGAGGATTTCTGACTCAGCTTTTCACTAAATGAACCTGTGCCTTTAGCCTAACTTAAAAGAAGTAAGCGGGCTCAATCTGTAAATAAATAAATTTTAAAATGTACTTCTGTTCAATACTTAATGGCCATCCTGTAGCTCTGACCCTACTCAGCATGCAACCTTTATCTTTGCCATTTGCTCTCTAGATTTGTGAAGATAGAGGAAATTAAGGGAAGTATACTTCAGGCTCTTATAAATAATCGCATTGATTAATGATGTAATTGCTTTTCTTCTGTTTGATTTTTTAGTAGTGTTTTATTTGTCATTACTAATTTTAAAAGAATTGTCATTCACTTTTCTGTATTGTTAGGAAGACTCTTGGTCCCCCATCTTAAGAAAAATAAATCTTTAGTGCCTTTAGATCCTGAGAAATATGTGCTATGTGAATCCAGAAGAATAAGCCATTGGCCTCTGGTAAGCAAATTGTCTCTGAATTACATTTTATTGAGGAGTGTCTTTTTGAAATAGTGACTCCAGCAGTAAAAGCTGTAATTTAAGACTGCAAATGGGGTTGAAATACATTGGGCTTTCTGTTTTCTGACTTGATACTATCAATATTTTTTAGCCCTTCCCTCCTTTGACCCACCCAGAGTATGAGCTCTCTGACATTTGCACAGCAAGTGGATAGATGATTCTTGATTCAGTGTGACCTCCTTTTGAGCTATTAATATTTTGTATGTATATAGAGCCCTTCTACTTGCCGATGAAGTACCAAGCCCAGGAAGGAAGAACCTAGTTTTTGTGGAGAGAAGTAAGTCATTTGGAAGGGAATTCAATTGCCTTAGAAACGAAAATGTGCTGATACTATCCAAGTCCCAGCTTTTTATTTTCAGGCCTGCATTACAGCCAGCTATTCTTCAAAAAGAAACTTCAGCACACCCCTAAATTTTAGCCCTCCAGGGTGGCTAAACCGAACTGAGTAATTCAATAGAGGCATTAGTGAACTTTCACTTAAATATTGCAGACTCTTCGCCAAATATCAAATTTTTTTTTTCTTAACAGCAATTAGTAGCAGGCCCATATGTTTCTAATGACTGCTCCAAATGAGCATGAATAAAGACAGGAGGAGAATGATTGCTGTAAGAAAGGGGCATGCTTCCAACTTACTGTAGTTCCCTCAAGTACTTTGGAGCAGCCCTGTTTGACACCATTTATGACTGGGATTAGCAATTACAGTTAAAACTGGCAATTGAACATCATGGTGAACAGGATTCTGGAGTCAGAAACTGCTACTTACTTTGTGGCTTTGGACATATTTTATTTTCTGAGTCTGTGTTGTTTTTTTTTTAATTGAGGTATAGTTGAGGTACAATATTATATAAGTTATAGGTGTACAACATAGTGATTTGAGTCTGTTTTCTTAACTATGAGCTGATGATAGTTACACCTGTCTCATAGGGTTGTTGTAAGGATTTAATGAGAGAACCCACGTGAAACATGCAGAACGGGGCTTGGCACAGAGTTAGGGCGCCATAAAAGCTGTATGTATGTATTATTATAATTATCCTGTTTGCAAGAGCAGGGTACAGGCTCCAAAGAACAATTGACCTAGGGTATTTGTCAAAATTTTCAGTTTGGACTAAAGACAATTCATGCCTCCAAAATCATAGGTTGATGAAAAATTAGTGAATGCTACACGTAGCCTTACATTATTTAAAACTTTCCTGGATTTGAAAAAAACAAGCTCGGCAGTGGTGTAATTCTGCCTGGGATTAGTTTACTCACAATCAACTACACTCATGCAGAGAACCTTACCATTTGATTCTGACGAGGAGCTCAGTGGGCTGGTGGTTAACTGGAGGATATAGAGGATCTCTGTCTTTTTGGCAGTGGGGTGGGTCACATTTGTGCCCATTCTGGGAGTACTATATCTCCTGAAGCTTCAATTCAGTTAACTAGATGGGCGCTTTGCAGCCCACCAGACAGAACAGATCCTAAACAATTGTGGCAAGGAATCTTTTCCTGTTTTTTTTTTTTTTCTGTTCTTTTTTCCAATTTTAGGCAATTAATCCGTCATCTTATGGTAGGTGAAATTACTAGCTCCCAACCTAGGATTATCCTGGAATTTACAAAATAAAGAGATCATTTAAGGGCTATATAATTAAGTGAAGTAACTTGCCATCAGTGGAAATTTGTGCTACAGCAATTCCTATTTCACAGCTCGTTTGGGGAAGAGGGATTAGTATATCCTAAACTATGCATTTATTATGGACTTTGGCAGCTGAGTCAAAGTTTCCAGTTTAGGATTTTTAAAGTAGTTGTAGTCTTTGTGAAATATTTTCAGTAATGATTTGGGTTTGTTTAATTTTGCTTTACAGTAGTCTATCAAACAAATTGTAAGATGATGAATTTTTCGGTTAAGAATAATCAAGGCTGGCTTCAGCCCTTTATTGAGAAGAACATAATTAAGAAAAGTCTCAAATGAAAGATAATATATGTAGAATGCTATCATTCTTTTGATCCTTGCTACTCAAAGTATCTGTGGAGTAGCAACATTGGCATCACCTGGGAGCTTTTTAGAAATGGAGACTCACCCCAGACCAACTGAATCAGAATTTGCATTTTAATAAGATCGCTAGGTAATTTGTATGCACACTAAATTTGAGAAGCACTGTTTCAGATCACAGGAAACTAATCAAATAATTAGAGAGCTGGCCTTCAGCCTTTAGTAGCTTATTCTATATTCTCATCATTCTACCTGACAGTGAGGGTCAGAATAATTTTAAGAGAACCCCGTTCTTTTGAAATTTATAACCAATTAACCAAAATTAAGCTGAGACATTTCGAATACACAGAAAAGTACAGAAACTAATGTAATAGACTATCTGTAAACCTACTGAGTTTTAAAAGATTTTAATTTTAGCATATTGCCATATTTGATTCATCTTTCTCCCACTAGAAAAAAAATTATTGTGATAAAATATACATAACACAAAAATGACAATTTTAACCCTTCTGAATATACAATTAGTGACATTAAGTACATTCCCACTGTTGTGTAACACCACTTTCCATCTCCAGAATTTTTTCATCATCCCAAACTGAAATTCTGTACCCATTAAACAATAGCTCTCCCAGCCTTTGGTAACCACTATTCTACTTTATGATATCGCTTTTCTAGGTAACATATAATTGGGATCATACAGTATTTGTCCTTTGGTGACTGGCTTATTTCACTTAGCATAATGTTTTCAAGAGTTATCCATGTTGTAGCATGCATCAGAATTTCACTCCATTTTAAGGCTGAATAATATTCCATTCTGTGTGTGTATCACATTTTGTTTATCCATGTATCTGTCAATTGACGTTTGGGTTGTTGCCACCTCTTGGCTATTGTGAATAATGCTGTTATGAATGTTGGTGTACAAATAACTGTTCAATCCTTGCTTTCACTTTTTTGGGGGGGGAATATATACTTAGAAGTGGAATTGCTGGATCATGTGATAATTCTATGTTTAGTTTTTTGAGGAACCAACATGTGGTCTTTCACCATGGCTACACCATTTTACATTCCTACCAGCAATGCATCAGGGTTCCAATTTCTCTACATCTTCCCCAACACTTATTGTTTTGTTTTGTTTTTAAAAATAAACATCCTGATGGATTTGAAGTGGGATCTCTTGTTTTTGATTTGCATTTCCCTAATTATTAGTGATGTTGAACATCTTTTTATGTGCTCATTGCCCATTAGTATATCTTCTTTGGAGAACTATCTATTTAAGTTTTTGCCCATTTTAAAATTGTATTTGTCGTTGACTTGTAAGAGTTCTTTATATATTCTGGATATTAATCTCTTATCAGGTATATGAGTTTCAAATATTTTTTCTCATTCTGTGGGCTTCCTTTTCATTCTATTGATAATGTCATTTGATAACACAAAATTTTAAATTTTGATGAAGTCTAATTTATTTTTTCTTTTGTTGCCTATGCTTTTGGTGTCATATTCAAGGAGTCATTGCCAAATTCGATGCCATGAAGCTTTTCCCCCATCCGTTCTTCTGAGAGTTTTATAGTTTTCATTTTTATGTTTAGGTCTTTAATCCATTTGGGGTTAATTTTATATAGTTTTATATATAGTGCAAAGTGTGAGTCCAACATCATTCTTTTGCACATGGATATCCAGTTTTCCCTTTTATTTTGATGAAAAGACTATCCTTTCCCCCATTGAATGGTTTTGGCACCCTTGTCAAAAATTATTTGACCAAATACGCAGGGGTGTTTATTTCTGGGCTCTCTATTCTATTCTACTGGTCTATATGCCTGTCTTTATGCCAGTAGCACACTGTTTTTTGTTTTGTTTTTTTAACATTTTTAGCCCCTTTCCCTAAACACATGAATGAATTAATGTTCCTTCCCCCCCGTCTTTTTTTTAAAATTTTTATTTTATTTATTTTTTTGGCTGCGTTGGGTCTTCGTTGCTGGGCACGGGTTTTTCTCTAGTTGCGGAGAGCGGGGCCTACTCTTCGTTGCAGTGAGCGGGCTTCTCATTGCGGTGGCTTCTCTTGTTGCGGAGCACGGGCTGTAGGCGCACAGGCTTCAGTAGTTGTGGCTCGCGGGCTCTAGAGCGCAGGCTCAGTAGTTGTGGTGCACGAGCTTGGTTGTTCTGCGGCATGTGGGATCTTCCCAGACCAGGGCTCGAACCCGTGTCCCCTGCATTGGCAGGCGGATTCTTAACCACTGCGCCACCAGGGAAGCCCCTAGCATACTGTTTTGATTATTGTGAAAAAAGTTTTAAATCTAGCTAAAGATGAAAAGAATTACAGGTAGAGCAAAGCTCTCTTCATCTCATCTATCCTTCCCCAGAAGGATACATGTTTGTATGTACCCATTTATAACTTATTTTGTACGTTTTAAGTTTTTTACTTAGATACCTGTGCTATGGCCTGAGTATTTGTGTGCCACCTCCCTTAAATCCACAGGTGGTAATCTTAACCCTCCAGGATGATGGTATTAGCAAGTGGAGCCTTTAGGAAGTGTTTCTGTCCTGAGAGCAGAGCCCTCACGAATGGGATTAAAGAGGCTCCAGAGAGGTCCCTTGCCCCTTCCATGTGAGATCACAGTGAGAAGTTGGCAATCTGCAGCCTGGAAGAGCGTCTTTACCAGAACCTGATCATGCGGACACCATGATCTTGGACTTTCCAGCCTCTAGAACTGTGAGAAATACATTTTGGCTGTTTATAAGCCACCCAACCTGTGGTATTTTGTTGTAACAGCCTGAATGAATTACGACAACTAGCACACTAAACACAGCCTTTTTCAGTTGGCTTTTCTTCATTCAACAATATTTTGAGATTTATCCATCCTGAAATGTGTGCATCAATTCATTCATTGTATTCATTGTTTATCATTCTGCTCTATTCACATTGAGTCAAAACATTCAAGTCCATTTCTTCCACGAGGGCCAGTTAGGTTGTTTAAAAACTTTAAAAAAGTTAAAAAAAAAAAATAACAGCACTGCCACAAACATTTTTGCACACATCTCACGCAAACAAGAATTTTTCTAGGTTAGAAAGCTAGAAGTGGAATTGGTATCATAGAGCAGGTTGGGAAATGATAACTTAACAATGTAAGCTGGACATGCAGGACTGAAGTGCATGTAAACAGTAAGGGACTACTTATTGGAACTATCACTAGTTACTTGATTAGATTATGTGTCATTTCTACTAGATTTATTCTAAGGGCTGCTGTTTTTATTGTAAAGATGTGATGATGGATGAGTTTGACCATCTGTTGTCATCATTTGATTACATGGCTGAATCTTCTAGAAAGCAGGCCTTCCAATGGATCTCTGCCAGACTTGGCCTTACAACTTCCCAAAGTATTTTGTCACTTGTTAGACAACTTGAGATAATGATATTCTAAATCCAGTCAAATTGGTTTCAGACTCCTGAAATGGTAAATACAAAGGTATCCTCAATTTTGAAAAATAGTTTTTTAATCAGGAATCTGAATTAAGATAGAGGGGTTATTATAGAAGCAGATAACTCAGAGGCAGTTGTTAACTGAAATCAGTTAACCTCTTACTTCTCCAAAAATGTGTTTGGCAGAGGGACTGCATAAAGGACCTTATTCTTAGCCTTTGATGTGAAGTTACTGATCTGGATGCTGAGACGGCACACAAGACTGTCCTCTCACCTGGATGGCTGGTCATCAAACAATGAGAACTGATCGACTACACACCAACATTGAGAATAGGCCTCAGCCGAGAGTTCTTTGCAAGACCTACTTTAAACTTCATTAAATGCTTTCATGTTAAAATAAACATCACACTCCCCAACATTCCAAACCAGCCAAAGACAATCAAAATAAAACCAAACAAAACCTGGTTTGTGTGGAGGGTAAAATGGTAGTTACCAGAGGCTGGGGAGTAGGGGAAAAAGAAGATACTGATCAAAGGGTATAAACTTACAGTTAAAAGATGAATGTATAGCACACTGACTATAGTTAGCAATTTTCAAAAGATCTCAAGTGTTCTCAGCACACACACACCAAGAAAACGTAACTATGGGAGGTGATGGATATGTTAATTAGTTTGATTGTGGTAATCATTTCACAGTGTAAACATATATAAAAACATTACTTTGTATACCTTAAATATATATAATTTTATTTGTTAAAAATAACAAATTAAAAAAAATTTTAAAAATCCAAAACGACCTATCCTATTTAAATTATGATTTTTAATAATATTGCTATTGGCTTTTATAGTTCCATAGATTTTATTGAATCTTTTGATTGCTACATGTCTGGGTCAATTGCAACAGAGAATATCATTTTATATATAAAACTCAGACTAAAATCTTTAGAAAGTAAAATAGATGTTCAAAAGCTAAGTCATTGAAGTTGCCAGAATACATCATTGCTAATCCCATCCCATATCAGGCTATTTTTCATCCCAGAAATAGGTAGACCCTGTCTGTGATGCAGAAAGCCACTAGGAGATGCTTCCGTTTGAACTAGAGAATCGGTATATTAGCAAGATTGCTCGTTTGATTTGAGCCAGAAGGCCTGGGATTGAAGCCTGGTTCTGTCAATTACTATTTGGACGGTCTTGGGCAAGTCTCTCAGCTTGTCTGAATACTCAATTTTCTCATCTATCGAAAGGTGATGACAAAACCATGCCTACCTCAAAGGACTGTTCTGAGGATTTGACAATATGATGCATGGAACAGTTGTTGAGGAACTGTAAAATCTGTAAATTGTCACATAAACATTAATGGTTCCCTAGTAGTCACTGAATGCCCAGGTCCTGAGCGAGAGTAGTGCATTTGCTACATATTGATTATGTTATCGGTATGAAATGTCATGTTGTTTTTTTTCTTGTTTCTCTATTTTCTATGAGATTTTGATTTTTGCCCACTTCAGTTGTGCTAACCATGATGCAATTCATGGACCTAACCCAGACAGATTGATAAGGGATTATATTACAAATTGGGGCCATGACTTTGGAAAAACAATCTGTCTGAGGAGTGAAGGTTGTTATATTTTTTTGTTTGGCTGAAGTTTAACCAGTTGTTTCGATAAGACATTCAAGAGTCTTGAGATGAAGGCAGTTAAGCGTCCCCAACTGTTCATCCTGTGAAGTCTAAATGTTCTCAGGTCTTGGCTGAGGGCTGCTCACATTATAACTAGTCACAATAATTTGTGCCTAGGCATGGGTTATGATCCTGACACATTAAATTGTTTTAATCCTGGACGTTATTCATTAGATGTGAGGAACACAAAGCTCTTGTGAAATGAACAATACATGTATCATATGAAACATGACAAAGGATCAAACATTCCACGGAGATGTTTTGATACAGCTGGTGTGGAGAAATCAATTTTGCCAACCATCCTCCCACCCATACATGCCAGCACAGATCTATGATTCAAAACAGGATTTCCTGTACGCTACCAGAAGCATTCGTCGTGACCCTTTTTTTTTTTTTTTTGCCAATTCTAAATTTCCCCATTTGGGCCTTTCAATCTCTTGCACACATTCTTCCCGAGCCCCACGTATTATATGTGCAGGCTCTGCCTTGCAGAAGGGCACCTGGCCAAAGGGAAGAGCAAGGGCTGAAATCTAGCCCCGTGCCCTCACACGTTTGTGTGTGCTCAGAAAAAGGGGTGCCTCCTTCTAATTTGCATAAAGTTGTACGGCTAACAGAGGCTGTGCTGTCTTAACGTCTGTCTTATCTACCTTCTCCCCCATACCCTATTTTCCATTCTCAGGCCTTTAAGCTGCCTCATCACCACCCATCAAGCTGATCTCCTTCTAGTAACCCTCTTACCCTCTGTGCCTCTCCAGGCGTCCCAAGGCCATTCCAAGGCTCCCTCACCCTCTTGTTTCCAAAGAGCCTCTTCTAATTCCACTACCTCTTATAAGATATATTCAAGTGTATTTTTAATAGCATCATTCAAAGCACATGAGATCAAACAAACTTCACTGGTTTGGTGTGTTCATTTTCATGACTACAAAAACAATTTAAAAGAGGAAAGCTAGGTTGAGCTGAAGTGTAAAATTATCAAAAGCAAAACAGGAAACGAATGTTTGCTCAGCCAACCATTTCCTACTGAGGGCTCTCTGTGGAACATGGTCTATGAAGGGCTCACTGTTCAACCTTAAACAGATTGAAGTGATCCATGTGGGGAAGTAGCACCAAATCCAAGGGCTGCATGGAAGCGATGTGGAGCGCCAGGCCCTGGAGCCGCTGCGGAAAGGCAGGCTGTGAAGGCCTCCGTGTCTGTGAGGAAGGGAAGTCTTTGAAAGCTATCTTTTTAACAGGACGAATGTGAAAGCCACTGGGAGGGGAAAAAAAAAAAGGCAGCACAAAACTGCCATTTGAGCATTGCTTCCTGCCCATGTCCCTCTAGCTCTTTGCTGACGGTTATTCTTAGGCCTTCTTTGGCTTCAAAGGTTTCCTCTCTTCTATTTTTGGTAGCAGAATATGGATTTAGATCTGCGTTACCCCTCTCGACTACTAATCCGTGCCCCGAAGAGAGTAGGGCTGCTGTTTTCTGTTAGCGATCAGTTCTCTTTCTTTTCAGCACCTCTAAATGATTTTTAATATTAAGGACACAGATTTATGGGAAGGAGTCATTGAGTTTTCAAACTGATTTGTGGTCTCCTAATTTACACATTCCTTTCTCCAGCAGGGGCATCTCAGAGATCATCTCCGGTAACAGGGGCTTGACTTCCGTGATGAGTGAGAGAATCCAGGTTGGTAAAACAGATGGCCATCGAATGACCAAAAAGTAAGCAAGGATGATTTGCATTGGAGTAACGTGTAACTGATTAAGCACAATCCCACTTTGGAAAGAAATAATTGATGCCTATGTAATCTAAGATTAGCTTAATCTATATGGATTGCAACAAAAACTACAAGTTTTTGGAATGTTCTGGAATGCCGACAACCCTGACCTGTGCAAAGGAAAACACACTGTGTTAGAGCAACATTTCCACTTTCACGGGTATTTAATTCCATGTCATCAGATTCTATTTCTTGAATCACTTCAGTTTTTCCTGATTTCACGACCACCTAACTTTGCTGGACCGCGAATAATAATAATAATAATAATAATAATAACCTTGCCTGGGTTGTCTTTTATATCCAGATAACTCAACTTTTTTTTTAAGAAAAGAGAAGCATCAAGCCCTCGAGTCTTCTCATAAAAATACGGGGCTGCCCACTTGGATGAAGGCAGAGCTGGGGCTCAGGAATGCTGCCCCCCTCAGCCCAGCTGCCTCCGCTCACGTGGTCTTAATCAGGGTCTCCCTCAGGGCTTTCAAAGGGTGACCATCTTATGCTTGAGGAGGATTATTGTGGCAAGTTGTACACTGAAGCATCAAGCCTGTTGCCCACCACCCCAAGGTTATCCACACGCATCTGGTTTGACCTTCACAACCCTCTAGAAACCATGAACCCACACTCCACCAATATTCTACGTGTGCCATTGGTTTTATTTTGTTTTGCATAGAGCAAAACGAACAGAAGCATATTGGGATTGGGGGGAGGGGGTGGAATTTTGAGAATTAACTTTAAGTACTTTGCAAATGGATAACTGACAAGGAAAAAAAAAAAACCACCCCAAATCTAGGTCACATAGTGGGTTTCCAGCACTGAAGAAGGTGTTTTAAAATATATTTTACATAATGTGTTTGAGCAGCAGGCAGCATTATCTGCTAAGTGGCTGTAGAGACAGTGAGCTAAAAAGCTACATAATAGAGTTCAAAAGAAAGCCTTCCTTAAGTTTTCTCCAGAGCATTTTTACCCTGTGGAATTTTTTAGGGTTATTTTAAATGTGTCCCAATGTCAGACTTGTTCCGAAAGAGCATTGTGTCTCCCAAGAGAATGATGATTTGCTCTCTTGCTCTCTCTTTTTTTTAGTGGAGCAAAATGCTAACTTTTAATAGACTATCTAGCCTTTTTTTCTGTACAGAATTCCTATGCAAATATTCAAACTCAAGGACTGGGAAAAGGTTAAAAGGAACTGAAAAAGTCTATAGTGGCTCTTTCTGAGATGCACTCCAACACTTGGCAGGATGAGGTGCTCATAGCAGGTGCTGGGTTTGCTATAAATGGACAATTTATAAACAGAGCTGACAACTGGGAAAACAGAGCGGTGGGGAATGCTGGCATTCCAGGGGCCAGCGGTTGATTTCCTATCAGATGGTCCTCAGCATGGAATTATTGATAGCCGCTGCTCTGAAAGAAAGCCAGTTGGCTGGCGCATAAAAGGGCCGTACCTCAATGCATGCCTGATCTGCTGCTAGATATTTTAAATAGGTCACTGCAAATTAGCTTCTTCAGGTTGGCATTTTCTTAATTAGCAATTTAATTGCAAAGTCTTCTCCCCCCCCTCCACCTTGACTGAATCTAACTCTCTTCCCCTCTCTGTAATGCCTGAGGAGCGGGTCCTGGGAGAAGTCTGACTGAAACAAAAGAGGAGCCTGAGGGCAGCGGGGAAGGATTCAGAGCAGCCTTTAGTGCCCAAGGCCAACACAGAACCTGGCCAAGGCAAGTCACATGTGCATCTTACGGCAGCATCTTTGGCCTTGTGTCCTGGGGGAGAAAGGAGCAGGGCCTTTGAGCACTGAGCCCTCTCATTTCTCTTTTGCTGTTAGTCAAGGGCTGTCAGTACACTAGGACATTCCTGAGACCCCTCAGCAAGGCTCTGCTTTCCAAGTATTCCCATGGTGCATTCCAATAATCACACGGTAATTTCCAGCGTTTTTGTTTTTTAGGAAAATTTCCCCCCATCGAAAAGTTTGGTGGTGGTTCCTGGATAGACGGCATTGGATGGTGCTGCTATGTATACATCTGCGGCCTGCACTGGCGCAGGGTTCCGCCCAGGGCTAGTGGAGTGGTCATACCTGTTTGTTCTAGCTGCAAGAGTGGTTTTTCCAGGAGACATTTGTTTGGCTGGGTCTCTACTTTTCTCCCAACCACACCCTGTTGTTTTTCTCTTCAGAGGAACAGACCGAGGGCCTGATCCTGCAAAGACGTTTGACTTCCTTACAAGGAGTGAAAATTGCACAGGCCTGAGGTTCAGTTATTGAACTGGACGCACATCCCAACACGAGGGTTGGCCTGGACAGGAGGCCTGTCGGATTATAAAGCATGGGGCTTTCAGGGAATCCAGAAGAGGGGCTGTTTGGTGCTGCATAATGGCAAACCTCCCTGGATTAGAGAGGGATCTGAGGCGCTGAGGCAACTGATACTTTTGTTAGTGGTAGGAAGTCTTATCTGTGAGCGGAGGCTCCTGAGAATCTTGCTTCTGGGAATCTCAGTTTCATCAACTGTGGTGAGCTCTCTGGTAAACAGGTGAGAAATCTTACTGAGTGTCTATTTACAAAGGACTGTACCAGGGGCAGGAGGTACAAGGAAGTATAGGCACAGTACTGCCAGACAGAAGTTCATGATGTGCTTAAGGAGATATGCCATATTCTTGTGAAAAGATAGTAACTCGGGAGAAGCAGGACATGTAAAAGCCGTGGATGACAAGGGAAGGTCCTAGAAGTGTCCAGGGAGGTGTGGGACCTGGTGGGTATGGGAAGGATTGACAAGAAAGATAGGACTGAAGCGGGGCCTTGGGAAGTAGGAGTATTTCAGTCACTGGAAATGTGAAAGGGAGACTTTCCAAGTAGGGGAATCCATGCTGTGAGACCTGGCTGAGGAGATGGCTTCTGAGCTTGGGAGGAGAAAAAAGAATGTCCTGGGAAGTAAGGCTGAGGATCCCATAGATCTAGAGGTCACAGAGAGTTTGCAGTTCAACTTGCTAGACGTGTCTGGTCGGGGAGGGAGGTGAGGAAAGCAGAATGTCGGGAAGGTGAAGGCAGAGGAGAGAGTGGTACCCACTGCGGGAGGACCTCACTGGCTCCAATCTCAAGGTGGCCAAGACTTAGTCTGCAGAGGTGTGTGGGCTGTGTGGAGAGCCCTACCAAGCCGCTGTGCGTACACGGAGCCCTCGTCCTCCTTCAGCCCCTGCTAGCCATCTGACTGGCAAGGGCTGCATAAGCTTCTGCTTTCGGAGTTTCCCCACGAGCCCAGAGCCAAAGCGAAACAAAGGCAGATTCTTTTTTTTTTTTTTTAAAGTTCACCGCTTGACTCTTGGATTCCCATTAGTGTCGCCCTGATTGATTTGAGGCCTTACTGGACATTTGGATAATTGCTTATTTTCATAGCTAACTCAGAAGGTCATCTTTGAGATCTGGGAGCATCTGCTCAACTTGGATCTGGGGTGGGGGTGTGTGTGTGTGGAGTCTGCCCTGGTCAGGGAGGGCTCACCTACTCACTGCCCCACCCTCCGAGCCCTGGGAGGAAATGAACGTGGAATCCTCTTTCCTGACACTTCCCCCCCCCCCCATTTTCTGACGTCTCAACGTATGGCCTATAGTCAGACAGCTTGGGCATCACCTGGGAGTTAGTTAAAAATACAGAATCCGAAGCTCTTCCCTAGACCTACTGGCTTGGGATCTGTGAGTTCTGCAAGATCCTGAGGGATGCAGCTGCACATTAGAGTTTGAGAAGTGCTAAGGATCACCTGAGGAGCTTTTAAAACATTCCCTGGCATACTGCCTACCCAAGACAGATTACATCAGAATCTCTAGGGGTAGAGCCCTGAGGCCGATATATTTTTTTTTTTTTAAGTTTCTAAATGATTCCATGAGCAGCCTGAAAACCACTGGTCTGAGTTAGCCACTCTGTTTCCAAGGCACCAAATTCCCCTCATGTTGTAAAACAAAACACTGCTAACCTTTTAGTCACAGACCCAGATGGAGTGAAAATAAAGCTAACTAAGCATTTACCCAGAAGCTGGTTAGGAAACTCCTGGCCAAGGGCAGAAGTAACCACTGGGGTCACTTGAAAGTGTCAAGACAGTAGCTTGTTAAAATTCCTAGTCTTGCGTATTCTCTTCTGGCTTTGGAGGGTGGTTCCATGTAGAACCTGGCAGATTGTTGCCCCTGACGCTGATCTTGACATCTAAGGAGACGGTTCCCAGGCCTGTGCCCAGGGGAGCCGTGTCCCCTGTCTAATGACAGCAGACACACACTGAGGAATTCGAAGTACTGATTTTTCACGCAAATGCTCACTTTCAGGAAACACAAAGATTTGAAAGCAGTTTTCCACCAACCCTCAGGCTAGGGTAGATGTCAAATGTTAATAAATATTGTAGTTATCTCTGTACATTTTCTTTCCCATTGGGGCCTTTCAGTTACTTAATGCCAGGGTGCTGAGAACCTTCACTGGTGAATTTCATTGAATCTCAAGGTGGTCGCTGATTTCCCTTAGTTTACTCCCCCAATCGGGCTCTGCTGTCATATCAAGGATCTTCCACCAATAGATTCCAATCTGGAGCCAATCTTGGTCAAAGCTTGGAGGGTATTGGCAACTCTGCTTCTTCTTCCTGCCTTACACCTGGCTGTCATCCGTGGGATGGTTGTGGGTCTGAGCATTGCAGTAGGAGCTTCAGCCTTCCTCCTCATGCCTTACATTTTGTCCTCTGGGAACTAGGTTTGAAGTGTAGCCTGCTTAGTTGGAGTCTATATGTGTACTCCTTAATCCTTTCTAGAGATACTTTTTTCTGGGCTAGATCCTGCTTTGAACCAGGACATCCTAGAATTAGTGTGCTGGTACTTGTCTGTCTGGGGTCTCCAGGTGCTATGTCCACTTAGCAACTCAGAGCGTCATGCATACTGGTCTGTGCTGAGCCTGAGGTCACCTTGCTCCTTTATACACTATATTTCTGGCTGCTACCCTTAGGGGCTCACTTCCTGCTGGCCACATTTCCTTAGCTTCAGCTCCTTCCTCTCTTGGTTTTCTCTGGGCATTAGGGTCTCAGCACAGCTCACTGCTCCTGCCCCACTCAAGACACCACAGTAGCAGCATCTGCTCAAATGAGACCGTGGGGACAATGCCACCAAGACCATCGTTCTCAGTAACACTGGTAACTTTTTTTTCCCTGATGAGGAAACAGATTTGGAGATGAACCACAGTGGTGGTAAGATCCCAGCTTTCTCATGTCTAGTTTGAAACATCTGAGGCTTCTCCATCATAACGTTGCAAGTCAAGATGACCATGGAAACAATTTGAATAACTAAATTGAAATCCAGCATTGATGTAAACTGAAGTGACATTTCTGTTTGGCTTCGTGCTTGGTTCATTTTATATATATATATTTGTGTGTGTATATATATAAATATATTTATAAAAATACATATATACTGAAATATATATATATATATACACACACACACATACATACATACATGTATATACACTGAAAACATACTGGGGTGTTTGTGAAGTGGGCACCAAGTCCAGAAATAAACATTGTTGCTTCCACTAAAGGTAAAGAACTGCTTGCTAATTGCCCTGTGAGGTTCCTAGGCTGCCGGTCCTAGGCTCCTTCAGGGACAGCAGAACACTTACTACTCTCTGGAAGCAGCTTTATGAGGAAGATCAGAGGATTGGAGACATTGTTGCTGTCTATAAAAGAATTTATAATTTGCAACTTGCTGTGCTCCCAGGCACTCTTGTTCTGGTGCTTGAAGCTGCTATGCCCTCTGTCCAGACAAGTAACTTCGTGGGCTATTCATTATGGAATTAAAAGTCAAAGCCTTCTCATTTTAAAAGACAATAAAATGTTTAAAGGTATGCTGCTTATAAACTGATCTCATTTTTTATCTTTCCATTTATTCCGATTTTATTGCCTTTTATTGTGGGCTGGCTGACTTGGCCAAGCCAAGCTAATTACTGCCCTATTGCTTTTGGAAGACTAGGTAACAACACGGCTATTAATGAGGCAATAAACTGGGGCTGTGGGCGAGCCTGGCTGCTTCCCTCTTGCCGCATCTTGTTAGGTGTGTTGTCCTGCTATGGCAAATCTGAGAGGATGGGCACCAGGAAGCTGGCTGTCAATATGACTGAGAGCACTGGTTGATAAAGAAAATATCAAGGTGGGTGGAGACTCCAGGGACCAGGAGAGCAAGAGAGTCAAGCGGACCACCATAATGGGAGAAAGGAAAGGGGGAGAATTCTAAACTGAGAATTCCACCTTATGTTCGTTAGCAAAGTGTCCCTACTCTGAGCAAGACTCGAGTCAATCTTAAATTGACTGTTAACACATATCTGAATTAGAATGAAACCTGGCAGTTTCATGGTGTCTATGGAAAAGATAAATGTTAAAGGGCCAGAGTAGTCTGTCTTCTTCCTATCTTATCATTAAATCTAACCCATTCTTAAAATGAAATCAGATCTAGCAAAACTTTTTATCCTGGACTCTTGCTGTTTTTAAACTTTATAAAGACTGATCGTCTATTTTTGGAGGAATAATATAGTGCCTAACACATAATGGCACTTAAAAAATAATAGAACAAATGAATTGTTGCTTTCTTGATAAAACTCTATTTTCCCTAAGAGTTCTGTTGGCTGTATCTTTATTTTTAGATTTATTTTTAAATTAAAGTGTATTTTTTTCATTACAAAAGTAATATGGTAAATACAGAGTAAAAAATTAAAAAAAAAATTATCCCTGGTCTTACAGACCTCCTCTGTTAATATTTTTGTGTATTTTCTTGCAGACTTTTCTATCAAGAGGTGCTTTTTTGTTTTTATTTTTGTTTTGGGGGGGCAGGCGTTGGGAAGGTGGAATGTGGGAAACACAGTTTTTAATTTAATTCAATTAAAATGAATTTGGTTTGGAGGCTTCCACCAACATTTGGAATCACTGGGGGGTCTTCGGCACATTGTAAATTTCTGTTCTGAAAATTTAGAATAATAGTGTTCGAGCTGGAACAGAAAGAAGGCTCCTTGTTGATGAAATGAGATGTAGAGAGATTTGATGTCCAGTTAGCTGAGTGTAGAATCTCATCTAGGACTCCCAGCCCGTTTGGGAGTCCTTCAAATAAGTATCCTCTTAGTGTAGTCACAGCAAGGGAGGTAACCAGAGAAAATAAAGGACGGCCTGGAATTCCTGCAAAATATCTTGATGTGAAATAAGCCGATACATTAGAGAAGATGAAGTGACCTCAAGTAATAGCAAAATGTTTAAAAGCGTGTGTTCAAGAGGTATAGTCTTGGATCCAAATACTGGGTCCACCAAATACTAGCTCAGTGGCCTTAGACAGATTTCTTCAATAATTTCATTATTGAACAGATATTTATTAAGCACCAAGTACGTGCCTAGTACTCTCTGTTCTGGGGATATAGCAGTGGACAAAGCAAAGCCCCTTTCCCATGAGGCTTATAAGCTAGAAGGGTAAGATAGACAGCAAAAAATGTAAATGTACGATGTGTCAGGTTGGCAATACATGGCAGGGAGAAAAATAAAGCAAGATAATGGGGAGAAGGGAGTGCCAGGGAGGGGTTGCTATTTTATGAAGGGAACACTTCACAGATAAGGTAACATTTGAGGGGAGATCTAAAGGAAGTCTCAGTCTTTCTCAGCCTCAGTTTTCTCCTCCTAAATGGGATAATGATAGTACCTTCCTCATAAGGTAGCACTGAGAATTAGAGGATGCATTAAAGCAAAGTGCTTTATTGATGGTAGCCAGAGTTATTATAATTTGTTTCCTCCTCTGTCAAATGGAAAAATTAAGTAGATTTGTAAAGACCTTTGTGGCAATAATACTCCTGTGATGCTTGGTCTTTGACTTGTGCGATGACACATGCTCTTGATGGAATTTTGGATCTAATTTTTTCTCCCTGTTTATACTTTGCATATCTGCCAAAACTGCCAACTTATTTGACATCAGGTGGAGATCTTAATGCACAGCTGAGAACAACTAAGCCATATACAAAGGATGAGAACTCAACGTTCAATTCCTATGCAATGCAACTTTTCACTGCAACCTTTAAACCAAGATTCTATCTAGTGGAGGAAATTAAGATATACTTCTGTTCAGATTTATAGGGATGTTTCTGTGGATACAAGATGCACCTTGCTTGAAAGGATAACATTAAAACTCATTAAATTTTGAGCAAAGTGTACAATTGTGTTTATTATGAAGAAACTGAAAAAAAAACCCAAAAGCTAAGGGCTTTACCTGGTTGGCATTTCTAAAGTTAATGCATCTTAAGTTAAAAACCAGCGCTTCCACAAGGTTCTGGAGTCTTCACGTTTTTCAACCAACATCTGAGGAATGATTTTGTTGCATTTAAAAGTTGAATAAAGTGCTTAAATCTGTATGAAAATGTCTTTTATCAGGAAATGTGTTTTTTAAAGAGCGATGGGAAATTGTCTTCTAAAGCAAGCATTTGGAGGATTCCTCCCATGACTTTTGAACATGTTTCTTTCTTTCTTTTGAATAAGCACTGCCTTCTCTAAATCCTGTGTTAGGACTTCGGTCAGCAACATGGGTTTAAACGTCACTGAGAGGTACTGATATCCATGAGTGTTTTGACTTCTTCATGGATGTTATGCTAGATCTTTTTTTTTTATTATTAAAGTATAGTTAATTTAAAAACTATGTTAGTTTCAGGTGTACAGCAAAGTGATTCAGTTATATATACATATTTCTTGAGATACTCTGGAGAGGAGCTTGCAGATCAATCTAAGATTAAAGTTGGACCTGGTTACTACGGCTGTGCGTTGCAGAACTCCTTCCTCTCGCTAATTCCAGATTTATAAATTGATTTGTATTTATGGAAGAATTTGACCTACCCATTTTAAAGTATTTTAAAGGTACACGTTAGCTGGTGTTCCTTTTTTCACTTCTGGCAAAGATGCATTCTGCTGATCTGAAAGAATTTACTGGACTGAAGGGGGCTGACCCCACTTATCAGCAGTGCTTATGTCTAGGCTCAGGCATGGCTAACTCATGGTCAGTGTCTGATTGTTTGAGGCTGCACTTTCCCCAACCATCTTTTCCTTGGCCTCTTCTTCATGAGTCCTCCTGGAACACCACAGGGTCTTTACAAATGATTTGACTCTAAAGGTCCTTCAGTCTGTATTTGTAGAAATTCGTAGCAGAAGGAGGTCTCAATACATTTGGGCTACCTTTTTTTTTTTTTTAAACAAAAGGGGAAAACAAAATAAGTGCTGTTTTTTCAGTGGTAATAGAAACACCTAGTGTGCCTCTCCCATACCAAGTAGCAAGGATCTCCAAAAACAGGAAATGATATGCGACAAAGACGCAAGAAAATATGAATTTTTTGGTTGTTTGATCTTTGTATAAAGGCAGCTTGCACAGTGAGAGCCTGTGATATATTATCTTTCTTATATTAACTTTTGTGGCAGCAGTGGGTTCATATGACACTTTCCTTCTTGTTTTTTCTTTTAAATTTATTTTACTGAAGTATAGTTGGTTTATAATGTGTTAATTTCTGCTGTACAGCAAAGTGATTCACTTATACACATATATATTCTTTTTCATATTCTTTTCCATTATGGTTTATCTCAGGATATTGAATACAGTTCCCTGTGCTATACAGTAGGACTTTGTTGTTCATCCATCCTATATACAACAGTTTGCATCTGCTAATCCCGAACTCCTAATCCATCCCCCTTCCTCACCCCAGCAACCACAAGTCTGTTCTCTCTGTCTATGAGTCTGTTTCTGTTTTGTAGATAAGTTCATTTGTACCCTTTTTTTATAAGATTCCACATATAAGTGATACCATATGGTATTTGTCTTTCTTTTCCTGACTTACTTCACTTAATATGATAATCTCGAGGTCTGTCCATGTTGCTGCAAATGGCATTATTTCATTCTTTTTTATGGCTGAGTAGGATTCCATCGTATGTATGTACCAAATCATCTTTATCCATTCATCTGTCAATGGACATTTAGGTTGCTTCCATGTCTTGGCTATTGTGAATAGTGCTGCTATGAACATTGGGGTGCATATATCCTTTTGAATTAGAGTTTTGTTCAGACATATGCGCAGGAGTGAGATTGCTGGATCATATGACACTATTTTTAGTTTTTTGAAGAAATTACATTCCGTTTTCCATGAAACTTTCCTTCTTAACATACACCTTGCTGTGATCTACTAGCCTTAGTCATGGACTTTGCGTATCCAGGATTTATAGATTCACAATAATGCCAGATTGCTTTTCTAGCCTCACCAGCATAGCCATTAATTACACAAAGAGGCATGTGGCTAAGGACAGAGGTCACCAGTAATGTGATTAGGAGACCCACTGTACTTCAAATTTTTTCATGGATTAACATATGTCTTTTCAGTATCTGTTGACTGAGAAATAACACAATGTAAAAAAAAAAGACGACGTTATTGTGAATTCAGTTACATGGCCTTTTTAAAATGTACTTAAATACAACTGTTTATTAATTTCAGTTATACAACCTGTAAAGCTGGAGCCTCCTTCCCATCTCATGACCTGAGCTCCAATTCCAGGCCCCTCCCTGGAAGGAACTGCTATTAGTACCATAGCTTGTATCCATCCATAACTTTTCTCTGGTCTCATATACAGATGTGCATCTATAAAAATAGTTGGTACTACTTTTTATGTGTGGTATATGCATTTTTAACAAACTACATCCTACGGTATTATGCTGCAGCTCAACACAGTGTCTTGAAAGTTGTTTCATGTCAGTTCATAGAGAGCCCCACTTTTTTTAACCCCTGTGTAATATCATAGTTTATTCATTGCCCTTTTGTTGGTCATTTATATTTTCCCTCACATTTTGGTACTATGAAATGTGTTGCACAATCATCATTTGGTGTGTGTGTGTGTGTATCCATATGTGTGTATGTATATGTAATCTCCTTAGGACTATGTGGCCAGTATCTCTGAATTAGACACCAAGAAGTAGACTTGCTGGGAGTTTTACTTTTAAATGAAGTTACATTTCATTAATCACAAAATCAAATAGATATATTAGAAACATAATAGAATATATGTGTTAAGGCATTGCTTATTGAGCCTGAAGACAGTTCCTAGTGCCAAAAGGTTGAAGAACACCCTGACTAGGAATCTCTAGCAGAGTGGACCTGAGGTGCAGTTCCAGAATGGAAAGAATATAGGTCTAGATGTCACCAGCTTTGCTTCATCATGCATTAGCTCTGTGACTTAAGATGTCTGAATTTCTATTCCCTCATCTCTAAAATTGGGAAAATATGTTTACTTCCCTGTCCTGATAAGTAAATGAAAAACTTACATGAAAGTTCTTTAGATTGTTGGTCCCAGCAACATGACAGACTATCCTGGAAGTTCTGTACACACACACGCACACACACACACACAAACACATAACAATAATTAATTTTTTTAAAAAAAGAATGAAATAATGCCATTCGCAGCAACACTGGTGGACCAGGAAATTATCATACTAAGTGAAGTAAGTCAGACAGAGAAAGACAAATATCATATGACATCACTTATACACGGAATTTAAAAAAAAATGATACAAATGAACTTATTTACAAAACAGAAACAGACTCAGAGACATAGAGAAAGAATTTACGATTACCGGGGGAAAGGTTGGGGGGAGGGATAGATTCAGAGTTTGGGACTGACATGTACGCGCTGCTATATTTAAAACAGATAACCAACAAAGGACCTACTGTATAGCACAGGGAACTCTGCTCAGTATTCTGTAATAACCGAAATGGGAAAACAATTTGAAAAAGAATAGATACATGTATATGTATAACTGAATCACTTTGCTGTACACCTGAAACACAGCACTGTTAATCAACTATACTCCAGTATAAAATAAAAATTTAAAAAAAAACACATAAAATGTTAAAAATAGAAAGTCGTACCCGAAAGGAAGAAAGGGCAATCTCCAGGTATCTGAAAAAAAGAAGGAACTCAAAACCAGAATGATAAGCTCATAAGCAGCTGTTATCATGGCCCAGAAGAGAATTAGACTTTAATATATGCACCAGATGCCTAGGGAGATGGTAGGGTTTCAATGCCCAAAGATCTGTCCCTGGCCTACTCCAGACTGCTGAGATACTAGCCTGAAGCTGCCAGGGCCATGGATGCCGCACTTTTAATAAAAGGTAAACTTTAAAAACTCCCCAAAGGCCCAGGGAATCTCCAAGGAAGCTCACGAGTACCCAGGGTCCTGGTGGAAAAAATATTTCCTATGACAAATTGAAACTCTATGAGTGTGCTATGCACGGTGTGGAATCCAAATTTACCCTACTTGCTTCTTGGGGAATCCCAAGCTGAAAAATTAATATAGGAACTTACTGTAGACTAATGAAACCCCTGGGCTTCCTTTACAGAAAAAAATAAAAATCATTCTCTAAATACATTTCTACAATTCCCAGCATACAGAATTCACACACACGTACATACTCCACATGCCACAAAATGAAATAGAATAAAAATTAGGAAAATTTATACCCCAGGAACTTACTAAGGCAATATGAAAATTAGGATACTATAAAATAAGTATGTCTAAAATAAGGGGAAATCATAATAATGGAACAGAATATTAAAAAGAGCAAGCTCATTTGAAAGATATCACATAACTCTTTAGAAAGGAAAATCACAGTTATTGAAATTGTGCTTTATAAATAGATATTCATGATGAAAGATAGGGCTTATTATTTTAAGATATAATTATTAGTGACTGAATAGTGAAAATAAAGCAATGATGCATGTTAGGGCATACTAATATGCTATAAATGCATTGACTTGTCATGATTTTACATTCGTCTAATTTTAATACCAATTTTTTATAAAGAAAGAACAAGTTCTCCTTATCCACAATATCCTAATCCACACAAATAATAACCCCAAGGAGCAAAATATAAATCAAATCCAAAGTCTTCAGAAATCTCTGGACTTTAAGTCTTTCAGCCTTTATTCTTCTTTGAGTTTGGACTCCTTTTGTAGGGAATACATTTCCTTGTGGGAATTAAGGGACCATACCTTGTAAGTGTAAAGTAATTCTGGAGACAAAGGGAAGTGCTTGTAAAAGTTGAACTCTAGACCTTAGAAACATCTTGCGTCCCATCATAACAATAAAGACAATCTTGTTTTGCCTCTGGGACTTGGCATGGCTGTAGCCTGAGGAGCTAGATCCTGCTTTTCTTCAGCAGTAAAGTTGTCCAATATGCTTAGACTGCGAAGAAGTTCTTATTGACTGTGCTGCTAATGAAGCTGTTGCTTATTTTCCACGCTTAGGGGACAGTGGGCACAGGAAGAAACCCAAAGAATTTCTACTTTATAACAGACAGTTCAGAGACTTTTCTGAAATGTTCCTTTTTGTTGATGTTGCTGCTGGTAAGAACCTCACCCCCCTCCTGATTCACTGCTGAAAGGTCTAGACCTTTTCTGCACAACTGTCAAGTGTTTTCCTCCTCTTTAAAAATAAGACTCTCCCAGGAATGCTCATATTTTTGTTTCTACAACATTTGTGATGTCAAGTTCTGAGCTGAGCAGAAATATGAAATTTGCTAAATATGAGAGAATATTTATCAGGATATCAATTCTTGTCTGAACTTTCTAGTCATCTCCTTTGCTTAGGGATGGTTTTTTGTTGTTGTTATTGTTAATATTATCTATCGATGAGAATAATGCTAAGTTATTTATTAAAGTAAGATGAGAAAGCTAAATTATCGTAGGAAAGATAACTTTTCTAGAGATCGTAGGGAGAGACTCTGCAACTTAGACTTATTGGACGGCTTAGACTTGTTGGATGGCTTAGAACAAATAAGCTTAAAATGTGAAACTGATGTAACCAGCTAAAGGGAAAAGAAATGAAGTTTAGAATTGGGTTATCCCCCAGAAGAAAACAAGAGCCTGTTAAGTTCATGTAAGAACAACTGAAAGTAAGACATGCACCATCCATTTTGAAAATAATTGAATTTGTTTCAATCACGACATGTTTCCAGCATTAAAGACTGTAGACTCATGTGGGATCTTGGAGCCAAATTCAGAGCTTGACAGTGCAGGATGGGGAGAGAGGGAGGAATGGCTGCCTTGTTGGAAACATTTAACTGTTAATAATTTCTTCTGAACCTGTTTCGGTAGAAACCGAAACATGCCATGGTGGTGTATACATGATGCCAAATGAGAATACAGCCCCATCTAGAGATGCATGGTTTACTTTCATTCCATATGTAGGAACTGTCTTTGGAATGGCAGCCCCATTCTAAGCAAGGATCAAGGAATGACAGTCAGGGAACAGGGAGCTATTTCTGCTTCCCAGTTGACACTCTCTGAGGCTTCCTTCGGTCCTCCAACTTGCTTTTCCTGGCTTTGCTCCTGCTAAGAACTGCACCCTCTTCCTGCTTCCCTTTGTCCTTGTTTCTCACTTAACCTTCTTGAGGCTCAGTTTCCTCATTTGTCAAAGCCTAGGGCCTGGACCATGGTAAAAACTTAGATAACATTGATTCCCTTCTTAATATACCCTATTTTCTATCCACTTAAGTGGTGATATGATAATAGCAAAATGGAGGAAAATGAGACAGGAAGCTAATTCTCCAATAGGTTTTCTTTAATATTCCTGAGGTCCCTCGTGGAAGAAGCCTCATCTGTACCTTACCCTTTCACTCTCCTTTCTTACTCTCCAGGGGCCCTAATGTTCAGGGGAGTCATTGGAATGGAATATTCCTCTGAAATGTAGATGCTTGTTTTGTTTCCTCTAGACCCCTGTGATCTCTAATCTCACTTTATGCCCTTACTACTACTGCCACCCTCGTCTTTCTATAGAATATTAAAATTGTGGTTGGACTTTGGGGGGAGATTTCACTTTCTCTTTCTTAGTAATTTTTTTTTTTTGGCCTCACTGCGCAGCTTATGGAATCTTAGTTACAGGACCAGGGATCAAACCCGTGCCCCCAGCAGTGGAAGCGTGGAGTCTTAACCACTGGACCACCAGGGAAGCCCTCTTTCTTAGTATTCTTAGCAACACAAACTCCTAGACAACCTTAAAAAAGATTTTAAGCTTGTTATAGGAAAAGGAAGGCTTAAAAGAATTTGGGAAGTGGGCAAAGGTAGGGAGCCAAGCATGAGGGGTGTCAATAGATGGTGATGGCAGAACGTTGAAGCAGGTAGACCCACCCTGAGGTGCTCAGAGCAGAGTATCTGGAAGGTGACCCACACTGGGAAGGCTCTGAGAAGGAGACACGTTTCCCTGGAGCCCTTGAGCCTTCTTTTCAGGACTTTGCTTCTTTGAGTGTCCCGAGATTGCTCTCTGGAATCCTTACTCCTGCTGCTGGATAGTTGGGGTGAAAGATAAGAAAAAAAGTCACCGATCCCACCAAAGTACTCTGAATTCATGTTCTCCCAGTATGATTATTACACTATTATATGGTACCCCTAGCATGGCATATTATGCCTCTGGGTCCTTGTCAGGTAGCTACCACTTAGAGCTTGTTTCTTTGGGAGAATGTTTTCTGAGAGCTCCAAACAACCAGGTTGAAGCCAAACACTGGGAACCAAACATTGGGAATAAAAGCTGTTCAAAAGTTAAGTCCAACTGATAATGCAGTCAATTACCCAGATTTTTCTAGATACCCATATGGTGTGATGCTATGCCATCTAATGGGATAAAAGGTTTCAGATGTTTGCAAGTAAATATCCGATAGCTAAGGACACAGTTCCATCCCAGGTCATGACACAACTAAGCCAGCCTATTGTAACACCTAAAATCACAAAAAACAAGCTATCTCTTATTTAAAGGAGGTGAACTTTATTTGATTGTACATATGGCTGTTTTGAGAAATACAGCTGGCTTAAGTTTCCTCGGTAGTTTATACCAGCAATAAATCTTTCCTGATGTTCTCAGTTTTAGTGTTTTCAATTTAATTGGCTGCACTTAAATTGTCTGATCTTGAAAAACAATACGAAAGTGCATTAAGATGAGTGCAATCAAATACAAATGGCTCAAAGTTACATTAAAAAGGGGAAAAATCCATATATTATTCCGTTTAATCTACTGTACTCAATGTTAAAGCCTGAATAAGAATAGTAATTATAGTCATTTTAAAGTGTGTTTTCAGAGAATATTTCATGGCTTGAGAATATGCTGTCATTATATTGAGTGGAAAAAAGATCACAAAACTGTATTTTGGAATGATCCCAATATTGTAAAATAACTGATTATATGTACAAACATATGTACAATATATGTATATGCATATATACATACAAACACAAAGAAAAATTAAAAGACTTGAAATCAATAAAGACAAAGATTAACAGTGGTAATCCATGTGGTGGGATTAGGTATGATTTTAATTTTTTTCTTTGTGTTTTTTTCTGTATATTCTATAATGGGCAACTTTTAATTTATTTTCATAGATTTTTTTTTAAGAAAAAAACATTATAGGAGAAAAGAAAATTAAAATGAATGTAATCTAACCCTAATATGAAAGGAAATTTCCATTGCAAAGGAAAAAAAATACTTTCAAGTAAGGAAAGAAGCTCCTGAATAGGCAGGGAAAAAAAGAGTAAGGAAGATAGTCAATGGGTCAGGAACACATACAACTTTCTCCTTAAAGCTTGAGCATTTTTCTTTCCACAACTGCATCCGACCTCTCCAGAGCTATTTTCCTTTGATCTCTGGAAGGCAAGTTTCTGAACTAATCAAAAGAAAGATCACTTTTGCTCCTGACGAAGCGGCCCAACTGGCATTGCATTTGTGAGCAGTGTTCGTTTCAGGGTTGCTGACTGTACAGGCTGCTCCATGGGCTACTTTTTGGGCAGCTATCCTGATCTGGTTTTGTGTGGCGTTGCCATAGGCTTTCCTGGTTTCCTCAGTGCACCAACAGGCACATTGGAAAACTTGAGTCTGATTCCGTCAGGATCCACGGCTGTCACACTGTGAGCCTCCTGTCTCCCTTCAGCCTGAACTGGCCTCCAGACTTGACAATTGTTCCACATTAACTTGTGGTAGGGTCTCCATTTTTTGTTCCCAGATATTCTCTTATTCAGCTTATTCAGATCCTCAGCTTTCATCCTCAGATCTGGACGCTAGCCACATGGTGACATTGCTCTGAGATTGCCCCAAATGCTGATCCCCAAAAAGAAATGTGCACTTCTCCTGTCTGGGCCTGCCAGCCACACCCAGTGAAGTCGGACTTTTATGTAAAGGCTGGGTTTTCAAACGAGAGTATGAGATTGAGACAAGGACAACTTCAAGGTTGCGCTTAGAGGACTGTGTTATGCTCTTTTGGCTTGTTTCTGAGCCAAGATATATATATATATATATATTTTAAATCAGGGTTTGCAAAGGAGCTGATAAAGTGGCTATAATTATTCTGGTGAAATAATTTCTCTAAACATGATAATCTCTAGCATAGATTCTGTGCTATAGGCATGAAGGTAAACCTTTGTTCCAAATATGATTTTCAAAAGAGGTAATGCATGTAGGTGCTTAGTCCGTAGAGTAAGCATTCAATAACTGTTAACTCCTTGTGGTTAGCTGAAGCACTAGGGCTGTATGTTGCAAGCAATGGGCCGTGGTTCCTCTGTGTCACAGAACAATTTTAATTTTGGCAGTGGTGCTTTTGCTTCTAGACTAGAAATCTGTCTCAACTCTAAGGTATTTATGTTATTCACATTTTAAGTTCCTTACAGAAAATATTTCCTCTTGGGTTACTGTCAATTTCTTCCTTTATGTCTGTTAATATTTGCTTATATATTTAGGAGCTCCTATGTTGGGTGCGTATATATCTACGTTTGTTATATCTTCTTCTTGGGTTGATCCCTTGATGGTTATATAATGTCTTCTTTGTCTCTTGTAATAGTCTTAGTTTTAAAGTCTATTGTGGGGACTTCCCTGGTGGCACAGTGGTTAGGAATCTGCCTGCCAATGCAGGGGACACGGGTTTGAGCCCTGGTCCGGGAAGATCCCACATGCCGCGGAGCAACTAAGCCTGTGTGCCACAACTACTGAGCCCACGTGCCACATCTACTGAAGCCCATGCACCTAGAGCCCATGCTCCACAACAAGAGAAGCCATTGTAATGAGAAAAGTCCACACGCAGCAACGAGAGTAGCCCCCACTTGCTGCAACTAGAGAAAGCCCGCGTGCAGCAATGAAGACCAAATGCAGCCAAAAATAAAATAAATAAATTTATTAAAAACAAAAGTCTACTGTGTTTGATATAAGTATTTTTACCCCGGCTTTGATTTCCAGTTGCCTGGAATACCTTTTTCCATCCCCTTACTTTCAGTCTGTGTTTGTCTTTAGACAAAGTGAATGTAGTGAATGTCTATACACTTTAGACAAAGTGAATGTGATATACCACATTAACAAATTGAAGAATAAAAACCAAATGACCATCTCAATAGATGCAGAAAAAGCTTTTGACAAAATTCAACACCATTTATGATAAAAACTCTCCAGAAAACGGGCATAGAGGGAAACTACCTCAACATAATAAAGGTCATATATGACAAACCCACAGCAAGCATCATACTCAATGGTGAAAAACTGAAAGCATTTCCACTAAGATCAGGAACAAGAGAAGGTTGTCCACTCTTGCCACTCTTATTCAACATAGTTTTGGAAGTCCTAGCCATGGCAATCAGAGAAGAAAAAGAAAAGGAATACAAATTGGAAAAGAAGAAGTAAAACTGTTACTGTTTGCCCATGACATGATACTATACATAGAAAATCCTAAAGATGCCACCAGAAAACTATTAGAACTAATCAATGAATCTGGTAAGGTTGCAGGATACAAAATTAATGCACAGAAATCTCTGGCATTCCTATACACCAACAACAAAAAATCAGAAAGTGAAATTAAGGAAACACTTCCATTTACCATTGCAACAAAAAGAATAAAATACCTAGGAATAAACCTGCCTAAGGAGGTGAAAGACTTGTACTCAGAAAACTATAGAACACTGATGAAAGAAATCAAAGATGACATTAACAGATGGAGAAATATACCACGTTCTTGGATTGGAAGAATCAATATTGTGAAAATGACTATACTACCCAAAGCAATCTACAGATTTGATGCAATCCCTGTCAAACTACCAATGGCATTCTTCACAGAATTAGAACAAAAAATTTCACAATTCGTATGGAAACACAAAAGACCCCAAATAGCCAAAGCAATCTTGAGAAAGAAAAAAGGAGTTGGAGGAATCAGGCTCCCCAACTTCAAACTATACCACAAAGCTACAGTAATCAAGACAGTATGGTACTGGCACAAAAACAGAAATATAGATCAATGGTACAGGATAGAATGCCCAGAGCTAAACCCACGCACATATGGTAACCTAATTTACGACAAAGGAGGCAAGAACATACAATGGAGAAAAGACAGCCTCTTCAATAAGTGGTGCTGGGAAAACTGGACAGCTACCTGTAAAAGAATGAAATTAGAACACTCCCTAACACCATACACAAACATAAATTCCAAATGGATTAAAGACTTAAATGTAAGACCAGACACTATAAAACTCTTAGAGGAAAACATAGGAAAAACACTCTTTGACATAGACCACAGCAAGGTCTTTTTTGACCCACCTCCTGGAGTAATGGAAATAAAAACAAAAATAAACAAATGGGACTTAATAAAGTGAATCTCTTATAGACAGCGTATATGTAGGTCTTGTTTTTGTATCTATTCAGTCACTTGGTGTCTTTTGATTGGAACATTTAATCAATTTACATTTAAAGTAATTATTGATATGTATGTTCTTATTGCCATTTTGTTAATTGTTTGGGGGTTGTTTTTGTAAAAAACATTTTCTCTTGGAAGAATGGGGAAAGGAGGACAGTGACACATAATATGTCACATCCTACTTTTTCTGCCCCCCTTTCCTTTTTGTGTGTGTTTTGTTTTTTTTTTTTTGACTCCATCGAATGAATGACTCAATCATACAACCACCTGGAGAAAATTTTTCCTGATTCAGATCCCTTCTGGATGGCCAGAGGGATGTGGCCAATAACCTGGTGAGATGGGCATTGTCTGAACAACAGCCCTCTTTCCTACTCAGTAGGTTATTTACTCAAGTTTTTTTCCTCTGGAGACTTGGAGGCAATCCACTGCAGGCAGGATCTGAGCACTGGGAAGACTGGAGGACGCCTATCTCTCTTGGAAGGAAGACACTCATTCCATTCTGGATTAGGGTGGGGGTGGGGATTAACATGATTAAGTTTGGTAAATTCCTTCATTAATGTGGCTGTTATCTAGCAGTTGAAAAGCAAAATTCAAAGAACCATACGTCCTTGGCAAAGTTGCATCTTCGAGCCTCTCCTCCAGGGCATGAGGAATCTGCTGGGTGGAGCGGGGAGCTCTTGTATCCCATTAGAAGTGGAGAAATGAATAGACTTTCCTCTTAGGGCTCTCCCATTTTATCATGTTTGCTCTTGAAATCTGTCCCTTTTCCTCACTTCCTCTTACACTGGTGTCAAACTAAGAGAATTAGGGATTTCATTCCTCCTTTCCTCTTTCCTTCTGTACATTTTTTGTTTTGTCTTTTCCTTTGAAGGGATACACTTTTCATTCATTGCCTTTTTTTGAGTATCCACTCTGTGATAGCACCTTATTTCTAGTAATATAGAACAAAAATATTCTATCTCCTTCCAACTCCTTTAGTTCTGTATCTCAGAATATGCCCCCTCATTGCTGGAAAAGGCATATACAGGAGACCAGAGAACATTCCACAGTGGATGGTTTCTTTTGGGAAGTTTTTCCCATCAGATTCTCTGTGAACTCCTATGTTCTCTCTCATTGGAATGGGTACTTGCCGGGGTGAGAATTTGCCTAAGTGGTACCATTATTATGATTGTCAAAATATTTTTGATTTCACCAAAAAGCTTATGTTTGCCAATAATTCCGAGTATTTGTGTGGTCACTTTAAAATCTTTAAAAACACCTGTCTTTTCAGTAACAGCATGTTCTCCTTAGCATGAAGTTTCTACTTTCTATTAAATATGATGGTTTTGTTATTTCTGGTTCAGAGGAGAGTACCCTACCATTGAGCAGAACCCTGGGTGAAATGGCTGTAAAGGAGGCAACATTTTAGGTGTCCCTTCTTTATAGGAAAGGCAGAGATGCGAGGTTTGATAAAAATGGGGGGTACATATATACAATGGAATATTACTCAGCCATAAAAAGAACAAAATAATGCCATTTGCAGCAACATGGATGGACCTGGAGATTGTCATACTGAGTGAAGTAAGTCAGAGAAAGACAAGTATCATGTGATATCACTTATATGTGGAGTCTTTAAATAAAAGGGTATAAATGAACTTATCTACAAAACAGAAATAGAGTTACAGATGTAGAAAATAAACTTATGGTTACCAGGGGGTAAGGGCAGGGGAGGGATAAAGTGGAAGATTGGGATTGACATATACACACTACTATATATAAAAGAGATAATCTACTCTATACCATAGGGAACTCTCCTCAGTACTCTGTAATGACCTATATGGGAAAAGAATCTAAGTAAGAGTGGATATATGTAGATGTATAACAGATACACTTTGCTGTACACCTGAAACTAACACAACATTGTAAATCAACTATACTCCAATAAAATTTTTTTTAAAAAGTAGGGGGGAATGTTGAAAGGAGGTGAGAGGATGTTGTTTCTAAATATAAAATGTATATTAACTGCCATGGACATAGAAGGAGATGATTCACTTCACAGGGAAAGCAAGCAGAGAGAAACCAGAAGATCATAAGATTATAAATGGTGATAGACCTCTGAGTCAAATCTCAGGTTAGTGGTTTCAGAAATCAAGGTGCTTCTCTTAGATGCTGGATTCAAAGTAATCTTGTAACCTAAGCGACCTTCAGCCCACTTAATTAATTGTGTCAACAGATCCCCACAGTCCAGTTCTGTCTGCTCTTCAATTTTAATTCATGGGTCCTGAGCAGTAGTTCTCACACATGAGTGTGCATCAGAACCTGTGGTTTATTAAACAAGTATCACCTGTAGTTTATTAAACATGAAGCTTCTAGGGTTCTATCTCTGGAGAATCTAGTTCAGCAGGGCTGCCAGAGGGCCCTGGAAGCTGTATTTATGATGCACACTCTAGCTGGTTCAGATACAGGGGTCCATGGAATGAACTATGAGAAGCAGTGATTTAGTGGTGCTTGGGATTTAGGTAGTTTTGACAGGGAAGAAATATATGAAGAATAATCAGGAAATGATTGGGATGGACTGCCATAACCTCACAGAAAAATCATTTAAATTAATCCACTCATCTGACTAAAGCAAGATTGTACACATCTTATAATTATATTCAACAAATGTTAGATAAATGTTCAAGAGTCTTATCCCAAATATTATTGAAACATTGTTTTTAGTAATAGTTAACTGTTTGCTTCCTGGACATTTCTAGAATCATGATGATTTTGAAAACTTTCTTATAGCATTCAAAATATAAATGGAAATGAACAGGTTCATAGACCCCATCTCACTTTAATGAACACTTGCTACATTTCCACCGGAAACCCTGTCCTGGGTTAATATCTGGCTTCGCCTTCATGTCTAACGGTAGGAGACAGAAAAAATGTCCCTGCTAATTACAGTGGAATGTAGTTGGTGCCATAATAGATGGACCTATAAAGAACAGGGGAAATGAGATGAAGAAGCAAGTTTTTCGACCTAAAAGAAACTTTAAAGATAATTCTTAGGTCTATCAAAGACTTGTTTCACAAAGAAAAAACTGGGGCTCAGAATTAGGGAGGCTTCAATGTCTTCCTTCATTTGTGTGAAAGACCTTAAAACTCTACATCATGCTTTCTGTCCCACCCACATGAACTTTGTAAATGATATTCTGGGGGGTGTATATATGTGTTTTGGTATGTGAATGAAAGAAAACTATAAATATAACTATAACATTGTTTTCTTTAATCATTTATTTTACACGGGCCTTTGGATCTTCTGAAATATCTTGATCACTGGGATTCTCATACCATCTTTTTTTAACATGGTGGATTGTTTATATAGCTGGATTGATCAGCACACATGTGCTTCCCTAACCCATGATTTCCCAGCTACTGGGGACCAGACGTGTAGAGCTATATGGAGTTAGTGTCAGATATCAGGTTTTGCTTTCTGAAACCTCACGCTGTCATGAAAATAAATGCATTTTGGGACAGGATTTGGTAATATTTTGACGTGTGGCATATTTAAAACCTAGGTACCCAAAGCAAAACAACAACAAACAAAACTAAAAGAAAAAGGAACAAAGAAAGAAATGCCTCTCTACACCTCCCACTTCTTCTAAGTCTCTAGCAGGGCTGGAAACAGGCAAGGAATGATCCTTTGAACTCTGTATTTCTATGGATAATGTCCCAGTTGATTTTTGAGTAGGAGGCTACCAGAGCAAGGCCACACAACACAGATATGCAGGGATAGAAAGCTTCCTTCAGGGGTGAAGTTGAAGCAGTTAGCAATTGTTAAATCTCTTTCCTGGCAAGCTCTAATCTGGGGCTGACAGGGAATTAAAGGTCTTAATGGTTTATAGCAGAGCCCTTAGTCATATTATTTCTAAAACACAGAGCCGCTAACAAAACTTAGACTAGGTAAAATGCACAACTGCACGATTTTGCTTAATTCAAGTGTTAACCTCTAATTTGGGGCTCGAGGGCAGAGCAGAAATGTGATAAATGTTCATAATCTGCCTCCCCAGAAGTCTCTTTCTTTAAACTCAGTAGGGATCAGCTAGCTTTGCCTCTCCGCTCTCTAAAAGGAAGGATGGAGTTGCTAATTTGCTAAATACTTTTGGATAAATTCCCAACTTCATTTTAGACAACTGGACCAATTATGAACTACTTGGAGAACACCTCACAGAACAAGCTGATAGAATAAAACAGCAGAGTGTTCTATCCTGATTTAGGGATTTTGGAGTGAGCCCAGGAGTTAAGAGGCCTGGGTTCAAATTCCTGCAGTGTAGGGGTGGGTGGGACTTTAACATAAAGTGTTTGGAATTAGACAGACCCAGCTTTATACAATACCTGTTACTTTCTAGCTGGGTGAACTTGAATTACTTAGCTTTTGAAGCTGCAGATTTCTTATCTATGTAATGGCAGATAGAGGGTGTTTGGAAAGTATCTGTGGTGAGTGACTGCTTACTTCACTGAGTGGTTAAGAGAATTAAAGGCATGAATTCACACGTGGCATTTAGGACAGTATTTGGCTCATATGTAGCAATGCTCAATAAGGGGTAATTATTTTTCCTATTTCTAGCTTATGGTTTTGTACAAGTCACTTAATCTGTCTTAATCTCTCTTTTCTTTATCTGAATCATATTTAATGGAGTTTTTGGATGAGAATTAATGGAAAGAATTTTATGAAAATGCCTGGCTCACAGTAGGCCCTCAATAGAGAAAAAAGGAAAAGAAAAAAAAGAAAAAGAAAGAAAGACAAATGGAATCTGCCCCTGGGTATCTGGGATGCTCAGAGCTTCTAAACATGCAATTTTGGATCATTAACTCTTTGTGCAATCCATCAATTATCACCACTTGAAAGTGGAGAAGCACTTCAACATGCAATGCAAGGATGTGACCAAGAAGAGGAAGCTCGAACATATTTGGGGGGAGTAAGTGAAGCCACTCAGAGTGAGTGGATCAGGAAGGAGGCCTTAAAGGCTCTGGTTTAGTTGCTTAGCAGGACCTAGCAGAAGGTTTTAGCTATCCTAGCAGGATTTAGCTTTCAGTCTAAATATGTCAAGTAAATAGGACCTCAAGGGCAAAGAAAATATCATTTGTTCTTTTGGTAGTTTCTACAGTTTTATTAGGAGCACAAGTTGAGCACATAATAGGCAAAAAATGAGTGCTTGTTGATGATACACACTATTGGTTGTGCACCCAGTGGCTATTCTCTTTTTCCTCTTGGTGATAGAAACCTGGTTTTGATCAGGCAACAAAAGGTCCAGCCCCAGAAAAATGACTCATGGTTGGTCTAAATCAATCATAGCAATTCTATTCTTCTTACCCAGTGATTGGCCTAGAAGTGGTCATATAACACAGTTATGGCCAATAAGACATCTGCTGACTATTTCTGGGAAATATTTTTCTTCTGAAAAGATAAATATTCATCAGGAGAAATCACCCCCCCCCCCTTGTTTTTTTTAGTTTTGCTCTCATCCTATGACCTCCTGTTTAGGACCCTATTGCCTAAAGAACTTGTAATTGAAGCAGCCATCTTGTGATGAGGGGAAATTTTGCCAATACAATGAGAAATGCAAAGAGGAAGGATGGGAGGAGCCTGAGTCCTTCATGATATCTTTGAGCTGTAAACCAAACGCAGGGGCAACACACTTCTTATTAAGTAAATAATATGTGTTCTTATGGTTTAAGCCACTGTTAATCAAGTTTTCTGTTTATTACAGGTTAACCTTGGTAATAATAATAATAATGATAACATTTAGAGTCCTTACTATGTGCTGGGAACTTTCTAAGTGCTTCGTATATGTTTGTTCCTTTAATCCTCACAACAACCCTAAAAGGTAGTTGTTGTTATTATTATTCCTATTTTACATCTGAGGAAACTGAGGCACAAAAATATTAACTTGCCCAGTGTTACAAACATAGTAAATTACAGAGTTAGCATTTACATCTAGTTATCTGTTTCTACTACCATACAAGCTACTTCAGTACAGCTGAAATATTTATAATAACATAAAAATTGTCAGATTGAATTGCCTTATGTTGGCCAGAGAGCAACAAGAAAACACCTGAATCCTAATTTATTAATATAATATCAGGAATATAATAGCCAAGAGCCTATATAATGGCTATTTCGTATATCTACTAAAGAAATTAAACATAATTTTTCCCATATTTCAAAAATATGTACAAATGTAACCAAAGTACCAGGAAACATGTAACAAAAATGTTATTTTATGGGGGAATGGTTTACTAGTTAACAATGATTTGAAATGGTCCAAAAATTAAACTCATAAAAATGTAAATTAAAAATAAAATTTTTATTTATTTTTGGCTGCGTTTGGTCTTCGTTGCTGCATGTGGGCTTTCTCTAGTTGTGGCGAGCGGGGGCTACTCTTCATTGTGGTGCACTGGCTTCTCACTGCGGTGGCTTCTCTTGTTGCGGAGCATGGGCCCTAGAGCACACGGGCTTCAGTAGTTGAAACATGTAGGCTCAGTAGTTGTGGCTCGCGGACTCTAGAGCGCAGGCTCAGTAGTTGTGGCGCATGGGCTTAGTTGCTCCAAGGCATGTGGGAGCTTCACAGACCAGGGCTCGAACCCGTGTCCCCTGCATTGGCAGGCGGATTCTTAACCACTGTGCCACCAGGGAAGTCCCATAAAAATGTAAATTATAATAGAATAGAAGACTGGATTTCACTCAATAACCATGCAGTTAGAGTCCTGGGAGGAGCAATGGAAGGACCTGTCATTGCTTCAGCAAGTGATACTCCTAAATGAAATAACACAAGCTTAGAAAGAGCTATTTGTCTATCTTTCTGATAGGGTTTGTACTGAAAATATTTTCATTCATTTATTTACAAGGTGATTTTTTCATGAATAAAACCAGTAATAAGGTATCCTAATAATAAACCTAATAGATGAAAATGAGACTTTTCCTCCTCTGCCTCTTCTTCTTCACTCATAGTAAATGATAAGAAAAAACTCTTACAAGAACTGGAAAGGAAAGAATTGCAATTTGCTATCTTTGTACACATGCTTAAATGGGATCCTAAAGAGAAGAGGACAAATTAATTGGAGTATTGGTTCAAATGTTTGTAGTGACAAGCAATAGAAAATCCAAATCAAAATGACTTAAACCATGCAGAAAATGAATTATCTCACTTTTTAAGAAGACATGATGATGTAGGGACAAATATAGACCTTATGTTCTAGAATTGTAATGAAAGAAAAAAGAATGAGTTCCTGTAAAACCCTTGGAACAGAGCACATAGCTAGCATTCAATAAATATTAGCTACCATTATCTCATCAGCTAGGTTTATGTCACAAGTCCATGTCTGTACCAATCACTGACAAAGGGAATGGCACTTTCATGATTATCTTAAATTCAACTGGATTTTTTGTGGTTTTTTTTGAGCTAGTGAGATAGGCATAGGGTCACCTTGTTGACAGAACAATTCTATGAGCAAAGAAGTAGGAGAATGGCTGCTGGTTGAGAACAAATAGTGCCAGTACAACTGTGTTTAATGTAATTGGGGAGAAGATCTTTTAAAATGCTTTATTATATTTAGGTATATTGATTGTCTGAGGTCTATAGGAAACCAATAATACCAGTATGAAATTGAAGAGGCCCTATTGTACGAGGGTAAGTCTAGAGGAGGAGGGGGGCAGAAAACTTACCACTCAAAACCCATACATTTGTCATATCAAGGGACTGCCCCTAAACTGGCTTAAGAAGTTAGGGATCTCAACCTCTTTTTCCCACACAATGACATTCTCTAACCACAGTTGGCATTTGGCTAATCTTAGTCTCCTGCTTTATTCCAGTTCTTCGTGCTGATTCCAAAGGCCATTCTTACTCTCCCATTACTCAACACCCATCTTTATAGTTGCTTAGTTTAGAAGCAAGAAGAGGGAACAGCATTCTACCCAGGGACTTTTGGTTATATGGAAGAGAAACCTACTCAAGCTGGTTCCAGTAAATTGGTTGAGGGATACTACATTAAAATAAAAATAACCTTCATGAAGTCCAAATGTCACCAGACCTCAGAAGAACTCTGGGAAAGTGAGACTCAGGCTACTCTCTATCTCTTTGGGACTCTGCGGCAACTTACACTGATCTTACTGTATAGACCCAACGTGGCACCCAGTGTTAATTCTATACTATTTAGCACAATCTCTCAGTTCAAGTTCTCTCCACTGACTCAGCCTCTCATTGTCCTAACTTTAAATTCCTGAGACACAAGTTTGATTAGTTTCACTTATCAAACCAGGTGCTGGTTATCATGGAGATGAATTAGTGACTCCATATGTAGGGAATACTCTATTGTACTTGGATGGAAATTGAAAATTATTCAGAATATGTGACAGATTATGGTAAATGGACTAAGCACTGAATTGAGAGTTTAGAAACCTAAGTTCTAATTCTGATTATGTCACTACCTGTTTGTAAGGTCTTACTTCTGCAAAATATGAAATTAAAATAGATGTTCTCTAAGGTTCCTCTTACCCTAATATTCTATAAATCGTCATTTCGTAATCTGTGACATAATTCCTGAAGTTATCAATTATTGTACATTGACTATGCTGTACCTAGATTGATTCCTTGTAGCAGTTCAAGAACTTTAAACTCAGCAAAAATGTTTTACACAGCCCACCATGGAGTGGCTTACTTCTGGGAGTACTTTCTGTAGAGTTAATCTAGGGTTAAAAATCTATCTGAATTTTTATTTATAGCCAACTTAGAAGATGCTAGAGAAGAAAGTATATCAGAGGTAAATCCAGGACCTCTGGATGAGGGAGCAATTGACTAAGATACACAGTAGGAGTCTATTAGAGTGTTTATTGTCATTTTGTTAATGAATAAATAGTAGATGTTCAGTATTTATATCTTGCTAACTCGATAAGAACATAATTATTACTTGTATTGCCATATTTAATAAGATTCACTCTAATCAATTCAACATTTTGTGTGCATGGATGCTATTCTGAACATAGAAATAGTCCCAGGCATTTTTTTCTTATTAAAATAGGGTTAAAGTTGAATGGCTTACTAGACTATATTCTGAATTCTCTGCTTCTACAATGACACAGGATTAAGAAACACATGCATGGAATTATGAAAGGTTTAAAGCAGAAAAAATTTCATATGTTTAATTGTAAGTGGAAAATTTGACGCTAGATAGGGTGCCTCACAAGGGGGTGATGGGCATAGAAACCACATTTGTAACAGTCACGGCAGAAGGAATAGGAGCTGCTTGGGCTGTCTTCATGTATTTGGTTATAGTGGAAGGAGAAGATGGCATTTCCTTCTCCAGTGGGAAGCCTGGATGAGGAAGCATTACAGGGTAGTGGAGACAAGTGAGGGCCCTGGGGTGAGACATCATCCTGAGTGTGTCCCTGGATCTCTGTGCCTTTGCCTCCTTGTCTTTGTTAGGTTTTCCAGAAGTAGACCCAGTGATCAGGTTCAAGTGCAAATATTGGGAGGTGATCTGAGAAAACATTGGTAGGGGAGTGGGGAAGTAAGCAGATGAAAGGAAAGTGGCCAATAAAAGCTGAGTTATCAAGCGTGTTACAATTGTGGGACCAGAGCTTCACCCTACTGGGGAACTCTGAGAGCCAGTGTAGACCACACACTGCAGAGCCAACCCACCTGAGGAGCAGTCCTCTTGATCATTGGTTGAGGGATGCTTCTAAGGGGGTGTTAATTCTCTGGCACTTCTGGCCAAATATACTACAGGAAAGTGGGCTCTGGACCAGAGATGCAGGTGTGTCATGGGGGAGTCCTGCCAGCATGCACTAAAATGATGGGTCTGAGAGGGGATGGTCAGGGCACAGGCAGCATCTGCTAGGGTCTTTACCTAGAAAATGGAGATGATGATTGTATTTACCAGAGAAGGTACTTGTGAAGATTAAATGGTACATGCCAAGCTCTTAGTACAGTACTTGGCATATAACATTCAATAATGTCATTATTTTTCAATTTTTAAATATTATTAAAATCAGATCAATTTATGTTTGGTAGAAATGCCAAGCAGCGAGCTGTCTGGTGATAACATTTGGCTATGCCAAGGGAGGAGAGGAGGAGAAGCTGCCCATCTGTCAGCGATCTGCAAAAGTATCCCTGCACTGCATGAGAGGCTGAGCCAGGGGGCCTCTGAGGTGCTCTCCTACTCTGAGTTTCCATGGTTACTCAAACCTGTGTGCCTGCAGCAGACACATTGTATGCTCTCAGCCGCATGCCCTCCGTCCACCTCATTTCTGCTGCGGCTGTGCTGGGCAGGTCCCAGTGTTGCTCCTGGGAGCCCATCTCAAGCACCTGCTGCAGCATCTCCCTGCTTCCAGCCTTGGGGTTTCTTTAAGGCAGGGTAGATTGGATGTGCGGGGGAGTTAATGCCCCTGGGCGGGAGGGGATATGAAATGAAGACCCAGCCTTTATCCTCTGAGGGATGGTGAGGCCTGGGTAGAGGTGGTAAAACAAATGAAGTTAAAATATACTTGCTAAGTTAGAGCTCTGTTTGAGGTGCTCTGAGTGGAGCTGGGGTGGAGTGGGGATGTTTGAGAGAGGAGAGCTGAATTGTGAAGGAATTCAAACAGAAGCCAAACAGGCAGAGAGAAGGACAGGTTTTCCATCTGGAGAGGCCAGCAGGTGCACGGGTGTGTTGGAGGGAGAGCAGGGCCCAGAGTACATGGGGCAGGGAACTGTCGGAGATGGAAGAGAAAGGTAATCCGGGTCCTATGAGAAGGACCTTCCCCTGCAGGTATGGGGAGCTTCTGAGACTTTTAATCCGGAGAGGGACTGGATGAGATCTGTGTTTTGCTAAGTTTGCTCTGGCAGCAGTGGGAAGGGTAGACCTGAGAGAGGAGATGCTAGAGACAGGCAGTTCCAGCAATGGGGAAGACAGATAAGGACAGCCTGACCTAGGGCAATGGAGCAAGTGGGGGCTACGGTGATTTGCATCATCAGTACTTTTAAAGAACAGGAATAAGGAGGTGGAGGAAGGGAAGGGAGGGAAGCAGCAGAAGGTTAGAGGCCACAGCAAAGCATGTGAAGAGAACTTCCCTGTCAGTTGCTTCCTCAAATGGTTTGCAGATGAAACAAGTCTTTTTTTACCCCCTCCCTTGAAATGGGCCCTAGGAGGACAGTTCTGCATCCTTCTTTTAAATCCACTACTAACTCATACCCAGATTTATTTCTAGAAGCCTTTAGTTCAAGTGAACCAACATCAGCATCTTCTTCAAAGGTCTTTGGACAGAATATCAGATTCCTTGGCTGCGTTTTGTTTCTTGGTGCTTGGAGCTATTTCCTACATGGTACGTGGAAAGATGTCTTGGAACAACATGCATTGGAATGTGAGGGAAATAACGTGGACTCATGCCAGCCATTTGCAATGGCTGTGATGAATGGGTTGAAGAAAGACTCTTGCCAAGTTCATCCTTCTACTTGGAGACTGGGTAAATATCAGGTGCAATATAGAGTCCTTTAGGGAAAAGTCAGGGAAGAGGGTCCTCCATTACAGATGAGCCAAAAACTGATAAGTACCCCCTGCAATTACACAAAGATTGAAAGACAGGGCAAGGGAGAGTTATTTTTATCATGTGATCCACAGAACCCCAGAAACCCACCTGTAACAGTTTATGATTAGAAGAGTGCAGAGACACCAACCCTTGGAAACATCTATGTGATACATTCCGGAACAGTAATGTTGTATTTTACCCTTAATGAAATAATAACTGTGCAGTAAAGGAAAACTTGTCTCAGCAACCCACTGATTTGTGTGCAAAGACAATAACTTTATTCTTGGATCTTACCATCCCCAGTTTTCTTAGATTGTTATTGTCTTAGATTGTTATCGTTATTTTAACTCCAGATGTGCACAACATCTTGAAAATTACACTAAAGTAAGTAAACTGAATGTTTGATCTTGAATACCATTTTGTAATACATGCTTGCTTATGTTTGCAGTGTAGAGAGTATTTTAATTATCTTTATGTATCTTAATAATTGTGCATTTGATGTAGAATATCATGGTCTGTAGCCCTGGTGGGTCTTCAAGTCCCTGTTGGCTCTGGTTCTGCTTTTTAATTCTGTAGACCTTCTGGCCCTGTTTTCTAAACTGGGGTATGCAGTGCATTTGGGGGGGATGGTAGGCAAAGTTAAGCAGTAAAAACAGCACATCTTCTTGTAGTGTGTTTATTTGATCAAAATTGAAAGAATACAGATACATTATGGAACAAATGTAAAATGTGTTTGTATTTCAAAAATAACCTGAGATCATAAAGAAATTTTGTATCTAGAGCTGGTTGCTCAGAAACACTTCCTGGCCCTCTAAAACTCTGTACCCCCTCACTTCCTCACCCAGGTTTGCTTTCGCTCTGCTCTTGTTACAGGTGCTTCTGAGGAGGAACATATTAAAGCACTAGCCTTGGAAAGACGCTGGGACTGGAATCAGGATAGCCTTGTCTTGTCTACGTAGTAACGATGCTGCCATATGCAGCGACTTTTAACGGTTCTGAGCCTTGCTTTTCTATCTGTAGAATGGAGATGTTCTTCCCTATCCCATAAGGTCACTAAGATGGAAATGTAATTAGATTGCTAATATCAAACTGAATTTTGGTCTTTAGTGAAATGAGTATAAAAATTCAAAATATAGATCTTTCTTTTAAAGATCATTTCATTTAAAAATCATTTAAAAAGCAGGTTTCTTGAAGACTGGGCCTCAATTTTTCTGTGTGCTGTTCCATAACTTTTACCTTGGTTTATTTCATAATAGTGCCTGAGTTCTTTTGACACAAAGGCCCTTTGCATATTAAATACATTGAAAGATTTTTTTCCCTTCCACAAAGAAATACACTTTCTCAAAGCTCACTCCTCCAGTTCATTCTGATTTCTGTTCAAATGCCACTTCATTAGAGCGGCCTTCTGTGACCAACATATCTGCCCCTTCACCCCATCCCGACCCTCCACCCTTACCCTACCCCTGCTTTTTTTTTCTTCTCATATTACATACCTCTCTCTGCAGTGCTATTGTATTTTTTGTTTATCGTTTCTCTCTTACAAATAAGAAACGGCTTGACAGGGGGAGGAACATGTCCATTCCCCCCCGACCCTGCCCTTATATCCTTAGTGTTTAAAACAGTACCTGGCTCATAGTAGGTCTTCAATAAATAGTTGTAGAATGAAGCAAAGAATGATTTTTTTCCCCTTGATACATAGTCCTTCAGGTCCGTCATGTCCCCGTATTTGATAGTGACATTGGAAGAAGATATTTCTTTCCTATAAAATACCAACCTTGTAACTCTTATGGGAAATGGCAGCTGACGGGAGACTTCAGAGCAGAGGAGAAGAGGAGGCTGCGGGAAGTGGCGGGGACTGTGTGTGAGGAGGCAAGGCCCACCTCCCCCGGACGGTGAGGTGGCTGTCTGAAATTTACCAGCTCTGGACTCATTTCAGTGGTGCAAGTCCAGTGTTGCCATATCTCCTAATTTCTTTTAAAGAAGACAGAAATCTCCATTGATTTTTTTTGGGGGGGGGCTTTTTGTGTGTATGTGTGCCAAAGGTATTTTGTTTTGTTTTTTACATGTATTTATTTATTTATTCATTTTTGGTTGCGTTGGGTGTTTGTTGCTGCGCGCGGGTTTTCTCTAGTTGCGGCGAGTGTGGGCTACTCTTTGTTGTGGTGCGCTGGCTTCTCATTGCGGTGGCCTCTCGTTGCGGAGCACAGGCGCTAGGCGCATGGGCTTCAGTAGTTGTGGCACGCGGGCTCAGTAGTTGTGGCTTGCGGGCTCTAGAGCGCAGGCTCAGTAGTTGTGGCTCACGGGCTTAGTTGCTCCGCGGCATGTGGGATCTTCCTGGACCAGGGATCGAACCTGTCTCCCCTGCGTTGGCAGGCGGATTCTGAACCACTGCGCCACCGGGGAAGCCCTCTCCATTGATTTCTAAATGCTGGCTCAAAAAAAAAAATTTGCAGGCCAAACACAATACTACTTTGGGTCACTTTTGACCTCTGAGGTACATACCTTTCCTTCTCTAGGAAGCCTGGAAGATAGAACAGGACACATATATATGCTTAAAATGTCCTTGATGGGTTCTTGCCCTCAGTGAATGGCTGGCTGGGTCCAGCAGGAATTTACATGTTATGCAGGGACCTGGGGCTACGAGCCCTAAACTTCCGATTCAAAGTTAGCCTAGTCCCAAGCCACCTTCCTGGGTTGGCCTCACCTTACCACGCTCCCTTCTGCAACTCCTCAGCACTTCCCAATTTGTTCCAGTTTGGTTTTGCTCTTGTAAATTTAGTAGTCTTAGATCATTTCACATGCATACACACTCTCTTTTGAGCTCTGACAATATCCCGTTAAAGCTCCTAACTCAATAAATATTTACTGACTGCATGACTGCTTTCCTCAGTACACATCTTCTGTCAATTGAGCAGCCTTTACTGGCACTGAATTTCCACTATCCATGCCTTCTTGCACACGGCTCCAATCCGTCCATGGTGATGTGAAGGCCAATTAACATCGATAGATAAGAACCACTCTCTTTAAATTCTTCTACTAGCAGAAGCTCAGCACAAAGGACAATTTTCTATGTGAAAATGTGATTTTTAATGTTGGTATTTATTAGGTAGGATATAATTTTATGCAACGCTCATGTTGCATGAACTAAGTTAAAAGAAAGTCTTCAAAAATGAAAACAGTTCTTAATTAAAAAAAAAAAATTATTTATTTATTTATTTATTTTTGGGTGTGTTGGGTCTTCGTTTCTGTGCGAGGGCTTTCACTAGTTGTGGCAGGCGGGGGCCACTCTTCATCGCGGTGCGCGGGCCTCTCACTATCGCGGCCTCCCTTGTTGCGGAGCACAAGCTCCAGACGCGCAGGCTCAGTAATTGTGGCTCACAGGCCTAGTTGCTCCGTGGCATGTGGGATCTTCCCAGACCAGGGCTCGAACCCGTGTCCCCTGCATTGGCAGGCGGATTCTTAACCACTGCGCCACCAGGGAAGCCCCAGTTCTTAATTTAAGAGCATTCATTCTCATCACAGGAAAGCAAAATTGATGATGACCAGCAGCTTCCAAACTCCGTCAGTCACGGTAGCCAGACTCCTAAGCCACCTCTTCTAGCAAGTCACATCCAGCAACCAAAGGAATCCCAGAACAGTCTCACACCTGAGGTGGTTCACCTAGTAGTTTACTTAGCTTGTGGATGCTTCCCCTCCCACCTGCAAGATTTCCTCCTCTCTGCCCATCCCCCCACACAACTCCCCGACAAATCCACTTAGCAAGTGACTTTCAATATCAATTGAATTGCTGGAAGGAGAGTTTTTCCCTTACTGAAAAAAAAAATCCGCTTCACACAGGTGCAATGGCCTGCCTCGATGAAGAAAGGCTACCTGGATGCCTACAGCAGAACCCATTTTTATACAATAACCCCCCGCTGCAATGTGAGGCTCTGGGTAATGTGATCTGTTTTCACACAGCCTAGTGTTAGGGTGCTACTGCCACTCACTGTAAAGGTTACTCTCTGTCTTTTATTGCAATTACAAAAGGTAACTGCAAAACCCGAAACCTTGCTGGGAAATTGCCTACCTACACAAAGAACACAGAGACCCTATCGTTTCAGAGTTCACTTCTTTCCGAGCTTTTTTATAAAGGAGTTTTTGTCTGCCTTGCGAGGCTCAATCACGGAGAAATTGCAAATTCAGGTTAGCTGATGGCTTGGAGGGTTTCAGTGGAGGAGGTGCTCTTTGGTGGTTTGCATACAGGTGCTTTACACTTTAAGTCACAAAGTTAATTAACACTACAACCCTGATACATTATAGATAGTGGGAAGGGGGAGGGGAGAAAAAGGGAGAGAGAGAGAGAGAGAGAGAGAGAGAGAGAGAGAGGGAAAGGGAGAGTTTCCTACTAAATGATGTCTCCTGTTTTTTCAGATCCTATCAGCTTTCCTTGAAGGAGGCATTACAGTGTGTTCATTCTCCCGCTGTTTGCTTTCAGCACCCTCGGGCTCAAGGTTTGGATACTGTAATCACAATGCAGAGGGTGTTGGGAGGTATTTATTTTTATCCCCACTGCCAGCATCATCACAGTGTGTGTGATCCAAATTCACACTCCTCATACACACAGCCCGTGGCACTGCTGTGGAGCCAGCTGCTTTCCCCAAGGCTGAGATACGGTCAAGGTTCTTGTCTTGCCTCACCAAAAAGGTGACAGCAAAAATGTGTGAGTGAAACCTACACTCACAGTAGCTTACTTAACAAATTTGAAACGTGTTTCAAACGTGTGATTTGCTGTTCAGTGGGAGCCCAGGATGAAGACTGCATGTCTGTATGTGTGTGTTTACGTGTGTGTACCTGTATTAGCTGCTGCAGACATGGCGAATGCTCTAGATGGGCTCTCCCTCTCTCCTTACTAACAGAAGCTGACTTTCCCAGGGCAGCAACGAGTTCAGCTCAAAGACTGAGTTTCCCCTGAGGTAGGTGTGGCCGTGTGACCAGGTTTTGGCTGACTGGACGTGCGCAGAGTATTCTGCGGGACTTCCAGGAAGCCTTCTGCAAAGGGAGGGTGGACGCTTTTGCCCTTCCTGTCTCCCTGCTGACTGGAAAGCTGATATGAGGCTGGCGCCCCAATTAGCGATGCTGGACTACCAGGTGACCTTGAAGACAGAGCTGAGGGTTGAGGTGTGGAGCAGGAAGAGAGAAGGTGACTCAGTCCCTGAAGACTTTGCTGAGTTGTCACACCAGCCCTGACCTGCCTCCTCTGGTTTTTCCTTATGAGAGAAAATTCCTTTGTGTGTTTGGGTCATTATTTTTGGTGTCTCTGTTACAAGTAGCCAAATGCAATTGCTAACTGATATATCAACCTGAGGTTTAACATTAACGAGGCCTGATTCGAGGGGTGAGTAAGCACAGAGGACAGAGAATAGTGCCTGGCACCGAGGTTGTGTACAAAAAAGCTAGCTGTTAATGCCCCTTTGGGGAATTATTACATTTGCCAATCATCTCTGAGTTTACACTTTAATTTAGGAATACCCATTTTAATTCAGCTTTGTGTTGCAATTGTAAGGGCTCTAGAAGAGTGTCGACTCAGCTTGGTTGTCCTAACTGACATGTTCGGCCCACGGAATTTGAGTGTATGTTAAGTTTCTTCATTTATTCGTTCAGGAAATGCTTATTCAGTGCCTGTTATGGGTGAGGCACAGCTTTAGATATCAGTGCAGGTCCAGGGGGTGGTTATATAAAGGAAAATGAGAGGGAGACTGGCTTCAAACTTATAGACTAGGAAAGGAGAGAATTAATAAATAGTAATAACAGCTAACGTTTACTGAGCACTGATGATCAGCTGCAGTATTTTACCTGTATCATCTCATTTAATATTGATAACAGCCCTTTGAAGTACACAGGTGCTCTTATTTTTCTAATTAAACAAGCAAGGATCTAGAGGTACAAGGAAATTAAGTAACTTGTGCAAAGTCATAGTGAGTGATGAAATTGGAAGTTGCAAATGGTATTTGTGTGCTCTTAATCACTATGCAACAACTATAATAATTCAGCAATTTATTGAGCCCATTTTATGTGCAAGACCCTACATCGTGTTATAGGGCAGTGGTTCTCAAAGTGTGGTCCTCGGACCAGCAGCTGCAGTGTCACCTGGGAAATCCTAGAAATGCAAATCATTGGCCTCACCCCCAAACCTGCTGCATCAGAAACTCTGGGGTCGGGCCCAGCGAGCTGGGTTTTAACAAGCCTTCCAGGTGATTCTGATGCCTGCTGAAGTTTGACAACCACAGTGGTAGGGGATGAATAGATAGGTGAGACTAAGTTTGGAAGAGGGTAAAGCAGGTATAAAAATAACTATACCTCCAGGCATATAAGATGCAGAAAGGACTAGAATCCTATTGAGTTTGAGTTTGCTGCCAGATTTTCTGATTTTTCAAGAGAAGTTGGAATCCAGATTTTAATGGGAAGTCTTTCAACTTTATCATTGGAGCCAAAATAAATTTTTTAAAAAATAAATAGGCAAAAATAAAACCTGTCTGCAAGGCAGGCAGCAGCCTGTGAGCCCTGCTGAGGACAATGGAGAGGCATAGAAGCTTTCAGTGGTCTGCCCAGAGCAGTCTAGGAGTTAATTTTCCTACAGGCATTGTGGGAACTGGAGTAGAGCTGTAAGACATAAATTCACTGTATTGGTTTGCTAGGGTTGCAAACAAAGTACTATAACCCGAGTAACTTAATCAACAGAACTGATTTTTCTCACAGTTCTGGAGGCTAGAAACTTAAAATCAAGGTGTGGGCAGGCCTGGTTTCTTCTGAGGGCTCTGAGGGAGAATCTGTTCATTGCTCTCTTAGATTCTAGTAGCCCCAGGCATTCCTTGGCTTGTAGATGGAAACTCTAACCCTCCGTCTTCACATGGTATTCTCCCAGTCTTCACATGGTTCTTTTCTTCTAAGGACACCAGTCACATTGGATTAGGTGCCCACCCTACTCCGTTATGACCTCATCTTTACATCTGCAATGATCCTGTTTCCAAATAAGGTCACATCCTGAGATAGTGTGGGTTAGGACTTCAACATATCTTTTTGGGGACACAATTCAATCCATAACATTCACTTTTAGGTAGTGTAATTCAATAGTTAAGTTCTTTGTTTTCCTTATAAGTGGAGGCTAATTCATTAATTTTTTCCTTGTTCCTTTCTATGGGAATAGTTAAGAGGATAGGATATACCTTAATGACATTTTATAGTCGGTGTGTAGTTATTTGAGGACTTTACAATCAACTGAGACATGGAGCTAATGGTAAAGCAAATGACCTTTGCCTTATGCGAAGTAGAACACACAAAACAGAGCTCATTTAGAAGATACTTGAGAAGCTTGTGATTTTTGAGAACTTGGGTGAAGAAAGGCTACTTTGATAGAAATCCAAATATTCTGTTTGGCTTAAGGTGAGGTCAAGGCCCAATGGCTTTAAAGGGCCCCTTGAAACACTTTTAGTATTTGATTAGAGTCTGGCCAGCCGTGGAAATATGGGGAATTTTAAATATGGGATGATAAATCCAGAAAAATTTAGGAGCACACAGACAAGATTCTACCTCTCCATGTACTTTGTCCCCCAAAACTAATAGGAAAGTCTGACACAAAAGTCAAAAGATAGGCTCATATATTCTGAGAATGTCCTCACTCCTCAAGAGCTGGAAAAAATATAAAAAATTTAATTTTACTTTACTTTTAAGACACAATCTTCAGTTGCATACTTCTAGATTTTTGCATATATTTTCCCCTGTCTTTTGTGTGTGTGCACCTGCATGTGTATGTTTTGTATAATTGAATCCAAAGTCAACCAGCTTAAGCCTAATGTCTGAATTGACATTAAGGATTTACTGCTTTTGGCTTTCCTGAGGATTTCTAAATTTAGAGTACAATACTTTTCAGCACTATCCACATTTTCATTTATCCATTTTCTAATATTTTTATTTAAAATAACATAGGTAAAATGCATAAGAAGGGTTTAGTTTCAACCCCCCCCCCCCCCGTTTTTCTTTTAGCTGAAGAATTGTTTTTCAAAGGAAATCCAACATGTAAAAATAGATGTCAGGGGAGTTGCTCTGACTGAACCAAGAAGGGTCGAGGGGGTACCTTCCAGGGGCTCCACCTGGGACCCCTTGGAGCATCATTTGAAAATCACTCCCGTGAAATATTTGCAGAAAGAAATGCTGAAGTCCTAATAAAATGGTTATGTTGACAGTTGCTGGCCGGAAGATAGCAGCATGGCACAGTAGCTTGAACTGTACATTTCTCAACTCACTCATTCAATAAATATTTGTTGAGTGTCCCAGGTTCTGTGGCTGTGTGAAGTCTCCATAATGGTATATGAAATATAAATTAAGGGCTTGGGAATTCCCTGGAGGTCCAGTGGTTAGGGCTCTGCACTCTCACTGCTGAGGGCCCGGGTTCGATCCCTGGCCGGAGAACTAAGATCCCACAAGCCAGGCTGCGTGGAAAAAAAAAAAGGGGTCAAAGTTTGGCAGATATTGCTAGTTGCCTGCCATGATAGTCAGCCTCCAAGATGGCCCCCAACAACCCCCATCTCCTGGTATTTGTGGCTTCATGCAAGCCCCTGCTACCATGTGCCAGGGTGTTCTGTGTGAGCAGTAAGGTACAGCAGAAGTGAAGGAATGTCACTTCTGAGATTTGGTTCTAAGAGGCTGTGACTTCCATCTTGGGCATGTTGCATCTGTTTGTCGTCGGTCTCTCTCTTTCTATCTCTTAGATCACTTACTCTGGGGGAAGCAAGCCTTGTGAGCAGCCTTATGGAGAGGTCCACATGGTTAGGAAATGAAGTTTCCAGCCAACAGCCAACAAGGAACCGAAGCCTGTCAACAGCCATGTGTGTGTCCTTGAAATGGATCCTGAGCCTTCAGTGACTACAGCCCTGGCTGACAGCTTGACTGTAATTTCATGAGCGACTCTGAGCCAGAACCCCCAGGTAAGCTGCTTCTCCATTCTTCTACCTCAGAAACTATTTGAGATAATACATGTTTGTTACTTTAAGCTGGTAGTTCTGGGGAGGGGTAATTTGTTATACAGCAATAGATAACTAATTCACCTACTCAAAATCTCTTCTTTCTTTTCTCCTTTCTAACAAGTCTCAAATTTCTTTCAAAGCATCAGTGTGCCCAGAATAAAAACCAACCAACCAACCAACCAACCAAACAGAAGTTACCCAAGAAGAAAAGTAGGACTCAATATACAGAATCAGAGCACCTTGGGTCTTGGCTGCTGAAACACAAAACAAAGTAAAACACTTTTTTCAGTTGTATTTTAGACTCATACTTAAAATAAAATAAAACAACAACAAACATTTTTGACTCCTTCTCTGGGGAGCTTGAGTGATGAGGAAATCATCAGAAACTATTTCTGTTTGTCCCTCCCTGGTCCCCATCCCAGGAACCAGACTATTGAACTTGGCCAAGAATAAATGGAACTTGAGTTTCAAAACCTTCCTACCCAATAATGTTTCAAATTTGTAGCCTTTGAAGACTGTGAAGATGTGAAATGTAGCAAACTGAATTGAACATTTACCAACAAGTGTTTGGAGAATTCTCTTGCCTTTTTGAGCAAGAAACTGTTTATAGACATGATTGTAAGAACTGTCCTTTTTATTCCCCTCAGTAACTGGGGTTGCCTAAAGTCTGAAGCTCTCTTATCCGCCCAGACATTCTTTGATCCACCCACCTTAAACAGAACAGGAAAAAGGGTTTGTTTTCATTTTGTTTTTAAGCATTGTCACACCCTAAAGGAAAATTTTTAGGTTGTGTGTTAGACTAGACAAATTAAAAACATCTAAAAACAACACCTCAAAATGTGTTTATAATTTAATGTGGAAATGAATAAAAAGTGGATTCAATTTTGGGTTAAAAATTAACAGAAAATTGTCTTACTGAGGAAACTCCTTTCTTCTCACATTCTTCTTGTTCTCTTCAGTCCCTTCCCCAACTTTTCACTGTCATTTGAAATTATAATTATTCTGCTGAACTCAACAATGTCTATTAAAATCAACTTCTTGTAACTGTTAAAAGTCTTCCATATTAGGACTTTACAAAATAATATCAGCTCAGTTATTTTGATATTAAAATATTTTGGGGAGGGGGAGATGAGGAAGATCTGTAGAACAAAAGAAACTGCACAAGAGATCATGAAAATTAAATTAATTTCCAGTTGTGTAGTAATCATAAGAGAAAGCAAAATATACCTCCCAGAGAAATTGTTATCATATATGCAATCATTTCCCTTGAAATAACATAAATTAACAAGGGAATCTGAACTTTTAATCAGTTCTTTGGCATTTTCGCAGTATGTGGTTATCTAGTGGTATATTCTTAATAGAGGAACTATTAAAATTTTTGGAGCTAAATTATGTCGAAAATATGATCACACTTTAATTAAAAAGAAGAAATGGAAACTGAATACGTACTAGGATTTCTGAAACCTAATCTGAATTGAAATGAGGTAGGAACATAAATTTTGGTTGCTAGGTGAGGACTCACATTGTTTTACTTCGAAATGGGGACATGAACCCTTGATACAATTTTTTTTTTTTTTTTATCACTTAGGTAGTAAAAGGACCTCTCACATTGATCATTCTTTGATTGGCCCAAAACCCAACTTCAACTTCCTATAATGCTTGGAGATAATTCTTATGGCCCAAAGTAAAAGTTAGTAGAATAGAGCATTTCCAGGTTGTGATGTTAGATGTATTAATATGACACGTGGTTGCTGCTTTTCAAATGTAGCTATGAGACTTTACCTCTGCACTATAACTTGTGTTACAGTTTCCAGTGGAAAGGAAGCCATGATCTAGATTGTTAGACGGATTTTGGTGTCAATCCTGAATAAAATCTTGGTTTTACTACATTTTAGGTTTGTGACCATAGGTAAGTTAACTTCTCTGAGACATAGTTTCTCATCTGTAAAATAGATATAATGGTATTTTGTGAGGATTGAATGAGAAAATATGTAAATCACCTGCTTAACAGAGGTCATTTCCCCATTGTCCTTTTCCATTACTCACAGTATTTTAAAGCTGTAACATTAAGAATTCTCACACTTTACAGTTCAAAGTACTTCCTCAGGATTCTCTGGAGTCTTTCTTCTCTCTTGATCTCCTATATCCTTCTTCCATGGATGTTCTTTTTCAGCCCCATTCTTCCCTTCTTCACGCTGCATTCAATCTCAATACTATTTAAACCTCTCATCTTGGTTTTTTCCACACACACCCTCATGACTTTCTTCCCCTTTTCTTCTCTGAAACCAAATGACTTCTTTGATCCTTAGTGCTTTCTCATTCTCTAAGAACAATTCAGGTACGTATATTTCTTGTAAAAACATTGTGGTATTATAAATACTTTTCAAGGAAAAAAAAACCACTCATGTTGTCTTTCAGTCCCTGTCATATATTTACATTAAAAAATGCATTTTGTAAATAGCCAAGATGAAGCTGTCCGTGGGATGGTGTGGTGCAATGGCTAGAGTACAGGAAGAGAGAAGCTGCTTCCTCTTCTGCTCTGGTGACCCTTGTGGGTCCATTTACTTCTCAAGGTCTCAGTTTCTTCATCTCTAAAATGAAGCAGCGGGAGAGATTACTCCTGAGGTTCCTTCAGCTCTGAAAATATTCTAAGACTTGGTAGTTTTATAAAATGGGAATGTTCTTCCAATACTGCCTAACCCGAGAGTACCGCTGACCACAATATCATTATTGAATTTTTTTCCCCTCGGTTCCTATGCATGAGTGCAGAAAATAAGCAGAAGATAGAACCCTGCAGGCACAGATAGGAGTACTTTCTGCCAGGAGGATAATTGCCTCTTGGCCTTCTACCATGGGGGCCTATTGATCTTGAGCCACACTGATGCTCTCGGATGGCTCCGGGTGGGCGCTCTTGCTTGGTTCCCCTTATCACAGATCTATAAGTGCTCTACAATGAATTTGTGAAATGGCTGGACAGGGTTAAAGCTTCAAGCTTTGCCCTGGAAGAGAACAGGTCTATTGGTCTGTGCTGGGGACAGACCCCAAATATCTCTGTGCTGCAGTGAGAAGCTGAGTGCTGGTCCAATCCACTGGGTATGTCAGCTTTGGGGGATGGAGGGGAGAAGGTCAGAAGTAAACATGTTTAGAAAAATGTCCCCATTTATCCACTTCCTGATTTGGTTTGTTTTCAGAGTATTGTCAAATGCTTCCCTTCCCCCTAATGACAGTGAACTGAAGAGCCAGCAGGACAGAGGTTTCTGTGTTAAGACATGAATGTGAAGTCTTACTGTATTGTGAGTGCTTAAGGAGAAGCTAATGGGAACTTTCCAGGGAAGATGGTGGGTGTTATTAACATGGAAATATGTATGAGAATTCCTAAATGAAGGCTTTATAGGGTGGAGTTGGAAGCTAATAAGACTCTGGCTGGTTGGGGGTGGGCAGGGTGTGGGACCGGGTGGGAGTGGGGAGAAAGGGTAGGGAAGAAAGCCTTCTTTTGGACGCTGGGGACTCCGTGGGCCTGCTTAAAGGGCCTAGAATGAAGGCTGGAGGGGAGACTGAGCAAAGCAGGGGAGGTGCTAGAGAAACTAAAATGACTGTAGCACAGGAGGGGGGCCCCTGGCCAGGGCAAGAATGGGAACCTGCAGCCGGAGGTAGAAAATACTAGGAGTTTTTGTTTGTTTGCTTTTTGTTTTGTTTTTTGTTTTTTAAAGTAATTCCTGAAGGTAAGGGCCACACTGGGAAGGACCTATGGATTCAAAGGAAAGTGGGATCTAGGAGTCCCAGGGAGTAGCCTCAGCTTTGAACCTGTGGCAAGCCAATGGGTATAATGGTCAGCTTGGCTCCCTCGCCTCCAGGCCTCTAACCTTTGCAGCTAAGGTCACAGCTGTCCAGTTGGCCCAAGGCTCTGGAGCCAACCCTGTTTTTACAAAGAAACTAGAACTGAGAGCTCTAGTCTATTGCCATCATGGTGACATGGTTTCTCTTTTTACTGCAGGGTCTGCTCTGATTTGTAACTGGCCTTTTGTCTTATTTCCTTTTGCCTAAGCCTCTGTCTTGGGTCCTAGGATCTGCCTCTTCTTCATATAATGATATTGCTAACATTTGATTAAGTACCAGCTATTGTGCTGGTCCTCATACTCACTATTGTATTTAATAACCCTATGAGAAAGGTAATATTATTCCTATTTTGCAGATGAGAAAACTGAGGCTTAGAGTGTTTTATTTTATTTTTGTTGTTGTTGTTCTTTTGCTTGCCTGCAGTCATGGATCAGAGACAGGGTTTGATCCAGGCAATTTACAACCAGAGCCCAATTGTGTACCCACTATACCACCCTGCTTCTATATTCAGTCTCTGCCTTGGTTCTTTGTCTGCCACTCTCATTGTACTGGGATGGGCCTCCTGTATGTTCTTCTCCTTTCAGTTTTGCTGCTGAACACCTTCAGCATGCCTGCCTCCTTCATCTTTCTTTAGTGATGCCCAGCTCAGTGGTCTGCCTACTTTCTGGGTCTTGACCATTTCATGTTTACTGGTCCTGCTGCTTATAAAAAACGCTGCTGATGGCCCCTGAGATTTCCTATGAGCCATGACTGAATACGATTCTCTCTGACTTTGCTTACTCTTCAGTAAAGTCTAGTCGTGCAGGTGTAGTCACGGCAGACAGACTGGAAGCAGAGTTTGGCTGGATAAGATGAGCACTCAGGGTGTGAAGTTGGCTGGAGTGTGGATCAGGGTTTCAGTAGCCCCAGCTAGAAATGAGTTGTGCTGGTTTGATGTCTAGATGAGCTGGGGAAGGACCTCTTCCCCTTTAGTGGTGAATTGGGGTCACTTATTGGAATCTGTGGTGTGGCTTGAAAGATTCTGCCCTTCAGCTTGAGTGTGGCCTACCTTGGAGCACGGTGCCTGATGCTACACTCTGACTTCCTGTTTTGGTTAGGGCAGAGGTTCTCAACCTCACTACCCACCACAGCCACCTGCAGAGCTCCTGAGAACTGCCGAGCCCTCTACTCTATCCTCAGAAGTTCAGTTTCAGATGACCTAGGGTGATCTCCAGGCATCCACGGTTTTACAAAAGAGCGCTGAAGGGGTTTCTAATGCACAGCAAGGGTTGCTAACCACTTATGTGCTGGGTGGTTCTTGGCCTGAGGGTATCACCAGTGAACAGGAGCAAAGCAGAGTAGCCTGGGAAAGAAAGAAGTCTTTAGCATTGCTTATCACCATGAACCCTGAATATTGTGGAATGTAAATCTGATCAAAGAAAGGCCATGTAGGTTCCCTAAGTTGTCTGGGACTGCTAGAGGAAGCACACCATGTGCTTGAAAAGTGCTGTGGTCCAGGGATTTAGAGAGGATGCTGGAGCTAGAAGGCTCCTCTCTGGGACTGGGAGCTTCTCAACTGCAGGGTGATTGAGGGAAAAGTTTTTGATTCTATCCTAAAGTGGCCCCTAGTTGCCCTGAAGCCTTGGACTGCTGTCCAACGAACTGCCCAAATGTGTTCAACTCTTAAGTCCGTCAGAATTGCAAAGGCAGAAATGCTGAGGTACAGCCTGAGAAGAGGCCAAGTAAAAGCATAGATCATTATTTAAAATGTGGTGGTCTTTGCACGATGGCTGTGATGATCCACATTTGATACAAAAGCAAAAGAAAACCAAATATGTTTTAAACAAGATTTAAGACACACTTAAAAGGTCAAGGGCTTTCTTAGCAGAAAGATGTCTGTGATGTTTACTTGGTTTTGCTCAGATTTTATTTTTTAACATTTTCAGTTCCTGTTTCTTAGCTTTTATTTTTAAGCCTGTGGACTTAAAATGGTCAACCTTAGGTTAAATGGTGTATTTTTTTAATGAAAGTTTTGAAATAAAACAAACTTCTGTGTTTAAAAAGATAGTAAATCTCTGATCACTTTCATGTCAGACAAGGGGTCTCTGCCCATCCAGAGCTCTGTGGCTATCAAGGCAGGAGTGTGCACTGCTTTATCTTGTTGGACCCCATCTTTAATGAGGGGGTTGGAATTGGTGACCTATAACCACGGAATAAAGGCTGACAACTCTTGAGCTACTGTATGTCAGACGCTATGCTAAATTCTTTACATGGATTATTTCAATTATTTCTTACCATGACCCTAGGATGTAAGTACTATTATTATCACTGCTTCTGTTTTAGAGATTAGGAACAGAGGCTTAGAGAGATTAAGTAACTTTTTGAAGGTCACACAGCTGGTAAGTGCTAGAGCTGGGATTCTGAGGCCAGACCCATGTTTATAATCACTATGCTTATACTATCTCCCTAAAGAACTTTATCACCACTTCGTAAAATGAGTTTTGCAAGGCCAGCCCTCTGTGAACCTGTTTCCTCCTAGGCAGATTGCCTCTTCATCTGGGCTGTGAGATGAATGGCTACACCTGGTCATGACTGGCCAACAGGCTAAGATTATTCCAAGTGTAAATAACTGGATAAGAGGGACTGAGATTAGTTTTTCTTGAGAACGTGAATGCAAGACCGTGAGCTGAAATGAACACTGCAGAATGTAACCAATTTATTTTACTTAAGAGCAATTTGCTAGTACACTCATATTCATAGCAGCATTATTCACAGTAGCCAAGAGGTAGAAGCAACCCAAGTGTCCGTGACCAGTGAATGGATAAACAAAGTGCGGTATATACTTACAATGGAATGTTAGCCATAAAAAGGAAGGAAATCCTGACATGCTACAACATGGATAAACCTTGCGGACGTGACGGTACATGAAACAAGCCAGTCACAAAAAGACAAATACTGCATGATTCCACTTATCTGAGATATCTAAAGTGGTCAGAGTCATAGAAACAAAGTAGAATGGTGGTTGTCAGGGGCTGGGGGAGGGGGAAATGGGGAATTGTTTAGTGGGTACAGAGTTTCAGTTTAGCAAGATGAAAAAGTTCTGGAATGGGTTGCACCACAGTATGAATATACTTTTCTGAACTGTACATTTAAAATTTGTTAAGATGGTAAATTTTATGTTATGTGTATTTTACCACAACAAACAAAGAAGTAACATTCCACTATAACGATCAGTGTGCTGAAAATAGGTCTTAAACCAAAATAACATTACTGTCACAGAACTCTAAACAATATTTACGACACCTTATTAAGTCAGGAATTGAAAATATAGATTCTGTTATTTTTCTTGAATGTTAACTTATTACTCTGAGTTTATGGTGCAGCTATGGGGGTCAAAGGGGATGAGAATTGTACCTACAACATAGGGAATATATGATACATTTAAGGCAGTTAGCGTGGTAATCACACAATAAATCTTAATTATTATTATTGCTATTGCTCTCTTGAAAAATAAAATACTTGGAGAAATGCAAAACCCCCCCAATTTGCTAGTTATTATGAGAAATACATAGTTTTTCTAATTTAATGACACCTAGCAGTGAACAACCATCCACCAGACCTCTTTCAGCTCTAAAACTGCAAACCTGTGATTATTATACAACGATTATACCACTGACTGCATGGTATGTTTCTCAGGGACTATGGCTTTTTCATTACTGTTCATATAGGCAGGATAGGAGTCTTTATAATATTTGCACAAGGCAGTATCCCATATTGATTCTAGAGAAACTGGAGACACGGACTGTGAAGGATTTTTCAGGCTGGGTTTTGTCACCAGTTGGGTTTCTGTGGAGAAGGCAGTGCAGTGCGGGGACCTGGGCTGTTCTCCCAGTTCTTAATGGCTGGGGGTCATGGTGCACAGTCCAGTAACTCTCTGAGCAATTCACTTTTCTCATCTGTGAAAACATACCTTTGGACTAGGTGAACACTGTATCTCTTATTCTGTCCCTACTCCTTCTGTAGACATACCCTCGGAGATCTGGGGGGACTATCCCCCATAGGGTCCTAGGTATGCCCTAAGGTCACGTAATTAGAAATGGATTGGCCTTAGCAACTTTTACTTGGATGAAGAGAACTTGTCAATTGTGCTTCAAGACTTGTCTGGATTGGATAAAAGGACAGCAAATGGTAATGTGAGGACCAGAACTGTCTTTTTGGATAATTTAATACAAAATTATGCCATGCTTTCTGTATAGATGAGTGAGTAGAATGAACCTTCCCAGGTAAACAGCCATTTCTCTGAAAATCTAGGTGGAAATGCAGATTCAGCTGTTCACACCCCAGTAAATTGTAACATGGGGGACGTGTCCCATGGTTGTGTCTCCACGTTCCTACAACAGCAGCAGCTTCTAGAATGTATGCCTTAATGGACTTCATTCAGGGCTAATGAATTCAGGCTTAATTGACTGGAAGACTGTTGAAATTTTGTGTGTGATTTAAAAAGTCACTGAATAAAAGATTGGGAGGGAGCCATAAGAAACTGTCTAGTTAATTACACCACAAAGGCGGGATGTCTTAATTCCCCAAAAGCAAGCTGGTGAGAAGATCTCTGGTGCAAGTTGTTTATTTGGGAACTGAATGAGAGAATAGGGAGAGAGTGGCAGGAAGGCAGAGGGTATCATGGCTGCTGCGGTGGGCAAAGGGCCCTGATGACACTGGGGTTCTGAGAAGCATATGGGGTGTCTCCAGGATTGTCCTTTGGAAAACATTTCTCCAGGTCCCCATGGCCCATTGGTTGAGGACTTCCAAGCCAACTTGAACATGGGCTGAGTGGGCTCCTGCACTTTCAGAGGAAATCATGAGGCAGGAAGGCAGAAAATTGGCCTGAGATTCATGGAACTTTCTGCCAAAATGTGGCTGAAATCAGAATTGGGCTGAGGGGATGTGATATGGGTGCCAAGAAATCACCAATCATCTTTTCTACCCTTTGACCTTGTGACTTACACAGGAAAGGCAGTGTGGTATAGTGGTTAACCTTGTGCGGCTATAGCAGAGCGTCTGGGTTTGAATCCTGATTCCACTAAGTTTACCAGGCACATGTTCTTGAGCAAGGTACTTAACTTCCCTAAGCCTTGGTTTCTTCATCTGTGAAATGGGGCTATTGAAATCTTCCTTGAAATATTGTGGGGATGGATTATATTATCCAGGTAGAGCACTTAGCAGCCAGGTTTGACTCTCATAGGGCCTCACAATAACCTAGAATAAGTTAATCAAAAAACTTGTGTAAGCTCTTTAGTCAAAATCCCAAATAAGCTCAGACTGATACGTTAGTACTGGAAGGGATTAATGGTCTTAATTAGATAACATGGAAGTAAGAGTTTTCACCCACTCATCTAGGATGGATTTGGTGGATTCCATAGAAGCTGAACAAGATGACTTTTTTTTAATATAGATCTTTATTCCTACCTTCCTCAGGAATCTGTTAGTTTTCACGGTTGATGACATTCCTTTAAGGAACCATATCCCAATGAGCCATAGGACATGAAAAGCTGTCCTGGAGATATGGCCGCAGGCCCATTCAGTCTCACCTCCGAAATCATTCTCGCTGTGGAGAGGTGCCTATACCTTAAGGAAACACACCTGGCCTTTTCTACTAGATTTTGGGGTTTTGTTTATTGTGCAATAACCATTTTCCTCCATTGCTAGGGGAAAGTGAATCTGGAGAGGCTGGTTAAGAATGGGCAAGGCTAACGTCTTTATGGCCATAGACCCCTTGCAGAAACATCACAGATGTGGCCAGGCAGGAAGCCAGTGATTGACGTGAAAAGCCCAAATATAATTTTGAGCCTGGTGTTCAACCGTTTTTCCGACATTGGGAGTTTTTATAATGGAAATTAGATATGAGGTGTTTTATCAATTGAGGAGCATTTTTGTATTATGTAACTGCCTTTGGTCATGTAGGTGACTGAGGGACTAGGAGCCCAAGAAGAGGGAGGAGAGTTGTGGGCCTGCAAAGCCTGGGAAGATGCTGCTGTGTGTCACCCTCGTGAGCTGTTCTGCTGTCTGGTGTATACTCCTTTGTCCTTTGGCTTAAGATTAGGGGCTCAGCAAACAGAATCGCAAAATACAAGACAAAGGGCATGGAGAAGACTGTGAGATTCCCGAGTATGTGGAATGCAACATCTGGGTGTGTGTTGTCATCTTTGATCAATGGATATATACATTTTAGATTATGATAATAACATTTACTTATAACTATGGGAATTCCTCTTGTTGTTGGTTATTGTGACTGCAACTTTAATCCTAACCTTAATACCTTCCCCTTCCACAAAAACAAGTCTTTTAATATCACAATTGTTGGCAAACCAGGTTATTTTTAGGAATCTACATATCCCATCATAGCGGAACAAACAGTAGTGTTGAAAGCTCTGAGAGTCTAATTCCAAATTACTATGAAAGCGTCGATCTGTTCCTTGTTTTGGTTTGTTGTTCACAGTGATCCTGCCCATGTTTATTATCATTTATGAACTGTGTTACCATCAAGGTATGTTAAAGTGTAGTGGTGACTTGATCTGTATTCTAATGTTGAGAACCATCTCCATAAAATGTACACTCACTGACCTGGATGTGATTTTAATTTCTGTCCACCATCTGCTTTTAAAGCAAAACAGAGTAAGAGAAGGCACTGAAGTAACAGAGGTCGGGGAAGACCGTGGCTGCCATGATGCGTAGTGCTGTAAGGGAATTTACTTCTGGTGATGATCTTGAGCTATAGAAGGGAAGGCCGCATGGAGCAAATGAACCACTGGGGAAGGTTTGAGCACCTACTATGAGCTCAGCACCGTGGTAGGGGATGCACAAGAAAGCACAAGTGGTCTGTCTTCCATGACCTTTAAATCTGGGCGGAAAAATAAACCATGCATGGTTGGGGAGTCGTTAAGCCCCTATGCAGCGCTCTGTGGAACTGAGTCCAAATGAGTGATGTGCCCTAGGAATTCAAAGCCAGGAGGCTCTCACTGTGGGCAGCACGGGGAAGGATGGGTAGATTACCGTTAGGCACAGACAGGAGGACCAGAGAGCAAATTCTCTGGGAATTATTTTTCAAGAAGTGATATGGTCTGGAATTTTAACTAAATGAGTTCATCCTACTGAAGGTGCACTCCAGGAGAAAACCAAATCTTTGTGCATGGGTCATTTCAAAGAAAAAAACAATCACCCCTCTTGTTTTGCTTTATCTGCTACTGGTATAATATCAGCATGACACATAGAGGATTTTGACTTCTTCAGGTGCTTTTGGTTACATTGGCCTTCTACTGATAATGTGGGAGATTGGAAATACTGCCTTTCTTCTAACAAAAGCGTTTTTTCCCCATGGCCAGCTCTTCTTGAAATGACACTTCTTTCTTGTTTATCCATGGCTGGAAAACTACTCCTTGCATAGGGCTTCTTTGATAATGATAGCAATTTTATTTGGAGGGAAGTTGTTCATGGGCTAAGAACTCTATCCCTTTATTTGGATTTTCTTATGTAATGTTTTTCTTTTGTTGCCTATGTTTTTACTTGTTCGTCCCTTCTGTACTTGTGCTCTGCTTGGTGGGATTGCCTATCTTGGATTTTTGGCTTCTTCTGTAGTTCCATTTTAGGAGAATTATCTTAGAATTCTTCATGTATGAGATATAGCTTCACTTTTCTACCTTTACCTTGTCAAATCTGAAGTTTCTGGTCCAATGCAAAATGGTACAGTCACTTTGGAAGGCAGTTTGGTGGTTTCTTTCAAAACTAAGCATACTCTTCCCATACAATTCAGCAGTTGTGCTCTTTGGCATTTACTCCATAATTTGAAAACATATATCCACACAAAAATCTGCATATGAGTGTTTATAGCAGCTTTATTCATAACTGCCAAAACTTAGAGGCAACCGAGATGTCCTTCAGTAAGTGAATGAATAAGTAAACTGAAGTACATCCAGACAATAGAATATTATTCAGTGCTGAAAAGAAATGAGTTATCAAGCCATGAAAAAACATGGAAGAAATTGAAATGCGTATAACTTAAGTGAAAGAAACCAATCTGAAAGAGGTTACATACTGTATGATTCCAACTATATACTGTTCCAGAAAAGGCAAAAATATGGAGACAGTAAAAAGATCAGTGGTTGCTAGGGGATGAAGGAAAGGGGAGTGATAAATGGGTGACGCACAAAGGATTTTTAGGGCACTAAAAAGATGCTGTATGATACTATAATGATGGATACATGTCATTACACATTTGTCCAAACCCATAGACTGTACAACACCAAGAGTGAACCCTAATGTAAACTATGGGTTTTGGGTGATAATGATGTGTCAGTGGAGGTTTATCAGTTGTAACGAATGTACCACTCTGGTGGGGGAGGTAGATAATGGGGGAAGATATGCATCTGTAGTGACAGGAAGTATATGGGGAAATCTCTGCATCTTTCTCTCAGTTTTGCTGTGAGTCTAAAACTGCTCCTGCTGCTGCAAGAAAATAAGTCTTTAAATATGAAAGAACATCCAAGAATACCACTGACTTGGAGAAATTTAGTAAATAGACTCCCGTATAAGCTTCGAAAATCATGTTATTCATATCTGTATGCAATGCCTTCCCTAGAATTTCTTAACTCACAATTTTACTTTCTAAAAAAGTTCTGGCTAAATGTTTTCTCAGCAACTGAATTTTTTAAAAAAAACAAAGGGGGTAATAAAGACTTTTAAAACTCCATTATAAAAGCAACATATCCTGTGCAGCTCAGGAGTAATAGTTCAGGAAGTGACCCCTCCAGTGGCAAGTCTACAACTCGCACGGTCCCTTCCACTGGTTATTGGAGGGGTGCTTGAAAAGTATCTATAGAAGCATTGGATTTAATATTTGTAGTTAACAAACTTTATTTTGGTTTTAGATATCTGTAACATGCAAAGTATGGTAGGTTTTAGGGTATAGATTAAATATGGCATATTTTCTATATAGGGCTGGCAAGTCTGGTAGACCCAAAAGAGGGTACAAGGTACAAGTGGGCATATATATCTATCTGCAAACGCATATATAGTATGGACATCTGTCCAGTGGGCTCAGAGGTGGACCTTGGCTGTGGACCCACAAGGAGAGATGCTGGGGGCTGGCCATGAAGGGGAGGGGCGTTGAGATGAGGGAGGGAAAGGAGTGGGCCAGCTTTCAAGCTGGGCTGAAGAGCCGAATGGGACAATGACAGGCCCTCTGAGCCTCCAGAATGTAGATCCCCCTCCCGCCCTTCCCCCACCCCCACCCCCCCACCGCCTCCAAAGCACTGGAGAAGAGGCTCTGTGACTGAGCTGCATATTAGGTGACAGGAGAAATGGGCAATTGACTTAATCTCCCTGGCCTCCAGTTCCTTATCTTTCCCACGAAGAAGTTGGATTGAAGCAGTGAATTTTCAAACTTTCCTTTTTTAAGAGTGATGCTTTTTGTTTTTTGCAATTTTGAAGTAAAAGATAAAATATCCATATAGAAAATTTTTGAAGGATGAGAAACAAAACATTACCAGCATCCCAGAAGTTTCCCATAGTTCCCACCCTGAGTCCTGATTACAACCTTCTCTCACCCCACAAAGGAAATATTCTTCAGACTTTTGTGATAATCATTTATTTGCTTCTTCCTAAGTTTTATTGCCTGTATGTATACCTCTAAACAATATAGATTCATTTTGCTGGTTTAAAAATTTTATATAAATGGAATAATTCTATGTTTTCTTTTTTGTCTTGCCTTTTTCATCCAGCATTGTGTTTGCAAGTTCATCCATGTTGTGGCACAAATCTCTGGCTTATTAATTTCTACTGCTGTATAGTCTCCCATTGTATGAATTCACCACAATGTATCAATCCATTGTACTAAGGATGGACAGTTGAATTGTTTCTGATTTGGAGCCATTATGGACAACAGTGCTGTGAACATTCATATACATGCAGTCTGGGGCACATAGGTACACATTTCTCCAGGATACATATCTAGGAGCAGAATTGCTGGTCATAGGGTATGCATGCCTCAAACTGTTTTTCAATGAGCTTATAGTAGCTCTTTTCCTCCCTAAACAAAACCTGATGCATAAGGTCAGGAAGTAAAGTAGATGACAGCAGAGCTCTGATCGAAGCAGCGAGCAGTTCCAGGGTTGGCTTCCTCTGTATGGTGCTCTTGTTGGTGTTTTCTTGTGGGTCTGACACACCTTGTTCTCCAACATTCTATTTGCTTCTATATTCTCTCTGTTGCTTTAAAAGACAATGAATTCCAGTGATTTCCCATTCCAAGGCAAGGAGAGATTCTGACCTTCTGAACCCCCAAACAGCATTTCTACTAAGGATTATTTTAATTTGGAATCCCAAGATTCTACTTTTAAAATAGGTATTTCCTTAGACCCTCCCTAAAGAAATTCCTATCCCATAAAGAAAATTTAAAAAAATGCATAAGGTACTCCTCCTGGGCCTATCTGTCCTTATTATGATCCTGAATTAGCTTGACTTGGGTCTTGGCTGGAAGTAGAAAAATTATATCCAACAGTTATGTAAGAGAATAGCTGAAAGCAATTGGATTAAAATATTTGAGCAGGTTAAGCCCAGAGAGGATATATCAAAATGTTGAGTACTGCTGGGGGTGTAAGGAGGATATCTGTACAGCATCTGATGTACTTGGATGTTGACTCTCTCATGGTCAGGAAGCCATGGTGGTGGTTTAAGGTTTAGAGGGAATTCATGTTGTTAGGAGTTATTATCCCTATCAAAATGGCAAAACATCGAAATGGAGACTTTTCTCAATGCTGTCCTTTGCCAAAACCGTAATAGTAAAGTAGGATTGAGGCTGGAACAGTAGACAGGCCAATGCATGTAATGCATATCATTAAAAATTGTTAGCACAAAGAAATGGTTGTTATTGTGCTTTGTCCAAGTTGGACTTAGTAACTAATTAAATATAAGCTCCTTCTTCTTCTTTTTTTTTTTTCCCCATGGCCATATGCAGTTTTTGAATTCTTAAAACACAAACTTTTTAAAAGAAGAAGTTAAATACAGAATGCATTGAGTTTGGTAGAGAAAGTTTAAAGGTCTGCGTTTTCCCACCAAAGCTATTTAATATCAGCTGCAGAGTGGGTGTGTGTGTGTGTGGAAAGGTTGTGACCTCCCTTATTTTTACAACCATTGCCATGATTTCATAATACTGGCAGCAGTCACCCAGAGTGAAATAGACTTTATTACAGTAATTATATGCCAGAATGTGGGTATTAAAACAGAAAAACTTTTCTACTGATAATAAATGTCAAGGGAAAAATGACTTTACCCAACAACTAGCCCTTCATCAGTGTTTTTAATGTATTAATGGTCTCAGTGAAGACGGAGACGTGTCCACAGGGATAGAAGTTCAGACTCCATATAGCTTTTTTGCCTTATTTGCAGAATGTTAAGTAGGGCAGTTGAAAGATAGAGGCATGTTTTAGCAAGTTAGGTTTATTTTTCTCCATGGCATAAAGTCATATATTTTCACTTGAGCAGGTATAGCTATTGTTTTGGCAGATAGATTAATTATGACCGTAACTGAATTAGTCTATTGTTTCTGGATCACTTCATTGATTTTCCCTGTTTTGGTGGGTTTTTGAGAACTGGGAGAAGTAATGCAGCATGAGAATTTTATCTTGAAATATGGTAGTTTTCTGAATATTAAAAAGAAAAAGCTCAAATAAGGACAATGAAAGATCTGAATAAGTATCAGAAGGTGTAACTTTTTGAAAATAGCCATATCTAAATTATAGGCTTGTGGCTGCTAAATTATACTCATCTAGCATTAAGTGTGGGGTTTATCAGTACATCTCTGAAATAATAAACATGGTCTAAATGTGGAAAGTATACATCAGGAAAACATTTAATCCACTCTGCAATTAAATTTAGTGAAAGGTTGATTAATTCCAAGAAATTCTAAAATTATAGTACTTTTTATCTTTGTTTTCAAGGACTTTGAAGTGGGCAGCTGGACCTTTCTCCAAAGTGCCCTATTAGCTGGCATAGAGAAAACAGAATATATGCAGAAAACCAGTAGCAAAAATCAGAGCAAAATATGGGTTCCCAGTCTCCATTATGTAAGAGTCTAAAGGTCATACTTTTCTTGGATTTTTACACACCGTTGGAAGGTGACCTCCACTTTTCTCCAATAGTGTTTATTCCTGCATACAGTTGGTGCTTAACAGATTCATGGGGCTGATGAAGATGATTTTCATTTGGGGTCTGCTCTAGACTTCTGCTTGGCCACATGGAAGGATCTGGGTTCAGAATCTCCTGGAGTGAGCTGACTGTTGATAGTGACCTGGGGCAGCATCTCAGAGGAGCCATATGCCTGCCGAGAGTCATCAATCACTGACTCACAACAGCCTTAGGTGCTTGCTACTCCCACGCAGTTTCATTGCTCAAAATCCAGACCAGTCCTCAGAACAGGACACTGATTCCTCTTCTGTGTTTTCTCTGTTTTCTGCAGTGGGTTTGTCTTTAACAATGAGCCATTCATGGGCACCCAGGGAGCTACCCAGGACCAGGGAGACGGCTGCAGGCCCCTGCAGGCAGCTGGCCATGTTCCAGTCCAGATATTCTTGGGAATGTGGAATTATTTGAATCAAAGGGAAATAAATCTTTTGCAAATGTTAATACAAATGACTGTGGGAAGGGCTTGCTGCTAAAAGAGAAGCTGAGAATTCTTGGTGCCTACTGAGTTATTTTTTGGCAGACAATACTACTAGGTTGCTATGGGAATGACGAAGACAAAATAATAGTCATATTTTTAATGATTGCTCTTACTGTGTCATCTTCAACTGCCCTAGGTTGAAAAAACTTCTGCTTGGGACTGCCCTGGTGGCGCAGTGGTTAAGAATCCACCTGCCAATGCAGGGGACACGGGTTCGATCCCTGGTCTGGGAAGATCCCACGTGCCACAGAGCAACTAAACCTGTGTGCCACAACTACTGAGCCCGTGCGCCACAACTACTGAAGCCTGTGCGCCTAGAGCCAGTGCTCTGCAACAAGAGAAGCCACCGCAATGAGAAGCCCATGCACTGCAACAAAGAGTAGCCCTGCTCACCGTAACTAGAGAAAGGCCGCGCTCAGCAACGAAGACCCAGCGCAGCAACAAAGACCCGATGCAGCCAAAAAAAAAATTTTAAAAAAAACAACAAAAAACTTCTGCTTGAATCACTTTGACTACTCTTGTGTCATGTTTTGCTTCTTTTTCTCCTGTACTTAAGTTTGCAAACATATCTCTCTAAATCAGTTCATGGATCCAGCCGTACCATATTTTCTTTGAGCATAAAGGAACCGTTACTCTTGAAGTTTATCCCTTTGACTATATGCTTTCTGTGTCCTAGGTTTCAGTTAGAAGAGCTGTACCCCGAGGACCCGAAATTCTGTGCACTTTTCTGATGGGATGGAGAGGGAAACTGTGCAGTATGGGGCAAAGGCCAGCTGACCTGGGGCAAGTTTCCCCTTTGCCACATCTGGCTGTGCCACCTCAGGGCGATTAGTAAACGTTCCTGAACTAAGTTTCTGCATTTGTAAAATGGGCTCATTATACTACTGCTGAAGTGTTGTTAGCCCTACTGAAAATGTATGTAGAGTCCTACTACAGGGATCATGAATACCTAGCAGATATGAAGCCAGAATTTCTCATTCTGTGTCCATGGCAGAAACTGCAACTCAATCCTTTTCCTTAAGCTAAGAGGCAGCCTTAGACTCCTCAACACAATGCTCCAGGTAAGCACTATCAATCCATCAGAGTTGGCATGGGAGATTTGACAAAGCACAATCCTTGGTACTTGATAGACACTCGGTAGGTGGTAGTTCTTAATTGTTACTATTCTTTTTTTGTTGTTGTTGTTACTATTCTTCTATTATTACTATTCACAGTAGGTTGTGGATATGGCAGCAGGAGACACAGGCGGCTACTTTTTACTTTGCCCATTATCACTGAGCTTGCATCCAGAACCAGCAGCTTTGGATACAGCTGATCACTCACCTAACTAGAGAATACTGGTCTCTGATCTTTGTATCTCTCTTGGTCCCTTCCTCCACCTTCTTTGCTGGTTCCTCCTCACCTCACTGACCTCCAAATACTGGAGTGTCTCAAGGCCCATCTTTTCTTTTTTAATCCACCTTCACTATGATCTCATTTGATCTCATGGCTTTCAGTATCATCCAGATGCTAACAATACCAACGTTTGTATATCCGGTCTAGATTTTAGCTCTGAACTCTACTGTATATTCAACTGCATTCTTGAGACACATTTCTAATAGGATGTGTCTGAAATAGGATGTATCTATTAATTGGATATCTAAGAGGCATCTCCAGCCATACAAGTTTAGTGTTGAACTACTGATTCATGATCCCCTCCCCTGCAAACCACTCCTCCCATAGCCTTTCTCATTGTAGCAAATGGCAATTCCCCCGAAGAGTTTCTCAAGAGGAAAAGCTTGAAGTCATGGATTCTTCTCTTTTCCTCACAAGCCACGTCCAATTCACCAAGAAGTCCCATGGGTTGTACCTCCAAGAATCTTACTCCTTCTTACAACCTCTACCACTACCATCATAGTCCAAGCCACCATCATGTCTCACCTGGATTATTGTCATAGCCAATAATAGGCTACAATTGTTTTCAACACATAGGTAATGTGATTCTTTTAAAGGGAAAATCAGACCATGTCACTCCTCTGTTCCACGTCTTCCACTGCCTTTCCATCTCACCTTGAGTACAAGTCAAATCCCCTACATTGCTCTAAAAGGCCCCACACAATTGGCCTCAACCAACTTTCAGACACCATCTCCTTCCACTGCCCCCTCACTCATTTCACTCTAGCCACACTGGCCTTCATGCTGTTCCAAGTACATGCCACTCCTGCTTCAGGCCTTTGCACTTGTTGGCTCTCTGCTTGGAAAGCTCTTCCTCCAGATACACACAGAGCTTGTGTTCTCATTTCTTTCATCCCTGTTTATCAGCAAGGCCACCTTAAATATAAACCATAGCAACTACCCTCCCTACCTCTTCAGTCGGGCACCTACTGTCCCACCTCCTCTACTTCCTTTTTCTCCATGGCACTTATCAACTTCTGACATATTATGGCTTTGCTTGTTTATTTATTAGAATGTAACATCCAAGAGGGCAGGACCTTTGTTCCCTGCTGTATCTCCAGCACCTAGAAAGTTCTGGGCACATAGTAAGCCATTTTTGCTAAACTAATGAAACATTTTTGTTTCATTAAACGAATGAAACAAATGGCTCTAAAGCTTGAGTTTTTCTGAATTATTATTGGAATAGTTCTCTACAGGATCACATAGAATTTATACAACTTCCTACATTTGATTAATTCTAGTGATCTTATTATCTCAGTATATTTACCACTAAGAGCAGAAGAGCAGTACGGCTACTGCAACCATGAGTAAAAATATCTGTGTTTACTGTCGTCTTTCAGTATCCTAATTTATTTATTTAGGTAAATAGAGACAGAATACAACATGGAAAAATGCTGAACATTTCTAGTTGATCTTCTTGAAGCTTACCAACTTTGGGTGGTTATAAAACACACACAGATATTTAAAATTGCCCAGATGCTACCTGGCTGTGTTTGTACTGGGCTGGGCTTAATTGGTGGCTCCTGAATTTCTATAAAGGAGTGCTAATCTGGTTGGAAAGGAGATGTGGGTCTTCAAACCTTATTGATGTGGTTATAAGACCATGTGAAAAAGATCAGTTGCCCATCTCATAGAATGAAGGAGTGGTGAAGCCTGCTGGATGGGGTTTGAGGCAGAGGAGGAAGGTACCAAAGCTCTCTCTGAGAAGCATAAGCATACGGGATTTAGTCTTAAGTAAGTATACGACTTCAAAGTAGTCATTTAATTTCTTTTGGCCTCAGTTTCCACGTCAATAAAGTGAGGAACTTAGAATACAGCATGTATAAGGTTAATTCCAACCCTGTCTTTGGGTGGTATCATGAAAGTTCTCAGATTCAGACTCAGATATAACCTGCATTTAAATTGGAAATCTCTCTGAGGTCCAGTTTCTTTTTCTGTAAAGTGAATAAGTTTGGCTAAAACAGACTCTAAGGTTTTTCTCAAGTCTAACGTTCTTGGCTTTGATTGTGCTTTTGGATTTTTTTTTCTTACTCTGGTGAAATTAAACCTCTTACTTTTTTTTTTTTTTTTTTTGCTTTCTCTTTTGGTTTCTTTGAGGCTGTGGTCACACACAAAATGTGAGGCTATGTCACACATTTGTAGATGTAGTGTGCATACTTGCTGTTGGTGAACACTAACTCTGCTTTTTGACAGAGTGTGGAGCAGAGATGGATCTGTGTGGTTTGTTTTATGCTCTAAACTTGACAGTGAGAGGGCAGGAAATGGTCCATGGAGAAAATGGTGACAAAATATGTCTTTAACCTCAATTCTGGTCAATTGACATTAGAAACTGTAGCATTTTAAAACTGTGCGTTTCCACTTCATTTAATTCCCATTCCTTTGCCTCCTTTTAGGGCATCTAGGTGGATGATTCAGGCCGGGAAGCTCTTCAGTCCGCTGAACGACAGAAAGGACCAGGTCACACCTGTGACTTAGCTTCGTGCCTCAGTTACAGGTACAGAGAAATGGAGGAAATAGAAACTGCTACGTCCTTTGAGCACTATGTTTGAGATTTCCTGATAACAGACTTCACAAAAGGGACAATGTTAATTTTTAACAAATGTGTGTGTTGTGCATGGAGTCAGGGCCCTGGAAAGATAGCTATCAAATCTGCAACCCTTTCTAACACAACTTTATAGGTGAAAACTCTTTGAGAAGAATTATCAGAAAGGAAAAAACAATGGCATAACTGATTAATTATGAGTTTACATCTGATTTTTGATCAATTTAACATGATTTTCACTCACAAAGCTGGTTCTTCTAAATTCAGTTTGACAGACATATATATATAATGCATCTGCTGTGCGCCAGCATCCTCTCCCCAGGCCTTTCACACCCACTGTTCTATTTCATTCTCTTTTATTTTTTTTTAACCTCTTTATTGGAGTATAATTTCTTTACAATGTTGTGTTAGTTTCTGCTGTATAACAAAGTGAATCAGCAATAAGTATAGATATATCCCCATATGCCCTCCCTCTTGCATCTCCCTCCCACCCTCCCTATCCCACCCCTCTAGGTGGTCACAAAGCACCAAGCTGATCTCCCTGTGCTACACAGCTGCTTCCCACTAGCTATCTATTTTACATTTGGTAGTGTATATATGTCCATGCCACTCTCTCACTTCATCCCAGCTTAACCTTCTCCCTCCCCATGTCCTCAAGTCCATTCTCTATGTCTGCATCATGATTCCTCCCCTGCCCCTAGGTTCTTCAGAACCATTTTTTTTTTTTAGATTCCATATATATGTGTTAGCATACGGTATTCGTTTTTCTCTTTCTGACTTACTTCACTCTGTGTGACAGTCGCTATGTCCATCCACCTCACTACAAATAACTCAATTTCATTGCTTTTTATGGCTGAGTAATATTCCATTGTATATATGTGCCACATCTTCCTTACCCATTAATCTGTCGATGGACACTTAGGTTGCTTCCATGTCCTGGCTATTGTAAATAGAGCTGCAGTGAACACTGTGGTACATGACTCCTTTTGAATTATGGTTTTCTCAGGGTATATGCCCAGTAGTGGGATTGCTGGGTCGTATGGTAGTTCTATTTTTAGTTTTTAGGGAACCTCCATACTGTTCTCCACAGTGGCTGTATCAATTTACATTCCCACCAACAGTGCAAGAGGGTTCCCTTTTCTCCACACTTTCTCCAGCATTTACTGTTTGTAGATTTTTTTATGATGGTCATTCTGACTGGTGTGAGGTGATACCTCATTGTAGTTTTGATTTGCATTTCCCTAATGATTAGTGATGTTGAGCATCATTTCATGTATTTGTTGGCAATCTGTATATCTTCTTTGGAGAAATGTCTATTTATGTTTTCTGCCCATTTTTGGATTGGGTTTCTGTTTTTTTGATATTGAGCTTCATGAGCTGCTTGTATATTTTGGAGATTACTCCTTTCTCAGTTGCTTCGTATGCAAATATTTTCTCCCATTCCGAGGGTTGCCTTTTCATCTTGATTATGCTTTCCTTTGCTGTGCAAAAGCTTTTAAGTTTCATTAGGTCTCATTTGTTTATTTTTGTTTTTATTTCCATTTCTCTTGGAAGTGGGTCAAAAAGGATCTTGCTGTGATTTATGCCATGGAGTGTTCTGCCTATGTTTTCCCCTAGGAGTTTTATAGTGTCTGGCCTTACATTTAGGTCTTTACTCCATTTTGAGCTTATTTTTGTGTATGGTGTAAGGAAGTGTTCTAATTTCATTCTTTTACATGTAGCTGTCCAGTTTTCCCAGCACCACTTATTAAAGAGGCTGTCTTTTCCCCATTGTATAATCTTGCCTCCTTTATCAAAGATAAGGTGACCATATGTGCGTGGGTTTATCTCTGGGCTTTCAATCCTGTTCCATAGATCTGTATTTCTGTTTTTGAGCCAGTACCATACTGTCTTGATTACTGTAGCTTTGTAGTAGAGTCTGAAGTCAGGGAGCCTGATTCCTCCAGCTCCGTTGTTCTTTCTCAAGATTGCTTTGGCTATTCAGGGTCTTTTGTGTTTCCATACAAATTGTGAAATTTTTTGTTCTAGTTCTGTGAAAAATGCCATTGGTAGTTTGATAGGGATTGCACTGAATATGTAGATTGCTATGGGTTGTATAGTCATTTTCACAATGTTGATTCTTCCAATCCAAGAACATGGTATATCTCTCCATCTGTTTGTGTCATCTTTAATTTCTTTCATCAGTGTCTTATAGTTTTCTGCATACAGGTCTTTTGTCTCCTTAGGTAGGTTTATTCCTAGGTATTTTATTCTTTTTGTTGAAGTGGTACATGGGAGTGTTTCCTTAATTTGTCTTCCAGATTTTTCATCATTAGTGTATAGGAATGCAAGAGATTTCGGTGCATTAATTTTGTATCCTGCTACTTTACCAAATTCATTGATTAGCTCTAGTAGTTTTCTGGTAACATCTTTAGGATTCTCTATGTATAGTATCATGTCATCTGCAAACAGTGACAGTTTTACTTCTTCCTTTCCAATTTGGATTCCTTTTATTTCTTTTTCGTCTCTGATTGCTGTGGCTAAAACTTCCAAAACTATGTTGAATAATAGTGGTGAGAGTGGGCAACCTGGTCTTGTTCCTGATCTTAGTGGAAATGGTTTCAGTTTTTCACCATTGAGAATGATGTTGGCTGTGGGTTTGTCATATATGGCCTTTATTATGTTGAGGTGGGTTCCCTCTATGCCTACTTTCTGGAGGGTTTTTGTAATAAATGGGTGTTGAATTTTGTTGAAAGCTTTTTCTGCATCTATTTAGGTTATCATACGGTTCTTCTCCTTCAGTTTGTTAATATGGTGTATCACATTGATTGATTTGCATATACTGAAGAATCCTTGCATTCCTGGGATAAACCCCACTTGATTATGGTGTGTGATCCTGTTTATGTGCTGTTGGATTCTGTTTGCTAGTATTTTGTTGAGGATTTTTGCATCTATGTTCATCAGTGATATTGGCCTGTAGTTTTCTTTCTATGTGTGACATCTTTGTCTGGATTTGGTATCAGGGTGATGGTGGCATCGTACAATGAGTTTGGGAGTGTTCCTGCCTCTGCTATATTTTGGAAGAGTTTGAGAAGGATAGGTGTTAGCTCTTCTCTAAATGTTTGATAGAGTTCGCCTGTGAAGCCGTCTGGTCCTGGGCTTTTCTTTGTTGGAAGATTTTTAATCACAGCCTCAATTTCAGTGCTTGTCATTGGTCTGTTTATATTTTCTGTTTCTTCCTGGTTCAGTCTCGGAAGGTTGTGCTTTTCTAAGAATGTGTCCATTTCTTCCAGGTTGTCCATTTTATTAGCATAGAGTTGCTTGTAGCAATCTCTCATGATCCTTTGTATTTCTGCAGTGTCAGTTGTTACTTCTCCTTTTTCATTTCTAGTTCTATTGATTTGAGTCTTCTCCCTATTTTTCTTGATGAGTCTGGCTAATGCTTTATTAATTTTGTTTATCTTCTCAAAGAAAGAGCTTTTAATTTTATTCATCTTTGCTGTCGTTTTCTTCCTTTCTTTTTCATTTATTTCTGATCTGATCTTTATGATTTCTTTCCATCTGCTAACTTTGAGGGGTTTTTTTGTTCTTCTTTCTCTAATTGCTTTAGGTGTAAGGTTAGGTTGTTTATTTTAGATATTTCTTGTTTCTTTATGTGGGATTGTACTGCTCTAAACTTCCCTCTTAGAACTGCGTTTGCTGAATCCCATAGGTTTTGGGTCATCGTGTTTTCATGGTCATTTGTTTCTGGGTATTTTTTTGATTTCCTCAGTGATCTCTTGGTTATTTAGTAGCGTATTGTTTAGCATCCATGTGTTTGTATTTTTTACAGATTTTTTTCCTGTAATTGATATCTAGTCTCATAGCATTGTGGTCGGAAAAGATACTTGGTACGATTTCAATTTTCTTAAATTTACCAAGGCTCGATTTGTGACCCAAGAAATGGTCTATCCTGAAGAATGTTCCATGAGCACTTGAGAAGAAAGTGTATTCTGTTGTTTTTGGATGGAATGTCCTATAAATATCAATTAAGTCCATCTTGTTTAATGTGTCATTTAAAGCTTGTGTTTCCTTATTTATTTTCATTTTGGATGATCTGCCCATCGGTGAAAGTGAGCTGTTAAAGTCCCCTACTATTATTGTGTTACTGTCGATTTCCCCTTTTATGGCTGTTAGCATTTGCCTTATGTATTGTGGTGCTCCTATGTTGGGTGCGTAAATGTTTACAATTGTTATATCTTCTTAGATTGATCCCTTGATCATTATATACTGTCCTTCTTTGTCTCTTGTAATAGTCTTTATTTTAAAGTCTATTTTGCCTGATATGAGAATTGCTACTCCAGCTTTCTTTTGATTTCCATTTGCATGGAATATCTTTTTCCATCCCCTCACTTTCAGTCTGTATGTGTCCCTAGGTCTGAAGTGGGTCTCTTGTAGACAGCGTATATATGGGTCTTGTTTTTCTATCCATTCAGTCAGTCTATGGCTTTTGGTTGGAGCATTTCATCCATTTACATTTAAGGTAATTATCGATATGTATGTTCCTATTACCATTTTCTTAATTGTTTGGGGTTTGTTTTTGTAAGTCTTTTCCTTCTCTTGTGTTTCCTGCCTAGAGAAGTTCCTTTAGCATTTGTTGTAAAGCTGCTTTGGTGGTGCTGAATTCTCTTAATTTTTGCTTATCTGTAAAGGTTTTAATTTCTCCATTGAATCTGAATGAGATCCTTGCTGGGTAGAGTAATCTTGATTGTAGGTTTTTCCCTTTCATCACTTTAAATATGTCCTGCCACTCCCTTCTGGCTTACAGAGTTTCTGCTGAAAGATCAGCTGTTAACCTTATGGGGATTCCCTTGTATATTATTGTTGCTTTTCCCTTGCTGCTTTTAATATTTTTTCTTTGTATTTAATTTTTGATAGTTTGATTAATATGTGTCTTGGCATGTTTCTCCTTGGATTTATCCTGTATGGGACTCTCTGTGCTTCCTGGACTTGATTGACTATTTCCTTTCCCATGTTAGGGAAGTTTTCAACTATAATCTCTTCAAATATTTTATCAGTCCCTTTTTTTTTTTTCTCTTCTTCTTCTGGGACTCCTATAATTCGAATGTTGGTGCGTTTCATGTTGTCCCAGAGGTCTCTGAGATTGTCCTTAATTCTTTTCATTCTTTTTTCTTTATTCTGTTCTGTGGTAGTTATTTTCACTATTTTATCTTCCAGCTCACTTATCTGTTCTTCTGCCTCAGTTATTCTGCTACTGATTCCTTCTAGAGAATTTTAAATTTCATTTATTGTGTTGTTCATCACTGTTTGTTTGCTCTTTAGTTCTTCTAGGTCCTTTTTAAATGTTTCTTGTATTTTCTCCATTCTATTTCCAAGATTTTGGATCATCTTTACTATCATTACTCTGAATTCTTTTTCAGGTAGACTGCCTATTTTCTCTTCATTTGTTTGGTATGGTGGGTGTTTACCTTGCTCCTTCATCTGCTGTGTATTTCTCTGTCTTCTCATTTTGCTTAACTTACTGTGTTTGGGGTCTCTGTTTCGCAGGCTGCAGGTTCATAGTTCCCGTTGTTTTTGGTGTCTGCTCCCAGTGGGTAAGGTTGGTTCAGTGGGTTGTGTAGGCTCCCTGGTGGAGGGGACTGGTGCCTGTATTCCGGTGGATGAGGCTAGATCTTGTCTTTATGATGGGCAGGACCATGTCCGGTGGTGTGTTTTGGGGTGTCTGTGAAGTTATGATTTTAGGCAGCCTCTCTGCTAATGGGTGGGGTTGTGTTCCTGTCTTGCTCGTTGTTTGGCATAGGGTGTCCAGCACTGTAGCTTGCTCTTCATTGAGTGGAGCTGGGTCTTAGCGTTGAGATGGAGATCTCTGGGAGAGCTTTTGCCCTTTGATATTACGTGGGGCTGGGAGGTCTCTGGTGGACCAATGTCCTGAAATTGGCTCTCCCACCTCAGAGGCTCGGGCCTGACACCCGGCCAGAGCACCAAGACCCTGTCAGCCACATCTCTCAGAAGAAAAGGGAGAAAAAGGAAAGAAAGAAAATAAATAAGTTAAATAAAAAAATAAAGTTATTAAGATAAAAAAAATTAAAAATAAAAAATAAAAGTAATAAAAAAAGAAAGAGAGACAGAAAGAAGAGAGCAACAAAACGAAAAAACAAATTCACCAATCTTAACAAGTGCTAAAAATTATATGTAAAAAGAAAAAAAAAAAGGACAGTGAGAACCCTAGGGCAAATGGCAAAAGCAAAGCTATATAGACAAAAATCACACAAAGACGCATGCATATACACACTCACAAAAAGAGGAAAAGGGAAAAAAAATATATATATATATACATAAAAAAAAGGAAGAGAGCAACCAAATCAATAAACACATCTACTGATGATAATAAGCTCTAAATACTAAACTAAGATAAACATAAAACCAAAAACAAATTAGATGCAGAAAGCAAACCCCAAGTCTACAGTTGCTCCCAAAGTCCACCGTCTCCATTTTGGGATGATTCGTTGTCTATTCAGGTATTACACAGATGCAGGGTACATCAAGTTGATTGTGGAGATTTAATCCGCTGCTCCTGAGGCTGCTGGGAGAAATTTCCCTTTCTCTTCTTTGTTCGCACAGCTCCTGGTGTTCAGCTTTGGATTTGGACCCGCCTCTATGTGTAGGTTGCCTGAGGGCATGTGTTCCCTGTCCAGACAAGACAGAGTTAAAGTAGGAGCTGATTAGGGGGCTCTGGCTCACTCAGGCCAGTGGGAGGGAGGGGTACGGAATGTGGGGCGAGCCTGTGGTGGCAGAGGCCGGCGCGATGCTGCAACAGGCTGAGGTGCGCCGTGTGTTCTCCCAGGGAAGTGGTCCCTGGATCACGGGACCCTGGCAGTGCCAGGCTGCACAGGCTCCCGGGAGGGGAGGTGTGGATAGTGACCTGTGCTTGCACACAGGCTTCTTGTAGCTGCGGCAGCAGCCTTAGGGTTTCATGCACGTCTCTGGTGTCCACGCTGATAGCTGCGGCTTGCGCCCATCTCTGGAGCTCATTTAGGCAGTGCTCTGAATCCCCTCTCCTAGCACACCCCAAAACAGTGGTCTCTTGACTCTTAAGCAGGTCCAGACTTTTTCCTGGACTCCCTCCCAGCTAGCTGTGGTGCACTAGCCCCCTTCAGGCTGTGTTCATGCAGCCAACCCCAGTCCTCTCCCTGGGGTCTGACCTCCGAATCCCGAGCCTCAGCTCCCAGCCCCTACGTGCCCCGGCGAGTGAGCAGACAAGCCTCTCAGGCTGGTGAGTGCTGGTCGGCACCGATCCTCTGTGCGGGAATCTCTCGCTTTGCCCTCTGCACCCCTGTTGCTGCGCTCTCTTCCGTGGCTCCAAAGCTTATGCCCCCACCGCCCACCCCCCGTCTCAGCCACTGAAGGGGCTTCCTAGTGTGTGGAAACTTTTCCTCTTTCACAGCTCCCTCCCTGAGGTGCAGGTCTCGTCCCTATTCTTTTGTCTCTGTTTTTTCTTTTTTCTTTTGCCCTACCCAGGTAGGTGGGGAGTTTCTTGCCTTTTGGGAGGTCTGAGGTCTTCTGCCAGTTTTCAATAGGTGTTCTCTAGGAGTTGTTCCACATGTAGATGTAGTTTTGATGTATTTGTGGGGAGGAAGGGGATCTCCACGTCTTATTCCTCCACCATCTTGAAGGCACCTCTCTATTTCATTCTCACATCAACCTTTTGAGATAGCTATTTATATTTTCCACCTATGTCTGAAGATATGGAGGCTTGGAAACGTTGTGAATCTGCCCAAGGTCACATAGAACAAGTTGGGATTTAAACCCCAATATTCTACCTTCCATCTCCTTTGCTTACTCTCCATTATGATGGTTATATGGTACAGTGGGTATGTGAGGGAACAGATGTGAATTTAAAAAACACAAAAATCAGTTTTTAAAATCATCACCTTGTACACCTTAAATTTACACAATGTTATATGTCAATTGTATTTCAATAAAGCTGGAAAATTATTATATTTATTTGAATACACATTGACTCTACATATGCAGATCCAATTTAGTTTTTTATCCACAGTAAGTTATCTGCTGCCACAACTAAAATTGTGAGAAATCAAAGGAGTAGAAACTTTCTGATTACTTAGAAAGGTTTTGTATTTTTCCTTTTTGTGGAGTGGCTTTTGGAAATTTAGGATGAATCTGGAAATAAGCATTAATGTAAAAGAATTGACCATGACCGTGAAGAGCCCTAAGCCTTACCCTTCCCTGCCATGACCTGGATCAATGAGCAATGACCCTTAGGTCTCTTTCTAATGCTGGATAAGTGCTCATCTAGAAGAACTAACGTTCCCCTGTGTGTGTCCTTCGGAGGTACTCCAGTCATTGAGATGTCCCTCCTGAGTGATGAGATCCGGCTAATGTTGTCTCTATGGTCCAGTTTGATGATGTGATCTGTGCTCATTTCCTTTGAGACATTAGAGTAGACTGAGGTTGATTTTCAAAGAATTTGATTTTATTTCAGAATTTCCTCTAAAATGGTGGGTAAAGAATTTGGACACCAATTCCTTCAAGGAACTCAGTGTCACAGAGGTGTTTTATACTGGGAATGATGCTTTGGTGTTCAAGTATTGAGAACAGAAGTGCCCCTTTAATTACCCAGTTTTACCCTCCCAACGGAGTCTCTTCCCCTCTTATATCCCCCAAATCCTACCTATTCTTCTGGAAATAGCTGAAATCCCACTCTTGCGAGGCCTCTGTCCCCCACTCCCATCAAAGGTGTTACGTCCCTTCTTAAACCCCCAGAGTTCCCACCATCCAGTCCTCAGTTCATTATTTGTGGAGCTTGGACACCTTTTCCACTGATGGAACCAATATCTGGATATTTTACTGTTCAACTTTTACACAAGCTTATATATTTGATTTCCTTCACTAGAGTAGATTATACACTGGTTTGGAGTGAAGAAAGTAACTCCTTGGGTGACTCAAGGACTTGAACATATCTGGCACTCAGTAAATGTATGTTTCTGTTAGATTTGATTAACTTGCCAATGAGAATAATGGATGAAAGTCATGAATTCTACCCTGAGGAAACAGATTTACACTGCCTTCTTAGTAATTATTTGTTTCCTTTCATTTTTTTCCCCGAAAAGAAGTTAGCTGTGAATTAGGTCTCCAATGGTACCAGCAAAGACCATAGAAACATAAGTTCTTCTGTGTGTGTCTGGCTTGAAGATTTTCAGGGAGAAGAAATCAAGTTAGAACAAAGAACAATGTGTTTTGGGAGTCTTAAAGGGAAGTGGTCAAGAAAGTCAATATTTCAGGGACATACTTATGATATTTCTATTTATGATCTTTTACTAGTAAAAGATGTACTTGTAATCTGTCCCTTGGCAATTGGCTTACCTCCAAAGTGATTCTAAAAATGCATATTCCGGGGGTGGAGTCAAGATGGCATCCTAGGAGGACGCGGAATTCGCGTCTCCACACAACTAGGGCAGCTACCAGGCACTGGTGGGGGACCATGGACACCTAAGGGGATGGGAGGAATCCCCAGCGACTGGCTTGCGGGATCTTGGTTTCCAGGCTGGAGGACGGGCCTGAGCTCCTGTGGTGGGAGCTCCAAGTCCAAACCACTGGACTAACAGAGAACCGCAGAACCCAGGGAATATTAATCAGAGTGAGGCCTCCCGGAGGTCCTCATCTCAGCACCAAGACCTGGCTCTATCCAACTGCCTGCAAACTCCAGTGTTGGACGTCTCCGGCCAAACAACCAGTAAAACAGGAATACAGCATCACCCATCAAAAAAAAAAAAAAAAAAAAATGAAATGACAAAAAAATATGTTACAGATGAAGGAGCAAGGTAAAAACCTACAAGACCAAATAAATGACAATGAAATAGACAACCTACCTGAAAAAGAATTCAGAGTAATGATAGTAAAGATGATCCAAAATCTTGGAAACAGAATGGAGAAAATAAAAGAAACATTTAACAAGGATCTAGAAGAAGTAAAGAGCAAACAAACAGTGATGAACAACATAATTACTGAACTTAAAAATACTCTAGAAGGAATCAATAACAGAATAACTGAGGCAGAAGAACGGATAAATGACCTGGAAGATAAAATGGTGCAAATAACTGCCAGGAGCAGAATAAAGAATGAAAAGAATTGAGGACAATCTCAGAGACCTCTGGGACAATACAAAATGAACCAACATTCGAATTATAGGGGTCCCAGAAGAAGAAGAGAAAAAAAAAAAGGGACTGATAAAATATTTGAAGAGATTATAGTTGAAAACTTCCCTAACATGGGAAAGGAAATAGTCAATCAAGTCCAGGAAGCACAGAGAGTCCCATACAGGATAAATCCAAGGAGAAACATGCCAAGACACATATTAATCAAACTATCAAAAATTAAATACAAAGAAAAAATATTAAAAGCAGCAAGGGAAAAGCAACAATAATATACAAGGGAATCCCCATAAGGTTAACAGCTGATCTTTCAGCAGAAACTCTGTAAGCCAGAAGGGAGTGGCAGGACATATTTAAAGTGATGAAAGGGAAAAACCTACAATCAAGATTACTCTACCCAGCAAGGATCTCATTCAGATTCAATGGAGAAATTAAAACCTTTACAGATAAGCAAAAATTAAGAGAATTCAGCACCACCAAAGCAGCTTTACAACAAATGCTAAAGGAACTTCTCTAGGCAGGAAACACAAGAGAAGGAAAAGACCTACAAAAACAAACCCCAAACAATTAAGAAAATGGTAATAGGAACATACATATCGATAATTACCTTAAATGTAAATGGATGAAATGCTCCAACCAAAAGCCATAGACTGACTGAATGGGTAGAAAAACAAGACCCATATATATGCTGTCTACAAGAGACCCACTTCAGACCTAGGGACACATACAGACTGAAAGTGAGGGGATGGAAAAAGATATTCCATGCAAATGGAAATCAAAAGAAAGCTGGAGTAGCAATTCTCATATCAGGCAAAATAGACTTTAAAATAAAGACTATTACAAGAGACAAAGAAGGACAGTATATAATGATCAAGGGATCAATCTAAGAAGATATAACAATTGTAAACATTTACGCACCCAACATAGGAGCACCACAATACATAAGGCAAATGCTAACAGCCATAAAAGGGGAAATCGACAGTAACACAATAATAGTAGGGGACTTTAACAGCTCACTTTCACCGATGGGCAGATCATCCAAAATGAAAATAAATAAGGAAACACAAGCTTTAAATGACACATTAAACAAGATGGACTTAATTGATATTTATAGGACATTCCATCCAAAAACAACAGAATACACTTTCTTCTCAAGTGCTCATGGAACATTCTTCAGGATAGACCATTTCTTGGGTCACAAATCGAGCCTTGGTAAATTTAAGAAAATTGAAATCGTACCAAGTATCTTTTCCGACCACAATGCTATGAGACTAGATATCAATTACAGGAAAAAAATCTGTAAAAAATACAAACACATGGATGCTAAACAATACGCTACTAAATAACCAAGAGATCACTGAGGAAATCAAAAAAATACCCAGAAACAAATGACCATGAAAACACGATGACCCAAAACCTATGGGATTCAGCAAACGCAGTTCTAAGAGGGAAGTTTAGAGCAGTACAATCTCACATAAAGAAACAAGAAATATCTAAAATAAACAACCTAACCTTACACCTAAAGCAATTAGAGAAAGAAGAACAAAAAAACCCCTCAAAGTTAGCAGACGGAAAGAAATCATAAAGATCAGATCAGAAATAAATGAAAAAGAAAGGAAGAAAACGACAGCAAAGATGAATAAAATTAAAAGCTCTTTCTTTGAGAAGATAAACAAAATTAATAAAGCATTAGCCAGACTCATCAAGAAAAATAGGGAAAAGACTCAAATCAATAGAACTAGAAGTGAAAAAGGAGAAGTAACAACTGACACTGCAGAAATACAAAGGATCATGAGAGATTGCTACAAGCAACTCTATGCTAATAAAATGGACAACCTGGAAGAAATGGACACATTCTTAGAAAAGCACAACCTTCCGAGACTGAACCAGGAAGAAACAGAAAATATAAACAGACCAATGACAAGCACTGAAATTGAGGCTGTGATTAAAAATCTTCCAACAAAGAAAAGCCCAGGACCAGACGGCTTCACAGGCGAACTCTATCAAACATTTAGAGAAGAGCTAACACCTATCCTTCTCAAACTCTTCCAAAATATAGCAGAGGCAGGAACACTCCCAAACTCATTGTACGATGCCACCATCACCCTGATACCAAATCCAGACAAAGATGTCACACATAAAAAGAAAACTACAGGCCAATATCACTGATGAACATAGATGCAAAAATCCTCAACAAAATACTAGCAAACAGAATTCAACAGCACATTAACAGGATCATGCTCCATGATCAAGTGGGGTTTATCCCAGGAATGCAAGGATTCTTCAATATATGTAAATCAATCAATGTGATACACCATATTAACAAACTGAAGGAGAAGAACCGTATGATAACCTAAATAGATGCAGAAAAAGCTTTCAACAAAATTCAACACCCATTTATGATAAAAACCCTCCAGAAAGTAGGCATAGAGGGAACCCACCTCAACATAATAAAGGCCATATATGACAAACCCACAGCCAACATCATTCTCAATGGTGAAAAACTGAAACCATTTCCACTAAGATCAGGAACAAGACCAGGTTGCCCACTCTCACCACTATTATTCAACATAGTTTTGGAAGTTTTAGCCACAGCAATCAGAGACGAAAAAGAAATAAAAGGAATCCAAATTGGAAAGGAAGAAGTAAAACTGTCACTGTTTGCAGATGACATGATACTATACATAGAGAATCCTAAAGATGTTACCAGAAAACTACTAGAGCTAATCAATGAATTTGGTAAAGTAGCAGGATACAAAATTAATGCACCGAAATCTCTTGCATTCCTATACACTAATGATGAAAAATCTGGAAGACAAATTAAGGAAACACTCCCATGTACCACTTCAACAAAAAGAATAAAATACCTAGGAATAAACCTACCTAAGGAGACAAAAGACCTGTATGCAGAAAACTATAAGACACTGATGAAAGAAATTAAAGATGACACAAACAGATGGAGAGATATACCATGTTCTTGGATTGGAAGAATCAACATTGTGAAAATGACTATACAACCCATAGCAATCTACATATTCAGTGCAATCCCTATCAAACTACCAATGGCATTTTTCACAGAACTAGAACAAAAAATTTCACAATTTGTATGGAAACACAAAAGACCCTGAATAGCCAAAGCAATCTTGAGAAAGAACAACGGAGCTGGAGGAATCAGGCTCCCTGACTTCAGACTCTACTACAAAGCTACAGTAATCAAGACAGTATGGTACTGGCTCAAAAACAGAAATACAGATCTATGGAACAGGATTGAAAGCCCAGAGATAAACCCACGCACATATGGTCACCTTATCTTTGATAAAGGAGGCAAGATTATACAATGGGGAAAAGACAGCCTCTTTAATAAGTGGTGCTGGGAAAACTGGACAGCTACATGTAAAAGAATGAAATTAGAACACTTCCTTACACCATACACAAAAATAAGCTCAAAATGGAGTAAAGACCTAAATGTAAGGCCAGACACTATAAAACTCTTAGGGGAAAACACAGGCAGAACACTCCATGACATAAATCACAGCAAGATCCTTTTTGACCCACCTCCTAGAGATATGGAAATAAAAACAAAAATAAACAAATGAGACCTAATGAAACTTAAAAGCTTTTGCACAGCAAAGGAAAGCATAATCAAGATGAAAAGGCAACCCTCGGAATGGGAGAAAATATTTGCAAACGACGCAACTGACAAAGGAGTAATCTCCAAAATATACAAGCAGCTCATGAAGCTCAATATCAAAAAAACAGAAACCCAATCCAAAAATGGGCAGAAGACCTAAATAGACATTTCTCCAAAGAAGATATACAGATTGCCAACAAACACATGAAAAGATACTCAACATCACTAATCATTAGGGAAATGCAAATCAAAACTACAGTGAGGTATCACCTCATACCGGTCAGAATGTGCGTCATCAAAATATCTACAAACAGTAAATGCTGGAGAAGGTGTGGAGAAAAGGGAACCCTCTTGCACTGTTGGTGGGAATGTAAATTGATACAGCCACTGTGGAGAACAGTATGGAGGTTCCCTAAAACTCTAAAAATAGAACTACCATATTACCCAGCAATCCCACCTCTGGTCATATATACTGTGATAACCATAATTCAAAAGGAGTCATGTACCACAATGTTTATTGCAGCTCTATTTACAATAGCCAGGACATGGAAGCAACCTAAGTGTCCATTGACAGATGAATGGATAAAGAAGATTTGGCACATATATACAATGGAATATTACTCAGCCATAAAAAGAAACAAAATTGAGCTATTTGTAGTGAGGTGGATGGACCTGGAGTCTGTGATACAGAGTGAAGTAAGTCAGAAAGAGTAAAACAAATACCGTATGCTAACACATATATATGGAAACTAAAAAAAAAATGGTTCTGATATACCTAGGGGCAGGACAGGAATAAAGACACAGATGTAGAGAATGGACTTGAGGACATGGGGAGGGCGAAGGTAAGCTGGGACGAAGTGAGACAGTGGCATGTACATATATACACTACCAAATGTAAAATAGATAGCTAGTGGGAAGCAGCTGTGTAGCACAGGGAGATCAGCTTGGTGCTTTGTGACCACCTAGAGGGGTGGGATAGGGAGGGTGGGAGGGAGATGCAAGAGGGAGGGGATATGGGGATGTACGTTTGCACATAGCTGATGCACTTTGTTACACAGCAGAACCTAACAGAACGTTGTAAAGCAATTATACTCCAATAAATATGTTAAAAAAATGTATATCCCCATTTCATGGAATTAAATGTCTTAATTGGAATGTGTTCATTGTAAGGCTGTTAGGACGTTGGTAATCAAAGAGCAGAGGTGCAGGTGGGGTGAGGAGAGACCAACCCCTGTTGTGGGCGGCTGGCCAACCTAACAGGAAGCCCATTTCTGATAATTGTGCTGAGGAATGTGAGGCCAAAGGATGGGTGCTGGGTGTGCAGGACTTGCATCCTCCTCCCTTGAAGCCGTGGACAGTGATAAAGGAATTACTCATCATAGAGCTCTGTTGACTTGTCTGCTCAAGTCAATAAATATTGCCATTTCCTGATTCATTTAGTGGAAAAATGATGACAGTCAAGAAAGAGGGAGGGCATGGGTGGGACAGGAATTTTGTAATTTATTATAGTATATTCCCCCCACCCCCAGTATTTTATTATGAAGATTTTCAAACACACAGAAAAACTGAGGGAATTGCACAGTGAACACCCATACACCCATTTAGATTCTATGGTGAACATTTTGCTAGAATTATTTTACTACCTATCTCTTCATCCCTCTATCAATCTGTCTCAGGAGCAGCATTCTATGAGTTTTGACAAAGACTTTCACCTGTGTGACCCTAACTCCTATCCAGATATAAAATACAACCTTCATCTCAGAAAGTCTCTTCATGCCCCTTCTTGAGCAATCCCTGCTCCCAACTCACTCCCAGAGGCAACCACTTTCCTATTTCTTTTATTGTAGATAAATTTCGTCTATTCTAGAACTTTGTGTGAGGCTTCTTTCACTCTATTTTTGAGATTCATCCATATTGTTATGTATATCCATTTTTTTTTTAAACTAAAATAATCTCTATTCATTTTCAGAAACTCTCAGGTTAGCAATGTCCTTAGAAAGCAGTAGGTAAAAAGGGAAAATAAAGTTTTTGTTTTTTTTTTAAAAAAGGAGAGTTGAAAGGGACCCTAGTGACAGCTACCTTGGCTCTTATTTTCTATATGAAGTGATCTGGGACCAGTGATTGCTCAGGGTCAAGTAGACTAAGCTGAAACTAGAACCCAGGTCTCCTGACCTGATGCTTGAAACGGTTAGAGGCAGCTGAGTGGGGTGGTTGTTTTGAGCTGAAGCCATGTGAGACTCGAGAGTTTCGACAGAGATTTGCTTTAGAGGATGTGAAACTCCGCTAACCTCATGTGACAAGAAATCCTCGGAGGCCTTGGTGTGGAGCCAGGGGGGGAGTCTGACACGGCTTCTGGTTACCAGCTCCAAGTCTGAACGCACTGGCTCAGGGTGACTTATGGTGAGCTTCCTGATTTGCAATAAAACGAGACACGGGACAGGGGAAGCTTTTCTACACCAGCGTACACAGGCAGGTTAATGATAAAGGAACAAACAAGGCCAAGAAAGGCACCTTCAGCCACATGGTCCTCCCATAGGAAGGGACATGGAGATGAAAATAAAACACCAAGGGAAGGAGGGAGGGATGCCATGTTACACAGAGAGCCTTTGTCTCCAATTCAGCCCAGGATGACAATGACCTGGCGGTGCCTGCCTGCCAGCTGTTGGCTGGCCTTTGTGAAAGTCCCCGATCTCCAGGCCAATGCTTAGTGGGCAGGTATCCATATCATGAAGCCAACTGGCACTGCTGCCAACTTTGTTGGTGAAATGAGCCCAATGTCAGGGAGCTAAGGCTGCTGGGCCACTCTTGCTACCAGCCAGCAGATGTGAGCCCCCGTGGGCAGGTGCTCTGGGGAGAGAGGGCTGGTTTTGCCATGGTAACGGATCGAAAAAGGACGTTTCTTCTTCAAGGTCGGTTTGACCTCTTTTCTGCCTGGGGAACGTTGTGAAGAGACTTTGTGGCGACTCTGACTTGTGTGTGAATGTGTGCCTCGTCTGTTTTGAATGCATCGCTTCTCATTGGATCTTATTAGTGTCACCTGCTGGGCAAATCTGGGGGTTGGTGGATCTCTTGGGGGATGTTGTCATGGTCGAAGATCAGGTCACCAGAGAAGTTCCAGGAGAGACAATCCAGTGTAAACCAAGCAGGACTGAATAAAGAATTCCAAAGGCGTCTCTGAAGGGCAGCCAGTCAGGTTCGACGGGTTCTCTGGGCTATTCCGGGATAAGAGATTAGTGCTGACTGTTTGTGGCTTGTCACCCTAGATGTCCTTTGGCCAAACTGTCCTGGGCGCAGTGGTGAAGGGACCGTTGTCAGCTTGCTGGGTGCCTCATCAGTCTGACACAATGAGTTCATTGTAAAGAAGCAAGCTTTCCTTATCACCGTTGTCCTTCTCTCTGTAACTCTTACACTCATGCCTTTACCTTGGGCAAATACATTTTCTGGCTTTGATGTAAAAGTTTAGTTTCTCCTTGATGTTTGTATTCCTGCTTCTCACTCTGATACAAGTGGTTCTGACTCAGGTCATTAGGTTGGGTGTCAGGAATGTTCCCACTTCCCATCTCTTGCACGTGTTCACAGGATGAGCTCCACATTCTGTGCCCCGAGATTCGTTAGGAGAAATAATAGTGTTGTAATAATGGGGGCAGGGGGCTTCCTGAACCCCCTGGAAAATTTTACTCCTTTCTTCCCACCGGGATGCTATCAAAATTATTCAGATGGGATGGCACCCTGACAGTAGGAAATAGTAATGATTCTTGATAAACCCTGAGCAAATTGCTTACAAATATAACCATGGAAATGTCTCAGTCTCCTGATGTATAAAATAAAAAGATTAGATTGAATGATCTCTTTAGGACTTTGCCTGCTAGTTTCCTAAGATTTTGCATTTCAACACAGAAAAGCTCTAAATAGATTGAACAATCAACAAACTGACCTTACTTACTCACAAACTTTTGCACTAGAGACTTACATTCAGTAAATATTTATAATTCATCTACTAAGTCTAGGCACCCAGGATATAGAAACAGGCCAAGCATCATTTTCTATCTTGATGGATCTCATGGTCTAATGGGGAGGGGTAGCAAGAAGAAATTATTCTCGAAATTGGCAGTAGTTTGAATGCAAAATTCTGCTTGGAAAAGAAGTTGCCTTTTGGTTTGGAAAAGCACTTTAATGGGCATATTTAATGTAGAAAGATGAGCCCCTTCCACCCCCCAACCCCCAAGTGGCAGGGTCAGGACTATGTGATGTGAGATACTTGCCTTGGTCGAAGAAATAAGGGGATGCCAAAAAACTTAGTGATCAGGATAAACACTATTACAATGTAATACTTAAAAAATAAAAATAAAAAAATCCATGATGAACAAAGTATGCACATTTTAAATAAAGAGAGAATCTGATCCTACACATGTATAATCTTGCCTCACTTTCCTCACCCTAATTCTGGTCCTGGTTCCAATAAAACTTTATAAAATATTCCAATTTGATTTTTTAAAACCATTGGATTAAAATATCTAAAGATTTAGACAAGAGTGGTAACAGAGTTTAGGGTTTTAGAGGTTTGTCTTTAGAAGGAGAAGACCCTTGAGGGCATGGGGTCCCCCTGGAAGATGGCAGTGAGCACAACTGAGAAATTCTTCATGGTGGAGAATGGTTGATAAATATTTATGAAAGAGATGCCTAAAAAAGGGTTTGAAGTTGTTCCTTACACTGTGCTGCAGTTACCCCCTCTGCCCCCTACCCCTCTCTTAGAAGTCTGATACATACAATAACCCATGGATTCATGCTGCTTTGAGAAAGAGGAAGGAAGAAGGGTGGTGTCTAGCACGGTAGGAAGTGGTCTAGTGAGAGGAGGGTGGATGGAGGAACAAGGCAGGATGAAGCAAGGCCCAGCTCAGGAGAAACCTCGCCCCCTGAAATCCTTTGAAGAGAAGATGGAAGGAGTCTGGACTTTGCAGTGCATGGGATACAGCTTTGAGTTCTACATGTTTTGCAATATTAAGGGAGAGAGGGCACCTCAGGTAACAGACACTGGGGCTGTGCCTGTAAATCAATAATTATGTGACTATTCTGGATCTCTGGTTTACCCCTCCAGGCCCACCCACCCAGGTCCACTCACCATCCTTCTCTCTGCTTCCTTCCTGGGAGGCTGCCCACTATGGACCACATCCTAGGGCTCTCTTGCCCCCTGGCTTCCAGCTGGATTTGGCCAATGACGAGCACTAGTAGATATTTGGAAGGAGGGAGGAGAGTGAATTGGCTCCTTCCCTGAGAGTTTGCTATAGGCTGGCTGCATCGATCTTCTGATGGCTGCAGCTCCCGGCAAGCATCCCTCTAATTCCTTTTCCAGGCTCTGGGAACCACTCCCTCCTGTTACCTTTTCAGGCTAGCGGTAGTAACAGAGCCCCCTCTCCATTTCCCTGGGGATGCACTGTCTTTTGTGGTTTCCTTACACGCTGCTTCTTTGTAAAGAGTCTCTGTAATAAACTCTCTTCAGTATAGGGGCTCTAGTTGTCTCTTGCTGAGACCCTGACTAATACAGATGTGAGAGGTATTAAAGAGGGTTGTACAGAGTGTTACAGGTTGGAGGTGGAGGAAGCAACCAACTGCCCAGTGGAAAGGAAGATGGGTAGGCATAGAGGACTTCATGGGTGATGTTTGAGCTGAATCTTGTGGAATAAGATATTTCCCTGGGATTAGGTTAAGCCCCAGCCTGAAAACAGTCTTGCACCCGCCTGGCAGGTGTTGGTGCATACAAATCTCGATGGTTTGCATGGTCTTAAAAGGCAGTGATTATCCAGTGGGCTTGAAAAGCACAGGAAAGCTTAAGCAATAAAATAGTAATCACCCATATTCCTGTAATCCCTGTTGATAATCTGGCATGCTTTCTTCCAGACTTTTTACAGAGTTGAAATCACACTCTATATACCATTTTGGATCCTGGTTTTCTGTGACAATACATGATAAGCAATTTTTCCACAACTGAAAAAAGCTGCAAATATCTGATCAGAGGCTGCTCCTTTTAGAGGTAGCAGAAAAACCTTTAAGAACTGAATGCTATTACATCATATAGACGTACTGTGATTTAAAAAAAAAATAATGCTCCATTAATTTTGCATTTTTATATCATTAAAAAAATTTTGCTAAATTTAAAAAATTGCTACTAAAAAAACCTGACTACAGACATATCTGTACTTCAGGATGGCTGAATTATTGTAGAGTTTTGGTTGGTTGTTTTCTTTTTTATAATATTAAGGAAGATTGAGTTTTCCCTTGGTGGGTGAGGAAGAGAAGAAGCGGTACCCGGGACTCCATTCTGAGGGCAGGCCCAGTAACTTGGCCAGGAAAGGACTATTTATGGATGCACATTAACAGCAGTGATGCCTGAGTTAGATTTTATGTTGTGCTATATAATTTCTTTCCAAATTTTCTACACCTTCGGTGTTAGTCTCACACAACATGGACTTATGTTGACGGTGACTTGTAGAGAGAAGAGGCAAGAACAGAGAATATGCGAAGGACAAAAGGCTGTAAAGAGTGGACAAGAGGGGCAGAGCTGATTAGGAGGAGCCTGGGCCAGGGATCTGGGGAGAGCGGTGACTGGCAGTTCCCCAGGGGAAGCAACCTGTGGCTGATCTTCTGAAATACTGGGTGGGCACTTCTGCAGTTCCAAGAATTATATCTGGATATCAAAAGGAAGGACAACCCTAAAGTCTGAAGGACTCAAGTTATATGTCATTCCCATAGGAAGTAATAATGTAAACAAAGGAGGGGATGGATGAGGAGATATTATGAGGGATGGATTTGGTGACATTGTGTGGGAAGGTGCTGGGGGTTAGAACTGGATGAGGGAAGTAATATTTTATCAGAACTGTTGCTACAAAATGATTGAAAAGAGTACATGATAAATTGAACTGGGTTTGGAAAGGGAAAAAGGTAAACTCCGCCTAGAGAGAAGTAAGCTTCCCTTTATAAGGCTGAAATATGGCAAGGTAAGCTATGATCTACCTTATTATTTATAATAGGACCTTATAGGAAAGGGATTAATATTCCAATGGATTTGACCTCCAAAAATAACAGAATTACTTAGGTTTCCCTTTGGGTGTTCATCCCATGATTAGAATAGTTCAAAACCTGAACTTGGCTATGCATTTCTTTTTCAGTGAATTTTTTTTTCCATTAGAAACCTGAAATAAGTGAATTATTTATTCTCATATTATTACCCAATCCATTTTTCAGCTCACACTCAACCTCTGTTAGACATGAAGCTGGGGAATGGCTTAGAAAAAATATCTGGTTAAGACTGTTTTTCACATGACTTTGCCAAAAGGGGTTTCTGCATTCAAACTAGGAGGCTTCCACCCTGAGAACTGCCTTAACTGAACATTCAAATCTGCTTTGCAAGAACTTGGATGTGGAATTCATGATAGTTTCTGAAAATAATTTATAGAGTGGTCTTCTTTTTCTCTGGGAAATGAAAACATAGTGCCTCTTTGGGAAGGGTTTGGAGAATTCCAGGAAAATACAGGAGTAAGGTTTCGATGTGGTTTTTATTGTCATATTGATTGGATAGGCTTTGGTTCAGGAATCTGTTTTACAAAGAAGCATATAGGATTTTGGCAAGAAGCCTGTTTTAATAAAAAGTAACCTTAAAAATCAGAGACCCATTACTTAACGCATAAGGTAGGTTAAAGGGCCGTTGCTTCTGCTGCATCCATAGAATCTTATGTTTGCATAGTATGAAAAAGAGTACTGACCACCCCTATCCAAAATCAACTAAAGGAAAACATAAAAATACTTCCTTCTGTCCAACAATACGGTATTCTTTTCTCTGAGGTGTCCCTGGGCTGGCAAGCAGGAGTGAGCTCTCAGCATTCTAGAATCTATTTTTCTTGTATTGACATGGTTTTGAACATGGCATTGTTAGGTCTCTAACAATGGGTTCAGGACTCTTCATCTGAGCCTGTCGGTGCTGCCTTCTCTTTTCTTAATATTTTGAATGCAAATATAGAACACACATTTGGATGTTTGTAGATTACATAAATTTGGGAATAAATTCTACTACTATTACATAAATTCTACTAACTGAATCAATATTCCTAAAAGACCTCCACATGTTAGATTGATGGACTGAGACAAAGGGGATAAAGTTTAATAAGAAATGAATATTAGATCTTAGGTTAAAGAAGATCAATTGACTGGAGATGACTGGCTTAACAGAAGTTCATGGGAAAGGGCTCATGAGTTTTATCACTAGAAAGTTCAGTGGGGGTCCAGTGTCACAGGATGAGCCAGCTCTTAGAGTGCATTCATGGAGGTAGAATTCTTCTATCAAGGATGATCCTATATTTTAACGCTGGTCAAACCTCAGCTGAATTCCGTATCTTTTTTTTTTTTTTTAATTAATTAATTAATTTATTTACTTATTTTTGGCTGTGTTGGGTCTTCGTTTCTGTGCGAGGGCTTTCTCCAGTTGCGGCAAGCGGGGGCCACTCTTCATCGCGGTGCGCAGGCCTCTCACTGTCGCGGCCTCTCTTGTTGCGGAGCACAAGCTCCAGACGCGCAGGCTCAGCAGTTGTGGCTCACGGGCCTAGTTGCTCCGCGGCATGTGGGATCTTCCCAGACCAGGGCTCGAACCCGTGTCCCCTGCATTGGCATGCAGACTCTCAACCACTGCACCACCAGGGAAGCCCTGAATTCCGTATCTTTAAAAGGGTCCAAGACAAAAATCGAGCAACTGTATCCTATAGGAGACTGTTGCAGGAATTGCAGGAGCCACAGTTTAGCCCAAAGGGGGAAAGCTCAGGAGGAGGCCTGAATGATTGCTGTGTGGAATTACTTATCTGAAGGGTTTAGGGTTTCCTGGAATTCGAGTGTCTAGCACTGGGGCAAGACCGGGATCAATCTCCGGAGATTGCAGGGAAGTCCTTTGGGGATTGATATAAACAAAAGTTCCCAGATGAACAAGATTTGTTCAAAAGTGAAATGCACTGGCATGGGAGGAGGGGAGTCCCCTGGTCCTGAAGAATGAGGCCAGATATCAACCACCTGGCAAGGAGGTTGTGGGGAGATTGAAGTGTGAAGCTATACTAGATCCCCCTTCAGATTCCATCCATTGCCAAGAAGGCAGTTTGTCTCTGGAGCTGTCCCATGTCCCCTTTATCCCAGCTGTTATTCTGGGAACGACAGGATCACCTGCAACCCACCACAATATTAATGACTTATAAGGCTTGAGGTCTTGAGAAATTTATACTTCAGTAAATTTCCACCAAACACGCATGCTTCTATTCAAGCAGACTACACTTGCTTTAGCCTAAAAACAAAGGAAATGTCACAAGAATGGGAGATTTTCACGTGCAAGAATAAGCTCCTGGAGGGAGACATTTGGCAGGGGTCAACTTGCACCTCTTAAATGAGAATATATAATCACGTCTCTATATCCTATGAAAGCAGGAAGTCAGGGATGATGCGTCCTCACCCGCCTATTCTGGACAGTATGCTGGTCTGTTTTCCCAGGGCGACAGCAATCATTACGTAATGGGTACTGCAGAAATAGAGTATTACTGTCTACCATTCCTTTGCATTGCTGTGGATTAAAAGACCAATAAGACCAGTAGCTGTGATCGTGGTGTCTGATGGGAATTTTTTAGCTACCTTCTTACTCTAGGTCACTTTATCTCCGTCTTGGAAGTGGGCGATAAGGATGGAGTATTTGAATATGGCTTCAATCATAAATTCTCAGCTCATTCCTCCTCTCTCTTCTCTCTCCCAGCCAGCCAGGAGGGTGGAATAAGGAGGGTGTCTGCCCTGAAAGAAGGCAGGATACCAAATATCTGGGGGGTGAAGAGCCACCATCCCAGGATATGGGAGAAAGGCCTGGAAGGGAGAGGAGAACTGAGGAGTATTCTTCTCTCCCATCCAGGAGGCTCCTAGGGACCCCTTTCTGAACCCAGCAATCCTCCTGCTAGTCTCTTAGCAGAGATGTGCAGGGGCCCTGTGGAGTTCCTGAGGAATCCTGCAGCTGCTGGGGGCTCGTAGAAGATGGGCAGTGTGTCTCCCGGTCCTTGTTAGCCCCACAAATGGCCCATTGAGGGGAGCAGGAGAAGGGAGAGGCATCCAGGGCTGGCCCCGGGGTCCCTCAATGGGGGCACTGTTCAGGCTTGGGTGGAAGCCAGCCCTGACACCATGCTAGTTGTTAAAGCCTCATTCTTCTGAAGGAGGCGGCTGGAAAGGCAGCAGAGCAGCTGAGGCTCCAGAAAAGGTACTTCTCTTGTTCTCCTCAAGGCCGGACTGAAACACGAGAGGAAGCCACTTCCTTTTCAATTATTTTCTGTTGCTCATTACATTTACATCTCAAGCATTTTTCCTCTTCCTTCTTACTCTTGTTTTACTATTCAAGACCCCACACTGAGGGGTTTTTCCCTTCTCCCCCCAGTCTCAACTGACACTTAGAAATGATGTCAAATTTCTCTGTTTTGTACCCGTCCCCTTGGGCAGCCCATCAGAGAAGCACCTTGAGAATGGCACCAGTTTGGCTGTTGCTCTTGAGCCCCAGAATAGTTCAAAGTCTCTTTCAAAATGAAGAGTGCGGCTTTGGAGATAGCAAAGTACTGAAGGAAACGTGTTGTTTATCCTACTCACCATCCACACCCATCTTTTTCATAACACTACCTCGATTTTCCTTTAAGGGCCACGCCCTGCCACTCTCAGCCCATGGGTGTTGATGGGATTGACTTGACCACGAGGCCCCCTGGTTTCAGGGTGGGCACAGCACCCTGGCCTGCATCTTCTATCCTCCTGGCTTTGGGTGGGGGTAGTTGGGACCCAGACTGGGCCACTTTAGAGCCAATCCTGAGCAAAAAGATTTGGGGGAAGTATTGGGAAAGAGACTCCCCATTTTCACTGAGGTGTTGACTATGTAGACTCTAAGCTGGAAGCTGTGGTGATCACCTTTGCTACCACATGGAAGGGTCACTCTGAGAATATAGGCCACAGAGGAAAACTGGGCCAGAGTGACAGACCCTAGATAACATAGGGTGTAGAGTGGATCCAGCTATGCCTGAAACCCACACCCTGAACTTTCAGTTATGTTGGTCAGAACATTCACTTTTATTCCTTTATCTCACTTGAGTTGAGTTTCTGTTAACTAGTTTCTGTTAGTTCACTTCATTTAGTTGAGACTAAAAGAGTCCTAACAGATGCTAACTTTTTCTGCTTCCTATTACCTGCTCAGGCTACCCTTATTCAGTTATTTGGTACAGTATCTTGCAATTGCCCCAAACTGTACCAGTGCTAAGATGTACTAACATTGTCCAAAATTTCAGCCTAGATTAAAACAGGAAGACTCATTTACTTAGTTCTTCTCTGATTAGATGGGATAATAGGTACCACTGGAATCCCCACCTGGGTCTTGGGTCTATGGTAAGAACCCCAGCTTTGCCCATTCATTCAGCAGTCATTAATTCTGTCACTGCCACATGCCAGAGAATTGCCTTCAACAGCTCACAGTCAAGTAGAGATACTGGTGGTATGAGTGCAAAGAAGTAGAGCAAGCTTCTTGATGAGAATCTACATCTGCTTCCATGGGGGACCTAAGGAGGGAGTGGCCAGTTCTTATCTTAGTAAGACGAAGAAAGGCTTCAAGGAAGAGGCAATGCTTGAGGTGTATCTTCAAAGATGAATAGAGATTTTTTTTCAGCTTAAAAAAAAAAGTATGGGGGAGGAAGACCAATCCGGTCCAAAAGAGAAACGTCAAGTGTAAACTGTTGTTTGACTTAAAAATCTACCACCTGCAGGCTAGAGAAGGCAGTTCAGTCTTCCTTGTTCAGCACATGTCTGACTGCTGTATTATGCTGTGTAGAACACAGAAATCTATGGCCACACTCATCCCCTCCTTCCTCCCTTTCCAAAATTCAGAAAATGTGTGTAAAGTTCTCTTGCTGGTGAGCAAGGCCATAGAGATGTTAGAGTCAGCTGTGGTGGGTAAACCCAGCATCCCGTGTCTAGTCTCCAGCTTTGTGGGTGTGAGTCAGTTGTGAGCAGATAGCAGTATCAGTAGCAGCAGCATCTGCCCTACTTCCAGATAAGAGTTAAAACTGTATAACCTTGAAATAAATGGTCCAGTGGTGGTCCCTTGACTTTCTTGTCAGCCCTTCCAATAGTTTTGTAAGCACTCCATTCCCTACACTAAATCCCTTTCAGTTGGAAATACCTTGAGTGGGTTCTGTTGTCTGCACTGAACTCTGACTTACACGAATTCCCACTGTAAGGTCTGGAAGGGCCAAGACCTGCTCTTCTTGTTCTCCAGTGCTTCCCTAGTACCAAGCACAAGGGTTGGCAGTAGCAGGTTCTCAGTAAACAGTTTTTGAGTAAGTGCATTAAAAGTTGTAATATGAATATGGATGCACATATGTATATACAAATAGTTAAACAATTCAAAAGATGCCATAAGGCTGCAAATGGTCAAGGGACACCTTTCTAGCAATGAGCGTTATCTTGTCATAGGCTAGTGGTTACTCTGGGCTACAGTGTTCATGGGTGATTTGATGGAGAAGTCTTGATGGAAAGAGACTGGATTCTGAGGGATAAATAGAAATTGGATAGGAAAAAAAAAGCGTGGGACATTTTAGAACCAGCCCTTAGTGCTAATATGACTGTACACCGATGACTATTGTGTACTAGCTACTGAAATGAGGACTAAGTTCCCTTTGAAATGCATATGCACTTAAAAGTGAAGGGAAAAGGTCTTGGCGTGATGTTCTTGGGTTTTGCCAGACCCTAATGTTGTGTTTGGAGCCCTTCTCTGTCCCATAGGCCACAAGAATTCCCCTGTCCCCGTCCCATACCCACATCAAGCATGTTTCCGAATCTTCTGGGAAGCCACACATTGAGCAGTCAGATGTCTGATCCTGCTTCAGAACAAGCAAGGCGAGATCTGAGTTCAACCAGCAGAAACTTCCGTTGGGAGCCTTTACCCAGGATGTTGGCTGACAGCCTCTGGTCCCACTGAGTTCCAGAAGGGGGTGAAAGGTTTGGTGGACAAATATCTCTTCATTTTACAGTGATTACAAGGGAAGTGATATGACTGAGGACATCTCTACTTGCCAGTCAAGCTAGTCGGTGTCACCAGAAGGTCACAAAACGTATGAGTTCTTCTTTACATGGGAGCCAACACAACCAATGCAAGTTTCTCATTCCATGGTTTAGCTATAACAATAAATCATTATTGCCTTTTAAAAACTGAATATAAGGAAATTCTGGAATTGTGTTAAATAAACAAACAAGGGTTTACTATAATTTGTAGCCCTGACATCAGATCGACTGGGAATAATCAAATTAATCAGAGATGCAGCCTTGTTATAAAAGTGTAAAAGAGACAGCAAATGTCTACAGAAGCTTTGCAAGGCTGCAAAATTGTTTCTTACACCACATTCAGGTTAATAAAAGGGGTGGATGAGTGAGGCAAAAGCTGTATGGCTTCTACACATCTTGTAAGAAGGCACCTGAACACCCGAGAAGTTGAATAGCTGAGGGCCGGGCTGTTCCTCTGGACCCTCAGGCTTCATTTGATTGATGTGAGTCCTTTCTCTCCTGTGTTTAAATGAAGTCAAGTTTGGTACTAAGAGTTTCAAATTAGGAAACTCCTAATTATAGGGGAGAAATGTGGGAATCTACAGCTGCCATATTTGGTATGCTCTAAGACTTTATTCCTTTGTTGTTTAACCTAACCCTCCATTCTATTGATTACATTTCTTAATCTCTCTAAACTTCAGTTTCCTCATCTGTACAGTCCTTGTTGTGAGGGTTAAATGAGAAAAATGCATGTATATTTCTTAGCCCAGAGCCTGACATGGAGCAGACCCTCAGTAAGCATCAGCCACATTCACTGTTATTATCACGCTATAGAAGGCCATTAGTTCAAAGAATTGTGGACAAGTGAATTGCTGAACCTTGATAGATTAGAGGTGTCATAAATCTTGACGTGGTTCCTGGTCTCTGTCCTTGGCTTGTTGTGTAACTTCAGTCACTTGCTAAGTCCAGGGGTAAGGAGAGACGGGACTTGGCATGATAAGGACTTGGAGGGGGTGTGGTTGACCAGAAGCTCCACAGGATGTAGGTAGGTTGATCACCTGATTGACTCAGTCTGAGGCTGTGTAGGGTTTGTAGGATGCATAATAGGGAGGTGGTGGCTGGACTCACACTTGAGCACCAGGCTTTGAGAAGAATAGGGACAAATTAGAGGATGTTTGGGATGATGATTGATCTCTGAACCACATCTCCTGAGGTCCAGTGAAGGGGATGGAGAGAGAGATTTAGGGAAGTGCAGGAGAGGGTAACTGACTCAAGCTTCCGGTAATTTGAAGGTTGTTCCAGGGTAAAAGCTAAGACTGCTGGGTGGAAGTTCTGGGGAGACATTTTCAGCTTTATCGTTGGTTAGGATGAGAGTGGTAGAACCTTCTAGAAATTAGTAGTGGACTGCTCTACCTTCCAATGCAAAGTCCCTAAAACCATTAAAGCTGGGCAGGCTGGTTATCAGGGAAGCTGAGGAAAGTTCCTATTTAGGAGCATGTGAGAGGGACTCTTAGTATAGTCTTGTGGGTAGAAGTGATGGCCAAGGAAGATTTTCCCCAGGAAAAAGTCCCCAAGAAGGAATAGACATTAGGCAGACAAGGTTGAGGGTATGGATGTGAAGAGGAACTGGGAAAGAGAGAGCATGATGGGTGCTGGGAACTGCAAGTATGGCTGGGCATAGGTGTGATGGGGAGTGATTAGTGTGGAGAACAGATCTTTAAGGGCTTTTTATATTATCTTGAGGAGACAGGACTTTATTGAGGGTATGTGGAGCCACAGAAAGGCTTTAAGCAAGGGAGTGACATGGCCAGATGATGTTGTAGAAAGATTACTCTCACTCCATCAAGAGCCTAAATAAAGGAAGAAGAGAATCAACATTTACTGAGAACCTGCTTCAGATAAATGATATCATCTTCCACTCACAACCACCCTCTGAATGGGTATCATTTTCATTTCATAGTCAAGGACATTAAGGACCAGAGAAGTTAAGTGACTTTCTCAACATTGTCCTGTTATTAAGTGACTAAGCAAAGACTCAAAAACAGTTGGGTCTGATCTTAAAGTCTGTGCTTTGTTTCACTTCAGTAAAAATAAAACAAAACAGAACAAATGCCCTTTTTGAAAATATGACCAAATCTCAAATCCTAGGAGGAATATTACTTGTCTGTTCTATAAGACTGCAGTACACCCAAGGGTGCCTAGCCATGAACAATTCTCCTTTCATGTGACCTGCTGCTATAAGACCCTCTTTCTTCTGGCTGGAGATAATTAGACAAGGGCTAAACTGACACTCCTTCCCAGGAATGTGGGATTGGGGTTCTGAGACAGCCAGTTTGTCTTTCTATGTAACTAGACACTTGGTTACTAAGGTGCAGCCACATCCCCCCGTGCAGATGGAGACGCAGAGAAAACGGACTGCAGAGAGAGAGGAATGCAGTTATATAAGCAAAGAGGAGATACAGAGACAGTCCTGCCCAGACTTTCCAGTTCTTTATTTATTTAATTATCTATTTAGTTGCGCTGGGTCCTTAGTTGCGGCTCGCGGGCTCCTTAGTTGTGGCATGTGAACTCTTAGTTGCAGCATGCATGTGGGATCTAGTTCCTTGACCAGGGATTGAACCCGGGCCCCCTGCATTGGGAACGCGGAGTCTTAACCACTGCGCCACCAGCAAAGTCCCTCCAGTTCTCCTTATGGTCCATCTGAATTTCCTGAGACCCCCTGTACCCTCATGACAGACTTCTCCTTTTGGTTTAAGCTAGCTGGAGTTAGTTTCTGTTCAGATGGAAAGAAATGGATTCATCAGAGATCCTAAGAGGGGCTGAGAATGGCAGGCAGTAAGAGAATGTGGACTCCACTCCCCCAGGGGCTGAATACGGTGGAGAGCCATTTTCATGAGCTATGCCTTCTCATCACACCCCAGAGAGTTACTAACCTCGTGAAATGCCTGGGTTTATCATGAGACCAGAGAAGGGGGTGGGGTCTGAGAACATCCTGGTGTGGAGCTCCATTGAGACATTGCACAGGGAGGCGGTGGGGCACAGGCAAAGAGGAGAATGAGGCACGAAGTCAGGACACTTGTGGGGAGTGGATGCACGTATCTCAAGTCTCGGGAGGAAGGCTTAGGCCAAGGTTAACAAATTCAAGAGAGTAGAGAGGCTTGAGCAGACATCTGGCTTATAATTGAAGTCAGAGGCTTAACTAATATAATATTGCAAAATTCTATTTATTTTATTTTATTTTTAAAGAAGCAATGCATGAAGGTATTCCTGTAGAATTCCAAGTTATAAATATATGTGGAGTAGAAAATGAAAGCCCCTACTCCATCTCCAAATATTTAAGACTGAAATTCCAGGTGGAACCTGGCCAAGCCCTGAGGAATCCAGTTGAGGGCGAAAAGTGTCCCAGGTGAGAGATGCGTGCACAGCACTCTCCTTCCTCCCGGTGGTTGCAGGAGCAAAGCCTAGGGCAGGATTTGCTTTTACTTAGCATCTAACAAGCATACATTTAGCATTATCTGTTATCTCATAAAACATTTTTGTTTGTTTTTTGAGAGGAAGGTACAGAGATTTCTAATATATCCCCTGCCCCCCCATATCTGCATAGCCCCCCCCACCATTATCAACATCCCTCACCAGAGTGGTACATTTGTTACAACAGATGAACCTCCATTGATACATCATAGTCACCCAGAGTCCATGGTTTACATTAAGTTGACTCCTGGTGTTGTAGATTCTGTGGGTTTGTACAAATGTATAAGGACATGTAGCCACCATTACAGTATCATACAGAGTAGTTTCACTGCCCTAAAAATCCTCTGTGTCCCACCTATGCCTCCCTACCCCCACTTCCAACCCCTAGCACCCACTTATCTTTTTACTGTCTCCATAGTTTTGCCTTTTCCAGAATATCATATAGTTGGAATCATACCCTGGAGCAGGATTCTAAGCCTCCTCGTCTCTTTCGCACAGTGGCTACGGCCGAGAGAGAGAGGCCCGTTGGTGTCAGATCGGTGGGTGCCCGTGCCCACCAACCTCCCTGCTGCCCTGCTCCCAGCCCCACCCAGACCAGCCTCCACCTCAAGGAATCAGGGTGGAGCTAGTGGCTGCTTATTCCAAAATCCCACTTTATTGCCCTGCAACCCAGCCTTTCTCAACTCTTTTTGAATGAGTCACTGGGAAAGGGACTCTCAAAAGATTGAATTTTTGTCTTTTGTCAACTATTCTGATATGGAGCTTTCTTCTATATTGATATATCTCTATATCTCTACATCAAAGGTTTTACTCAGTTTGAAGGACTGGCCAATTGGGGCTGGTTAGGTGAACCTTGTGTTTGTCTTGGGGAATTCTTGGGCACCAGAAAAGTGTTAGCAACCAGCATAGGAGGTATAGCCAGAGTTTAGTTTATTTATTGATTTTAAAATGAATGTTTTTTAAAAATACACTTGGTAAAAAATTAAGACAAACAGAAAATTTTTAGACAAAAAATAAAAGCCTCTCTCTTTCCTCACCCCCAATCCTACTGAATATCTGTGCCCCCCCCCAAATTCACATGTTGAAATCCTAACCCCCAAAGGTGATGGTATTAGGAGGCAGGCTTTGAAAGCTGCTTAGATCATGAGGGCAGAGCCCTTATATTAGTGCCCTTATAAAAGAGAGGCCTCTACCCCTTCCCCTTGCTGTGAGGACACAGAAAGAAGGTGCCAGCTACGAAGCAGGAAGGGGGCTCTTACCAGAAAGCGTCCATGCTGGTGCCTTGATCTTAAATTTTTTTTTTTTTTTTTTTAATTTTTATTTATTTATGGCTGTGTTGGGTCTTTGTTTCTGTGCGAGGGCTTTCTCCAGTTGTGGCAAGCGGGGGCCAGTCTTCATCGCGGTGCGCAGGCCTCTCACTATCGCGGCCTCTCTTGTTGCGGAGCACAGGCTCCAGATGCGCAGGCTCAGTAATTGTGGCTCACGGGCCCAGTTGCTCCGCGGCATGTGGGATCTTCCCAGACCAGGGCTCGAACCTGTGTCCCCTGCATTGGCAGGCAGATTCTCAACCACTGCGCTACCAGGGAAGCCCCAAGGTGCCTTGATCTTAGACTTCCAGCCTCTAGACCTGTGAGCTAGAAATTTCTGTTGTCTATAAGCCACCCAGTCTGTAGTGTTTGGTTATAGCAGCCCAAGCAAACTAAGACATCTACATTTACCAGTTTCTTTAACGTCCTCTCAGAATTTAAAACATCAACGTAATAGCCTATACATGCACATTCTTTTTTGTTTTAATTGCAAATAAAGTTTCACTGACAAAGTTTCCATCTCTGTACGTGTATCTTTGTGTACTTTTATATCTATAGAACATCTTTCACAGTACAATTTCTGGGTCAAAGTGTATGCACATTTTAAAAATTTTGCTAGATGCAGCCAAATTTACACATATAAAGCTATTTTTACTGAATAGTCCTATACCAACAGTATGGGACTGCCTGTTTCTCCCCATCCTTAGCAACACTGGGGACGACTAAACCTTTAGTATTTTCCAATCTGATAGGGAAAAGCAGTGACTTGTTTTGATTTTTATCTTTTAAATGTTGAGTGATCTTGTCCACTTATTTTATCTCTATTTATTTTTTATGAGCAGAGAGTTAATTTTCTTTGCCCTTTTGTCTTACTGACTTATAAAGACTCTTTGTTTATTAAGAAGCCAGACTTTTGTCAGTCAGATATATGCTAGGACTTTTCTCCAGTTTTTAATTTGTCTTTTGACTTTGTTTACGATGCACACCATATTTGCCATATGAAAGTGCATTGTTTTATTTAATTTTTCGTATAGGCACATTCATCAATCTTTTCTGTTATGATGGCCTGAGTATAATACCCCACGATGGGAGGAAGAACACCAAGAAGGCCTTCAAGGAGAGGGAGAGCTACAGCTCAGCTATCACTTCACTATGATGGCAACATTGTGTCACCTGAGACTTCTCTAAAATCATAAAAAAGAGCAGGGCAAAAAACTTTTTTTGTCCTGCATTGGGGTGGGGGTGAGGAGATGTTATAGTAAGGGATGGTGAAGCGTTGAGAGGAAGGTACATGCCCAGATGCAGCCTGGCAAGGGAATAGGTGAATAGAAGCTAAGTTGGAAGTGAAGGAGACAGCCTGCTCTCATGCTTCCAAGTTTGAATTTGGGGTGTGAGTGGGTAGGGTGCAGTAAGGAGGTTAATTGCAGGAGTGGGCCGACCACCTCCTTAGGTTCCACTGCCTCTGATAAGTTGACCCTTCCTCTCTGCTCCCTCCATCTCTAGCCCCTTTTCTCTGCAGCTCAACCACAGCCTGGACAATGAAAAAAATCACATCCCATAGAAAACACTCTGCCCTTGACCTGGGGTGAGTCTTGCTCTGAAGACCAGTGACCTTGGGGTCCTTGGGGATGGAAGCTGATGATCCTTGGGAATGGAGGTTGATATTTCTATGCCTCTTCCACGCTGGTTTTACTGGATGACACTTCTCACTGAAATGCCCAGAAAAGGAAGGAAAATTTGCAAGGTATAGATGCTATGAGAATGAACCATTTGGAGCCCTGGCAAAAATCCTGCATTTGACCTTTGTCCTTTCCTATTCAGAAGTTGATTTCCCAGCTTGGGCATCACCCTTTGCTTCTGTTTTTTTCCCAGGTATCTGACGCTTGAACATGTTGCATCTCAGGCTCACTTCTACCAGAGGAAAAAGAGAAGGTACATTACAAACCAAGCAGGCTTGCCACTTACTAAGCACTCAAGATTTGGTGTGGCAACAAGCAAATGCTAATGTCTCAATTCAAGGTTTGGGATTGTGTCAATTTGGGGTCAAGCTAACAACTGAGGATGGAGGTGGGAATAAATGTGGGAGGGGAGGAGAAGGGTGGGGCAGGGCAGGGTGGTGGTGGGCAGGGGTGGATGGAAAATAAACAGGAGACTGGGAGGCGGCAGGCAGCCTTCCTGGCTCTGCTGCTGAAATCACACCTACAAAAGAAACAGTGAGGGTCCTAAAGAGAAGAGAGGCATTAGTTCCTAACAGTTGGCTTGCAGAACGTATGGGGCAGCTAGTTACCCAGATTGGAAATAGGGGGGTTAATAAGAAGGGAGAAGCAAATGAGAGAAAATCTTGCCCTGCTGAAGAGGGCGGGAGGCCTCAGTGTGTCCTGGGGGCTGTGAATGAGGACTTTCTCCAAGCTGATTAAATGGAATTAACTCCACAGCCTGGGATCTTACAACCTCCTGTTGCTCTCATCTCTCCAGACCCTTGTTCTACCTCTTCAGAGCCTACTGGAACCCTGAGGAATTTATTAATGAGGTCCAATTACAGAAAATTTCAGGTTTTTAATCAACTTCGGATGCACAGTTGAAGGGTTCAGCTCAACGCCCCTGAGAAAATGTACATTAAACAAGATTTCAGATGAACTGCACACTTGATTTTCCTACTGCTTCCCCACATCCAGCCCTCTCCCCACTTCCAATCTATAGCATCTCCACCCTTGCTTCCCCCGTTTCCCCTCTGCCCTCATCTTCCCTTCCCCAGATTTCACAAAGAGCTGTGGACTTCAGCTGCCCCTTTTGAAAAAAACTGCAGGACACACAGAGCTCTGCAAACTGATCCACCGGGCTGGTTTCTGCCCAAGCCCTCCCCAGCCCTAATTTGTGGCTTTCACCTAGGTGTGCTGGAAAGACTTTTCCTGGCTGTTTCCACCCTCGTGGACTGCTAGCAAACAATCTTTGTTTCCTCTTCGAGGATATTTTTGAAGGCAGATTAGAGGCTTGAAAAAACACTTGGAATAACTCTTTAAACAGGATTTCCAAACACTAGTGGAAGGAAACAAGCGAGGTGGGTGGGAGCATTCAGCCTTGAAGAACGTTCTATTTCTCATCCTGTGTTGCCTGGGGCCCTGCGCAGCTTGGGTTCTCCCTAGCCTGTGGAAACTTTGCAAACTTCCAGGGCTTGGTCTCTGAGGAGGCTGCTACTCACCCTGGGAGAGCCGGGCCCTCCACCAGCTGCTGTGGGAATGGCACATCTGGCATTCCGGCAGCCACTTCCTCTCCAGGGAAAAGCCTGGGCTCCACCCTCTGTGGTTTCACATCGTGACACTGGGGCTCCTGGGAAGGGGCAGGAGCGGCTGTGAGCTGTGAACATCCCCCAGAGCTCCTGTGGGGAGGAGCAGCTCCGCTCAGCTGATTAAACATTCTTCATCTGGGGCGGACATTTAAAGGGACCATTGCATGGCATGGCCAGATTTTCCATAGTGGAAAATTCTGTTTAACGAGGTGGGAAGCCCAGTTTAAAAAAAAAAAGCAGCAGCATCTAGGTAGGCTGGACTGTTAGTCCTCAGAGGTAGTAGCTTGAACCTTGACGAAGCAGTCCACTCTAGCTGGCAGGGATCTCTTTAATAAGCCAAGATTCTTTGGGTTGCAGGTGACCGGAAAGCAAGACGAGGGCATTTGTCAGCTCCTGAAATCAGGATGGAAATATAACTAGGTCTCAGGAATGAATGGCACCTGGGGTGTGCTGGATCTGGCCCCTACTGGTTCTTGAGAGCTGATTGTTCGATTTTCAGGAATTTTGTGAGCCAGTTGTTAAGCAGAGCCTCTGTTAAAAATTAAATTATAGAAACTCAGGCTTAAAAATTATATTAAACACAAAGTTAGTAAATTCTTAAAACTCATCACTTCCTAATTATTTTGCTGCACTTTGCTATTATCTTTGCTCTTGAGAGTCTTTACATCTATTGTATCTGTATGGTGGAAACACTCTAGAATGGTGTGCTGTTGCCCATCACTTTGCAACTCTATTTTTCAGTGGTATTATGTTGGAAGCTTGAAATTGGCCATGGTAGATGCATTTACACCACAGAAATTCGCAAATGCTGCAAATCAGGGCTTGATCTACTGCTCTGTTGGTTGTCTAGAGTCTAGACTTAAGAATGTGATGGAAAAAAATGTTGATAATGCAAATTAAAAGTATGTCACATCTATAGTTTTTACATTGTGAATGGCATCCAAAAAAATGAGAAAATATCCTTTCCATTTTTGAAAACTATTCTCTGCAATCTTTGATCTAGGACAGATTTACAAATGGTCACTTACCTGGAATATATATTATTAGTTGTGTCCGGCCGGTAGGAACGTTACTGTTTTTATTGCCTGTGTTTTACCTGGGGGAGAGACAACCACTATCCTCTCTTCATACTGCATTGCTTTTCTTGTTGGTAAAAAAGTGATTTGGGGGTTATCTTGGTGGCCCTCAAATTCCAAGCCAGTGTCTATCTCCAAAGAGTCAGGCAGCGAGTTTGAAGTGTACATGTTTGCTCTCCTTCAGAACCTTCAGTCCACGGCCTTTATCATCACCGTTTTCCACTGATACTAGCAGACAAACTTGGCCCTGTTTCCTGACCTAGGTCATGAGCAGAGCAGCTCCTGAAGTTCTCGTTCAGAATCCTGATTACAGATGATAATCTCTGTGAACCTCCTTGAAGGAGAGCACTTCTGCTGGGAAAGTGTGAGAGCTCCTGTGGATTGGCACAGCTGGTGGTGCAGAGAGGGGTGGGGCAGGACAGAGCAGGGGAGGTGATCCTACACAGGTCATGCAACCCAGGACTACGGAAGGGGAAGGGGTCACTGAACCCATTACTGTGCCTCCACACTGTTTCACCGAAACCATTTAAAGAGCAGCATATAAAAGGAAGACTTTTAAAAATTGTAATTGTGTTCAAGGATACATTCCAATGCCTTATCTAAATCTTTCCTTCTATACTGTAAGTTGATTTCTTCTTATTCAATTTTCCAGGCATCTACAAAAAAAAAAAATTGTGTTTTAGATATTGAAGCTTCCTAAAACTCCCCGTTCATCTTCTCTTCTGAACAAAACTTTTTTTAAAAGAACCTTTTAAATTTCTCCCACTGTGGTTTCACGGCATCACTTTTCAGACATTTGGTTTTTGTCTTTAAGACAAAGGGCTGCTCTAATTTTTCTAATATTTTTAAAAAGATTTGGCCTCGTGAAAACTTTTATACTTTCTTCCTTGCTGATTTCTCCCTTCTTTGAATTTTTAAAAAGATCATGGTCAGTGCTACATAATTTATTTCTTTCTGTTTGTTTCTTGTGTGGAGCTCTTTTCTACACCCAAGGGAAGTAGTGGGTTGGCCAAAAAGTTCCTTCGGTTTTTAAGTAACAATAAAAGACACATTTTCATTTTCACCAAGAACTTTATTGAACAACGTAGTCACCATTTTTTCCACTACCTTCTGCCATTTTTCAGGCAACTTCATAATTCCATCTTCCCAAAACTTTTTATCTGTTTGAGCAAAGAACTGTTCCAGGTGCCTTTTACAGTCTTCCAGGGAATTGAAATTTTTCCCATTAAGAGAATTTTGTAAAGACCAAAATAAATGGAAATCTGAAGGTGCAATGTCTGGTGAATATGGTGAATGAATCAAAACTTCCTAGCCAAGCTGTAACAGTTTTTGCCTGGTCATCAAAGAAACATGCGGTCTTGCGTTATCCTGATGGAAGATTATGTGTTTTTTGTTGAATAATTCCGGACACTTTTCATCAAGTGCTGCTTTCAGTTGGTCTAATTGGGAGCAGTACTTGTTGGAATTAATTGTTTGGTTTTCTGGAAGGAGCTCATAATAGAGGACGCCCTTCCAATCCCACCATATACACAACATCACCTTCTTTGGATGAAGACCGGCCTTTGGTGTGGTTGGTGGTGGTTCATTTCACTTGCCCCATGATCTCTTCTGCTCCACATTATTGTACAGTATCCACTTTTCATCACCCGTCACAATTTGTTTTAAAAACAGAACGTTTTCGGGGACTTCCCTGGTGGTCCAGGGGTTAAGAATTTGCCTTCCAATGCAGGGCATGCGGGTTTGATCTGGTCGGGGAGCTAAGATCCCACATGCCTCGCGGCCAAAAAACCAAAACAGAAACAATATTGTAAAAATTCAATAAAGACTTTTTTTTAAAAAAAATAAATTTATTTATTTATTGGGTGCGTTGGGTCTTTGTTTCTGTGCGAGGGCTTTCTCTAGTTGCAGCTAGCGGGGGGGCCACTCTTCATCGCGGTGCGTGGGCCTCTCACTATCGCGGCCTCTCTTGTTGCGGAGCACAGGCTCCAGACGCGCAGGCTCAGTAATTGTGGCTCACGGGCCCAGTTGCTCCGCGGCATGTGGGATCTTCCCAGACCAGGGCTCGAACCCGTGTCCCCTGCATTGGCAGGCAGATTCTCAACCACTGCGCCACCAGGGAAGCCCCAATAAAGCCTCTTAAAATGGTCCACATCAAAAAAAAAACTTAAAAAAAAAAAAAAGGAACGTTTTCATTATGTTTAAGTAGAGAATTGCATGTGGAAATACGGTCAAGAAGGTTTTTTTGCTTATGTGGAACCCAAACATCAAAGCGATTAACATAACCAAGCTGGTGCAAATGATTTTCAACCTTGATTTGGATATTTTGAGTATGTCGGCTATCTCCTGTGTCATAATAACATTGATTGTTCTCAATTAATGTCTCGATTTGATCGCTATCAACTTCAACTGGTCTACCTGACCGTGGAGCATCATCCAGTGAGAAATCTCCAGCACGAAACTTCGCAAACCACTTTTGACACGTTCGATCAGTCACAGCACCTTCTCCGTATACTGCATAAATCTTTTTTTGTGTTTCAGTGTGTTTTTACATTTCTTGAAATAATAAAGCATAATACGCTGAACATGTTGCTTTTTATCTTCCATCTTCAATATTAAAATGGCTACACAAAAATTCACCAATTTTGATAAATTTTTTTTTTTACATGCACGCTGATTATGACAGCTGTCACAATACAATCTAACAAAATTGTTTCGAATGAAGTTAAGGACAACTAAGTGCTACTAGAGCCATCTTACAGAAAAAAACAGACGAACTTTTTGGCCAATCCAATATAAGCTATGGAGGACAAATATAATAGATTTTACTTTTCTGTCCCTTAACAACTGCTAAAGTGCCAGAAAAGTAGTTAACATTCAAAATGAACTTGTAGGTTTGCTGGCTTGTTGGCTGACGGCTGCAAGAACTCTTCTTCTTTCTAATGTCTGCCCACTTCTGATTCGCCACTTTTCATCTACTGACAATGGGAGAAATCAAATGAAAAAGCTTATGAGAATTGTGGACAAAGTAAGGGTATCTTATCTCTGAGTGATATTCTGAAAGATCTCTTAAGAAAGAAATTCGTGACTATTAGATATAAATGTTTAACATTTCTGTTTTGTCTACTCACAATCTCCCCCAACCCCTGTCCTTACTATTTGGTCATTACCATTGTGGACAAAGAATGTTGCCTGCCATTCCGGGAAACAATGAATGCTGCCCACCATCAAGACATCAGCTACTGATGTAGCAGCAGCCTCCAACCGTCCCCCTCCCCGCCTCTCACCCAGTGTGAGGGGAATTCAGGATGGAGAAAAACAGAGTACTGGTCCTGTATAGTTAAGATGCATAGCAAAGGAATAATTTCAGTGAGCCCAGATTCTTACAACTTCCCATATATAGAAAACCACTAAAATCATTAATTTGAGATGTCTGTTTTTGTGATTAGCAGTCATCTTTGATGTTTGACAACATTGTTTGTTTGTTTCAGCAAAAACGCCTATATATCCTGGCTCCCCCCTTACCTCTTTGGGACAGTTCCTCAGAGCTATCTGAGAGGCTGTCTCCTGGGCTATAGTCCTCAGTAATGTCCCTGAATAAAACATAATTCTCAACTTTTAGGTTGTGTGTTTTGACACCATGTTTTGAATTTGTTGAGGTTCTCAGTAAGAAATGTCACTATCATGGCCTTCCAAGTAAATTTATTAAATTAAAAAAAGTTTTTTTTAAATCCAGGGAATAGGGACTCCTTTTGACTTTCTAACTCTGGCTGATAAATGGTTGGCTGAATTTTTGGTAGAGTTATGAAAAATCTAATGAAAATGTAAGATTTATAATCCAAGGTACACTATTTTGTTTTCAAATAGTTGAAAGGACTAAAGCATTTGCTTTCTAAAAATAATCCAAACAAATTCATAAAGCATGGTAATACATTCAAGTGTCTGCAAGACAATTTTATAAGAATTTTTTTCAATAAATCTCTGTAACTAATAACGTAGTATTTGGTATTTAATGAAGTGATAAAGTTCATGACAGTATTATCCTTTGTGTATAAATACAGGATATGATGGGATTTGGAAAATCAACCCAAGTATACTGAAGAAGGAGAGTTACAACTGCACTTAAATAGAGCTTTCATACCCAGGGATTAGCATTTATGTGAGATAATATTGGATTTGTTCTTATGGAAAACCCAAGTTGGCTTGGGTACTGTGGGCATTGGATATAGACTTCTTCCATAGCAAGACAACTCCACTAACATTTACTGAGTGCTACTGTGGGCAGTATTCTCATGCAGACTCTCAACCAACTATTAATCAGATAAAATATTGGTTAGTTTCAAAGATCCACTGAAATTAGGGATATAAAGGAAGATATGGCTTTATACCACTAAGCAAGTATTATTGAGTGCCTACTGTGTACCAAGAACTCTAGTATTACCTTACATTCTTGATTATAAATAAGCAAACTGAAGCTCAGAGAGGTTAAGATTATTTGTTTAAAGCCGGAGTTTGTAGTCAGGTCTAACTCCCAAGGTTGAGTTTTCCTTTCCATCCTATTGCCTCCCATGTGGATGAAACCAGTATTTCCTGTCCTGATAGGATCCTTCTCCCTTTCATTGCACTGGGGGTGAAGCTATGATCTGGGAAGGAATGTCACCCACAGCTACATGGGATGGAGACGGAAGAGCTCAGACCTCAGCAATGGCCAAAATACCCTATGAATGGGAATTTTAGTTCCCTGACTTACAGGAATTTTGAGAGAATTGACACTGGTATTGCAAGAAGTGCCTTGAGATTTTCAGACGAAAGGCTCTAGGTGAGTATTAAGTGTGGCTATTAGAGACAGGCATGGAATTTTATATGAAGGAGAGTGCTTACTAATTAAAAGATAGCTTCTCACTTGTAGATTTGTTTTCTAGTTTAATCTCTTATTGGTGCTATAATAAGGGCTAGCAATGTGCCCAAAGGTTTATGACCAAGACTCAAAAGCTAAGTCCTAGATAGACCTATGTGCTTAAAATAATAAAAACAATAATAGTAATTATAATAAATCCTGTTTACTCCTTGTCTTTGCTTGAATGGCTTCAGAGTCTCTACAAACTTTAGCCTTTAGTAACTATATTTCATTGGCCTATGACTTATCTGAACATCTGAGAACACTTTAGCAATAATAGGAAATGACAGGACCACAGAATTAATTAGACATTGTCTTCATTTGGAGCATACCTGTTGGGGAGAAGAGAAAAGCTGAATATTTTCTTAATGTAGCTTGGATGGCCACAAATCTTCCAACTCCTTTTATCTTCTTAGCCAATCCTGGATCAGCCCTGGAGGTTATTATTATAAAGTTCCCCCCAGGTTAATGTCCCTTTGTCTATTGTTTATTTTTAAATGACCCAGGCAGTGGCTCAGAAAGGAATGCAATTTTCATAAAGCATTTTCCCACATTAAACAATTAAAAATTATTTGGGGGTTGGGGAAGAGAGAGAGAAAGCAAGAGAGGGAACTTGGAGTTTTAGAGAAACTTTTATAGAAATTCGATTGGTATTTTTCTTTTGTGGCAATAAATAGAAAGTCAAGGACATGTCAAGTGCCATGGCCAAGGTCATAGAGTAGATGGGAGCCACTAAATAGGGGTATATATGGACTGACTGGGTCATGATGTGCAATAGTACATGCCTTGTTAAAAGCCATATTTTGATATTATTTATTCTGAGACCCTGGCTTCAAAGACTATCCATAGATACCATCTGCCAGCCTCTTCCTTCTCTCAGCTGTTTCCACTTTCTCTCCTTATAATTCTCACTTTCATTATTCAAAAAGGCAGACAGAGGGCTCCTCAGTTACCTCCCCAACTCATCCATGCTGTGTTAATTAAGGTAACGATAACTGCTGTAATAAACTCACCCCCAACTGGATACTGGCTTGAACACAATAGACTTGTTCTCCCTTGCTGATGTAAAGTCTAAAACAGATGTCCTGATTGATAGAGTTCCATCCTCCAAGTAGTGATGCAGGAACCTGAGCAACTTCGTCTTCTGGCTTCACCATCTTCAACGTGTGACTTCCAAAGTCACTCTGGGCATGAGCACCCACCCTCTGGATTGGAAAATAACATGGAGGAACACAGGTGGAAGGTTTTTATGTGCCTGGTCTAGGAACGACCCACATCATTCTGTTTTCCATTAGTTTGGCTAGAATTCGGTCACAAGGCCACACCCTTTGCAAGGGAGTCTAGAGAATGTAGTGGGTTGCATGTCCAGGAAGAAGAAATGGGATTGTTATCTGACCAGACAGGCTGGCTTAGGCCCTTTCTCTAGCTTTGAATCTGTGGCTCCTTTTCTTTTCATCAGTTCTTCAGAGATTCCTTGACTGTTCCTCTCCTTCTTATGTTCTCTCCGGAGAGAGTACAGTCGACTCTCCTTAATTCACTTTTTTTCTTATTTATTAATTTAGTATTTACTTACTTATTAAATTGTGGTATACAACTGTCACCACCATCCATTTCCATAACTTTTTCATCTTGCAAAACCAAAACTCTGTACCCATTAAACAATAACTCCCCCTTCCTCCCTCCTCCCAACCCCTGGCAACCAACACTTTCCTTTCCATCTCTATGAACTGACCTTTTTATCTTAACATTCTACAAAACCTACCTCAAGATAACAAAGGCCATATATGACAAACTCACAGCAAACATCATTCTCAATGGTGAAAAACTGAAAGTGTGGTATTTCCTCTAAGATCAGGAACAAGACAAGGATGTCCACTCTCACCACTATTATTCAACATAGTTTTGGAAGTCCTAGCAACGGCAATCAGAGAAGAAAAAGAAACAAAAGGAATCCAAATTGGAAAAGAAGAAGTAAAACTGTCATTGTTTGCAGATGACATGATACTATACATAGAGAATCCTAAAGATGCCACCAGAAAACTACTAGAGCTAATCAATGAATTTGGTAAAGTTGCAGGATACAAAATTAATGCACAGAAATCTCTTGCGTTCCTATACACTAATGATGAAAAATCTGAAAGAGAAATTAAGGAAACACTCTCATTTACCATTGCAACAAAAAGAATAAAATACCTAGGAATAAACATTTATGCAGAAAACTATAAGACACTGATGAAAGAAATTAAAGATGATACCAACAGATGGAGAGACATACCATGTTCTTGGGTTGGAAGAATCAATACTGTGAAAATGACTATACTACCCAAAGCAATCTACAGATTCAATGCAATCCCTATCAAATTACCAATGGCATTTTTTACAGAATTAGAACAAAAAAATCTTAAAATTTGTATGTAGACACAAAAGACCCCGAATAGCCAAAGCAGTCTTGAGGGAAAAAAACGGAGCTGGAGGAATCAGGCTCCCTGACTTCAGACTATACTACAAAGCTACAGTAATCAAGACAATATGGTACTGGCACAAAAACAGAAATATAGATCAATGGAACAAGATAGAAAGCCCAGAGATAAACCCACGCACCTATGGTCAACTAATCTATGACAAAGGAGGCAAGGATATACAATGGAGAAAAGACAGTCTCTTCAATAAGTGGTGCTGGGAAAACTGGACAGGTACATGTAAAAGAATGAAATTAGAACCCTCCCTAACACCATACACAAAAATAAACTCAAAATGGATTAAAGACCTAAATGTAAGACTGGACACTATAAAACTCTTAGAAGAAAACATAGGAAGAACACTCTTTGACATAAATCACAGCAAGATCTTTTTTGATCCACCTCCTAGAGTAATGGAAATAAAAACAAAAATAAACAAATGGGACCTAATGAAACTTTAAAGCTTTTGCACATCAAAGGAAACCATAAACAAGACGAAAAGACAACCCTCAGAATGGGAGAAAATATTTGCAAACGAATCAACGGACAAAGGATTAATCTCCAAAATATATAAACAGCTCATGCAGCTCAATATTAAAAAAACAAACAACACAATCCAAAAATGGGCAGAAGACCTAAATAGACATTTCTCCAAAGAACACATACAGATGGCCAAGAAGCACATGAAAAGCTGCTCAACATCACTAATTGTTAGAGAAATGCAAATCAAAACTACAATGAGGTATCACCTCACACCAGTTAGAATGGGCGTCATCAGAAAATCTACAAACAACAAACGCTGGAGAGGGTGTGGAGAAAAGGGAACCCTCTTGCACTGTTGGTGGGAATGTAAATTGATACAGCCACTATGGAGAACAGTATGGAGGTTCCTCAAAAAACGAAAAATAGAATTACCATATGACCCAGCAATCCCACTACTGGGCATATACCCAGAGAAAATCATAATTCAAAAAGACACATGCACCCCAATGTTCACTGCAGCACTATTTACAATAACCAGGTCATGGAAGCAATCTAAATGCCCATCGACAGACCAATGGATAAAGAAGATGTGGTACATATATACAATGGAATATTACTCAGCCATAAAAAGGAATGAAATTGGGTCATTTGTAGAGACATGGTTGGATCTAGAGACTGTCATACAGAGTGAAGTAAGTCAGAAAGAGAAAAAAAAATATCGTATATTAATGCATATATGTGGAACCTAGAAAAATGGTACAGATGAACCGGTTTGCAGGGCAGAAATTGAGACACAGACGTAGAGAACAAACGTATGGACACCAACGGGGAAATTGGCGGTGGGGCTGGTGGTGTGATGAATTGGGCGATTGGGATTGACATGTATACACTGATGTGTATAAAATGGATGACTAATAAGAACCTGCTGTATAAAAAAAAATAAAAATAAAAATAAAAAATTCCACTGGGCCACCACATTGATGACACTATGCTAATTAGATTGGATAAACAGGAAGTAGGAAGTACTCCCCCCACCATCACCCCAAATTGGCTTTAGGCTGATGCTTCCCCTTAATCTCCAGATGAAACGTAAGCTTCTGTCTATGGTCTCTCAAACCCTCTGCATGCTGTCTCACTCCAGTTCTCGGTCCTCAGCCACCATTTAGGTAATACCACTTGCAAAACACTTTCGAACTTGCAGAACAATTTCTCATATGATCATGTGAATCTCATAAACAATCTGAAAGATACACATCATTCATGCCATTTCACCCATGTGGAAGCAGATCCAAGGAGAAAAGTGACCTTTCCCAGGTCACACAGAACATGTAGGTTGAAGACTTGGCTCCAGTTTATACAGAATAAAGGCTTAAGTTCAAAGCCTATCACTCCTATGAGTTTCTTAGAGCTCTAAGTTTTTTCCACCTAAACCATCGGTTGCCAGTACTGTCTTCATTTTTCATTCTTGCTGTCTTCATTTTTCCCACTGCTCCAGCCTTTTACCTCTTCTGTTGTTTCTAGCAAGAACTTAGAGCTCCTTCATGCTCTGCTGTCACATCTTTAAACTCAAGTCTTCGCCGAATGGAATGGAATGCCCCTGGAAGGAGCATATGCTGTATGGCTGAAACTTAAATGGTGAAAAGATTTGTTGAATGGTTACTTATTTATTTTTTCCTCTAATGTAGGAAAAGTAATGTGTGTGCAGAATGTGGAACTATGGGCATTATATAAACAGAAAGATAGATAAATAAAAAATTAATCCACCACTCAGCAAACAGTTTTTGAGTCCCAGCTAGATAAAATTTGTTTGGACTTGTGAACAAGTTAAAGAATGAATGAGAGTCCCTGCTCTCAAGGAACCTTAGAGTAACAAAACAGATAAGACTAAGGTTTAGATAATGATGATTAGACATGGAAAATGATTAGTGCCAGCAGGAAGCACAAAGTTCACAAGTCACTTCAAAAGATGACTAGCAATGTATTCAGCTGGAGAAGCTGAAGGTCGAGCTAATGAAGGAAGTGAAAATCTGAACTGGTCTTTACATTCATTAATATCATCATTAACTTGACCGTTAATCTAAGCACTAATCTACTACTGGTCCACTGCTAGATATATGTCAAAGAACATAATACATGCAGTCCCTATCTTCAGGGAACTCATTATCTAGTAAGGAGGAAAGTCAGGCCACAATGACTACACTGTAAGTATGTAATGACAGTAGGGATAAATGTTATGAAGGAAAAGTACAAGGTGTATAAGAATGTAGAATAGGGAGCTACAACAGGGTTTGCACCAAAGGAATAAGATTTGAATATACTGAGAGAGACGGGGTCGAGGGAGACATCTAGGTGGAAGGAGGAAAGCATGGAGCTACACAATAAGACAGTGTAAGTTGGGGTGAAGCGAACAGTAGGATAAGTATTAGTACCAGTCCCCAGGAGAGGCTCCTCCGATGTCGGGAATCTGAACTTGATTTGTTAGAAAATGAGGAAACCCATGTAGTTTGAGGCAATCAAGGAGAACGTGTGTGACCCAGACCAGAACGAGGCCACGTGAGGAGGAATGACATAGCCCTTGTTTTTGTATATCAAATCATCCTGGTCCATGTGAGAGGCAAGGCTAGACAAAATCAGCAGCACAGCTGGTGGACTCATGGTACCTTTCCATGGAAATCCTTCCTGCGGTTCGTGACTGAAAGTCTCGGTCTATTTGCTCATCTCACAGTGAGAAGGGCTAGAAGCAGGAGCTTTGAAAGTGGATCAGGAAAGAGGGGAGAGGAATATATTTTCATATCCATGTAAATCTGCAGATGAAAGGCTAGTGCTTCCCAGCACATCCCAGGGCAGTGCAAGGGACAGCCAAGAGGAGTACTGCTGTTTGTTTTACACCTTGGACAGGACAGAACGGAGACCTTTCTCTGGATCCTAAATGTTTTTCTTTGTCTTCCTCAGGTAGAGCGGTTTGGCTGGGCCCACCTGTCTCTGTTCCACCACAATGGATACAGCAGTTTTGAAGTGGGACTATTTACCTAGTGCAGAGAGGGACGCCCCACCAGAGGGAACATCACCAGGTCTCCCTGTACAGTTCTTCCTGAATGTCTTCTTTAGCAAGGTAACACCTGGCACACAGACCCTATCTACTCACTGCATTCCTTACAAACCCAAACCCACTGGTGGGCAGAGTGGTAAGATCGCTGGCCACCATCCAGATGGTACACAATAGAGGCAATTATTATGCAGCCATTAATCTTGTCAATTACATATTAACCCAGGCAGTGGGTAAACAGAAGCACTACCACTCCATTTTTCCCCCTCTCTTTCTCTGCCTTTTTTTCCCCCAGAAAATAAAAAGTGACTGCGTCCTACCACGTTCCCAACATCATCACTGCTTCCACTTTTCCATTTATGGAAACAATCATACCAACATGGAAATTCCTTTAACATGAGTATTGATTTTATCTTTCATTTTTTTGTGATTTCTAATACATACAACACTCCAGTGGGTGCACAGGAAGCTGATTTTTTTCTCTTTTTTATAAATCTATGGTTCCTTTTCCACTTTAAGCTCTCCAGTAGAAAGGAACATACTAATATAAAATATCCTGATTAAGTGGTACAATAATCAGTATGCAGGCGTATCACGTTTTGAAATCTCTTTCTAGTACACCTGCTTATAAGTAACTATTTCCCATTCATATTCATCTAGGTAGATGCCACGCTAAGACATCCTTGTCCGTTAGAAAACCAATAGCAGTTACCTTTGTGGTTAAAGTTGATTAAAGAAAAAAAAAATGAGGAACGGTTCAGGAAGCAATTAAACATAACAGTGTTCAGCGCAGACGGTGAAGGGGTCAGAGTTTTTCTTCACTGCCTCCAGTCATTCTTTTTCTCCCTTCAGTGCCCTTGACCTCTCCTTTCCCTCCTCTTTTTCCAAAACCTGTTCTAGGAAATGAACCATATCAGTCATTTATCCCTTTATGTGTATTAGTTAGTCCAGAGATTGCTTAGTCCTGCTATGTTTACCCTGAAAGCCTTATCTTTAATTGAGGAATGAAAGGAATTTCAGGTATCAAATCACAACTCAAAGTTCAAGTTTTCAAGTTCTAGTCACACAGAGGTCTGAAAAAACAATTTCTCATTGGAAGGAGGGCAGTTTTTAGCAGGCTCCCTTCCCAGACTCCAGAGGTGACCCGTCTTTGCCCTCCCCTCTTTGTGGAGCCACCCTCAGAGGAGAAGGTATGAGGCTGAGGTGAGCAGGACAAATAGCACAGAGAGATTTCTAACATGTTGTTAGAGATAAGGTGTTTGAGACCTATTCCAGCGAGCCCTAATGAATGTCAGTGAATCAAGAATGTGAAAAAGATCTGTCATTGACCCTCTTTGCCCTTGATTTATAGCAGGAAATTCTCCAGGAGGCATCAATGTTCAGGGCAGCCCTGCCACCTCATTTTGTGGCGGGGGGGACCTGGAGTGAGATCTTGCTTGCTTAAATTACCACATTGTTTCCAGAGAGTTGGGAACATTTTCGTCTTTCTGGGCATGAACCTGCGAGCTCATTTTCTTAGATTTGGTCATGCACATAGGGTAATACAGTGTGTTTACTAGAAGAGGGCTAGACTTCATGTTTCGTCTCGGTTCTGCCTCTAGATTAAGGCTAAGGCATTTATTCTGGAGCTCAATTTTGGTAAAATGGAGTTGACTAGTCAATCATTGAGGTTTCTTTTACCTCCAAAAATCTGATGACCTGTGAGATCTCTGAAATGAAATTAATGGGTGCAACTTGATATAATGTTATTTAAGCCAAAATGCTTAGGGTCAGAACTCTGGTAAAAGGTTAGAAACCAAGAATGCAAGGGATAAGGGGCCATTTTCCATGGATTGTTGCCTCTCAAATTGGAGTGATTCTGAAACAGGAGGGAAGGGGACAGGGCACAACCTTTGAAAGAATGATATAGCCCAAGGACTTGACAGATTAGAACAAAATGGGTGCAAGATGGCAGACAAGTCAACTTCCACTAGACCTGGAGCCTCAGTATACGCTCATTGTAATACATCACTTTGTCTCTCACTGAATTCTTTCTGCAATGAGACATCAAGAACCTGAGCTTCAAGTCCTGAAACCAGGTGTGTGATCTCAGTTGGAAGACGGTGGGTTTTGGCTGGGTTTAAGTCCCAGCTGCATGGGATCGAGTCCCAATCAGGTTTTTGGCTGGCTTCAAGTCCCGGCACGTGGGTTCAACTCCCAATCTGAGGTGCACGGTTTCAATTCCAGGGTCATGGGAAGAAACAGAAGCTATTGGTGGCAAATCAATACTAATTGCATCACCAATAAGATTGTTCAGGGAAATACTTTTATAAAGGGTGGGAAAGAACAGACCGAGTCTGGGAGAGTTAAGGGAGAGGCCAGTTTCGTCTAACAGCAGTGGTTTCTGCTGACAAAGAGCACAAGATCTTCTTTGGTGAAATGATTAAACTGAGACATGGGAGAGTTCCCTGAAAAACCAAGTCATAAGTCAGCACCAATCAGATGATCAAGGAGTGTTTATTTTACAACTGACCGACTCTTTGAAAAGTACTCTTAGCAGCCTAGCTCTTCAGGTTAAAGGTGTCCACTAAGCACTGGATCTCATGAATAAATGGAAGGATCATAGAGAGAAATTTAGAGAAAGCTGATGATTTCAGGGTTTATAAGGATTTCTGTCTTCAGTGTCATCATGGGTACGTTCTTCAGTAGCACATCTGGTTAAAGAATGATGTTAGCGAAGCCAAGGTCCAGTGTTGAACTCCATGGGCCAGTCATCTCTAATTCAGTAATAATTGACAAAATCTCCTATGTCCTTAGTACTTTCCCAGGAAAGACAGAACGAAAGACAAGATACATTCACAGGCTTGGAGGAATGTAGAATTTAGAAGAGACTGCAAAAACATACTTATAGTGGATAACAGACTTGGAAATCTTTTAACCTTGCAGCTAAAGACTGTGTCACAAGCCCTGATAAGCAATCTCAAGAATGGAAATCACAAGAGAGATTGAATGGGTTGGTTGGATCATGGTAAACTCATCATCATTCCAGAGCTTTGTATTTGAGGGGTGAGGGTGACATCATTCCATACATGAAGACTCATGCATATTCTAGTTAGAATGTTGAGGGCTATTTCTTTTCTCATTAATAAAGTTAAAGATTTTGTGATGAAATGACTCTAGCAACTGGGTTCAATTTCCTCCAACTTCTAAAATGACCAAATAAAGATGAGAAAGGGATTCGATGACATATAGGTGACAGAAATCTGTTGATCTGCCACTATTTATTGAAAATCTATTCTGTGAAAGGCCGCATGCCAGCTTTTGGATTTCTTTTATACTCTCTGCTCTTATAATCCTGTGAGATTTTTGATCCATGTGTTTCGATGCTCAGAAAGGCTCTGCCCAGGGGCTGTAGCAGAGAGTTGTATTGGCTCTTCAAGCATAACCTGCTTTTAGAAGTCAGATGATTAATGGGTACTTGCAGCCCCTCTCAGTGCCCCCTTGCCTGCAGGCAGGCCTGTTCCTTTTGCAGACCTGGAGTGGTATAAACTCAATGAACATGAAATATGCCAGCGTTGTTCTGTGGTTAGCAACTTCAGAAGGTGTAAATGTATTTGGAATTTCTCCTGCTCTTCCCTGCTTAGTCCCAATGAGTTTTCCTCCCTTTCATCTTTATAGGCGAACACTTGTAAAAAAAGAAGAAAATCCTTGTATTTTACAGTCAGTTTAAAAATTATTAAATTAATAGATTAGCAAATTCTTTCTTAAAACATTATGACCAAGTTGCATTTATTCCAAGAATTCGAATTTATTATACATAAATTACCACATTAACCAAATGAAGGAGGAAACCCCATATGATCATATGAATAAATGTGGGAAAAATTGACAAAAAAAACAGCATCCATTCTTGATATAAACTCTCTAGGAAACTAGAAATAGAAGGGAAGTCCTTAATTTGATAAACAGTGTGTACAAAAACTTAAGGCAAACATCATGCTTTGTGGGGAAACATTGAGTGTCTTGGGTCAGGGTCCTCAGAAGTAGAGATGGAGAAAGGGACTCTTAAGGGAGAGTTTTCTGGTGAAACCTGTCAGAAAGGGAAGGAAATAGGATAGGGCAGGGGAAAAGGTTAGGCAAAGATGTGTTTTCAGCTAAAGCTAACCTCAGCTAGTGAACAGGGAACTCTGAAACACGAATAGTACCACAGAGTTATCCTACATTGAGGTAAGGAGGCAGGTCTTTTTGGTATCCCATATTTGTTAGTTGTTGGCTGCAGCCCCCTGCAGGGCAAGGCATAACCTCCCACATATTCGTGTCCAAGTGGCTGCCACTGGTCAAGGGCAATTCTCAGGAGTACAGTGTAGCTGTGAGCCGATAGCAGCCCTTCCCCATCCAGCAAGTGGGTGAAGGTGCACTCGCCCAGTTAATGGGGTCAGGGTGGAACACCAACAGAGTATACTAGATTGACTTTTTTATATTAAAGATAATTTCATTCACCTAAAGCTAGGAAAACCTTCATTTGAACCATTTCTGGGGTTCTGCCTGTTTTATACTCCAAGGTTTGATCTAGTATCATTTTCCTTCTTTCTATCTGTAGAACTTCCCTAAACATTTTCAGTAGTGTAGGTCTGCTGGTAACAAATTTTGTTTTTATATGTTTGAAAAAGTCTTCCTCTTTCATTTTTGAAATAAATTTTCACTGGGCATAAATTCTGTGTTAATAGTTCCCCCGGACCCCAGTATTTTAAAGGTATCTGTCTTCCGGCTTGTATAGTTTCAGATAAGAAGCCTACAGTCATTCTTATCTTTGTTCCTCCGTATGTAAGGTTTCCTCTTTCTTTGACTGTCTTCAAAATTCTCTCTTTATCTTTATTTTTAATCCACTTGACTATGATGGGTCTAGATGTGTGTGGGCGGTGTGGCTTTTCTTTTCCTCTCTTCCTTCTCCTCCTCCTTCTTCTTCTTTACTTTGTTATTTAATCTGTTTTTTTGTTGGGGAGGGGGGATCCTCTGAGCTTCTTAGACCTGTGGCTTACTATATTTCATGATCTGAGGGGAAATTCTCAGCCTTTATACCTTACACATGTTAGACCCCTAGTTCTGATGGCTCTGTTTAATTTTTGCTTTTCTTCACTTTTTTTTTTGTCTCTTTGTTTTAGTTTGGGTAGTTAAAAATTATTTTTATTGAAGTATAATTGACATACAACATTATATTAGCTTCAGGTGTACAAAATAATGGTTTGATATTTGTATATATTGTGAAATGATGACCACAATAATCTAGTTAGCGTCTGCCACCACACATTGTTACAGAGTGTTGCATTTTCTTGTGATGAGAATTTGTAAGGTCTACTTTCTTTGCAACTTTCAGTGCAAACAGTATTATTATTTTTTCTTTTTTTTTTAAATTGAAGTATAGTTGATTAACAATGTTGTGTTAGTTTCAAGTATACAGCAAAGTGATTCATATATATATATACTTTTCCAGATTGTTTTCCATTATAGGTTATTACAAGATATTGAGTATAGTTCCCTGTGCTATACAGTAGGTCTTTCTTGGTTACTTATTTTATATACAGTAATGTGTACATGTTAATCCCAAACTCCTAATTTATCCCTCCCCCCCACCCCTGCTATCCCCTTTGGTAACCATAAGTTTGTTTTCTATGTCTATGAGTCTATTTCTGTTTTGTAAATAATTTCATTTGTATCATTTTTTTAGATTCCACATATAAGTGATATCATATGATATTTGTCTTTCTCTGTCTGACTTACTTCACTTAGTATGATAATCTCTAGGTCCATCCATGTTGTTGCAAATGGCATTATTTCATTCTTTTTTATGGCTGAGTAATATTACATTGTATATATGTACCACATCTTCTTTATCCATTCCTCTGTTGATGGACATTTAGGTTGCCTCCATGTCTTGGTATTGTAAATAGTGCTGCAACGCACATTGGGGTGCATGTATCTTTTCGAATTGTGGTTTTCTCTGGATATATGCCCAGGAGTAGGATTGCTGGATCATATGGTAGCTCTATTTTTAGTTTTTTAAGGAACCTCCATACTGTTCTCCATAATGGCTGTACCAATTTACATTCCCCACAGTGTAGGAGGGCTCCCTTTTTTCCACACCCTCTCCAGCATTTGCTATTTGTAGACTTTTTGATGATGGCCATTCTGACCAGTGTGAGGTGATACCTCATTGTAGTTTTGATTTGCATTTCTCTAATAATTAGTGATGTTGATCATCTATTGATGTGCTTTTTGGCTATCTGTATGTCTTCTTTGGAGAAATGTCTATTTAGATATTCTGCCCATTTTTGGATTGTGTTGTTTGTTTTTTTGATATTGAGCTACATGAACTGTTTGTATATTTTGGAGATTAATTCCTTTTCGGTTGCTTCGTTTGCAAATATTTTCTCCCATTCTGTAGGTTGTCTTTTCGTTGTGTTTGTGGTTTCCTTTGCTGCGCAAAAGCCTTTAAATTTAATTAGGCCCCATTTGTTTATTTTTGTTTTTATTTCCATTACTCTAGGAGATGGATCCAAAAAAATATTGCTGTGATTTTTGTCAAGGAGTGTTCTGCCTATGTTTTCTTCTAGGAGTTTTAGAGTATCTGGTCTTACATTTAGATCTTTTATCCATTTTGAGTTTGTTTTTGTATAGGGTGTTAGAGAATGTTCTAATTTCATTCTTTTTCATGTAGCTGTCCAGTTTTCCCAGCACCACTTATTGAAGGAACTGTCTTTTCTCCATTGTATATTTTTGCCTCCTTTGCTGTAGATTAATTGACCATAAGGCCATGGGTTTATTTATGGGCTTTCTATCTCCTTATATTGATCTATATTTCTGTTTTTGTGCCAGTACCATACTACAAACAGTATTATTAATTACAGCTGACACGCTGTCTGTTTTATATCTATGAGCGTGTTTTTTCTTTTTTTTTTTTTTTTAAGATTTCACATATAGGAGAGATCATATTATATTTGCCTTTCTCTGTCTGGCTTCCTTCAGTTAGCATAATGCCCTTATGTTTCAACCAAATTGTTGCAAATGGCAAGATTTCATTCTTTTTTTTTTTTTTTCTTAAGATTTTGTGTGTGGGGGCTTCCCTGCTGGCGCAGTGGTTAAGGATCCGCCTGCCAATGCAGGGGACACGGGTTCGAGCCCTGGTCCGGGACGATCCCACATGCCGCGGAGCAACTAAGCCCGTGCACCACAACTACTGAGCCTGTGCTCTAGAGCTCGCGAGCCACAGTTACTGAAGCCCACGCACTGCAACGAAGAGTAGCCCCCACTCGTTGCAACTAGAGAAAGCCCACAGGCAGCAACAAAGACCTAACGCAGCCAAAAAAAAAAAGATTTTGTGTGTGTGTGCAGCATTTTTCAAGTCTTTGTTGAGTTTGTTACAATATTGCTTCTGTCTTATGTTTTGGTTTTTAGCCCCGAGACATGTGGGGTCTTAGTTCCCCAACCAGGGATCAAACCCACACCCCCTGCATTGGAAGGCAAGGTCTTAACCACTGGACTGCCAGGGAAGTCCCCTAGATTTCATTCTTTTTTAATGGCTGAATAATATTCCATTGTATAAATTTGGGTAATTTCTACTGACCTATTTTCAAGTTCACTAATGTTTTTTCCACTTATTTTCTCCCTTGGCTTGTTGAATCTATTGATCAGCCAGTTGAAGGCATTCTTTTTTTCTGTTATTATTACTTTTTATTTTTAGCAGTTTCATTTTTTCCCCTATAGTATGGATTGCTCTGCTGAAATTTTCCATCTGGCTTTGCATGCTGTTCACCTTTTCTACTAGAATATTTAAAGATATTAATTAGTTATTTTACATTACCTCTCTGATAGTTGCAACATCTGGTTCATCTCTAAGTCTCTTCTGTTGGCTGCTTTGTCATTTGAAAATGAGTTGTTTTCCTTGATTTTTTTTGTGTGTATTTTCTAATTTTGATTGACTGTCTGATCTAATGGATCTGAGGTAAATATTTTTATGCCTAGATATGAACATGTCTCTTCCTCTGCTAGGCCATTAGTGGGGGAAGAGGGTGATAGTGTCAGTTCAATCTAATAAGGAGTTGATTTTGTATTTGTTTCTTTGTTTTGCTATAGTTACCTTCAGTGTACCACTGGCTTCAAATTCCTCTACTACCTTGTGGTGGAGGTTGAATTACTGAAAGGTTTTTTTCAATGTTCTTGTTCCATCTTTAGCTTTAAGCCTTTCCTGTACCTCAGAGGTTTTTCTCTCTGCTCCTGATCCTCAACCAGCAGTAGACTCTTCTTCTTGTTATCTGGGCTTGCTAGCCTGGTGGTGGGAGTAGGGGATTTCTTTGTTGTCTTAGTTTAGTTTTTGTCTTAGAGAAGCCCTGTGGTCCTGTATCTTGAGGGATCTTTTAAAATAAGCTTTTCTGTGTGGAAAATATGTCCAAACTGATTCAACAAGTGAAGTCTTGGGCGCTAAAGCCAGAGGAGATTCCAGCACTAGCATTGGGGTCAGAGCAACAAAAGGACTTCTTCACTAGCCAGAGTCTCTGTTGTTCATTTTGCTCTTGTATAAATGTGAAGCAACAGTCTGGGGCAATGCTGCAAAACTCCAGGGGAGACCATCACACAGGAAATAGTACAAATGGTACCTCTGGAGTTGTGCGACCCAGTGGTACTGAGAGAATATCCTAGACCAACTTTGGGACTTTGGGGAAGTTGGTTGGAGGTTGCAGTGCACTGGGTCATTTCTGGATAATCAACAGACCTCTGGCCAATAGACTTCCAGTTTTCTTGGAGAGGAGGGAAATGGTAGTAGATAGTGAGTTGGGCAAAAAGGGGTACTGAACATCTTTCATGCCGGTGATGAGGTTTTCTACCCTGTTAATCAATATGCTGTAACCAGAGAGAGCTCTCTCTAGACTGTCTTTCTTTCAGTCGCTTTATGACCCAGTTTAAGGGAGGAAAGTATAGGGAAAAATACTACCTCTGTTTGCCTATTCATGGAATAGGAGCTATTTTACTTTTTTTTCAGAGTTGTGTCGTGATGTCATTAATATTATATTTTTTAGTGCTTTTTCATAATAGGAAAATATTTGAAGCAGCCTAAATGCTTGAAAATAGAGGTTTATTAGGAATGTAATATTTTGTACTTATTAATATGTATGAAGAATTATTAATGACATGGGCAAGTACTCATTGTATAAGGTTAATTGAAAAAAGCAATTTCAAAAATGTGTACGGAGACTTCCCTGGTGGCACAGTGGTTAAGAATCCACCTGCCAAAGCAGGGGACATGGGTTCATTCCCTGCTCCAGGAAGATCCCACATGCCATGGAACAACTAAGCCCGTGCACCACCACTACTGAGCCTGCGCTCTAGAGCCTGAGAGCCACAACTACTGAGCCTGCGTGTTGCAACTACCGAAGCCCATGCGCCTAGAACCTGTGCTCTGCAACAAGGGAAGCCACCGCGATGAGAAGCCAGAGCACTGCAACGAAGAGTAGCCCCTGCTCACCACAGCTAGAGAAAGCCCACATGCAGCAATGAAGACCCAGCGCAGCGAAAAATAAATTAAAAAAAAAAGTGTACATATAGTTGGTTCTTTTTTTTAAAATAAATTTATTTTTATTTATTTATTTTTGGCTGCATTGGGTCTTCATTGCTGCGTGGGCTTTCTCTAGTTGTGGTGAGTGGGGGCTACTCTTCGTTGTGGTATGCAGGCGTCTCATCACGGTGGCTTCTCTTGTTGTGAAGCATGGGCTCTAGGTGCGCGGGCTTCAGTAGTTGTGGCATGTGGGCTCAGTAGTTGTGGCTCGTGGGCTCAGTAGTTGTGGCTTGCGGGCTCTAGGGCGCAGGCTCAGTAGTTGCGGCGCACGGGCTTAGCTGCTGCGTGGCATGTGGGGTCTTCCCAGACCAGGGCTCGAACCCGTGTCCCCTGCATTGGCAGGTGGATTCTTAACCACTGAGCCACCAGGGAAGCCCATAGTTGGTTCTTAACTCTGAAAAAAGATAAAGTTTGTTTAAGATTAAGGCTGGAATGAATCTACCAAAAAAAAATTAAGGTCATTAATTCTGGGTAGTGAGATTATGGGTGATTTCCCTTCTTATCTTCTTAACCTTCTTAATTTCCCAGATTTTCTTTAATGAGCAAATATTACTTTTAAAATCAGAAAAAGAAAAAAGGTAATAATATAAATGCGACATTTAACATTTACTAAGGACTAGAACAAGTGGCAATTTTTCTTTAGTGATTATCTTCATGCAAAAGCCCTTAATTTTTATACAAGTATGAGAGCAAGCATACTATTTTTGCTTCAAATGTTTTCATAGCTAGCTTACATAATGACATTAGCCACATGATTCATCAATTCTGGATCCTGTTGCTATGTTCAAAGTACACCACTTATACCTTTTACATACACAAAGAAGGAATTAAGTGCTTTCTGTGTTTATGTCTTACCTCTCTCTTCTTTGGTTAGAGGCCAACTCTGTGTAATTTAAATGATATATGTGTTTTTGCTTTTAATATTTTCAACTTTAAGAAGCTCTTCTTTCCATCCAGACTAAATCCCTTCAACTCTTTCTTGGGTGGAAAAACAGAACAACCAAACACTGTTTCCTAATGAGAAATGTTTCTAGCGAGTCCCAAAAACTATTGAAGAGATTTTTTTTTGACTTTGGAGATACAAATCATCAGTAGATCTAGAAGCATTTTTCATTTTTAGGGAACGATCTAGAAACAACTAACACAGTGTCTGACCTGTAGGAGGTCCTCAACAAATACTACTATTATTACTGACTTTTGTTTTTATTACTACTAAATCATTGTGTCTGTGAACCATCAGGATGTCCTGTAGCAGATGTGATTTGGGCAGCCTATTTATTGCAAGAAACAGATCAAGAGTTTCTACATTACTTTTTTGTTTAATTATTAAAGTTCAAGGTTTTATTTACCTTTGTTTTTCCAGATTCTGATAAATTAATTATTTTCGCTTCATTAGGGGTTTTTTCCCTGAGGTTTTATCTTGCTTTTTCATTTTGAGCATATTCCTCTGTTTCCTCATTTTACTTGACTCTCTGTGTTGGTTTCTATACATTAGATAAAACAGCTACCTCTCCCAGTCTTGAAGGAGTGGCCCGGTGTAGGGGATGACCCTCATCATTCAACCCTGCCCTAGCTCTTTGTTGTCTCTCAAACCTTTGTGATCATCCAAGACTATTTTATGTTTAATGGCTCCCAGTAGTTGAGGCTGTGCTAAGACCTGTCAGTGTCCCAAACAGGAGGATCTCAGCTGGCACCTAGATTCAGGCTGATTGAAAGCCAGACCCTTGGGTAGCACTTTTAAAGTATGCAAATATATATAGCCCTGTGGGCCCACGAGCATAAGCCCCCTGGCCGCCTGAGCCAGGCGATCTGAAGGTGCCTCCAGGGGGCTGCAGGTGAGTGGAGTGTATAAGCTTCTTTCAGAGAGATCCCAGCAAGCTGTGGGCAGGCAGAGGGAGAGCAAAGATGGCTCCCACCAGCCTCTGCTCTGCGAGAGCCGCTCCTCTAGTTGCGTGGCAGCCGGAAGCCTGGCCCTCAGGTCAACGCTCCAGGCTGAGCAAATGGGCCTCCCTCACAGAAAGACTGGGCTGTGTTACTGTCCGCGGTCTGTGCAGTGCCCTGGGGTGGTAGCCTGCCAAGAACTGTCTTTCCAATTGTTGCAGTCCTCTGGGACCCAGGAACCCAAGCCCCCCCGGTCAACAAAGCCAGGAGGTCAGGGGCATCCCCTGCTCTGCAGTCCGGAAACACTGGGCACCAGACGCCTAAAACCTCCCTTCCCAGAGCTACTGGCGCCCTGGAGCATGGAGATGGCGCCTACCAGCTGGAACCTGGAATGAGGCAGAGGGAGCGTGTACAGATGGCGCCCAAGGAAAAAAGAGGACAAAAGGAAAGAGGAAAAAAAAAACCCCAAAACCTTGTATTAAAGAAGAAAAAAAAGACGGCGTTCGCTGACTAGAGCGAGGATTGAAGATGGCGCCCGCAGCCAGCAGGGCCCACGGGTGTGCTGAATTCGATGCTTGCCCCTCAGGCCAACGTTCAAGATTAGCAAATGAGCCTCATTCACAACAATCTGGGTGCTTCTCCATCGGCCGCGGAGCCCTGGGGCAGGTGAGTCCACAGCCAGCCCTTTAAGGGTCATTTCTCAGATTGTTAGCAACCGGTGGGCCTCCAGGACGCCTTTGGTATTCAAAGCTAGATGTTTGGGGGCTTGTCTCTCAGGTGCTTGTCTTAAAAGCTGGGGTCCCCAGTGTGGGGTTCAAACCCTTCCCTCCTCAGGGAGAAGCTCCGCGTTTTGAGTTTCCTCCTGACTCTGGGTTGCCTTGCAGTGGGTGGGGTTTCTGGTGAGATTGTATCCCAGACTTTTCTACCCCTTTGATGTGGGCTTCCTCTCCTTTGTTTGCCTGAGGCATAGAGTCACTCCGTTTTTAGTTTTTTCTCCAGAGGAAGATGTTCCATATTTAGCTGCAAATTTAGTGTGTCCCGTGGGAGGAGGTGAGCCCAGGATCCTCCTAGGTCGCCGTCTTGAACAGGAACCTGTGTTTCCATTATGTTTCATATACCGGATGGACATAGACTTTAGACATCATTTGACTTGAGAATATTGTAGGAGGAAGATGAGAGATGCATGGAGATTATGTTCATGGTTCCTTTGATCTTTTTCCCTTCATCGAGGGCTTGAATCCTGTATGCCACATTGTTAATTTCCCCTTATGCAACAAAATTTGAGGAATAACCTCTGCAAAACCTGTTTTGTTTTTTAAATAACTTTGAAGTGTCCCTTAAGAATTACTGTACATTAATTCTTCTGGGACACACTATTAGAAACACAGGAAAAAATTTTCTGGGTAGAGTCAGCCTTGCATCACAGATAAGAGTTGGCCCAAGTCAGACACATTCCATTCGAAGACATTTCTACATGACTAAGACAGTGCAAAAATGCATTTTTTTCACTTTATTTGCTTTTTGGTAGGAATTGTGGGATGTTGGCAGGTAAGTTTGCTACAAAGACTTAAAAGTTTAAAAAGAAAAACAGTATTTATCACCGGGGGAGTTTACAGCAGATCGGTGCTCTGATGTCACTAATCACTGTGGAGTGGGAGAATTTAATATGCTCTAGCTGTGACTGAATCATAGAACGGATAAGTGACCAGGTACCCTGCATCCATTTTTCCTGGGGGAAGCTTCTTCCTGCTTCCAAGGAAAGGCTGGATTATCTCTCTGCAGAAATCTCCCTGCTTCCATTCTTGCCTTCCTATAGTCCATTCTCTACACAGAAGGCAGAGTGAGGTTTAAGAAAGATAAATCCGATTATTTCACTCCCCTGTCTAAAACTCTCCCAGGGCTTCCCACAATACTTAGATTAAAATCCAGAGTCTTTACCCTAACCCTCAGAAAACCCCATGACCCATTCTTTGTCCTCCACTCGGTCACCTTCTTATGCTGTTTCCTTTTATCCGCTCTGCTGTAGTCTCAGTGGCCTTCCTTTGGCTTCCAGAGTGATTCAACTTGTTCCTGCCTTAGGTCCTTGTCTCTACCTGCTCTTTCTGTCAGCAGTGTTTTTGCTGCTTCCCTTTTCCTAGCTGGCTCCTTCTTTCAATCAGATTTTACCTCCTCAGAGATACCTCCTCTTATTGCCTAGTTTACCTGGTAACCATCTTATCCCTCTATTTTTAATTCTCTGCATAATACTTTCCACTCTAATTTACTTTTCTTGTTTATTTATTTATTGTCGATCTCCCCCCCAGAATAAAAGCTTCACGGTTATAGGGACTTTGTCTAGTCTCATGAATCTCTAATCCTGCTGCCTAGTACAGTGCCTGGCACATAGAAGGCCCTCTAAAAATGTTAAATAATGTTCAGTGGAGGTTACAATAAGGTCATAGAACACCATTGTGAGGATTAAATAAGATAATGTCTATAAAGTGCTTAAAATAGAAAAGTGATATATAATACACTCAATAAGTGATAACTACTATTGTTGTTGTTGTAATTATATTTTGTAATTTCTTTGGTGATTCCCTTACCCCCCCCCCCGACGCAATCTTTATAATTGGGAAGTTCATTTTTTGATGTAATCCAACTCTTTCTCCCATAGTTATCTAATTTTCCTCTTTGTGGGCCACAGAGAGTTGTACTTCTGAGATATTAGAAAATAGCAAGTTTAGCCCTTGGCATTCTCTTCTTAAGTTAAATAATTCCTTCTTATTAAGTTAAATAATTCTAATTCTGTTCCTCTTTTATTATACTTGGAGAAGTGACTTTAAAAAATTCTTATGTTATCCCTGTTGGAGTCCTGCACCAGGGCTACTGAATGGAGCCATCACCACATACTAATTAGAAAATTCCTGTACAGCTCTAATTTGTTCAGACATAAAGGAAGCTACCCACACAATTTTCCCTTGAAAATGACAACTTTGCAATAGTAGTTCCACCTACTCTTAAGAGGCAGGAGTTTCTTGAATAGACATTCTCATATGTACTTTGAAAAATACAAGTAAGATAAATAAAGGGTTTGGTCTTTATTCAACTCTCAGTTCAGGAGCTATTTTTAGAGAGCTCCTTCCACTGCACCTTAGCTTCCCCAGTCATAAGAGGGCCATAATAACTGAAATTAGAATCTGTGAAATTATTTCATATCCACAGTAAGTACTGTTATATTCCAAAGGGAAGTTAGAAGTGATCTGGTCTGGGTCTTTTAGCATATGCAGACGGTTCTTATTTTCTGGGGTTTCTTTGTGTTTCATTTAGACCCTAAGGATGGAAAGCACTATGATTGCCTTATCTTTCTTTTGATTCTTTGTGCAGGATTCTATGTGAGGGCTCTTGACTTTGATAGCGAACAGTGTTTCTTTCATTAAAAAAGAAAAAAAAAGATGTACAAATATATCCTCAATATGTCAGAGGAGTTGATGGGACTTTTGAAACAATCTGAACAGTTTATGTTATAGAATTTTAGAATATGAAGGGGATTTGTCATCTCACTCTGGGTGTGGCCAGACTTACTCATATTTGGCTATTTTCCTAAATTATTTCTCAAAATGGAATGTACATTTGAGGAAAAGAGACAAAATAAGAGCATGTAAAGACATTACAAATGCCAATTTATTCCTTTGTATTTACACTTTTCCCCACTTCACAATAAAGTCAAGTATGTTTTTTCTTTTCACTCCTGATAGAAGTTTTCAAAAATTGTGAGATTAAGGCCATCTTAAATCTGATATACTATAGAGCATTCATGACTGCAGCCTGACTAGCACTGCTGTTTTGTTACAGAAATTTAAATTACATTAGAGGCAGTAAAAGAACAATAAATATTGATACTGTGAAGCACCAAAATTAGTGAGCTAAGGATAGGATTGAGAAAAATCACAAAAGTGGCTAAGGAAAAGGCCTGAGTTGCAAGATTAGAAATGAAATTATAGATTTGAAGAATAGCCAGTGGAGATCCAAGACACAGAAGAGAGCTATTCATGGACAAGAGAACAGAAAAAAAATTAAAAGATCCAAAGATACAGTAGAGGAAAACATTCCTAAAATTAAAGAAGATCTGAATCTTTAGATTAAAAGGATTTATGGTGGCCCAGGAAAATTTAATAAATAACAGCTCACATTTCAAGATACATTCTGGTGAAGTTAAGTAAAGGAAAAAAAAATTCTACAATGTCCACAAACAGAACAGGTCACTATTACTCCTATTCTCTCCCCACCTCCATAAACTTCTAACCACAAAAACAAAAGCACCAAGCAGTTCAGATTGATCTCTGACTCTTCAGGAGCATTTTCTAATGGAAGACAATGGAATAACATCTGTAGAATGTTAAAGGGGAAAGAGTGTCACCCAGCCAAGGTGTCATTCTCATGTGAGGCCAATACTAAAATATTCTCAGGAATGGAATTATTCATGAACTCTTCCTGGAAAATTTCTTGAAAACATAACTCAGCCAATCAGGATAAAACTAATAACAGTAGTGTAAAAAGAAAAAAGAAACCAAATTTATAAGAGAAATCAAAAGAACTGGAGAAAAAGCATAGAACTGATTTAGCTTTAAAAGTAAGGGCAATATTTTACATTGAAAGTAGAAAAAACCTCTTATACTGACACCTGAAATAAATATTTATAAAGTATGATTGAGCTGGTGGTAAGGTTCGAAGAACAATTAGAGGCCAGAAAAGAAGAAAGAATGATTCCACAGGAGGATGTGACCTTGGGGTGGTGTCTGCCTGATGCAACATCTCCTTACGCTGAACCCTAGTGGATTGTGCCTAGATTTTAGTGGGTCAGACATTCTCAAGGGATAGGAGCAAAAACTGGAGCTTAATCAAGGTGAGGGTAAATTGAAGAGTTCTGCCTAAATTTGGGACTCCTAAAAGATGTCACCTTCATTGGGTATAAGATCAATGAGGCAAGGAAGGACTATCCAGTTAAAACTCGGGGGGAAAATTGGTTGTCCTGATGAAGGATAAAAAATGGAAAATGCTTTCCTCTTCATGTCTTACATGAAAATCAATTCCAAATAGATTCATGACTTAGAAATTGAAAGGCAAAATTTTAAAGCTTTCAGTAAAAACAGAGACTATCTCTGTGATTTCAGAATAGGGAACGGTTTCACATACAAGACAAAAAGAAACTAACAATAAAGGAAAAGATTAATGTATATAATTATTATAATTTGTATATAAGTTAACATCATTATATTAAATACATATTATATATTTACATATTGTTTAGGAAAATACACATGTGATAAAACTATAAAGAAAAGCAAAGGAATGTTTAATGCTTATTCAGTATAGGATTACCTCGGCACTGAGGAGGACAGACCAGGAAGGGGACACAGGGTCATCAAAGGTCAGAGTGTAGTGGAGGGGGCATAGGTGTCATTTTATTATTCTTCACATATATAAATATGTATATATGTATATATATTTATATGTGTATCTACCTACATTTCTTTCTTTCTATCTGTCTATCTATCTATCTATCTATCATCTATCTATCATCTATCTATCTACATCTGTGGGCTAAGCGGGCTCAGCTAGGCAATTCTTGCTTGGGGTCTTTCATGTAGTTGCAGGTAGATGTTGGCTGCAGCTGCCCATTCAAGGTGGCTGTCCTGTGTGGTCAGCAGCTGCTACTGACTATTGTTTGGGAGTCCAGCTGGGGCTGTCTACCAGGGTGCCCACATGTGACTTCTCGTGAGGTTTGGGCTTCTCTTAGCGTGGAGGCTGGTTTTGAGAAGAAGCATTCCACCAATGAGTGTTCCATAAGACTCAGGGGATACTGCCAGCCTCTAATGGACTAGCTTCATTTCTGCCATATTTATTGTATAGCCAGTCACTAAAGCCAGCTCAGATTCAGAGAGAGAACTGGCATACACAACTTGATGGGAGAAGCAGCAAGTGTGTGTAGGAAGGGAAGGCATTGGTGGCAGCCACCTTCCATCTTTGGAGATCATTTGCCACTCCCACCTGCCCGTTGCCTGCTTATTGAGCCACTCAGGGGACAGCAGGGCTCAGATTTCCTGTCTCCAGGAAGGGTGCAAATCTATTGGATCTTGACTTTAACCCACTTGGTGTTCAGTGGCCATGTAATCTGTGCTTCTGACCATTTTTTTTTTTTTAAATCATAACTTCTTTTTCAAAACCAGCTTACTTCTGGCAATCTATAGTGATTACATTTTGCAAATGACTGGCTTTGATATTCATCCTTAAACTCATCTGGACGGGGAGGGTGGCATTGGAGAAATGGTAGCCAGGGCCTGTTCCCACCCCCAGCCCCCAACGCTCTTTTGAATTGTACCTTGCTGTTCTTGAATTACAGAAGATTTCACCGTGTTCACATGCAGGGTGTGTGTGGGTGGTTGAAGGGCTGTCACTTCACTACACTGGGAAAACACTTTGCATTTGACAGTTTTGCACGTATTTGAAAGCTTTTATTTGTGAGCTTGAGCAGTCCAAAGTGTCCTTGTGTACAAGCCCTGCCTTTGCTTAACTCCTGTTATTATCTTGCCTTGGAAGGTCATGCCAACTGCTTCATCACACGGAGAGTTATGAAACAGTTAGGGCACCAGAACATTATTCAACTGTGGGTTCCTAAAGGAAAATAAACTCTTCCTCTTCTTGCACTGAGGACAGCTGCCAGTAAACCAGGCATGCTTGTCTGTTTGTGGCCACGTATCTAGCTCCCTTGTATAAAGAGATTCCATGGCTGGGCAAAAATCCTGGATTCACCTTTCCTAACAGCACCAGCAGTTAGAGTATAATAGAACCGTTTTAATTCAGAGAGAGATTAAATCTGAGTACTTTGAGTCAGACCTTTCCTTTCATTGAATGTAAACAATAAAACCTCTTTATGAAGGCTTTCCTGCTTCACCCAGAAATAGGCTAATATATTTCATGTGTACCTGTAATCAGACACATCAGGCTCAATAAAAATGTGTGTTTATTAAAGAGATGATTATGTAGTTTAAGTTCCCATAGGCCACCTGCCCCTCAACCATCCACCTTCAGGAGGAAACTATGAACTAAGAAAACCCAGGTGAGGACTTTTTGTTTGGTTCAACCTGTCAGATTCCTGTTTTGGTCCAACTCTCGCCTTGAGAACACATAGACTTGGCATTTCATGCATTGCCTTCGCTTTATCTGCCTTTAGGCAGAAGAACGTGCTAATCCTAAAAGAGCTCTTTGCAAAATTAGATGCTGAAAGAGAAACAGAACAGAAACAAATCCTTTGAGAAAGAGCTCCTCTCCTGAAGAAGTGTTTTCCACAAGGCGCTGAGCTAGCCACTAACCCTTGCTCCTACAGGAAACAGCTTGCCCTGTTGCATAGGGCGGAGCCCTCTCTTATTTCTCTAAACACTTTTGGAGAAAAAAAAAATCAGGCTCAAATGCCAAAAGACTACTTTAACCCTCAAATCCCAGAACCCAAGGTCAACCAAAGGTCACACATGCAGTGCTTAAGCCAGAAGGTTGGCAGGCTCTCCAGGCAGTGTCTGTTCCTTCTGAAATCTATAGCTAAAATCAAAGCCATGGAAACACTGCTCACTCATTCTAAGTCAGAGCTACCTGGGATTTATTAAGTGGTATGACGTTCTGGTCAGGGCATTAAGTTAAATATTGAAAAAGACTCCTGCTCTCACCCTTACCCCTCCTTCTTGAAACCTAATTTAGACAATATCCAAGTTTTTATAAAGACATTCCTAATACCATTGTGCTGTAAATCCTGTCTGATCTAACCTTCAAATATTTATGTAAACTGAAATATGTCTGGGAAGAAGTCAAAACAAAACAAATATGTTTCCCATCTCATTACCCAGGTCTCTCCTCCCTCATTTACATTCAAGGGTAAACCTCTCCAACTGGCTCCCAGCTGTTAGGGCTGGTTAATTAGTGATAATTGCAGAGACTATTTCTTTGAATGCACTTATGTCTTGCAACCAATTTAGCTTGGAGTTTTCAGCGTGTGCGAAATGTGTTGGTTGCAGTTTTTTCTTTTTCTTTTTTTTAATCATTACAGATAAGGGCAGTTGGTTTAGTCTCCCTACAACCTGCTGTAGCAATGAGTGCTTTTAAAACAGCTGCAGGTTGGTCATGATGTTTTCCTTAAACTGTGAATTCAGCCTTTACTGTCATTAGAGTGAGCTGTTTCTCCTGGGATCATTTTGGGTGAAGTGTCAGATGCAGTTTCAGATGCAATTTGCTAATGATAATTTGCGTCACTTGCAAGTTGTAGCAACATCAGGATCTCATGGTCTATCTTTTGGCTCCTGATACCATGTAATTAGAGAGTGGAAAACAGGAAAGAATTTTAAAGTGATTGTACCCACATTACAGTTCTGAAACCAAGGGAAGAAAAGAGGAACCATTATTTGTGTTAATGATGGAATACTCTTTGGAAGGTACTTGGTAACCTTTTGATATGGGAATTAAAAATGGAATTAATGGTTTTTTGCCCTCACAAAATTGATTTGTTTATGTTATAGTGGTTTGGGGTTTTTATTCATTCATCCAACATTTGTTGAATACATTGTGCTATGTTTAGAAAGATGAGAGTAAAGAAGAGTGAGTGGGGCAAAGATCCTGCTTGAAGGGGTCACTCACATATCATATCTTATTTGAGAATTACTGTAATCCTGTGAGGTATGCAGGGCTGATGTTCATTATCCCATTTTACAGGTGAGGAATGAAGCTTGGAGAGGTTAAGTGACTTGCTTGGGGTCACATAGCTAGTGAGAGCCAAGGTGAGGAATCAAGGCTCTGACTCAAAGCCTAGTTTTTCTTCCTTGCATACTGAGTTCTCAATGGTAAGGAAATGGAGAAAATGCAAATAGGCTTGTGAAAACAAAGCAGCCACAGCTGCACGTCACCAGCCTGTTCAGAGCTACACACACCAGAGCTGATCTTCTGGGTAGTGAGAAGTGCAAATAAACAGGGAGAACACTGGGGTGATGGGAGTCCTTGAAGGCTTCGCCCCAGAGCATATTCCATGCCTCTGCTACCTCCTTATTTCTCCTCATACCTCCAGTATCCTGACATCGGCAGGGAGAGTATCCCCTTTTGCCCTTGCCATGCTCCATCTACACTGCATTGAGCAGAGCTTTGAAGAGACGGCAGTCTGGGTGAGCAGGACACTGCAGAGGAAGTGAATGGCATGTGAGACCTAAAGTCTCACAGGAGGGCAATGGCAAATGATTTTCTTGTCTTCAGCAGAGAGCTGGATTGAAGCAAGAGATGGGGGCAGTTGTAGGAGTATTGGGCCAGAGTGGTAGTGCTGGGGTTGACAGCTCTGTGACCAGGATCAGGGCTGGCTTCATGGGCATATGACTTGTGCAGATAGCACTTAGGTTTGATGCTCTGCTGTCACCATCTTGAAATTCTTAATACTTTTTGAATAAGGGGCCCAACATTTTCATTTTGTACTGAGCCCTGCAAATTATGTAGCCTGTCCTGACCAGGTGTTTGACTTCATTGTTTATGCTGCTTCAGTGTTTGAGTATTAGACCAGTATTAGTATTATTGAGTATTAAACCAGTTTGAGTATTAGACCAGGACTGAAAATTAGTGAGAGCTAGACCACTGAAACCCTTGAGGCTGTACGTTGGATCAACTGGAGAAGGCAAGGATGAAAAAGAGAAGAGGGACACATTTTTCTTATACTCAGCTGACACAAAATAACCTTAGCTTGGTGGAATAAAAGGAGAGAAAGTACTAAAAGTACTCAATTACTGGTTTTGTTTAAACTTAACAGGGTGTAGCAGTAAGTCTCTGTATAGGGACAAGAGAAAAGCACTGAATTGGTTTATTTGACCTACGCTTTTCTTACGGTGTGTTCAAGATCCAGTGTAAATAGAGACTTCTTATCCTGAATCCCTCGAATTTCCGCAGTATCAGAGAAGTCGCGCAGAACGGAATGCAAAAGATATTTGGCTTAAGAGGTCTACAGAATAGTCTTTTAGATCAAGATACATACAGAGAACATCTGAGAGACTTATTCAGATACTGGGAACTTAAGTGGTAGGGCAAATATTTCTTTATCTTCTATTTCTAATAGACAGTAGAAATTGCTTCAAGTTTGTGAATTTTCTTAAGGAAGGTTTGGCTGATGACAGTAATGATGATGATGATGATGATGAAATAAATAATAGCACTTGTAACAACAGTCACAGGTTCTATTTAGTGAGTGCTCACTATGTGTTAGTTACTTTTCAAGTATTAGCTCACTTAATGCTTACTATCGTTATGAGGTAGGGACTCATATTATCATTCTAATTTCATAATTGAGGAAACAGGCATGTAGAGTCAAAGAACTTTGCTCAAGGATGCACAGCTGATATGCTTTGCTGTTGGATTTGAACTGGCTGTCTGGCTCCAGCACTAATCTCTTAGAACCAAAGTCTCCATCAGCACTTGCCCCACCATTAATTCTAACCCAGATGGTGCAGGGAAGGGGTGAAACAAAGCACATTTGGGTACTTACTGATGTGGATTCTGATTGTAGTCTTGGGAGAAGGAGGCCAGGACTAAATGGGGAACTGTGAGATGTGGTCATCATTTTTCTCATTGACTCTCTTCTCCCTATAAAGTTGCTTGGAGTGGTGGGGCTCACGCTGCCCTTATGCACAGTCTGAAGACAATTATGGCTGACTTGTCCCAGGTGGTCAAGGAGGGGCCTGTTGAGTTCTTTGTGACTCATCAGTGTTCTCTAAGTGGGGAATCAGCAAATAACAGGTGTATCCGCATTGGTGAGGCCCACCCAGGAGTCAGAGGCCTCCACTTCCAGATTTCTAAGGAGCTACTTTTCCCCATCTGTTTTAGGACTGTGAGTTCTGCTGCATAGGTCTTTTTAATGGGCTAATGTCCTTTAAATAGGTGCACAGTGTACCTTTATTGATTTTTCTGTTGACTATTGCTCTTTCATCCAGTTCAATCAACTTAGCTTTGCACCATTCCATATAAAGAAACAGGTATTGAATTTCACTCAGACTTCCATTTTAGGCTTATCTTGACCCTTATCCTATGGTCTCTTAACTTTCAATAGGTATTCAGCATTTAAAATGCACGCTTTTAAGTGGAATGTTTATTCAGTCTCCTCAGGTACTAAAGGAAAGATTGGCAGTCCAAATAGATTTAAAAACAAAGAGGGAGAGTCAAAACAAATTTGAATAAATGTTTGTGACTAATGTCTTTGAGTTTAGGCACTCAAAGAGTGCTTAAGAAGTCACTGACTTCTTAAGAGATTTTCTGTTTGAGATTGGGGTAGGGGGGAGGTTTAGGGTGAGATTGTGCTCTGGGTCACCAAGCTGCTCTCGCCTGGGACCTGCATTCTTGTCCTGCTTAGAGATCAGTTCTTTTTGCAGCATAAAGTTAGCAGGTTTGAGAAAACTGAGTGGGTCTACCCCCTTGTCTTAGGTGAGTTTGGGAAACAGACCCTGAGAAGAGGATTCCTGTGTAAATGGTTTAGTAATAAAGTGCTCTAAGGAGAAACCAGGAAAGGGGGTGGGGATAGAGGGGGGGTGGGGAGCAGGACAGGTAAGGCAGAAAAGCTAAGCAAGTGTGTGACTTCAGGTGAGGACCCATCCTTAGCCTGGTCCCAAGAGGAGTGCTGAAGTCTCAATTATACTTCAGAGTTTGTCCTAGCTCCTGGCAAGAGAGCTGGGCTTTCTTTCCCGCATCAGGCAGCCATGAGCCCTGGGTGGCAGGAATGTAAACTCCCAGGCACTTCCGGCTCTGGGTGTTTCCAGGCCAAGTGATACTGACAGCTCAAGGAAGGCCTCTGGAGAAGATTGCAAGTGACAGCAGTAGCAGTGAAGCATGCAGAGCTTGGTGACAAGCACATAGTTCCAGGTGGAGCACAGCAGAATTTGCTATAGACCTTATTCCTTCAAGCATGGACCTGGGAGGAAGACGGCAGGTGTATCCCTAAGGGCTCATGGAGGGGGGATATACCAGGGGAGTTCTGGAAGGGGAGGAATAGATAAATGTGCTTGGAAGCATGAAAAATGGTGGAGAGCGCCTCAAATCATGAAGGCAACAGGGTTTGGAATACATCTCCAAAGTAGGAGGACCAGGGCTTTGCTTATTCCTGGCAGGTCAGAGAGGTGGTAGGACCACTAAGGGAAAGGCTGCCAGTTTTCATTAAGGCTCCAGCCTTGACACAGAAGCAGGACAGCCACTTGTTTTCAATGGTTAATGAGCATCTCAGAGCTGACCACAATGGAGAAAATCTGTAGGCTCTTCCAACATTTTCTGGGCATAAATCAAGCTCCTGATTGCCCTGGATGGAGAGGGAGAGATCCAAAATAGGGCTCCTGATCCCATTTTGGGTCTGAGAATTTTTGATGAGCCCAGCGTATGTCTGTAGCACTGTACATTGATTCCTAGAGAATCTCAGTTGAGCCCCTATAACCATTACTTTCAGCAAGTGGGACTTACAGAGTTTATGCAGAACATAGCTAATTTCATTTCTTCCCAGTGTCCCTTCAGGCCCATCCTGAAGGCTGCACCCTCTCAGACAAGTACTCTGGTCATTCCTAGTCAGATAAACAGTCTCAGTTTAGTAATTATTATGCCCAGTCCAATGTAATAAGGAAAAATGTACACTACCTTCAAAGTTAAAGCTTCTCCCTATCACTGCCACCCCACCCCAAACTCAGACTTGCAGTGGAAGAGGAGGACAGTTGCTTCACCATTGTGCTTCTTGAGTTTCTCACCCGTTCTCGTCTACTCTCTAGGCTGCCTCTGGTCTTCCTGGGTTGGAGACAGGGGAAGGAGAAGAGGGAAGGAAGCAGGAAAGTTCTTACTTAACTAACACCGGGAGGTGTATCAGAGCCTGCAGGTGGTTGTAGCCAGTCTTCAGTGGGGAACTTTGTGAGTCCTGCAGTTACAGTCTATGCATTCTGGGGATAGTGTATGCAGTTCTCTTGCTGGTGGCTTACAATTTTTCACCTTGGACTCTGATGGCCTACCTTCCAATGGCATCACTTTGCCCCTACAAACAGTCCTCTTGTTTAGGATCTAAGATGATCTCAGGCCAGCTCTCTCTTCTGTGTGGCTGATACCTGATCCATGAGAAACACTCACGTCACTTCTACTCTGAGTGCCTGGGAGCACTGTTCCATCATGATGCAGCCATCCTCTTTTATTCCTTGTGACAGCAGCCTGCCAGCCCTTACTACTCGCCCTCTACATGTCTCAGCCCTGAGACAGACACTGTCCCCTGTGACAACCATATTCAGGGCACATGGATCAGTCTCTTAGAGTAGACCAGTTATGGCTTTCTTTGACTTCAGGTAAAGGGAAATCACCTCCAACCCCTCCCACGTGAGATGGGCATGAGACCCAGCGCACACCCATAGTTCTCTCCCCAAATCCTCCTCTCTTAAATGCCCATTCACCTTTTAATTTAGTGGGGTGTGGTCTTAATGTGATAAGGGGCTAATAATTTTTAAAAACTGGTTTGTAGATACTGTCTTTGCAAACTCTATTTTGAGTGTCACATCTCTTGGAGTGTGGTATCTATTATCTGGTTCCTCAGTCCAATGAGACTAAAAGACTTCTGTCTTAACACTCTATCAGATTGTACCAGAGATCAATGAAGAAACGTTACATTTATTGATTCCATCATTTATTCAGTGAACACTGAGTACTTTCATCATGCTGATACATTTAGAATATAGATATGGCTATATGTAAGTATACATATTGTATAACTATGAAGTCCCTTATATGCATAAAAGGTGTAAGTTATGTCAATTGTATAGCTCTTATGTTAAGTGGTAGTTTTGTGGGTATTTAGTATAAAATAAATACATTAATTAATAAAGAGGACCACTCATGGATTAATGCTGAGAATGTGTCATAAACCAAAGATTATAGCTAATCCAGTTCTGTGCATCCAAGTTAAAAAAGTTAAAGTCCTTTGGGGAGCTCTAAATCCAGACACTAAATACAATAATCAAGATTTATCAGGTATGACCATGTGCCTGGCACTATGCTAAGTGGCTTACAAACAATATCTCATTTAGTCCTTTTAACAACCTGATGAGGTCTAAGTACTAATATTTTCTTTCCCATTTTACAAATGAGGAAACTGAGTCTCAGAGTAGCTAAATACTTGCCCAAATTCCCATGGCAGACTATGGGACCAGATTCAGGTCTGCTGGACAACCAACTCACTCCCGCTTCCCAAACATAAATGTCCAAATATTTAATAAGGTGTGCTCTGAGCGGGGAGAGATGGCAAGTTGGAGTAGAAAGAGCTTTGCAGTCAGTCAGAGCTGGCTTCTGAGCTGGCTGTACCATTTATTAGCTGTATGATTTGGGCCAAGTTCCTTAATCTTAACCTCTTGAACCCACTTATAAGGTAGAGGATAATTATATTTACCTTTCAGGGTTGTTGTGATATGAGGTAATGACTTTGAAGCAGCCGGCACAATGGAGGCCCTAAAAATCATACGTATTATCATTTCCATTCCTACTCTTCACCTGAAAATGTTTTGAGAGCAAAGAAAAGGAGACAGGCCAGTTGGACCTCAAACTCCAGTAATCTAGAACTTTTCTGTTTCGGGGATCAAGCTCCAATGATTTAGAACTTGTCTCTACTACGGAATTATTTTGTTGTGGTTCTTAAGAAACACTGTGCAACCGAGTCACAGAGCAACCCTGGGGAAATGCTCAGGACCCCAATTTCTTTTGGACTTGAACTTCTGAATATGGCATTCTTCTTCACTCCAGAAAACATACAATCCTCAGCACCCCTGGTTAGTACATGGTGGTATTAGGCAAAATCTCCTTTTGGCTGTAGAGTGGTTGGATTTTGATTGGTTTGGGCGTAATATTGCTGAGTCTCTCTGCAGGGGATCAAAGGAGAGAAGTCTGAGAAATATCCCCCAGTGTTCTCAGCTGACAGCTGAAGGAGTAACAGCTAGAGAGGGCAGCTTCATTCTGCCATTTTTCCACAGACCCAAACAACCTTGTCTTCCCTATTGTTGCCCACTGGCATCTCCTTCTGAGATGGTGGCAGGGGCTTGGCCACATAGAACTTGAGTTGTGACAGTGCAGTTGATGCTTCTAGCTCTGTCCCCAGACTTCCAGCTGCACAGCTAAAGTCTGGTTTAGAGTGGGGAAGCCAGAAGAGTCATGCCTTCATTCCCACTCTTCTCTATCCACAGTTTTCCAGTATTGGAACTGGAGTATGGAATCCCCAACATCTAGTCAGCAGGCAGCTTCCTGAACCCCAAGATGTTCAGCCCTGCTTCTGCTCCTTCCCCACACCACTCCCCTTCTTCCCTCTACTTAAGTTGTTCATAGAACCTCTTCCAGATCTAAGAAACTAATTGTGAAATACCTTTGTGATTACAGTTTATACATTTAATTAGAAGCAAGGAATTAAGCTCCCAAACACCACAAAATGAAAGCTTGAGATTTTCCTAACAAAACCTCTGCTTTCCACACATGGGGGCTGACTCATCCATCCATCTTCTCCACAGCCCTTTCATGCTGAAGTCATCCACTTTCTTCACCTGGATTTGGAAAACTGCTGAGGTCTGGTTCAGCTTCATTCCAAAGTTGTCCATCAATAGCAGAAAGTAACTGCCTGTCGCAGGGAAAACAGGTTAAGGGCACATTCCTTGAGTTTGGGAGTCTCACAAAGACTGTTAATACCTTGTTCCTACTAATGAGAACAGACTAAAAATGCACAATTAAATATGAAGCAGAAGGAATATCTTACTCTTGTGATTTCATTTTAAATGTATCTAGAAGACTGGGTGATATTGAAATATGTGACTTATTTCCTTCTATGAGTTGAGATAAAATGGTTCTAATTTTCTTGCTGTTTTCTGGCTTTAGGGCCCTGTGAAAGAATGTTTCTTCTTTGGCTTTTGGTGGGAATTGGATGTTTGTCGATTTAGCATATGTTTAGAATATTTTGGCTTTGGGAAGCTGCACTGATAGCCGTTTCCCTCTAGTCAAAATTAATCTCATCTTCCTACAGCTCTTATAGCTTGTGGCTCCAATATAGCACTTCTCATATTCTACTTTATTCTATGGTGACTTATATTTCTGTTTTTCTCCTACATCAGATCTGCAGTTCTACATGGGGAAGAACCATGTCTTACACATCTTTGTATTTACCTGAGTCTAGTCTAGTATATTATATATACTCAGGTATATATATACACACACACACATATATATACACACACACATACGCCTGAGTCTAGTCTAGCACATTATATAGCATAGGCATTCAATATGTGTTAAATTAAATTGAATTCTGAAAGATCACCCAGAGAAGGGGGGCTCCAAGTGACTGTAACAGTCATCTTTGTAGCAGATGCCCCAGGGTTCAACTGTGGATAGCCTGTACCCATGGACAAGTCTTGCTTCTCTCTGCCTGAGGGTATTCTCTGGCCACAAATGTGAGCTTGGAAGCAGACAGGTTAGGCTGCAAGTGCCACAGGTATTGCCTAAGGAGCAACCCTCAGCCGAGGAGGAACAGGCCTAGGTAGATAAATAAGTTTGCTTCTCTACCCTCGTTCTGAGGAATGTTCTACACAGTTTCCTAGATGGTTACTACATCAGGAAGTCCTGGTTACCCAACAGCTGCTGCTGTTTTTTTTAATTGAGTATAATGGACATACAACTTTGTATTAGTTTCAGGTATACAACATAATGATTTGTTACTTGTGTATATTGTAAAATGATCACCACAGTAAGTCTAGATAACATCGGTCACCACACATAGCTACAGAATTTTTCTTGTGAGAACTTTTAAGATCTACTCTCTTAGCAACTTTCAAATATGCACGACAGTGTCATTAACTAGAGCTGCCATGCTGTACATTATATCCCCATGACTTGCTTATGTTATAACTGGAAGTCTGTACCTTTTGCCTCTCTTTACCCATTTCACCCACACCCCATCTTTCTCCTCTGACAACCACCAGTCTGTTCTTTATATCTATGAGCTTCATTTGTTTGTTTTTAGATTCCACATATAAGTGATATCATACAGTATTTGTCTTGCTCTGTCTGACTGATTTCACTTAGCATGGTGCCCTTGAATTCCATCCATGAGTTTGCAAATGGCACGAGTTCAACAGCTCTTACACACACACACACACACACACACACACACACACACACACTACATTTTCTTTATCCATTCAATTTGTTGATGGACACATAGGTTGCTTCCATATCTTGGCTATTGTAGATAATGCTGCAATGAACATGGGGGTATATATATATATCTTTTCGAGTTAATGTTTTTATTTTCTTTAGATAAATACCCAGAATGGAATTGCTGGATCATATTGTAGCTCTATTTTTAATTTTTTTTTGAAAAAAATACTGTTTTCCATAGTGGCTGCACCAATTTAGAGTCTCACTAACAGCACACAAGGATTCTCTTTTCTCTATATCCTGGCCAATACTTGTTATTTCGTCTTTTTGATAATAGCCATTCTAACAGGTGTGAGGTAATGTCTCATGATTTTGATTTGCATTTCCCTGACGATTAGCAATGCTGAGCATTTTTTCATGTACCTGTTGGCCATCTGAATGTCTTTGGAAACATGTCTGTTCAGATCTTTTGCTGTTCAGTTGCGTAAGTTCTTTAGATATTTTGGATATTAACCCCTTATCAAATATGTGATTTGCAAATATTTTCTCCTTTTCATTTTGTTGATGGTTTCCTTTCCTGTGCAGAAGCTTTTTAGTTTGATATAGTCCCACTTGTTTATTTTTGCTTTTGTTGCCTTTGTTTTCCATATCAAAACCAAAAAATCATTGCCTAGACCGATGTTAAGGAGCTTACCACCTATGTTTTCTTCTAGAGTTCTATGGTTTCAGGTCTTACATTCAAATCTTTAATTCATTTGAAGTTAACTTTTGTGTATGGTGTAAGATAGTGGTCCAATTTCATTCTTTTGTTGTACAGTTGTCCCAACACTATTTTTTGAAGAGACTGTCCTCTCCCCATTGTATATTTTTGGCTCCCTTGTCATAAATAAGTTGACCATACATGCATGAGTTTATTTCTGGGCTTCCTATTCTGTTCCATTGATCTATTTATTTGCTTTAATGCTAGTACCATACTGGTTTTTTTTCATGTTTAAAAAATTTTTTTTTACAATTTTTTTTTTTTTTTTTTTTTGGGCCAGGCCGCACGGCTTGCAGGATCTTAGTTCCCCAACCAGGGATTGAACCTGCACCCTCGGCAGTGAAATCATGGAGTCCTAACCACTGGACCGCCAGGGAATTCCCTTATGTATTTTTTTAACTGAAGCGTAGTTGATTTACAGTGCTTCAGGGATACAGCAAAGTGATTCAGTTATACATACATATATATATTATGTATATTCTTTTTCAGATTCTTTTCCACTGTAAGTTATTACAAGATACTGAATATAGTTCCCTGTGCTACACAGTAGGTCCTTGTTATTTATCTATTTTATATATAGTAGTGTGTATATGTTAATGCCAAACTCCTAATCTATCCCTCCCCTCCCCTTCCCCCTTTGGTAACCATAAGTTTGTTTTCTAGGCCTGTGAGTCTGCTTCTGTTTTGTAAATAAGTTCATTTGTATCATTTTTTTAGAGTCCAGATATAAGTGACATCATATGATATTTGTCTCTCTCTGATTTACATCACTTAATGATAATCTCTAGATTCATCCATGTTTCTGCAAATGGAATTATTTCACTCTTTTTTATGGCTAATATTCCATTGTGTATATGTGAATGTAGATGTGTATATATATATATGATATATATATGTACATATATATATATCATATATATATATCACATATTCTTTATCTGTTCATCTGTGATGGACATTTAGGTTGTTTCCATGTCTTGGCTATTGTAAATAGTGCTGCAATGAACATTGAGGTGCATGTAAATATCTTTTCAAATTGTGGTTTTCTCTGGATATATGCCCAGAAGTGGGATTGCAGGATTATATGATAACTCTATTTTTAGTTTTTAAAGGAACCTCCATACTGTTTTCCATAATGGCTGCACCAATTTACATTCACACCAACAGTGTAGGAGGGCTCCCTTTTCTCCACACCCTCTCCAGCATTTATTATTTGTAAACTTTTTGATAATGGCCATTCTGACTGGTGTGAAGTGGTACCTCATTGCAGTTTTGATTTGCATTTCTCTAGTAATTAGCGATGTTGAGCATCTTTTCATATGCCTGTTGGCCATCTGTATGTCTCCTTTGGAGAAATGTCTATTTAGCTCTTCTGCCCATTTTTTGATTGGGTTGTTTGTTTATTGGATATTGAGCTGCATGAACTGTTCATATATTTTGGAGATTAATCCCTTGTCAGTCACATTGTTTGCAAATATTTTATCCCATTCTGTAGGTTGTCTTTTCATTTTGTTGATGGTTTCCTTTGCTCTGCAAAAACTTTTAAGTTTAATCAGGTCCCATTTGTTTATTTTTGCTTTTGTTTCCATTAATCTAGGAGACAGATCCAAAAAAAATATTGCAGCAATTTATGTCAAAGAGTGTTCTGCCTATGTTTTCCTCCAGGAATTTTATAGTAACCGGTCTTACATTTAGGTCTTTAATCCATTTTGAGTTTATTTTTGTATATGGTGTTAGTGAATGTTCTAATTTCATTCTTTTGCATGTAGCTCTACAGTTTTCCCAGCACGAATTATTGAAGAGGCTATCTTTTCTCCATTGTATATTCTTGCCTCTTTTGTTGTAGATTAGTGCATGGGTTTATTTCTGGGCTTTCTATCCTGTTCCATTGATCTGTGCGTCTGTTGTTGTGCCAGTACCATACTGTTTTGATTGCTGTAGCTTTGTAGTATAGTCTGAAGTCAGGGCCCCTGATTCCTCCAGCTCCGTTCTTCTTTCTCAAGATTGTTTTGGCTATACAGGGTCTTTTGTGTTTCCATACAAATTAAAAAATTTTTTCTTCCAGTTCTGTGAAAAATGCCATTGGTAATTTGGTAGGGATTGCACTGAATCTGTAGTTTGCCTTGGGTACTATGGTCATTTTAACAATATTGATTCTTCCAGTCCAATAACATGGTATATCTTTCCATCTATTTGTGTGGTCTTCAATTTCTTTCATCAGCATCCTATAGTTTTCAGATTTCAGGTCTTTTGCCTCTGTAGGTAGGTTTATTCCTAGGTATTTTATTTTTTTTGATGCAATGGTAAATGGGATTGTTTTCTTAATTACTCTTTATGATATTTCATTGTTAGTGTATAGAAATACAACAGATTTATGTATATTAATTTTGTATCCTGCAACTTTCCTGAATTCATTGATGAGCTCTAGTAGTTTTCTGGTAGGTGTCTTTAGGATTTTCTGTGTATAGCATCATGTCATCTGCAAACAGTGACAGTTTTACTTCTTCTTTTCCAATTTGGACTTCTTTTATTTCTTTTTCTTCTCTTATTCCTGTGGCTAGGACTTCCAAAACTATGTTGAATAAAAGAGTTGAGAGTGGAAATCCTTGTCTTGTTCCTTTTCTTAGAGGAAATGCTTTCAGCTTTTCACTGTAGAGTAAGATGTTAGCTGTGGGTTTGTCACATATGGCCTTTATTATGTTGAGGTATGTTCCCTCTTTGCCCATTTTCTGGAGAGTTTTTTTTTTATCATAAATTGATGTTGAATTTTACCAAAAGCTTTTTCTGTATCTATTGAGATGATCATATGGTTTTTATTCTTCAATTTGTTAATGTGGTGTATCACATGTGCTTGATTGATTTGCAGATATTGAAAAATCCTTGCATCCCTGGGATAAATCCCACTTGATCATGGTGTATGATCCTTTAAATACATTGTTGGATTCAGTTTGCTAGTATTTTGTTGAGGATTTTTGCATCTATATTCATCAGTGCTATTGGCCTGTATTTTTCTTTTTTTATGTGATATCTTTGTCTGGTTTTGGTATCAGGATGATGGTGGCCTCAAAGAATGAATTTGGAAGTGTTCCTTCCATACTGTTTTGATTACTATAGCTTTGTAATATGGTTTGAAATCAAGGAGCATGATGCCTCCGGCTTTGTTCTTTTTTCTCAAGATTGCTTTGGCTATTTGGGGTAACTACAGCTTCTTAACACACTCTATTAACTTTCTTCCCTTCCCTGTTTCACATTCCCTCACTATGCTTTACTGGGATCAACAGCCAAATAAATGACTTCACCCAAATCCTTGCTATAGTGAAGTGCTACAGGGGAAACCAAACAAAGACTATTAAAAATTAAAAAGCATTAGAGACGATGACTAGGCCATCAGTGAGAACAAGGATCAATGAACAGAACCTGTTGCCTTTGCTCTTCAAACGAATGAGCTGGAGAGGCACATAAAACAGGATTCTGTGGATGAGTCTGAAGCTCTGTGGAGCTTTTGAACAGGGGGAGAGTGAAATTCTACTTCTGGACAGGAAATGGAGTTGACGCCTTATAGAGAGGCTCAGAGTAGAGAAGTAGAAATTCAAGCTTAGACCAGTAGGTGAAGGAACTCACTGAGGACTAGAACGAGGCTCTGTTTCAGACCAAATGACCAGAAGAGGAAAGTGATATAGTGGAAGAAAGGCCTTCCAAACTCACAGCCACAGAAATCTTCAGGAGAGGGGTGAGGAAGAGGCATTTATCACCTTGCACAGGAGAATTTAAAGCCTGGATCGGTGGGGGCACTTGGTCCATATCTGGGCAGAATGCAACAGAGGGGGGTCAAAGGGTAGGAGAGGATCTGGGACCCCATGCCAATTAGGAACACCGTCTTAGGCTTGGGTCTCAAGCCCCTGTGATCTAGAACTTGTCTGGTTTTAGCTGCTTTATATTCATTTCTTAGTAAAAGTGTGTCTGTGTTACTTGTCTCAACTGAAACACAGGGCAAAACTGTGAAACTAGTGTTCTTCTAAATATCTGTCAACACAAAGCCTTAGCACATCCTTAGTCTTGTGACTGGGCGTGGCACTCTCCCAAAGCCAGAGACCTGTGATAAAGAGAAGGGAGAAGGCCAACAGGCAGAATGGAAGGGATCTGCTATGTGTCCCTTTATGAATGTGCTTTATTTGGTTACGAGATCTATTCCTGGAATCAATTCTAAGGTATTCTATTAGGTGCACTTTTGGTGCACAGATTGAAGAACAATGGCAAATCCCTCCTCTGGGTTTGACAGTTTGGTAATTGGTGAGGTGGTTTCTTTGGAACCCAGGTCCCTCCTAAGGCAAAAATAAAATAAAACAAAACATTTTTCACTGATTTTTTGCCTGCAGAAGTAGGTGGACTGTATTGGAAGATCTCAGTTCTAACTCACCATTTCTGGGACCTTGGGCAAGTCTTCACCATATGCCTCTTTCCTCATCTATAAAACCAGGGGGGTGACAAGCCATCCTGAATAGCTCCTGGAATTCTGTGATCCCAGATGAGATGATTGGGTCTGGAGAGGATGTATTCAGGGCTGGCCAGAAGGGCCTGCCTATGTGAATATATTCTTTAGGGCAGAGCTTTGATTCAGCACATTTGGTTGTTTTGGCCTCTATAGAGAAGAGAAGGTAAGAGCCTTTCTGAAAATCCTTTTAATTGAAACTATTTGGGGTCTAAGTTTTGTTTATATGCTTCGTTTCCCTTGTCCTAAGCTGTTTCTTTTTCTGTGTCGCCTCAAAAACAGCTACTTTTGTTGAAGTCTAAATGAGTATCTTTGATTTCAAGATAAGCTTTCCTTTTTAAACCTGTCCTGTGGAGAGTGGCGGAGGGGAAAAGTAAGCTGGGTTTGAGCAAGGGGAGTGAGGGGCCTGTGTGGGCCACATGTTTTGTCTGACCCACACCCATGCTCTGGGTTTCTGCACTTTGGGAGTTCTGCTCAGATGCTGTCATAAATTTTAGTGCTAAGATGGCAGGACATGCTTGATCCTTTCACACATGTAACTGGGCTGTTGGCCGTAGGAGGGTGGACAGACTTATTATAAGGAGCACTTGGTCTACTGAGCTCAATCCCCCAGCTAGAGGTATATGTTTCACAGTTACATGCAGGGAATTTTATTCTAGGCCAGCTAGACTCTGACACTGAATTCTTTTCCTATTTAAACTTTATACCTATGAAGTTGCCTTCCAATAATCTAAGAATTCATGGTTCTGTACTTTTCTCAAACCCTTTCTATAGGCTACTGACTATGATTTTACAATCTAGGGGAAAGGTAAGCAGCAACCAAAGCTCCTAGCAAGGAGTCTTGTTATGGTGACAGAGGAGGGGAAGAACCCCTTACCTTATGGTTGGTCTACAGTAAACAATTTCAAATTTACTATTACTACTGACATATTTACATGATTATATAAGAAGACAAGTTGACCAATTATGACCATTAAGATGTATGGCTCTGAGCCCCGTTTTCCTACCAGTAGTGGCCAGAGTGGCCTCTTTAGTTCCTTTTGTCTAATCTAACTATGGAGCCACACAGCACTTTTGTTTTTTCAATATTTTCTGAGCACCTACTTTACTCTTGACACTAGGTTTTGAAACACAAACATAAATACAAATACTTATGATACACCCTTGCCTTTGAAGGAAAGCAGACTTACTTTTCCCATGTGTTGACTTTAGGGGATTTACAAAATGGGAGTTGCTGGGGGGTTATTGTTCGTGTAGAAGGTGGCATTGTTTTTAGGAATCTAATAGCTCTTTCACTGTGACCCATGATTATAGTAATGCTGACGTTTGCATAATGCTTTGCAAAGATTTTTCATATTTAATTTCATTTACTCTTCACAAGAATTCTGTGAGGTAGGTTGTCAGAGTATCATTACCTTTAATTTACAGAGGAAGAACCTGAGGCACGAAAAGGTCAGTGACCTGCCCAAGGTCAATAGCTAGCAAGTGGTGAAACCAAATCTCAAACTCTGATCTTGTGACTCTGCTAATTCAGAAGTCTTATTGCCATTCCACCTCCTTTAGAAAAGAATGAGGAACAGCACTGTGAACCCACTGAGGGCAGAGAGATTATCTTGCTTCCCTCAGGCTCCTCCCTATGCCTAGCCCCTAGCACATTGTCTGGTATACATCAGTGCAGGTTTATTGAGTGAGATTAAAGCCCATCAATGAGAGAGAATAAAGAGATGGCCGCCTTCCCACCTTCACATTACCAGACTGTAAAGATTCTGATGATAATCTATTCTACTTTCTTCTTGCCCACCAACCTGCATTGAATTGCCCATAAATATTTGTTTGTATGGAACATTTCATCACCCAGCAGTCTAGGGCATTCCTGGGTAGACGGGAGCCTGAAAGTAACACTATCGAATTTGCAGAACTGTCCGCTCATGCTGTAGCCTATCTTATCTTCAGTCCTATGACAACTTTGAGGACTCCCTTAAAGAATTTGGACTTCGTGACTGCTCCAGAGACCAGCCAAGTAAACAATTTTAATAACCTCCCTGTGAATGTCATAAAGGCAGGGACGGGTAGGGGTTGTTAGCACTGACTTTTCACAAATACCACTACAGAGGTAAGCCAGGTGCTTGCCTCAAAGTTCAGGGCACCAGAAAATGCTCCTCTTGTTACCATCTTCTGAAATCATTCTCAGCAGAGGATTTTTAGGCTAAAGTAGGCACTTATTCCAGTCTGAAACCACAGTTGCTCAACTTCAAGAAATCTAGTTAACCTCAAGTAGGTGACATTTGATGGTTTTTCCTTTTGTATGAGATGAATTTTAATTTCCTCTAAGGCATGATGTGGAAATCCTTCAGTGGGTGCCCACTGACCTGAGCTATCCAGCTTGTATTCAGGAAGTATAAAATCTATTTCAGATGAGTCTCTGTTCCCATTCTGCCCCATCAGCAAGGAAGAAAGGGGACAATTATCTGGTGATAATTACTCTGATGGCAGTAATCTCTGGCAGCTGCTAGAGAAGAGACATTGTCTCCTACCACCCCCTAACTTTTTAGAATAGAGCTCTGAAAGCTTGATAACAGGGGCTGAAGATGTGTGAACAACCTCAAAATAACTTTCTATTCACTTCCATCACCCAGGCTTTAATTAAACACAATTCATACCTCTTCAGAGGCTTCAGATGATGTATATTAGAGGACTTCATAAAGGAGAAGAGCCATATAAATGGTATAGGTTACTCTACATTGTTTATTTCCTCTTATCCAAGTCAGGGGCCTTTCAAGGCTGTTGCCCTAGAAGCCTGCTTTTTCTTCCAGTGGGGGTGAAGCAGAATCAGAGATTAGATTTTCTTCTGGAAATTTTAGGAGAGGATTTTAAAGTGGAAGATATGTGAATGCAGGTGGAAGATAAAATTTGGATAAGTACCACTGAGTTTTTTTTTAATGCCTTAAAGTCCTTTTTCCCATGTAAATAAACGCCTCAAAAAGTTAGAAACCATCATCAGCCTTTCTAAGAGGGAATTTTCAGTCTTTTCCCATATTTTTGTGAAGTTTAGCTATCTCTCTCACTGCAGGATTTGGAAGTAGAACACTGCTAATGCACTACTGTAATTCTTCTAGCTGTTGTCAAAGTGGCAAAATGGGGGCAAAGAAGCACAGCTGGAGGCAGACTGTTGGTGACACAGATTGAGCTGGTCTGCTTTCACATTATAAATAAATATGCCAATTTTAATATGTTGCACACAAGCTTTGGGTGCATTTTTTAAAATCTGATAAAAATGTTCTGGTATAGACATTCTTCTGCTTAGTCTAAACTACTTCATCAAACACTCTAATCATAAATTGTCAGAAATATTCAGAAAGTCAAAGGGCTTTAAGAACACATTTGAATTTATTCAATGAAAGCCAGAGGCCAATTTTTGTTGTTAACCCCTCTCTACTTTTTTCCATCCCTACGTCAAGCCTGAAACTCCACACATCTTACTGGTCCTGATTCCTAGAGAAGTTGTAAAATACCCCTTCCTCTTCCCTCCTCTTTTTTCATCCCATGATTCCATTTCACTGATGTTGCACAATCGGTTATCATTGCATTTTCCAGCACATCCATGTTATGATACGGCTGATGGTTGAAGGTTAATGAGTGTGGCCATAAAGAACAAGACAAGTTTACCTCACAGGCCTTGTGAGCCCTAGAACACAATTGTAGGCTTCTTGTAGGGCCATGTTGATCCATGGGTATATAGGCATGTGAGTTGATTGTTCCTGCCTCAAGAGTCCACCCCTTTGGTAACCATAAATTTGTTTTCTCGTCTGTGATGAGACTCTGCATTTCTGACAAGCTCCAGTGATGACAATCTTTCTGGTTCATGCGCCACACTTTAAGTAGCTATATGAGATGCGGCTATGGATAGGTCCCCTGTTTGGGACCTACGTTAAATCCTTTGGTGGTTCGTTCTGAGCCCTGGATGTAGGAAGTGGGCCTCCTTCAAGTCCTTTAAGAAACAGAGAACTGTTACTGAATTTTAAAAATCATTTTGTTGACTATTTAAAATATAGTTATTTGTAGAGCATATTTCAGAAAAAGGTCTTACTGTGCATTTTTGCTACTCAGTGCTTTTAAGCATACGACTTGCTGTTTAGTAACGCTAATCACCTTGTTAGTATTGCTAATGTGCATTCTCGTGGTCCACAGAACAAGTTATCTTTCTGGGAAATACTCGTATCTGGAATGACTAGCAATAGTGTCCTTTCGTACTGACAATAAGCCCACAAGTAGATCTAGAACAAGTATCAGTCGGTGGCCTGTGGTCTTTTTCAGCCTCAGTCCACATGTCACTTGGAGTCCAATTATCCAATTATCATATCTCTGTCTCTTCCCTGTACAGGATGAGTGAGTGACTTGCAAATAATTTTTCTTTATCCCCCTTAAAATGATTCCAATTTCCAATGAGTATGTGTGTGTCAGAGGGTGAGAGGTGAGGGTGGGGTGCTCTACCTGTTCACCAGCATGGAAGCTCTCTGAACAATGTCCTTGTGGGTTTTTATGGAGGCTTCATTTCATAGCCGTGATTGATTGCATCATTGGCCATTGGTTTGATTAATTCACTGCCCATTGATTGAACTCTATTCCCAGCCCCTCTCCCCTCCCTGGAGGTCAGGGAGGGTAGAGCTGAAAGTTTCAACCCTCTAATCACTTGGTTGGTTCTCCTGGCAACCAGCCCCCATCCTTAGGTGAGGTCCTTACTGAGTCACCTCGGTAACATAACAAAAGATATCATTTTAGCTCTCATCACTTAGAAGATTTGAAACGTTTTAGGAACTCTGTGCCAGGAACAGTGGAAGAAGATCAAATATATATTTATTATAAATCATAATATGACCGCCCCCCCCCCCAAAAAGATGGAATTGGTATTCATGTATGAGAATTGGTTAGTAGAATCAACTTCTACCAGCCTCAAGTTTAAACAGAAGAAAGCAGGTTCATTATTTACCTCATTCCCATGACTTAAGAGGAAAGCATGCAGAATTTTCCTTTTCCTTCCTTATCCTCAGAAGCAGTGGGGTTAGACTCCAGGTTGTAGGTCTCTGGAGGAGGGAATCCTCCAGCCCTTCCTCTCCCATTTCCTCCCAAGGTCCCTTCCTCTGCCTCCTTCCCCAAGCCCTTCACAGGTTGGAGAGGCCCCGCAGGCTGCTGGGAAGGTGAAGAGAGAAATTTGCTAAAGCTCTGGGCAGCTTGTAGAGTTTGTGGTCTGTGGAAAGCGGGAGGGTAAAGGAAGGCGGGGCGTTTGGGGAGTGGGGGAGGATCCACGCTGTCATTTCCACAGCTTGTGGGGTTAGGAGGGTGGTCCCCTCAGGCTGGAGGACTGCGGGCAGGGAAGCTTTGGGCTGACACTTGTGAGTGGGCTTGGAGAGAGGGCGTGTGAGGGTCCAGTGCGGTTGGAGCCCTTGGCACAAGCAAGCCGCTGTGCTGGTGTTCCCCACACTTACCTGATGGAATTCTCATTACACAGCTCCATGAAGCTTGTCTTCATGGCTCTACTTTACAGGGAGGAATCCACAGCTGAGGGAGGTAAAGCAAAATGCTTGGGCCACTGAACTGGTAAGTAGCAGAGCCAGTGTTTGAACCCGGGTCTGCCTTACTCTAAATCCCTTGGAATCCTACTTTGGAAAGCAGGGCCTTATGGGAAGTAGTAAGACCTTTTGTAACGTAAGGCAGGTGAATGAGGTGTCAGGCAGTCTGAGGTCCAGATGCCAACACTGGTTCTGTTTATAGTTTACATTTTTAAAAAATCCACCATATCTTAACACACCTGCTGGTGGTTGAGAGACTCTAGTTTTTGCAGAATACTAATGTAGTACCTTTTTATAATTCCTTTTGTGCTCTGCAGAATTGAATTTCTAAATGTCATGTGGTGTGCAGCTAGCTACAATAGCAACCTTCGGAGACAGTGGTGTGGATGGCACACCCCTCAGTGCTGGGGGCCAGGGCCTCTCACAGGATATTTTAAAGAAGATCATAGAAGGCAGCTCAGTTTCTCTGTGGCCAAACCACAAAATGTTGTTTTCCTTAAAGTCCCGGAATCCCAAAGGGTGTAGGCAATCCCTGTGAAAGAATGCTGAGCTCTGTAAAATGCTAAAGGGAGGAACCAGATCCCCTGGGGGTATAGACACATTTATCTACGTGAGGGAATCTGGGTGGTACTGGAATTCCTTAAATGTTCATTACTTGGAATTGGAGTTTGCAGGTGTAGAAGTTACCTATGCCAATATTGGTCAAAGTTTACTGTGCAAAGGAATCACCTGGGGATCTTGTTAAAATGCAGATTCTGTTTTCCTGGGTCTGGGATGGGGCCTGAGATCCTCATTTCCCGGACCTCCCAGGTGATGCTGGTACTGCTGGTCAATGGACCACACTCTGAGCGGCAAGTGTTATGCCTCCCTGCATCGTCCTTGTTCCCCTTCTCTAAGCTCAGTCAAGATTCACTTACTTTGGGATAATTTTATTTAGGGAGTCAGGACAGATGAGAAAAAGGAAGCTTGCAGAATCTTCTGAGTAGATCTCAAGGAATCTCTATTGCAGCATATTATAGATGTGAAGAGATGTTGTGAGGATAACAGTAAAAATGTGGCAGTCAAATAAACTTCAGAAGTATTGGGTTGAAAATTTCAACAGATTTCTATATTTCATGACTTCTTGGAGCCTTTAATAGGCTAGTGTGCCTTGTGACTTTCATAGGGGAATTTTTCTCAAATTCATTTGCCCAAAGAATACTTTTTTGGGGACCATATTAAGAGCATAATGTTGACCAAGACTGGCTGTTTCAGACATTGTCATAGGTGACCACACGAGAAGGAGGAACTCTTGCCTAAAATACTATGTAAACATGAAATTGCCCTTATTCCCTATAGGCTAAGAGTAACTTTAAATAAATTAGACTTTAGAAATAAAGATGAATTGAGCTGGGGGATGGATTGACTGTGGCTTCCATGCATGTAGAATGCTGGGCCTATGACTTTGGAGAGAGAGGACTGATATAAATGGATGAGGAAGGAGTTAAGAAAATGGAAGTATTTTAGATCAACAGGGATGTGTGGCAAGAAAGAGAAAACTAGAAAATGCTTTTTTGTGGGGAGCAGTTAGTCAGGGGGCTTAATCCATGAGGCTAGCTAGGGTAGAGTATGGAGAAATCCAGAATACAGGTGGTGGGCAGGTTCCAGGCAATTGTCATTTTTTTTATGTTCAGAGATTGAGCCCGTCTCCTTTTGGGGGGAATTCCCGACCTGACAAGACAGAGTATTCTCTCATAGAGAAGCTGAACATGACATATCATATTTTCTTAGCCTCTTTTGCAGCTAGATTCCAGGCACATTGACCTGTGCTCCCCCGATCAGAAGTACCTGTCCTAGACTTTCACTCAGAGCAAAAACAGGCACCTGGTGGACTCCATTTTGATGAGGATGGGACAAGAATCACAGAACCTTTAGTTTCTAGAGGCAACGGGGACTGTGGTTCCATAGCCAGTGTCCGGTGCTGGCCACATACATAGTACCAGTTGCAGGGTCTGCGCCCTGTGTGGGTGGCAGCAGTGCCTCACTGGACCAGCCCAGTCGCCCAATTTGGGGCATTGTTCTTCGTGGAGAGCCTGAGCCTGGTTCCGCATCATCCTAGGAACTCCGAGCTTCCCATTTGCTTTTCGTAGCTTCCTTTTCTGCTTAAATGAACAAGAGTTGATTTCTGTTGCTTGCAGCTTAGAATCCTGACAGACATAGAGGATGAATGGAAGCTTTCAACTCAGCTTCAGATAGCCCCAGAGAGCATTTTTAATCTGAATTCTAGGGTGAACTTTGGGGTTTATGAAGGAAGGTTTGTGTAGCTTGAGGGTCAAGGTCAAAGGCACCCTGGGAGCCCTGGTGAGCCGGTTAGGTGACAAGGCAGGTGAAGAAATGAATATTACTGAGTGAGCACTCACAAAGTGCCAGCTAGATGCTCTTATCTATATTTTTCTCATCGTAATCTTGTGAAATAGATGTTGTTATCCTCATTTTGCAGAAGGGGAAGCTGAGATATGGGGAGTATAATTAATTGTCGAAATAGTAAGTGTTGGAGCTAGCATTCCAGCGAAGGGCTGTCTGACTCTATTTATCACTACATCAGGACATTTGGTCCACAATTATTTGCAGAGCACCTTCTATGTGTGAGACATGACGATAATCATAGGCGATACCTGCCTTCGTGGAGGTTAAGATCTGCTATAGGAGATACCCACTAAAGTAACCGCAAACTAGGAAGGAGAGCTAGAATGAGAATATGTAACAGGGAAGCCTGGCCTCGATATAGACGTGTGGAGGGGAAATGGTTTCCCTGAAGGGATGCCCTTTGAATGGGGTTTCAAGGGCTGGGTAGGAGGTAACTAGGTTGAATGGAGAGAGGGAGAAGTGTTCTCCTAGCAGGGAGAGCTAAGTACAAGGCAGACACATCCCATGCTTGGTTAGTAACCTGAGATTTCCCGCAGTGTAGCACACTGCTTTTGTGGATTCATTGGTCATCTGCTCTATTAAAGACAGATACAGGAGAGCAATGAAAAAAAAAAGGGCCAGAGTTTCAAGGCTACAGTAGAAGATGGAAGAAAAACCCTGTTCTTGTGGGAAATGTTCCTGGAACCATCTGTTTGCACAAGACCTGTCTTCCTCTATCTTGGGAAATAAGTGTCCTGCTGATTTCTGAACGGAGAATGAGAAATAGGGATGAACAAAGGACACCACCCCCGCCCTTCCCTGCCACAACAGTGCCAAGCTTGTTGCTGGCTGCTGCAGGTGGGCAGGAACCACAGTGAGGGAAGAGAGGGTGGCACAGTGTACGGGGAGACCTGTCACCCATTTCTGCATGGACTTAGGATAGATAGAGTCAGATGAATTGAGCTGCTGGGTTCCATTTCTCTGGACACTGCCCTTTTTCTCTTCTGGGAGATGCTCCTTGTCAAAGGACATGTTGCAGAATGATATGGGGAATATTCTTATTTTACTTAGAGCAAATTTGGGGGGCATAAAAATTTAAATACAAGGTCCAATCAGATTTTTTAAAAAGCTAAACTCATCACTCTCTGTCTACTAAAATCCCATGTGACAGTTAAAGCTCAGCTTCAAAGTCACCCCCTCCAGGAAGCCCTCCTTGATTATGTCAAACAGAAGTTATGTCTCATGCCCTTGGACCTCCCAATACTCTGCAGGGCACCATTCTTGGGGCACACACAGATCGTATCTGCTTTGGTATGGTGGTTATTTGGGTCCATGTCTTATCTTCCCAGCCCCATTGCAAGTTTGATGAGTAGAGGAAGTATGTATCATATAGTATTGTAATATCCAAAGTATTTTGTGTACGGGAGCTGCTCTCTGAAAAAATTTGTGAGCAGACTAGAAACTGAAAGTTGATCTTCTGTAAAAATCTCTCTTATTTTGTCACCCATTCAAGTACCTATTAAAGTGCAGAGTACATTATAATGAGAGCTAAAAATAGAATTGAAAAGATAAGGCTTGGTGTATATGCCCTGGTTTATTGCATGGAATAACCAAGGAACGGAGCCCCTTATGTAAGCCTTTCAATAAGCCAATGGAGAATAATGTGGAATAGGAAATCTGGATTCAAGTCCTGGTTCTACTATGTGCCTGCTGTATGAGCTCAGACAAGTCACGTGACCTCTCTGAATTTGGATTTTCTTATTTGTAACGTGTGGGAAGTGCTCTGTCTAACTTGTGGGATTTCAGAGAGAACTAAAGAAATAGCACAGCGGTGCTTTGCCCCCTCCCCGTCCAGGGTAGTTCTTGTGGTGGATGCTAACAGAACGGGGGGAAGGACCCTGGCGTCCTGTCTCCATCCTCTTGCTGCAGCCTGAGGGAGGACACGTGAGCCCGTCACGCCCCTTATACACAGGTTTCAAGGCTGGGGCCGTACACTCTGCTTCAGTGCAAGTGTGTCTTGGGCTCGTCATGTCCATTTGTGAATGAACAGGCAGGACAAGTTGTCCATTTCCCAGTCACTTTCACAGAAGTCAGTTGGTGTCATAAATTATTATAAATCATTTGTCCTCTCAAAGTGGGTCCTTTCTTATGTGGAATGAGGACACTGATGCTCCCAAGAAGGGCTGGACCTACTTGTGAGGGGGCAGTTTCTGTGGAAGTGCCCTCTCATGGGATGGGATTTGTTAGTCAGGGCAGTAGTCAGACCCACATGTGTTGGGGTACGAACTCTGGGGTCAGTCGCTGCGGCCACACCTTGGGAAGCTGCACACTTCACTTGGGTTTGGAGTAAAGCAGCATGCACAGCGGTTCCGAAGAGGAGCCTCCAGGGCACGCTCCCCCAGATGGATATTGTGCTGCAAGCCTGAATGCAGGCTTCCCACCCTCTCCCTGGAGTCTGGGAATCAGTGAAACCCAGGCATGCCAGGAAGAGCTCAGCGGATCAAGCTTTGAGGACAGTGTCAGCTCAGTATGAGGATTGGGTAAGTTCTTGGTTTCAGAGAAGATACTTTTAGGTATGTGGGAAAAAAAGGGGAGAAACCAAGATGCAAAGCCTGGCTTCCATTGGTCAGGGTCAGCCTGGGCTGTGGTGTTAAGGGGGTTTCGGCGGCCACTGTTGTTTCCGTTGCTCTGGCAGCCAGAGGAGAAATAGACTACGCCCAGTGCAGGTGCACTGGGGTTGAAGGGGCCCATTTCCTCCAACAGCCCTGGCCAGCCTGGAGACAGAGACCTCGGAACTCCTCCAGGATGGCTAGCTGAAGGTTTCGGGCTGTGGAGACCAAAACGTGAATTCAGGGGCTTTGCCTACGGGGGTTGCCGGCAGTGCCTGGGTGGTGCCCTCCCTGTCAGCACCGGAAAGCTGGGTCCGGGGTTTGGAAGGGTCGGTGGGATCTCCCGCCTTTCCCTGCTTGGCTTTCCTGCCTCTGGCAGCTGCAGCCGCAGCAGTTGCATCCTGCATCCCGTTGAGGAAGCTTAGTGCGGGGTCAGACCCAGGTCTTGCAGCTCCACCCTGGAGCTCTGCTGAGAAGCTGCGGCAGAAGGGAGGGTGTCGGGGCCCCCTCACTCTGGTGCCTGCCCTCCTGTGCTCATGGATCCTCCCGGAGCCACTGTGCTGTGCATACCCCCAGGGGCTGTCCCTCGTAAGGGGCTCAGGGTGACAGCCTCTAGGGTCCGACAGACACAGGTTCTGTGAGGTGGAAATAGTCAAACCTACTACAAAGACTTGTGAGGAGGAAGTTTCTGTGAAAGTACCTAAGGCCGCACCTGGCACATAGCAGGTACTCAATAAATGGGACCTTTGCTCCTTGCCTAAGGGCCAGAATTTAAGATGCATTTCTGCCTCTCTGAGCTTACTGCCGCGACCACTCCCTTACCAGAAGTTTCAAGACCAAGAACGTTCAGCCAACCCCATCCTGCAACTCTCTCTACTCATATCCAGAAACTCTCCTCCTGCCACCTCCACTGTTACCACCTTGGCCCAGCACCATTATCTCTGGCCTGGATTATTGCAGTTGCAATAATGAGACATAGAGGTTATTGGAACAGGCAGGAAGATGGAAGGGAAGTAATTGAAATAATTTCCTCCAACAAGCCTCACATAGGAATGAAAATTAATATCTGCCCATAAAGAGGTAAATTAGAGGCACCTACTGGGAGAAGGGAAATGTCTCCAATTAGGACACACTCACATGGTTTGGCAGCTTCCAGTGAGATGCCAGTTGCCCCAGTGACTCTCTGGGTCCTTTCCTCTCCCTCATATTTTTCATTAAGACTTGATGTAGAGGTAAGAGTAAGATTCACTTAAAGTAATGTGAGAAACTATGAGGCCAGCAGGAAAGTAAAAATCCTGCCAATGGCTGCGAACTCTAATCTTCTCAAACTAAATAGACTCAGAGTTGCATCTGGAATTGTGTGTGCTTGGCAAACGTGAGGTGAAACCCCTCTGAAAAACATCTGACAGGAATTGCCTCTTCACGAAATGTGAAAAGAAGCTCCCACCCAATTATTAAGAGGCTGCCTAAGAGGAAAGAAAAAGTTTGTGCAGCTAACACAACACGCGGCTTGCCAAAATCATCCTGCCCTAATTCTCTTGTCAGCAGAGCTGCTTTTCCCAAGAGCAAGTAACTCGTGATTTGGTTGCTTGATTCTGCTGGCCACTCCTGCTGCGAACCCCTCACCCCACCCCACCCAGGACCCCCTGCCCAGACCTCACCCCCTCTGCGCATTTTCACTGGTGGGGTATTCTTCAGGGCTGGAAACCTCAGAAATTCCGCTGAGAACACAATGATCTGCACTCAGGATGTAAATGGCCACGAATGTCATGTTGCTTATCTTGCTCTGTGCAACACCCAGCAGCTGCTGGCGTTTAACAAGGAGGCGGCACAGGGCTCTGAGAATAGTCCTGTGTGTGCTTTGTTCATGCATTTTGCAGCTGATTTAAGAGCAAGAAAGGAACAAAACCGATCTGATGTCTTTACTCCAGAGATCGTCCACATCCTTCCTAGGGCAGGAAGAGCAGGTGACTGGGACACCGGACGTTTGGCAAGCTGGTGGCTTTCCTGCGTTGGCATGCTTTGCCGGGGTTTTCATGAAAAGACAATGACCTTTACAGAAAACAATGACCTTTGCAGAGATCTCTAAACCCTGGCAACTCAGCAGCAAGTTCAGTTCCAAAATCGTTCCTCTTGCCTTTCCCAACAGACTTGAACAACTAGAAAGAAAGGAAGGAACTTAAAAAAAAAAAAAATCACCCAGTTTTTGGCAAACCTTAGGCACTCTTTCCCCCACCTTGTAATTAAGGCAGAAGTAAACAGTAACAGAATACCAAATTGCTGCTTGCTTTGGTACCAGGTGCCCAGGTGGAGCTGCTGGTGGTACAGCCCTGTGCCTTGAGACAGAAGGGCAGCCTCCCTGGGGAGCATTCCAGTGGGTCCCCAAATCTGACATATCAAGAGTAAAACCTGAGGGTTTGGAGCAGGGTGACAAGAAAGGGTGAGTCATCTGGGCATTATCTGAAAAAGGAAAAAGTTTCCTCCTCCTTTAAATTTACCCTCTCCCCACCAGCTCGGAACCCCTTCTTATTTTTGGAGGTCATCTCCTGGATGGTACTGCCTCACCTTGAAGAGGCTGATGGGTCTAAGGAACCCAGAGCGTTCCCTGTTGAGCAAAGTGTGTGTGAGGACTCTCCATCAGACTGGCTTGGTCTGTGTCCTGCCTCTACCACTCACCAGCTGAGTGAACCCAGATGAGTTGCTCACCTCTAAGCTTCGGTTTTCTCAACTCTAAAAGCAGAATAGTATTTACCTTATAGGGTGCCTGTGAGGCTAAAATGAAACAGTGTAAAGTGCCTTCCACATAAGAACCACTTAACCACCGATGGTGCACGTATCAAGAGTTCATTTCTTCTTACTGTTAAGTAGGACTCTATTGTGGCTCTACCGCAATTCGTTTATCCATTCAGCTGTTGATTTGACATTTGCGTTGCTCCCAGTTTTTTGCTATTACAGATAAAGCTGCTACTATTTGTGTACGAGTCTTGTATGGACATAGTTTCCCTTTTCTCTTGGGTAAAATACTTAGGAGTAGAATGGCTAGATCATACAGTAGGTGTATGTATTGATAGAACTTTTTAAGAAAATGTCAAACTGCTTTCCGAAGTGGTTGCACCATTTTACATTCTCACCCGCAGTGTATGAGAGTTTCAGTTGCTCCACAACCTTGCTAACACTTGGTATGGTCAGTCTTTCTAATTTTATCCACTCTAATAGGTGTGTAGTGGTAAGTGATTCACAGTTACTTTGAGTTGCAGTGAAAATATTTAGGTGAACATTCTGTGCCATTCATTCATTGAATTCATACCATTCATTCATTGCATACTGAATAGGCCATAAAGCTCAAATATTATCTGAAGACAAACACTGGTGACATTTAATCCTTGGCGCACAGTTGGTTGCATCTGACTCAGAAGATTAAGTGAATTTCAACAGCAGCAGCCTAATGATTCAGTGCTGTAGAGCCCTCAATTTTCTTCCCATCTCTCCTACTAAAGCCAAATAATTGCTGTGATTTCATTACTTCACCTATGAAACCAATAATAATCCTGGTCAATATCACCTTTAGCTCTTATTGCTGATAATAACAAACATCATAAGACTGGCAACTCTATTAAGTTTGCCCCTGTGTTTATAATGGTGAGGTTAGTGAAAATGTTCACTCCTTTTTAGGATCCAAAAGAGAGGACCCACAGGAGAAATTTAATTCTAATCTTAGTTCTAGGAATAGCTTTGTTTTTCCTGAACAAATGGTTTGTTTTCATCTGATGGATGCTGGGAATAGTGGTGTTACTTTCTTCATACTGGTAGTCAAGAACTCAGAGCCTGATTTTTCTCTTCCATAGCAAGTTGATAAGATTTATATTATATGTTTTACAAACTAACTCTTGCCTGGCTCTAGCTTACCTTCCTATTTGATTTTCTATTCGCTTTATTTTCCTTACTAGTTAAAAGAGTTTACATGATTTTATTTCTTAAAAATACACTGTTTATAGTGTATTTAAAAAAATACACTGTTTATAGTGTATTTAAAAAAAAACTCTGTTTATAGTCAGAGTTTAAAGGCATAAATTAAGTCTTCTCTCACTCCTGCCTCAAAGCCACCTGGTTCCCTTCCCCAGGGGCAACTGCTGTTACTGTTTTGTTGCATGTCTTTCCTGAGATAATCTGTGTGAATGTAAGCATATTTATGGGGTGGGTAGCACATATGTGTAAGCAGTTTGTTGAATGAGTTGGAGTTTCTAGGGTATAAACAGAAAGTAACTTTATCTCTGCTCCTTCCAGGACTCTTGAAATTTACTCTGTTGTTTTCTTGCCTGCCCATGGATGAATTCTCTGGTAAATCCCTTAGTTTTTCTAGTCACTTTCTGGTATTAACGGATGCCTCACTTTCATTAAAAAGTCTGGACTTCTATAGAATCAAAACATCAGTCTCTCTTAACAATAAACACATCTCCCCTTCTCTGGCTGGGGCCTGGCTGCGGCTCACATGTGCCCAGAGGCTCAGCCCGCCTCCCCACCAGCTCCCAGCCCTGCTCTTCTGCTGCCTTTCCACACTCACGCTGCTATCTCTGGCTCTTCCAGGGTTGGTGGGCTGGGTGGTTTGCACCTGCAGCTTTCCTTCGAGAAACACCCTTGGGCTGCTGAAGCCTCTTCACCCATAGGTGTAGAGATCTGGGTGTGCCTGGAAATCTGGGGGTTTATATCGTTCCCCTTTGCCAGAGAGCCAACGCCTGAATGGAATGGGATAATGAAAGTCTATCCCCCTAGCTGCAAAGTGGACAAGCTCTGAGATATAATTTATATTCTAGAGCTCCCTGTGGGATCGGCCTGAGGCTAGGACTGTGCTGGAAATCTCATCCTCCCTTGGCTTCTCCCTCCCTGTTATGTTTCCCCTAACCTCTTACCAGATTTTCTGAGTGCATTTCCTTAAGAAATCACTAACTTGCACAGGAACCCTCATTTCAGGGTCTGCTTCTCAGGAACAAACCTAAGACAGCAATTATCCCAATACTGATAAGGCCCGTCCAACCACAGTTCTCTTGTCTTGGCGGAAGCCTGCTGGGAAAGGGCTACCTACAACTCTCCCCTCAGGTCCTGGCTTCCAGGGTCCATCCCTTGGACTCTTGGTTGGGGTCTTTAACTCTGGATAAAAAGAGCAAAACTCAGTGTTAAGTCATCACACATATTTTCTTCTTCACCTTAAAAATGTTATTAATTTTATATACCTTCTATTGTGTAAATAAATACCCACATTTTTTCTAGTTGTTCTCCTTCAGTTAATTGGATCAAATACACAAAATAACCAGCCATTCTTTAACGAGGACTTTCTGTTCTTTTGGTTGGGTAATGTTTGTTTCTTGTAGCTTCCACAAATGAAAAGCTGTAGCTATGACCTCTTACATTTTCAGAAAAGTTTACCCATTGTTTTTACATTTCTATTGGTGGATAATAAAATTCTTAGGTCACACCTTTAATTCCTGAGGACTTTGTTGGCCTTGCTTTACTGTTTTCTAGCACTGATTTTTTGTTTTCCCCTTCTGTAAGTGACTTGATAGTTTTTTTCATGATACTAAAATGATTCTTTTTTTTTTTTTTATCTTTGTAGTTGAACAGTTGTGCTGTGATATTTTTTTCCTAGGGACAAGATGTATCTTTCAATTTGTAAATTTAAACATTTCCTTTTTTGGGGGGAAAATATATAGCTTTTATATCCAAAGAATCAATTTTATTATTCAAAACGTTGCACTCCTAGGATTGACTGATGGAGCTGGATTTGAAGAGTTGTGTTTGATATAACTCTCTTGAGAATGGCAGACCTCCTTGCAAGGACTGCCTTGTCTTGGGGGGCTGCCACCTGAGCGGAAGTCACTTTCAATTGTATCTTGAAATATTTTACTGTTCCATTATTTGGGTTCTCTTCTTCAGGTTCTCTTCAGGTTCTCTTCTTCTCCCTTAATCTCTTCCATATTCATCATCTTTCTTTTTTTTTTTTTTTTTTTCACACACACACACTGTATTTTATTTTTACAAGAGATAGACTGACACCAAGCATTGTACATGGTTCATCATCTTTCTTTTCTAAACTTTTTTTTTTTTAACCATCTGCTTACTTCCATTTTGTTTTACTCACTTTTCTTACCATATCCTCCATTTATTTTACTGTATTTGCATCAGGGACTCATCTCCTTAACGCACATTCAATGTGAACTTCATTCTTGTGATGCTATAATTTTTTTCTTCCACTTCTTTTCTAAATTCTGTCAGTTCCTGTTTCATCTACTTCTGTCTTTTCATACTTTCCCTCAGTGCTTGTATCTCTATTCTGTGTTCTTGGTTTGCAGTGGCAATCCTGGATATTTTCTCTTTGCTAAGGAGCACATCACTGTATCATCTCTGTTTTCTACCAGTCCCCAGGAATCCCTGTAATAGTTGAACTTCCCAAGGATGTTGGATTCAAGTTCTACTCAGGAAGCAACAAGGACCAGTAGGCTTGGGAGCTGGGCAGATTTTTGGCCAAATCCGGACTCTGCTACTTACAAGCTGGGTTATCTTGAGGATATTGGTCTCTCTGAGCCTCAGTCACGTCATCTGTAAAACAGATATGGTATTACTTCACAGTGTTGTTGTGAGGATTAGATAAAATAAATAACGTAAAGGGTCTAGCTCAGAGTCTGGCTTACATAAGGTGCTTAATAAATGTTCCCTTTCTGTTTTATTTTTTTCTAATTAAACTGATGGATAGGTACAAGCTATTTTGCCATAACAAGAAGAGACTTTGTCTTAAATGCTATTTAACTATCACTCTAAAGCACCCATCACAATGATGATAGTAGAAAATATTTATTGAAGGCTTACTATTTTCTAGGAATTTTGCTAAATTTATTACATATATTCTCATTTAATTGTTCAGCATCTTTATGAGGTATGTCATATCATTATGCTCGTTTTACAGTTGAGGAAATTGAGCCTTAAGTAATATGTTGCTCAAGGTAGTAAGTGACAGATCCACAGCTTGGTCCATGGCCAACTTCAGTGGCCATGTCTTAATCACTGTCAAATCTTGTTTATGCATTGTGATCTTTCCCTGTGCTTGGAGCAATAGCAGAAGCAAAAAAGTGTGAGTTATCATGCCTGGTTTTGGGAAGCTCATAAACACATGTATACCCATTGCATAAATAGTTACGTAAAAACACAATTGTGTTCACTTGCCTCATACTCAAAGTAAGGACTCTTATTCTCAGATAGAATGAGATTTGAAATTTGAGACTTAGAGGATACCTTCTTCCCTAGGGATTAGAACCTCCAACTAGAATTTTTCATCATTGTCCCTCTATTTTTAGGTGGCCTAGTAAAAGTGAGTGAATTCTAAAGCACCTAGATTATTGGGTTTTCTCAGAATGTGGGTGTGTTAAAAATGTACCTGGGGTTTTTTCTAATCAGGTATGGTAAGACACACAGGCACAAATGATTGTCACAAAGAAAGAATTTTGTACTTGCAGATCTGTAGAAACATGAGGCACAGCACACCAGGCCATGCAGGGCCACAGAGAGGGAAGCAACAGGGTTGAGCAGGAGGCAGAGAGGGGAGGGCAGAGCATGGCCCAAAGCCTTTACTGGTTTTTTTCTGAGGAGGAATGGATGAGGCAGGGAAGGTACCTTGAATAATTTGAACAATTTAGGTAGACTCTGGGCTGTAGGAGTGGTCCCTAATTTTCTGGTACCTGGCCTTGGGGTGATTTTGGGCAGGGGGGTTATTGGCTTGGTGTGTGAGAATTTGATAAAGGAGACGGTTAGGGGTGTAGACTCTGAATTGGTTGGTTTGTTTATTAAAGGCTTGCTTCCAGGGAAGTCATTTGCTGTCTTTGGGAATTAGCTAGTGCTAGAACGGGCAGTCTCTCCAGGATTAGTGTCCCAAATACCAGAGCATCAAGATTGTAGAAAATAAGAAAATGTAGTCAATACAGTAGGTATCCATGCTTGTGTGTGTATGTGTGTATGAATGCTGCAAAGAAATGAGTGGTGTTTAGAGCCCTTCTTGGGAGGGGGAGGAATGGAATGGAAATTGGAGGGGAAAATTGGGCAGGTAGTGAGGACTCCATCAAAAGGAATAGGCTTATTCTAGGCTGTTTATCAAATAGTTCTTCATTTGGAAAATGGGGTGAGTATTATCTGACTGTTTTGTCAAAGAAATTCCTATAAGTACCCAGAGACTTAATGTTGTACTCGAAAGGAACTACAGAAAAGCAATACATTATTTTAATTCATTGTTTAGCATGAGCCAACTTTAAATTGCTCTAGAAATGGGTTTTGTGCTTGGACAGATTTTTTGGTGCATGTAGCATACACAAACAGCCAAAGTGAAAAAGTACAGAATCTTAAGAACTGTATCGTTTGGGTTTCTCCAGACTAAACAAAAAGTTCCAAGTATGGTCAGATAAAAAGATTTTTCTGACCCTCCCTGTCTCTCACCCCACCTTCCTATTAGAGGGCTGAATTTGCAATATAGTGCAGGCGTGTTGGACTAAGGGCCTTGAACTGTTTCTATTCGTGGTATGTCTCTTGGCTTTGGGCAGAGTGCAAGAACTCAACCATATCATGGAACAGGTTTGTTGGAATTCAGACAGTGAGTGTTTCCTCTAGATTACAATTGATTCTTTCCATAAAAAATATTTTTCTAGGCAAGCAGTTCCATAATTTATTAGCTTCAAGGACCTACAAAGTCAAATGGAGATAAACTTGCATTGGGAGAAAATAAATAGGAGTTTTTAAAAGATGCAGACCACAGTCATTTGGGGAAGTGCCATTTGGCATCATTGCGGGGAACCAACCATCAGTGCAGTATGAATGCCATGTGAACCAGCGCCATTCTGCCACCTCACGGTCATATCTCCTGGAAGCCAATACAAGAGTGTGAACAGGTTATTATAAACACATATTATGTGGCTGCTACCAAGTCTTTTGTGCCTTGTATGGGGCCAACTGAGTTCCTAAGATCTATTGTACTGCTTTCCTCTTTAAACAGCCAAAGGAACCAATGAAGAAGCCTTCAGCAGCCTTGACTTTGCTGAAGTTACCACTGTTTTCTCTTGTAGATCTAGAAACACTGTGTACTTTCTGAGTGGGAGCAGGTCTCCTCATCTTTGCTCTGGAGGCTGATTCCCTGGAGCTGGCCTGGAGTTTCTCCAGCACTATGTTCTGCAGGACATGCATTCAAATGTTCTATATCCAGGCTTTTTGCTGTGTCTCTTCTGGTTCAGAGCTTGACGTGGTCACCAACGTTCTAAGTTTATCACAAGCAGGGTGGCTTGGAACCTTTGTGGAAATATTGCCTCTTTGTCTGCTTTCCTCCTTCCTGTCTTCCTAGTTCCCACTGCATCTCTTCCATTTTCTCCTTCTTCCTCTATTCTCTCTTCTGTAGGTATCAATTAAGCACCTGCCGGGTACTAAGAAAGACCCAAAGATAAATAAGACAAAGTTCCTGTCATTGAGATACTCAATATAAAATAGAACTTTAGGGCTTCCCTGGTGGCGCAGTGGTTGAGAGTCTGCCTGCCAATGCAGGGGACAGGGGTTCGAGCCCTGGTCTGGGAAGATCCCACATGCCGCGGAGCAACTAGGCCCGTGAGCCACCACTGCTGAGCCTGTGCGTCTGGAGCCTGTGCTCTGCAACAAGAGAGGCCGCGATAGTGAGAGGCCCGCGCACCGCGATGAAGAGTGGCCCCCGCTTGCCGCAACTAGAGAAAGCCCTCGCACAGAAACGAAGACCCAACACAGCCAAAAATAAATAAATAAATAAAAAGAGAAATAACCTGAGGTCCATTTCAACATTAAAAAAAAAAAAATAGAACTTTATAACAAATAATGATAATATAGTATGCATTCAAAATATGGGTACCATCGTGCATGTCCCTGTTCCTTGTCCCCTACATTCTGTCAGTCACCGTGTCCTGCCAGACTTTAAGGCTTCCTCAGATCTCTGTCTTGGTCATTTCCTCTTCTTACTCTACGTGCTGTTCCTTGAGGACATGATCCAGTCTATTACTTCAGCCTGCTTTCTATGCTAATATCTCCCGAGCCTGCTTCTCCAACCCAGACGGGTCCTATTCTGCTCCAGGTCCATAGAGTCAGCGCCCGGCTCAGTGACTGAGACACAGGGGAGAGGCATCAGCCTGGCCAAGGGGATGCAGGAAGATGGTAGAGAGGAAATGCCTATTCAGTTGATATTATACAGATTTCTGGTAATATAGATGGAGGAATTCAGACACCACATACCTTTGTTGGCTCACAGGTACAATCATTAGTGAGTAGACTTAAGTTTAGACTCCAGGAGTCTCTAAGGTATTTGTCAAGAATGCTTTTTTCCTTACCTCAGCCTTCACAGGTAAACTTTGGTGCCCTTAAGAAGAGTAGAGTTCTTTTTTTCTGGAGTGTTGGCAGGATTGGTTGGATTTGGCCACGGCTAGTGGATGAAAGTTTTCAGTGGCTCCCATTCTATAGTCCAGAGGGGAAAGCTGATAGCACCTTCTGTTCTGTTTTACTCAGGTTAACTTGCCTGGAAAGACAAACAGCCCTTGGCTTGCTCTGTTCTGTGGGACACAGCTTTCTGAGCTGGGAAGGGCACCACTTCTCAGATGATATGCTAAGAATCCCTAATGCCAAAGGCACTTATATGTTTGGCGTTGGTAACTTGAGATCTGACTTGTAGACAAAATGCTGTAACTTGATTTTCTCTCCAAGTATTCAGTTTCTACAAGATAAATACAAATTTTCTTGAATGTTATTTCTCAGCCATCTGGGCCATCTCAGCTTCATTCTAATCCTTTTTAAGGTAATATACAAAACTTGTTTTTGAAATAATTAATCTCATTGGTGGGACAGTAAGTGGTTATAATTTCTTCTTTATACTCGTCTGAGTTTTCTGACCTCTTCAATTAATTTGTATTCGTTTATTAATATGAAAAATTTACAAATTATCTTTTAAAAAATAGAAATGACTTATTCAAAGAGTGATGATATATGGTATAAATGTGTGTGTGTACTCAACTGAAAGAAGAATGATAACATTATAATGAGATTGGAGATTAGGTTGTTTTCTCTCTCTCTCTCTCCCTTTTTTTTTTTGGCTATGCCACATAGCTTTTGGGATCTTACTTCCCCGACCAGGGATTGAATCTGGGCCATAGCGGTGAAAGCTCTGAGTCCCTACCACTGGACTGCCAGGGAATTCCCTCTTTTTAAAAAAAATTTCACAAAAAACCTCTTATTATAAAAAAAAAAAGTGACTTTTGTCTCCTTTTAAAGCATTGCTTGGGAGGCTTGTCACGTATTTCTGTAATGCTGCCATTGCTTACCATGCTTTTTAAAAAAAAACACTTTTGAATTGCAGATATTTTTTTAATCATTCTTTTTAAGGGTGGCTTTGATTTTGTAAGCTCACCAACACCTTTCTTAATTAAAGAGAGTTGTAATTATAAAATAATGAGTTTTATCTGTCACTGCGTTATGTGCCGCTGATGAAGTAGCTCTAGGGATAATTTCAAAGAGGAGTTTTTGTTGGAAAAAGTATCTTCCTAGTTACTGTTTTAAAGGAATCAGTATTCATTTAAAATTGATATGTATTTAATTTAATCTCTTTCTCTCTCTCTCTCTCTTTTTTTTTTTTTTAACAAACTCTAGGGTGTTCTATGTACATTCTTTTAAGGGTTTGTACCACAAGCTGATGAAAACGTGTGTGTGTGTGTGTGTGTGTGTGTGTGTGTCTGTGTGTTTTCTCCTAAGTATTAAATAGCAAAATGTATAGTTATAAAAATGACATAAGTACATATTTTTAAAGTTTGGTATTTCTTGGTGAAAGGTTATAAATGTTTGAGGTAAGAGAAGATATCATCATCTTTAGAAGTTGAGGATAATGAGATAGTGAACAAAGAACATTAGAGTGGGATTCACCCACGTTTTATACATAACACTGCTTCTCTGCATTGAAGCCTGAAATTCCTGAAAAAGGAAGCTTGGTTGTTGGCTTATTTAGAGCCCCTAAGTTCAATCCTTGGTGAACACCAATGATACGCTGATTGTGCCTTTAGCAACAGAGCCTGGATATAATTTTTTTTCATAGAATAGAAAACTTGGAAGGTACTTAGAATTTTCCTGAAGACTGTGGTACCAGATACCCTCAGCTGGCACAGACTCTGGGAACACACCAAGCCCCCTCCCCATCCCATGTTCCCATGTGCTTGGAAAACCTGTTGTACTAACCTTCCTCCCTTTATCTACAACACTGGCTCTGATCCCACCCTCAACTAGACAACCACCCTAGATGCCATCAGTTCTTTGGTACTCTGCAGGGAAGAAATGATTCCTGTCTCAACACCTTTGAAGGTGGTTTGGCAACCTTTTGTTTGTCAAGATGAACCCCCTCTCCCAATCCTCCACCACGTGTTCTGTCAGACAAGCTCACTAGAAAATGGACAGGGGATTAAATGGAGGCAAGGAGCTCCCATCTCCACGCTCAATCACCTGTCTGTAGGTGAGGTGCGTACCCCTGAATTTCTAGTTAAACCAGAAGTTTGCATATATGACTGAGAGTTGGTTCTCCTCCTGTTTCACTCAGGAGCCCAGGCTGCTACCCAATCATGGGACAAGCATACTCTAGGGATAAATTGTTTGTTTTCCCATCTGTGGCTCCACTAATACAGTTTTGCTCTTTGGAGGATATAATGAATGCTCCACAAATAACAGTTGAATAAATGAATTTTGAGGGAAAGGTGGGAAGATATACAAACAGCACATGGTACAATGTTGAAGTTTCTCTGGGGGTTCTATGGAAGTAGAGTGGTAGATTCTGACTAATTAGAAAAATTATTTTCAATATTGAAAAACATTTTCAATATTATTTTGATTTTTTCATCATGTGTTGAGATATAATTTCTATATTATAAATTGCAGACATTTTAAGTGTACATCTCAAAGACTTTTTACATATTTATATACCCATGTGGCCATCATTAGATCAAGATCTAAAATATTTTTAGCACCCCAGAAAGTTCCCACCCAACCTTCCCAGCCCAGGGTAACATTTATTCTTATTTTCATCTCCATGGACTAGTTTTGCCTACTCTTTTTTTTTTTCTTTGCTGCGCTGCGAGGCACATGGGATCTTAGTTCCCTGACCAGGGATCGAACCTGCATCCCCTGCATTAGAAGTGTGAGTCTTAACCACTGGACTGCCAGGGAAGTTCCCTTAGTTTGGCCTATTCTTGAAAGTCATAGAATTCTAAAGTTGTACTAATTCTAAAATTTTGGCTCTATTCCCTGCACTGTAAAATACATCCTTGTAGCTTATTTATTTTACAAAGAGTAGTTTGTACCTATTAATTTTCTACCCCTATCTTGCTTCTTCTGCCTTCCCTCTCCCCGTTGGTAACCACTAGTTTGTTCTCTATATCTGTGAATTTGTTTCTATTTTGTTATATTAATTTGTTTGTTTCATTTTTTAGGTTCCACATATAAGTGATAAAGTACAGTATTTGTCTTTCTCTGTCTGACTGATTTCACTAAGCATAGTACCCTCCAGTTCCACCCATGTTGTTGCAGATAGCAAAATTCCATTCTATTTTATGGTCAAGTAGTATTCCAGTGTGTGTGTGTGTGTGTGTGTGTGTGTGTGTGTGTGTGTGTATCACATCTTTATCCATTCACCTGTTGATGGGCACTTAGGTTGCTTCCAGATCTTGGCTATTGTAAATAATACTGCTATGAACATTGGGGTGCATGTATCTTTTCAAATTAGTGTTTTTGTTTTCTTCAAATATATACCTCAGAGTGGAACTGCTGGATCATATGGTAGTTCTATTTTTAGTTTTTTTGAGGAAACTCCATACTGTTTTTCATAGTGGCTGCACCAATTTACATTCCTACCAACAGTGTACAAGAGTTCCCTTTTCTCCACATTCTTGCCAACATTTGTTATTTGTGATCTTTTTTGATGATGGTCATTCTGACAGTTGTGTGGTGATATCTCTTTGTAGTTTTGATTTGTATTTCTCTGATGCTCAACATCACTAATCATCTTTTCATGTGACTGTTGGCCATCTGTATGTCTTCTTTGGAAAAGTTTCTATTCAGGTCTTCTGCCCATTTTTTAATTTGGTTGTTTGTTTTTTTGATATTGAGTTGTATGAGCTGTTAATATATTTTGGACATTAACCTCTTATCAGTCACATCATTCGCAAATATTTTCTTCAATTCAGTAGGATGTCTTTTTGTTTTGTCGATGGTTCCCTTTGCTGTGCAAAACTTTTAAGTTTAATTAGATCCCATTTGTTTATTTTCGTTTTTGTTTCCTTTGCTTTAGGAGAGGGATCCAAAAAAATATTATTACAATATATGCCAAAGAGTGTTCCACTTATGTTTTCCTCTAGGAGTTTTATGGTTTCAGTTCTTACATTTAGGTCTTTAATCCATTTTGAATTTATTTTTGTACATGGTGTTAGAATACATTCTAATTTTATTCTTTTACACATAACTGTCCAGTTTTCCTAGCACCACTTACTGAAGAGGCTATCTTTTCCCGATTATATATTCTTGCCTCCTTTGCCATAAGTTAATTGACCATAAGTGCATGGGTTTATTTCTGGGCTCTCTATTCTGTTCCATTGATCTGTATGTCTGTTTTGTGCCAGTAACCATACCTGTTTTGGTTACCGTAGCTTAGTAGTATAGTCTGAAGTCATGGAGCATGATCCCTCCAACTCTATTCTTCTTTCTCAAGATTACTTTGACTATTCAGGGTCTTTTATGTTTCCATACAAATTTTTAAAGAGTTATTTGCTCTTGTTCTGTGAAAAATGTCATTTGTATTTTGATAGGGATTGCACTGAATCTGTAGATTTCCTTGGGTAGTATGGTTATTTTAACAATATTACTTCTTCCAATTCATGAACATAGTATATCTTTCCAACTGTTTGTGTCATCTTCAATTTCTTTCATCAGTGTCTTATAGTTTTCTGAGTACAAGTTTTTTTTTCTTTCCTCCTTAGATTTATTTCTGGGTATTTTATGCTTTTTCATGCCATGGTAAATGGGATTATTTTCTTAATTACTCTTTCTGACAGTTCATTGTTAGTGTATAGAAATGCAACATAGTTCTGTATATTAATTTTGTATTCTGCAACTTTACCTAATTCATTGATGAATTCTAGTAGTTCTTTGGTGATGTCTTGAGGATATTATGTATAGTATCATGTCTTATGCAAACAGTGATAGTTTTACTTTTTCCTTTTTAATTTGGATTCCCTTTATTTCTTTTTCTTGTCTGATTGTTGTGACTAGGACTTCCAATACTGTGTTGAATAAAAGTGGTGAGAGTGGGCATCCTTGTCTTGCTCCTGATGTTAGAGGAAATGTTTTCAGCTTTTCACCATTGAGTGTAATGTTAGCTGTGGGCTTATCATATATTTATTTATTATGTTGAGGTATGTTCCCTCTGTACCCACTTTCTGGAGAGTTTTTATCATAAATGGATGTTGAATTTTGTCAAAAGCTTTTTTTACATCTATTGGGATAATCATAAGATTTTTATTTCTCAATTTGTTAATGTGACATATGACATTGATTGATTTGCGAATATTGAACCATCCTTACATCACTGGAATAAATCCCACTTGATTATGGTGTATGATCCTTTTAATGTATTGTTGAATTTGGTTTGCTAATATTTTGTTGAGAATTTTTGTATCTATGTTCATCAGTGTTATTGGCCTGTGATTTCCTTTTGCCTGATATCTTTGTCTGGTTTTAATATCAAGGTGATGCTTGCCTTGTAGAATGTAGAAGCATTCTTCCCTCTGCAATTTTTTGAAATAGTTTGAGAAAGATAGGTGTTAACTCTTCTCTAAATGTTTGGTAGAATTCACCTGTGAAACCGTCTGGTCCTGGACTTTTGTTTGTTGAGAGTTTTTAAATTACTGATGAAACTTCATTACTGGTAATTGGTCTGTTCATATTTTCTATTTCTTTCTGGTTCAGTCTTGGGAGATTGTACATTTCTAAGAATTTGTCCATTTCTTCTAGGTTGTCCATTTTATTGGCATATAGTTGTTCATAGTAATCTCTTATGATCCTTTGTATTTCTGTGGTGTTGGCTGTAACTTCTCTTTTTTCTTTTCTGATTTTTTTTGATTTGGGCCCTCTCTTTTTCTTGATGAGTCTGGCTAAAGGTTTATCAAATTTTAAAAAATCTTTTTACAGAACCAGTTTTTAGTTTCATTGATCCTTTCTATAGTTTTTTAGTCTCTATTTCATTTATTTCTGCTCTAATCTTTATGATTTCTTTTCTTCTACTAACTTTGGGATTTTTTCATTCTTCCTTTTCTAGTTCCTTTAAGTGTAAGGTTAAGTTGTTTGAGATTTTCCTTGTTTCCTGAGGTAAGCTTATACTGCTATGAACTTCCTTCTTAGAACTGCTTTTGCTGCATCCTATAGATTCTGGATCATTGTGTTTTCATTTTCATGTCTCCAAATTTAAAAAAATTTTCTTCAGTGATCCATTGGATTTTAGTAGAAAATTGTGTTTGTGTTTTTTTTGCAGTTTTTTTCCTTTTTATTTCTAGTCTCATAGAGTTGTGGTCAGAAAAAATGCTTGATTTTATTTCAGTTTTCTTAAATTTACTGAGACTTGTTTTCTGGCCTAGCATATGATCTATCCTGGAGAATATTCCATGTGCACTTCAAAAGAATGTGTACTCTGCTGCCATTGGATGGAATGTTCTATAAATATGTATTAAGTGTACTTGTCTAATGTGTCATTTTAGGCCAGTGTTTCCTAATTGATTTTCTGTCTGGATGATCTGTCTGTTGATGTAAGTGGGGTGTTAATGTCCCCTACTATTATTGTATTAATTTCAATTTCTCCCTTTATGTCTGTTAATATTTGCTTTATGTATTTAGGTGCCCCTATGTTTGGTGCATATATATTTACAAGTGCTACATCTTCTTCTTGGATTGATCCCTTTATCATGATGTAATGTTCTTTGTCTCTTGTTACAGTCTTTGTCTTAAAGTCTATTTGGTCTGATATAAGTATTGCTACCCTGCCTTTCTTTTGAGTTCCATTTTAATGGAATAGCTTTTTCCATCCCCTCACTTTCTGTCTGTGTGTGTCTTTAGATCTGAAGTGAGTCTCTTATAGCCAGCTCTATATGGGTCTTGTTTTTGTATCCATTCAGTCACTCTATTTCTTTTTTATTTATTTATTTATTTATTTTTCACACACACACACACACACACACACACACACACACACACACACACACTGTATTTTATTTTTACAAGAGATAAATAAACTGACACCAAGCATTGTAAATGGATGACCACAACAAAAGCAACAATGATTGCAATTACCAAACACGAAACACACTCATACTATGTCATAATATTGACATTCAGTCCAGTAATCCTCCACTGTAATAGCTCCTTTACTTTGAAGTGAAAATTGATTTGTATATTTTTTGCCTCTGAGTCCTTGTGGGATTTTTTATTATTATTATTATTCAAACAGAAAGTCACAAACATTATAATCATCCTCATCAGTTCACTCAGTCCCATGTAATTAATTTTTTTTTCATCTTGATCTTTTGTTAACACTTTTATGAATTCATCAGTTTTCCATTAGAGTTCTGAAAACGCTTATTCATTCAGTTCAGCAGTACAGTCAGTTACCAGAAACCTGTACTTGTCAGAATCTTTTCCATGAATTCCTTGAAGATGAAACCCTTTTATAGGAACATTTTTGCAAAAGCATCCGAGTACACCCAGAACTGTCTGTAAATGACAAAAGACTTAAAAATGACCAGGGTTAAAGATTTGATGAAAGTTCATAATAATGCAACTGACAAGGAAATTTAGTTATTTCTGAGATATACATTTTAAAGTAATAACTAGAATTATGACTTATAACATTATACCAGAACATATAAGATTTTTAGAAATTTCATGTAATGTCTGAAACATTTATATTAACATATTTCCATACAAATAACCCAAAGAAAGTTTAGTATTAGTTGTTTTTTTTTTGTTTGTTTGTTTTTTTGTACCACAGGTTCTTATACTCTATTTCTTTTGATTGGAGAATTTAGTTTATTTACATTTAAAGAAATTATTAGTAGGTGTATACTTACTGACATTTTGCTAATTGTTTCTGGGTTTATTTGTAATTCTTTTTTGTTCCTTTCTTCCTCTTTTGTTCTCTTCCATTGTGATTTAATGACTGTCTTTAGTGTTATGTTTGGATTCCTTTCTTATTTTTGTGTGTGTATCTATTAAAGATTTTTGGTTTGTGGTTACCATGACATTTATAAATAGCAATCCCTATATATATGTGACTATTTTAAGTTGCTGTTCTCTTAATTTTAAGCACATTTTAACAACCCTACATTTTTAACCCCCCCTCCTCCCCTGTTTTTTACATCATATTTTACATCTTTTTGTTTTGTGTCTCTCTTAACTCCTTATTGAAGATATAGGTGATTTTACTACTTTCGTCTTTTAATCTTCCTACTAGCTTTGTATGTGGTTAATTTATTACCTTTCCTGTATATTTGCCTTTACCAATGAGCTATTTCCTTTTGTAATTTTCATGTTTCTAGTTGTGGCCTTTTCTTTTTCACTTAGAGAAGTTTCTTTGACACTTTTGTAAAGCTGGTTTGGTGGTGTTGAACTTTTTTAGCTTTTACTTGTCTGTAAAACTTTTGATCTCTCCATCTAATCTGAATGAAAGCCTTGCCAGGTAGAGTATTCTTGTTTGTAGGTTTTTTACTTTTTATCACTTTAAGTATATCATGTGACTTCCTTCTGGCCTGCAGAGTTTCTGTGGAAAAGTCAGCTGATATCCTTTAAATATTAATTTAATATTTAAATATAATTTGTGTAATGAGAAAGAAAGCCAGTTTTAAAAATTGGCTGCCTTACTCAGAGGCTGGAACTCTTTTTAGGGAGAGGATTGCCTTCTTTTTTTTTTTTTTTTTTTAGTAATATGGGTCATGATCTGGAAAGAGAATCAAAAGACTCAAAAAGAACTAAATTGCTCTTCGAATCAAGTAACAGAAAATCTCTCTGGTGCTTTGAGGACTGAAGAGAATGGGGGTACTCACAACCTGGGATAAACTATGAAAGTAAAACAAAAGCCCGAGAACTATTAGGAACCAGAAGACAGTAAGAGGCAGGCTGGGACTTAAATGGACTCTGAATGTGGGGCCACCATTTTTTGCACTAAGAGGAAAATCATCCCAAGTGCTGAGGTAGTATCTAATATCTATAAAAGTTGGTTAAAGAATATCTTAGAGGGTAGATAGTTGGGTTATTTGGAAAACAAACAAACAAACAAATCTCTATCATTTTTGTAACATAAATAGCAAAGAGGACCTCTATAGCACCCATCTTTCCTTTAAGGTGGGAACTCTCTGTGAACTACCTCATAATCATGTGAACATAGATAATAATTCAGATGGGGATGACCCATTTACTCAGATTGGACACTTTGCAATTTGTCTGGGTTTACAAAAGTTTACAAAAGCCACACAATATAGATCTCAAAAGTTAGTATTTTCTTGGAAAAGCTTGCACAATGATGTGGTAGGCTTTTTCCAAAATGGCCCTCATTGATCCCTGCCTCCTTGTATTCACTCCCCTGTATAATCACTTCCCCTTGAGCCCACTGCCTTATTTCTAAGGAACAGAATGTGGCAAAAGTGAAGGGCAGTCACATCCAAGATTGGGTGGTCAAAAACTGTGACTGTCCCTCATGCTGTCACTGCCTCTTCTCTCTGACCTGCTCACTGTGATGAAGCAAGCTGCCATGTTCTGACAAGGATCAAGAGCTGAAGACCATCTCACTGAGAAACTAAGGCCTTTAGCCCACTAGCCCATGAGGAACTGAATCCTGCCAATTCAATAACTTGATTGAACTTGGAAGTGGATCCTTCCCCCATTTACCTGTGAGATGACTGTAGTCCAGCTGACACCTTGATTGCAGCCTTGTGAGAGACCCAGAGCCAGAGGACTCAGCTAAGCCACCCCCAGATTCCTGACCTACAGAAACTGGAATAATTATATAGCAACAGATATTTAAGACAAATGATAATATTAATGACTAGCATTCTTGAATGTTAACTACATGTCACGCACTAAGTGTTTTGGTTCTGATTTCTCTTTTTATCTTCACAATAATCCTATGAAGTAGATATTCATATGCTCATTTTATAGATGGGGAAACTTTGCCAAAGTTACAGAGCTAGTAAATCAGAATTTAAATCTGTGTAGTCTTATTCTAGAACCTCGATGCTTAAACAGTATGCTCTATTTGCTATATCGGCTAATCTTTTTCATCCTGAATACATTTTCCACTGACCTGACTGCTTTCATAAGTGGAATTACTTTGCTGTTTTTGAGTAAAGTAGCTCCAAACCTGGGCCAGTGGTCACCTTGGATATAGGCAGGCAAAAGCCAGAGAAGGGAGCAGCAGCCTTGTGTGAAAAGCATGCTCCATATAGTCGGATTCTTTGATTTGGAGCTGTGATTTGTCTTAGTAGTAGAAAAGTAGGAAAGGAAGCAAAAATTCCTAGAGAAGGGTTGGGGAAGGAAGACAATTCATTATTTTAGCTTTTATGTCAGCATATCAGATTGTGAGGATGAAAACAAATTAAGTACTTCCAGAGAGAGTATTGTGTTGTCTCAAATACATCTCAGTTGGGACCTACTAAGGAAAAGAAAGTCACACTTTAAATGTGGTGATGTAAAACAATTATTGTGAGAATAGCTGTATTGCTTTTTAAAAAAAAAACTATTTTGGAAATAGATTTTATCTCTTTTAATATAAAAGTAGTTATTACATGCTTGATGTAATAAAAACATGAGTAGAACAATTGAGAAAATTATAGAGAGTGAATATTACCCCTAATCCCACCCAGCGGCAGTAACCCGATTGATAGTTTTTACTGTTTTGTAATGTGTTTCATCTCTTAATTATGGATATCTTTTCATGTCAATGACTAGACCGACATCATTGTTTTTAACGTTCTGCCATACGTATGTTCCATTATTTATTAAAAATAATCCCCTGGGTATTTAAGTTGCTTCCAATTTCTGTAATAAACAACTTCATGAGTACAGACATCTTATGTGTTTGTCTCATGATTTCTTTAGAATAAATTTCTAGATGTGGAAGTGTTGGGTCAAAGAGTTTGCATATTTTAGATTTTTATAGGTCTTGCCAAATTGCCTTCCAGAAAGGTTGTACCAAAATTAATTCCCACCAACAGTTAATGAGAGTGCTCACTTCCTACATACTCACCAGCAATGAGTATTAACATTCTTTTAAACCTTTGCCCATCTGATAAGTGAAAAATAACATCTTGTTTTAGTTTACACTCCTTTAACTACTAGGCAAATTAGGCATTCTTTCTTATTGGTTGTTTGTGTTTCTTCTCTTATGAATTATCTTTATATGCCATTTGACCATTTTCTCCATTGTCTTGTTATAATTTTTTAATTAAAATTTTTATAAATGCAGGACTTTAGCACTCTCTCTTTTCTGTATGCTACATTTTCCCCAGTTTTTAATCTGTCTTTCAACTGTTTTAATTTAGTTGTATGGTTTCTTGCTCTATTGACATTTAGAATTTTTATGTCATCAACTCTATCCATCTTTATATTTACAGTTTCTGACCTTGTTATGCCTAGAGAGGTCTTTCCTTCTGGCCGTATTTTACAAAGTCTGGATGACCATAAGGAACCAACATTTTGAGGTGGATTTGGAAAAACAAAATGTGAAAGACAATAAATTATAAAAATAATCTTTACTCTGACAGGCTTCATGTTTCCCCCAGGGACTTCTTCATTTGCCATAACTTTGATTAGTGACATTAAAGAAAACACCTCAAGAACTGTCATATATGTTGACTAGAATACACATACCTACATAAAGTTCAATGTTTCTCCTTGGCTACATTCTTCAGTAATGATAATGAAGTAAATTGGCTGTACATAAATATAATGGTTTCTCCCATTATAATACTAATAACAGAAATATAGTACAAAGTGACTTGATCTTACACAGGCAACTTCTTAGGTTTTAACCTCAATTTGGTCATGAGAAACAGTGGATTACCATATGTTAGGCTATGATTGCTGTCCTCTTCCTGAGTGAAGACTGTCTATAATGCAGGTAGCTCCTTTATTTAACATACTCATCCAATGGAATCCCACATTCTTTAGTGGGTGACTGTCTATTGTGTTTCTATAGTGGTAGGACAGGTTGGCAAGCATTTCCTCTATTAATGATGTAGAAAGACCTACCTTGGAAGATCAAAGTTGGCGTATGATTTTACAGGTGAAGCATCTGCCTTTATAGAGTCAAGAGTCTGAACACATGCCTTCCCATATGGCCAATTCTGCCTGGCTTTCTCCTCCTCCACCACCCCCCGCCCTCGCCAATGCCCACCATCTCAATTCCCCTTCTTCATTCATCCATTCATCTATTTGTTCATTGTACATCTGTTGAACATCTACTATGTGCCAGGCACCTTGATTATTGAAGGAGAAAAAAGGTAGATAACATGGCTTCTCTGTTCTTGAGGAATGAGGCAGAGATACCAAAACTTAAATAATCTGTGAGGTATTGGGTGCTGCTGATGTTACATCTGTGGCCTAACGTTGAACAACCCTAAACCTCCATTGTCCACCAGAGTGGGAAGTCCAGCCTTTGCCAGCATTTCCTTCCCCCTGAAATGCCCAAGAATCTCCAGAGTCTTTATTTGTATTAAAAGGGTTAGATAGTATAGAGTGCTCTCATGTCTTTCTAATAAATCTAGAACTTAGTTTCCCTTTGTATAAGAAATCTGTAGATGTTGGATTGGAAGCTACATACCCAAGAAACAGGCCACTTTCTGTGCTCTGTTGTTGCTGTTGCCAAACAACCCTGAAACAGACAGCCATCCACTTCTGCTGTCTCTGTGCCTTGCTCATTGATAGAGCAGCCCTCCTTGCAATCCTCATCTCTGAAGAGAAGCAACTTTGTTCCTTCCACCAGTTTCACTCTAAGCAGGGACAGAACTGGTACACAAACCCAGATGCACATTTTCTTCCTGGGATAGCTCCCTGCCTAACCCCAATGGCCAGTGTCAGCCTGGCCCTATCTAGTGGAACCAGTTTAGGCCTCTCTGTGCTTGAGTGTCTAGCTCAATTTCCCCAGTCCCTAAGAAATCCTTTTCCCTTCTGGTTTGCCTCTTCTTACTCCAGAAGTTACCTACTTCCTGATGAATGACATCTATTCCCTTCAGAGTGACCTACCTTTTCCACCACAGGGGTGTGGTATCTCCCCCACTCCAACCAGCAAGAGCAACATCTTTTGAAATTGGTCCATTTCCCCCCAAGTCTGGATTACTATTTATTCTTATCCACAGTCACTTGTTTATATTCCAATACAGTGTGATCCATGTTAACAGAAACACAGTCTATCCTTCACAGAGGAGATACTATTTAAGCTGACTCTTAAAGGATGAGTGGGTGTTTCCTCAGGCATGCAAAGCAGAGACTATCACTTGTAGCAGAATAACAAGCACATTCCAGGCATAGAGGCATAACGCAGAAGAGGAGGTTACCTGTTACTGTGACAGGAGCCTTGGGTGTATATGGGAATAGCAGGTGATGGAAACAGAGAGGTGGGCACAGGCCACATGTGCATGCCACAGAGGGAGCTGTAGCCAGTCAGGGCACAGATCTGATGAACCCAACATCTGTCCATATCCCAACAGTAGCAATGGGGCCCTTCCAAAGAGAAGGGACAGAAGATAGGAAATTATATCAAAGAATCCTGGTCTTGCTGTCACATGAGCATTGATCCATTGGAATTGCTATAGCCATTATGTCTTTTCCTACTTCTCACTGGTTGTCTATTCTCCAGCTAGAACTTTGGTTCTCAGTCTTACTCTGTGATTGAGTGGGGCCACTGAGAGTCACAAAGTTTAACAATAAAGATCATATCTCAGCCATGTTCAAACGGCTTCCCATCCCCCTAGAATGAAATGCAAAGTCCTTGCCAGAGTCTAACGTGATAAGGCACTTGCCTTCCTCTCTGATATCATCTTTTATTATTTTCCCCTTTGCTTTTTGTATTCCAACCACACTGGTCCCGTTGCTGTTCCTCCTGCATGCCAGGCATGTTCCCACCTTGTAGCTTTTGCACTTTCTATTTCTACTACCACTCTATTCCTGGACCATTTTTCTCCTAGGTGTCCACATGGCTTGCACATATCATTAAGTCTTGGCTCAAATGCCATTTCCTGAGATGGACTTTCTCTGAGCACCCTAACTGCAATAACTCTCCATCCCTTTAGCTTGCTTTATTTTTCTATATGCTGCTTATCACTGCCTGATATTAAATGATGCATTTACTTACTTGTTTGTCTTTCATCTTTCTGTTTCGTTAGAATGTAAGCTTCATGAAGGGAGTGACTGTCTGCTTTTTGTGTTGCTGTATCCTCAGCACCTAGAGCAGTGCCTGACACATAGTAGGTGCTCAGTAAATACTTGCCGAGTGGATAGATGAATACATAAATGGATGAAGGGATGAGTCTAGACTCCAACCCCTTGTGGAAAAGAGCAGGGTACAGAGCAGAGAGATCTTGGCTATAGGAAAAGAAACCAAGAGGACATGCCTTGCAGCCTCATCCCTCAGCCACAGAGGCAGAAATGATTATTTGCTGTCTCTGGGAACTTCTTGGCCAGTAATGCAAGGGATCCAGGACGCAGATCATTGCACAGACCTTTGCTTTCTACAAAGTAGCCTTGGGTGTGCTTCATATAGTCTAAAACGAAGCATCAGTTTTCACACTATGGTTTGTCAAAGGCATGAGACCTGAGTGGAAATATTGCCAGGTCCCACTGTATTCAAGCCAAGGTCAATGCAAGGAAAGATTGGGAGTAATGGATTTAGATGTCCAAATCCTTTCTTTTCAAAAGGGTGGCTTTTATCTTGTTCACACTTTTCATCAGGTTAGAACTTCCTGAGCCACGTAGAATTCCTTGCTTAAGTCTGACTGCTCCTCATTGGCACTGCGAAGCTCCTGGGAGTCTGCCTATTGTTCATTTATAGGAAAGAACCTGGGGCCACTCTTTCAGTTTACTGCACATCAGCTGCCCTCTCTGGACTTGGGTTTCCCTGCAAGCCCTCTGCACAGCCCCAATCAACGTTCTGTGGTTGGAAGTCCTATTTACTGCTTATTTGCATTCACTGTTGACAAAAAATAGACTGGGGCCCTCAGGACCCATAGCTAATGCTCCATTAGCTATGTGATTTGATGCAAGGATGGGTGAGACTGGTTGGATAGCATGGAGTTGGGTAACAGGAGATAACGCACCCCTTCTCCTCCCCTGAGATGCAATTTCGGTTGTTCCCACAGCATGTTTTCATTGTACAGTAGATGCAAGAGCTCCAGCTGGTGTGAGAACCGAGCCTGGATAAGAAAAACACAGTGATGGCACTGTTCCTGCAGGGCTCCCATGCTATTTTCTCAGCATTAAGAAAACTCAACAATGTCTAAACAACTGACCTCGTGGTGTGTTGGTAGGTTTGCACAATTCCCAAGGGTCATGTTAACATATGCATTTCAAGGGGGGAGATCAAGCTGACTTTGAAAAAAACAAGACTTGAGTGCATTTAAGACTTGACTTGCATGTACATTCTCCCTGAGCCAAAGGAGAACAGTTGCTGAAGTCTCCCCAGGCACAGTTAAGATATGCCTGGGTCACAGTGATGGAAGCAGCTCAACTCTTAGTAGCACATAGAAGCTGTTTTTGTTGTTGTTGTTTTGGTTTAGAATATGTTTGTTGGAAATACCCCTGGACTCTTTACTGTCTTGCATCAGCCTCTTTCTTGCTTTGGAAAATATTAGCGAAAGTTGCTCAGTTGCTTGTCGGTAGAGAGCAATCATTCCTCATCAGCTGGGGTGGAGTTCCCTGGTGGCCTTTTTTGTTTTTTTTTTCCTGTCTACACAATATTCCCACATCTCCCATCTCATGTTGTAATCTCTCTGGTTACATTAAGCCTGCGGACTTTTCTTAAGTTCTTGCTTATAAAGACAGTATTTAGAAATTGTTTATAAAGTTATTTTTAGTGGGAAGTCATGCAATGAGCTTCAATTGTCACCTTTCCAAAATTCCAGGAGGCTCTAAGGGCATTCTGCTAAAATTGTAGGGACCAGAGTCAGGGCAACTCTTCTCTGGGGTGCTAGCACTGCCTTTGGCACTGCCACTGAGCCTGTTGGCCACCACCAAGACCACTGAGCCTTTTCCACTCTGAGCCACCTATTGGTTAAAGAGCTGCATCAAAGAGTAAATGTTGTATGAGGCAGGAACCCTGTCTATTTTGATCAATGTTGAGTGCCCAATGTTTAGCACAGTGGTTGCCATATAGTAGGTGCTCAATAAATACATATTGAGTGAATGAGTAGCTCTATCTATGAACTGCCCATTTTTATTGCTGATGGATTTGAGATCATTAATAGCTGTTGCTCTTGCTGTATGTGTGTATTTGTTTCTCTTGGTTACAAGGATGTGATCTTCTAATACCGTCTTCAGGGATAAACAACATAGTGGTTAAAGTACAAACTCTGCTAATCTATGGTGTTAGACATCAGTTGGGGTGGAGTGAGCAGTGACTGAATGGGGCCATAATAATGGTAATTTTCTGGAAATGACCTGGGTGTGTTTGCTTTGTGAAAATTCATCAAGCATACACTTTGATTTGAACACTGTTGCTGTATGTGTGTTATTCTTCATTGAGAAGTTTGTTTTCTTTTTTTATAAAGATAGACTTTGGAGCTAATTGTCTAAGTTCATATCCTGGCTCCTCCATTCATTTTGCAACTGGATAGCCTGGCACAAGTTGTGTAATATTTCTGTATCTCACTTTCTTCATCTGTAAATCAGGAATAATAATATGTCTATATCACAGGGTTGTTGTGAATTAAATGAGTTAATCCATAGTATTCAATAAATGTCAATTGTTATTGGCTATTATTTTTCAGGAGGTGAGATATTTCAAACCTGGTACAATCAGAGACTTGGAAAATACCATTGGGGTCAATTAGAGTAACTCTTCTCCCTCCAGACCGGACCACTTCTAATTTCTCCAGATCTATGTACTTCCTAATGGTTTCTTTTCATATATTTGCTTTTAGTCACCTTCCAAGTAAACAGATTCTAGAGTGAATAAGCTTTATGATCCACTATAATACTTGTTTTCCACATTTTTTACCTAGAGAAGCTGTATGAATCACAGAATGGTAGAACCAGAAAATGTCTTAGAAAATACTCTGTGCTGTCCAATATGGTAGTCACTAGCTATATCTGGCTATGTAAATTTAAATCTAAATTACTTATCAATAAATAAAATGAAAATTAAAAACTCAGGTCCTCAGTTGCACTCGCTATACTTTAAGTGCTCAATAGCCACGTGTGGCTAACATACCTGGCAGTGCAGATACAGAACATTTCCATCATAGCAGAATGTGCTATTGGATAACACTGCTAGGTCAATTTTCTCATTATACACATGAAAGCATTGACGTCTAGAGAGGTAAGATGGTTATACCAAAGTCACACCGCTAGTTAAGGACAGATTTAGACTAGAATTTAGATTTCTTGATTTCTATGTCAAGGTATTTTCTATTTGGCCACAAAGCCACCTGCAGATCCACAGGGCTTCCCCTCTGGTGGTTAGTTTGTAGGAGGGATACCATATCTATCTGTTATTTCTGGGACATAATTTTGGTGACTCCAGATTAACCACACTTTGATACCATGTCCCTGAGTCTGAAGAAATACTGTGTCTCTATTTTACCAATTGGGAACTATTTCCATTCTAGACTCTTTTCTTCTAAGAATCAGTGGAGCATACAGTCACTCACACGTAAAGCATAGCAAGCTGTAGTTAGTTAATAATCACCAATATTTACTGAGCATTTATTATGCACCAGTCATTTCCTCTAAATGCTTCACATTCAATTGAGGAATGTAAATGAAAGATTATGTTGTATGCCCAGGGTCACAGGTAGCAAGTGGTAGTCTTGAGATTTGAACCCCAGGCAGTGTTCCCTAGAGCCTCTGCCCTTACCCACTGCGCTTACCGAACAGCTGACCTGTGCAGAGCGTTATACAAAGCCTTGATGAAAGCTGAACATGATGGCAATGTCCTAGCTCTCCAGAAATCGATAATCCAATGATGGGCTGGGAGTAGGAGAAGAGCGTAGCACATCCATGCGCATGATTTATGTATACTTTTTAATGTTTATAGCTACACAAATACTTGTGGATTTGGCTTTCTGCATGTCTAAATTCACTCCCTTCCTTCTTTTCCTTTTTGTGCAAAAACAAAACCCCCAAAGCAAACATCTTCAATGATAAGTGCCCTTCAAACAGTTGACAGCTGTTCCCAGGAAGGCCACCTTTACTTAAGTCTTCTCTCAGGGACTCTGATTCATCTGGATGTGCTCCTGTGAATTCGTCTTGTTGATTTGCCAGGGCTGGAGGTGAATGAGGGGAGGGGAGTGGAGAGATCACTTAATGCTTTGATTGTTGTTTAAGTTCCCCACCAGGGGTTTCTTAGGAATGCCCTTGAGTTAAGTATGTTTGTGACAAGAAGGATCTTTGCGCAGACTCACTAAACATAAATAGAGGATTTTTAAAAAAGAGTAGATAGATTTAGCAGTTGGTTTCACAGTTGGCAGCAATCATTTTCAATTTCTAAAAAATATCCTTGCCCACACTTGCTAGTGAAACCACATTGGCACCCAGCTGAAACAGCAGTGTTTAAACATGCTGTGGCTGGCACCACTGAAACAACAACAGAAAGGGCTTTAGCCTCTCAAAGCCTCCTGTCTGTGCTGTGCAGGGTCTCTTCCAAGATTTCAAATAGATGAACGAATAACGTACCAAGTTGCAATTACCACTGTGAATTGGTCCACTCATATAATGCTATTATCAAGTTACTAGTAGGATATGACTTTTATCATTCACATTCCATTTACTTTGAGATTTGAATTTATATTGTTTGTGCTAACATCTTCTGCATTTGGGAAAAAGCCTCAGCCAAGGTTACTGATAATTCTCAGAAGGTATTCTGGGTCATGGGTGAGTGGAACAGAGCTTCTGAAGAAGCTACTTCCCTGGACCTGTGGCTCCAGGGAATATCACAAGGTTAAATTGATTGTTTAACATATGTTGTTTTTTCTTTTCTCGTCTTTTCTTAAGCTAGAAGATAAATCTTGCTGGTTATTTTAAAGAAACTGAGGATTAGAGGAGAGGCTTTAGCAATTGACCTCCACTTAACCAACTCACCAGCTTACGTGACACTCACCCTCCCTCTGTACAGGATACTGTCCCCTACCGTCCAGCAGCTAGAAGTCTGCTCTCTGGTGTGTTCAGTACTTCTGGTCCCACTGAGATTTAATTAACCAACTAGTTACCTGATCCTGATTGTGCTAAATAAGAGAACCCCACCTGCTCTCTTGTAAATTCATAATCCTTTTTTTTATTCTCACTCCGTTTCACTTGCTATGTCAGGGAGAAACCTGTTGGGCCTAGAAAGTGCCACCAACCTTGGAAAGCCCCAGGCTACCAGGAGAAGCAAGATAGTCATTACCCAAGCAGTGTGGCTAATTAGGCTAATTAGCCTCATTGTCAGGCTGAGCCAGTGTTGTAGTCAGGAAGATGGTGCTGGGCATCAGCTCTAAAGGAAGACAGAGGATACAAGTAAGAGTGTTGGTAGGAAGGATGGTAGTGGCAAGAATCCAGAGACAATGGGATGAAGTACCAAAACTGGGTCAAGGCACGTGATTTGGAACTAAGCTTATAACTGGGGTGTCTGGTTGGAATGCCCTTTGCAGGGGATGTTCCACATGGGAAAGGCTGAACAGTGTGAGCTAGCACATTGGCCTCAAGGACCCACATTAGGATGCCATTTAGGGTGTGCTTGTCAGGATGTCTCCAATATACATGTAGGTTGGCCTGAAGCAGCAGGCTGATAGTTTGGTGTTGTGTCCACTGTTTGGGGGTTTAGGCCACAGAAAGTGCGGTAGTGGGGGTATAGTGTTCGGTCCTACAGATGTTCAGAGGAGAGAGAATCTTCATGAACATGGAGAACAGGAGTCATTGTTTCCAGGGGAGAAAACAGGGGGCAGGAAAAATGATGATGCAGAGACAAAGAAACCAAAGTTTGGTCCTTCACCTTTGTTAAGGTTTGGATTTCATAATAAACAAGCATCTAAACACATAACTGAGAAATTGTCCCAGAAAGAAAATCTGCCCAAGGGTCTTAAAAAGGCTTGAGTTAAAACCCCGTAGATGAGTCCCCAGAGAGATAAGAGAGCTGGGAGTGCCTCTGGATAGAGCATCAAGCAGAGGCCAGAAGGAATCCAGCCCAAGGATAGTCCCTTCCTCTTGAGCCTCCCCAGGTGAGGTAGGGACAATTAAAAGATTGGAATTGCAAGGTAATTACAGCTTCTGTATAATTAAAATTTTTTTTGTGGTAGGAGTACTAACTAAAAGTTGGGATGGCTATATTAGTTCCATGATTTTGTGGTGCCTCATAGTTCTGATACAGGAGACTATGCTAGAAAAATCACTGTTTCTTAGAACTAAATATCTAGGGAATGTAAAGAAGAAGAGAGGCACCAATATAAGTCCAATATCCCCTTCTGAACAAAATCTGCGCTTAGCCACTAGCAAATCATTCTCATTTGTATTTCTCTAACTGAAGTTAAACATTAGATTATAGAGATATCTAACAGAGCTTAGATAATAAAGCTTTATCAAAATCACTAATTTCTCAAGTAGATAGTAGGGTGTGAGTTTCTACCTGCCTGTGACTTCTACCCTTTAGCTTTTAACATAGTTGTCTGAATATGAGCTAGGTGAAATTTTACTGATGATAATTTCACACTAGGGACCTAGGCTCAAACAATGCTTTTTCCCTACTGTAAACTGTAAAAAAGCGTAATTTAAGTCAGTGATTAGCTTTTTCAACAGAAATAGGAACAAAGTTATTTATTTATTATTTTATTAACTGTTCTTTGCCTTGGGTGCTAATGAGTTCTAATGGTTTTACTGGTGGTAGAGAAAATATGAAAAATTCACTTTAGACTTATCCATTAAGACTATAATTAAAATATTTTGAAGACTTGTGTCTACAGATGATTCTGGCCCTCTGCAGTTAGTCTGTTATCAGCCATATTGTTTTGCAAACTGTGCATTTCTACTTTCTTATCACCTTATCTCATATTATCCTACCACAGAGTAACCATGGGGACTGTTAGGAATTTATGTTTTACTTTCCAGTCCCTGACTGGGCTAGTGGAATTCTTCTTGGGGAGAGAACCATAAAGGAAAACACCTATCTTTCTCAACAGAATAGAAAGCAAGCCCTCAGGCTTGCAAGGGTGACTCATTATAGAAAAGGGCAGTTAACAGGAGTGGGAATGGGAGAAACTGGAGGGGAAGATCAAGCAGGCATAGAGGAGGAATGGTCATGCTTTCCTTGCCCAGATGGAGGGTATGGTGTGGAAGAGCACCAGACATGTAGGTGAAGAAAGAAGGTACTGAGCGAGGTCCTAGGCTGGAAATGAAGCTCAGAAATAAACAGTTGCAGATGCTGGTGCCTTGGCAGGATGTGAAAATCCTTGGCCCTCTCTGATGTGGAGTGATACTCAGGCAAGGGTGACTGTTTTGTAGGCAAAATACAGGCTTAATGCTTGCTCTTTGGGTTTTCTGGTCATTAAACCTCCTTCCACAATGCTGTGTTAGTTCCTGGGCTGACCAGGTAGCAATGCTTTGGTGGATAAAGCTCCACCCATGGTTTTGAGAGAGGAGGAGTGGTTTCAGCTCTGAGGCTTAATGGCTTTCTGGGAACTGGGGCTTCATCAAATACTCTGCTAATTTCTTCTGAGTCTTTCACATGACCTTTCCAAGGGCATGATTTTAACTAAACAAGAGACTAAAGCTAATTGGGCTGTTTTAAAGTAATTACTCTGCAGTATCACTAAGGTTTATCTGGCCATTATGTCATGCATACAACATGGCTAGTGAGTGGCAGCTCACAGCTCTGAGAAACGGAAGGGGGACTGTGTCTTCAGCGAGGCCACTTTACGAGCTCAGACCACCCAGACTTTCAAGCACACAGAGAATTAAAATATTTAGGGCAGATTTTGACACAGTGAATCATGTTCAAGCATCACAATCTTACTTGTGTTTATACTGACCAAAGACCTCCTTTTTACTCCATTTCCCCCCTATTTCCTAAAATGCATCATTAAAATGACAGAACTTGGCTTAGCTTGAAACCAAGGCTAGACCTTTAGAATCTTTGATTTTCAATCAGAGTTGAATAAAGCATTTTTAACTTCCACTTAATGTAAACATGATGTTTTGCCTCTGCTCAAACCAGATTTACCCTCCTTTTCAAAAGCCTTTATAGATTAACGCTCACTACCCCTATCCAGAAATAGTAAACATGTGGGAGTCTTAGAACGTCGTGTCCCGTTGTACTTGTGCATACAGATTTACAAGGCTTTTTACACAAACTGAGATTCGTCTTGTTAGAATGTCAGCTCCTTAAGGGACTGGAGCCTTTTCTTTCCTTTGTGTCTACACTGAAAGTTATCTTAATGAAGAAGGAGGGGTAAGTGGGAAAAGAAGGTGGCAAATGAGTATGACGCTCCAGGTCTTTGACAGCTTTTATTGCTCTTCTCCTGCTCCTTAGACAGATAAAGATCAGCTTTCCCAAGTTCCCTCCCCTTCCACACTTTATGAGGCTGGAGACTATCAGGGAACAGAGGAAATCAGAATTTCAAGATGGGGGGTGTAAGTTGGTTAGAATAGCCTTCCAGTTCTTCCCCACTGTACCCAACCCTGGCTGTATTTATTTTTTCATCAAGACTCCGAAGTTGCTTTATAGATTTTATAACTCACTGTCTCAGTAGAAAATTTCCCTGAATGAAAAGTATTCAAGCAAACTTTTGAACAGGCTCCCATTCTGTCTCCATTTTCCAGATAGGCATTAAGCAGTGAGAAGAAAAATGACTCAACAGAAACCTTGTCTTAGTCTTCTTTTCCTTGTCCCTCAGTTGGTGATATGGGACATATTCTCACCTTTATGCAAAGGAATCTGTTGTTGGGAATTCCCTGGCTGTCCAGTGGTTACAACTCTGTGCTCTCACTGAGGAGGGCCCGGGTTCGATCCCTGGTCGGGGAACTAAAATCCCACAAGCTGCATGGCGCGGCCAAAAAAATGTTTTTAATTTTTAAAAAAAGGAATCTGTTGAGGGTATAGGTGAATATGTAGGTAAAGTAAGTCCTTGTAGAACCTAGAAAAATGTTAGAAAAATATCATGGAACACTGTAAAAGCAAAATATTCTCATGGCTACAGAATATTAGTTTGCATAAATTGGACAAAAATATTTCACTGAATAAAGTGGGTTGTTTTTAGCTAGATGTCTAGGCATGGACAAAAAACACTGCCATCTAAGAGTATCAATTTATTTCCTCTCTGTATTTCCACATCATTTCCCCAGTTGCTGCCACCAGCGCCCTTAGCACACCTGTATTGAGTTATGGTTACCTATGTAGGTCTGTCTCACCTGCATAATATTGAGAGCTGGAATCATGTCTGCTCTCTCCTATGGTCTCAGTAGCAGGTGGTCCAGTCTAATACATGCACAGTAGATGCTTGTTAAGGTTTACTGAACTGAAGCAATAACTTCTCTTTAATGAGCCACTTTAATACTGTGGCTCATTAGCTCAGGTGGACAGCATGGTCTGCTCCTGATGCTGGACAATCAGACTTGCTGTTCCAGGCATAGCATAGTGATAATTGTCATCACTGTATATGAAGGACAGCTGATTCATTAACAACTTCTAGAATCCCCTGGGTATAGCTTCAAGTGTATTCTGAAAATCAGGCACAGATATTCCTTCATGCTTACATTTATTTATGCATTTGATAAAATAAGTGCAGAATCAAGAAGCAATAGCTGTGACTCATCTTTGCATAATTTTATCATGTATTTGAATTGACTCTTTGATTTTTAAAATTAAAATTATTTTTCATTTTTAGGAGTATCACACTTTAATGGTAGAATATTTAGAAAACGTACAATGAAAATAAAGATAAAAGGAATCCTACCTGTAAATATTGTTTAGTTTGTTATATTTTTTTCAAGTCTCTTTATATGCACATGCAATGTTTGGACAATACACACACACACACATACACACACACATATTTTGCACCCTGCTCTCTTTACTTAACATATTATCATAAAGATTTTTACATGTCATTAAAAATTTTATACACATCACATTTAGTGATGACCATTGAGTACATGTGCCATAATTACTGGCATTTCCTTGTTAATAGACATTGAGAACTTTTCTAATTTTTGGCTATCATAAATAATGCTGTCACGAAAAATTTTGTACCTAAAACTTTGTTTGTATTTTGTTTAATTTTCTGATGATGGATTCTCAGAAGTAAAATTGCTGAGGTTCTGTGAATATTTTTAGGGCTCTTGATACATATTTCTAAATTGCTTTCCAAAATGTTTGTGCCAAATTTTATTGCTGCTAACCAGAATGTATTCTAAAACTACCGTGATATGTAGGGGTTTTGAAAAATCACACTGGACTCTCATTATAAAATTGCAGAGTGCAACTTCATAGGCAAGAACACTGTCCTGAATCCTTCTAATAAGATTCTGTTTCTGAAGCCCATGAGTTAGCTATTTAGTTAATTAATCATCTGCTTTTTTCCCATCCATTGTACTGAATTTAAAAGGGAGGAATTTCCCATGTTGGTTGATAAGTTTATCAAATACTTGAGTTTATAAGAAAAAGGACTCCTAGTGAAGCTGTTTGGTCCACTGTACAGTGTTAGGGACATTGCAGTCATATTTGTTTCTTTCCCTCCAGTCATTGTAGAGATGGTATTAGCTCCCAAATTAAAAGGCTAGGAAAAAAAATATCCCCTAATAGCATTCCACTTTGAGATCCTTGGAAGAACAATCCATCCATACAAATAGTGGTTTTATTTATTGCTGTTATAATCCAATGGAGTCTTAGGCATGGAAAAAGGCCTAGAATATTTTTCATCCCCAACATTTTTGCCAAGGTAGTTAAGTCCATCTAAGATAAATAGCCATTTCCAAACATTCTCACTGGTGATATCATTCAAGTTCCCTTCAGGAAGACTTCAGTGTCCTCATATACAAGATGAAGCTGATGGCTCAGATGAACATTTAGGTTCCTTTCAATGATAATAATATTCTAGGCCTTCAACTGTTTTTCTAAAGGGGATATTTCTGGAGGTTTTACAATAGTTTCGAGAGTTAGACATACAGTATTTGAGAGAGGACAATGCAGTCCAAGTCTGGAAAACACTTGTTTTACTCAGCATCTTGACCATCAAGAACAATGGCATCGGAGGCGGAGTCAAGATGGTGGTGTGGGAAGACGCAGAGTTAGCGTCTCCACAACTAGGGCGCCTGCCGGCCACTGGTGGGGAACTCTGATGCCCAAGGAGACAGGAGGAACCCCAAAGTGAACTGGTAGGACGTAGGGGGACTGAGGGGGGAGGAGAAGTGGAGGCCAGACAGGATCGGTGCCCCTGAGGCCGGGGAGATCAGGAGAGGCAGGCAGCAGGGGCCATCCAGGAGGAGCGGGAGAGGAGCGGAGGGTGATTGCCCTGCCCAATCGGGCCCGGGGAGCCTGCTGAGCTCCCAGGCCGGTCCCCTGCCCTCCAGGCCCCCCACCCCCCACCCCTGCTGCATTGGTCTGGGGGCATAGGAAGGAGGCCAGGGGCATCAGGGGAGGCAGGTGGGAGGGGCCCTCCCAAACCAGAGGAGCAGGAGAGGAAAGGAGGGCATTTGCCCCACCCACTCAAGCCCAGGAAGCCTGCTGGGCTCCCAGGTGAGGTCCCCCGCCCTCTGAGAGCAGGGGTGGGGGGCACACCTGGGCCCCTTCTGTTCCTTGAGCCTAAGCCCCACTCCCCACAGCCCCCAGGACCTTTTCCAGCCCTGTGGGTCCTGAGCATTGGCCCTGCCCACTGCCCAAACCTCGCCCTTGCTTAGGCCCCACCCTCCACAGCCAAGGCCTATCCTGGCCCCTTTATTTTTTCTTTCTTTTCCCTCCTCCTCTTTTTTACTATTGTGGTACTGATGTACTTTCCAGTTGTTGATTCATCTATATTTTTATTTTTATATTCTTTCTTACATATCTGTTAGTTCCTAGTCTAATTTTATTTTTTACTTTGTTATTGTTTTTATTTTTTTCACCCCATGCGGCTTGAGGAATCTTGGTTCATGAGCCTGGGGTCGGGCCAAAGTTCCTGCGGTGGGAGCTCTGAGTCTGAACCACTGGACTAACAGAGAACCTCAGACCCCAGGGAATATTCATCGGAGTGAGGTCTCATGGAGTTCCTCGTCTCAGCATCAAGACCCAGTTCTACCCAATAGCCTACAAACTCCAGTGTTGGAAGCCTCAGGCCAAACAACCAGTAAGACAGGAACACAATCCCACTCATAAAAAAAAAACAAACAATGAGACGGCCAAAAAATATGTCACAGATGGAGGAACAAGGTAAAAACCTACAAGACCAAATAAATGAAGAGGAAATAAGCAATCTACCTGAAAAAGAATTCAGAATAATGATAGTAAAGATGATCCAGAATCCCGGAAATAGAATGGAGGCACAGATTGAGAAAATACAAGAAATGTTTAACAAAGATCTAGAAGAACTAAAGAACAAACAAACAGAGATGAACAACACAGTAACTGAAATGAAAAATACACTAGAAGGAATCAATAACAATAACTGAGGCAGAGAATGAATAAGTGAGCTGGAAGACAAAATGGTGGAAATAACTGCTGAGGAGCAGAATAAAGAAAAAAGAATGAAATGAATTGAAGACAATCTCAGAGACCTCTGGGACAACACTAAACTTACCAACATTCGAATTATAGGGGTCCCAGAAGAAGAAGAGAAAAAGAAACGGTCTGAGAAAATATTTGAACAGCTTATAGTGGAAAACTTCCCTAACATGGGAAAGGAAAAAGTCACCCAAGTCCAGGAAGCACAGAGAGTCCCATACAGGATAAACCCTAGGAAAAACACACCAAGACACATATTAATCAAACTAACAAAAATTAAATTCAAAGAAAAAATATTAAAAGCAACAAGGGAAAAACAAAAAATAACATACAAAGGAATCCCCATAAGGTTATCAGCTGATTTTTCAATGGAAACTGTGCAGGCCAGAAGGGATATACTTAAAGTGATGAAAGAGAAAAACCTACAACGAAGATTACTCTACCCAGCAAGGATCTCATTCAGATTCAATGGAGAAGTCAAAAGCTTTTCAGATAAGCAAATGCTAAGAGAATTCAGCACCACCAAACCAGCTTTACAACAAATGCTAAAGAAACTTCTCTAAGCAGGAAATGCAAGAAATCAAAGAAGAAATAAAAAAATACATAGAAACAAATGACAACAAAAACACGAGGACCCAAAACCTATGGGACGCAGCAAAAGCAGTTCTAAGGGGGAAGTTTATAGCAATTCACTCTCACCTCAAGGAACAAGAAAAATCTCAAGGAAACAAACTAACCCTATACTTAAAACAGCTAGAGAAAGAAGAACAAAAAACACCCAGAGTCAGTAGAAGGAAAGAAATCATAAAGATCAGAGCAGAAATAAATGAAATAGAAATGAAGAAAACAATAGCAAAGATCAATAAAACTAGAAGCTGGTTCTTTGAGAAGATAAACAAAATTGATAAACCCTTAGCCAGACTCATCAAGAAAAAAAGTGAGAGGACGCAAATCACTAAAATTAGAAATGAAAAAGGAGAAATCACAACTGACATTGCAGAATTACAAAGGATTATAAGAGACTACTACAAACAACTATATGCCAATAAAACGGACAACCACAAAGAAATGGACAAATTCTTGGAAAGGTACAATCTTCCAAGACTGAACCAGGAAGAATTAGAAAATATAAACAGACCTATCACAAGGAATGAAATTGAAACCATAATTAAAAATCTTTCAACAAACAAAAGTCCAGGACCAGATGGCTTCACAGGCGAATTCTATCAAACATTCAGAGAAGAGCTAACACTGATCCTTCTCAAACTCTTCCAAAAAATTGCAGAGGGAGAAACACTCCCAAATTCATTCTACGAAGCCACCATCACCCTGATACCAAAACCAGAAAAAGATATCACAAAAAAAGAAAATTATGGACCAATATCATTGATGAACATAGATGCAAAAATCCTGAACAACATACTAGCAAACAGAATCCAACAGCACATTAAAAGGATCATGCACCATGATCAAGTGGGATTTATCCCAGGGATGCAAGGATTCTTCAATATATGCAAATCAATCGGTGTGATACACTACATTAACAAATTAAGGAATAAAAGCCATATGATCATCTCAATAGATGCAGAAAAAGCTTTTGACAAAATTCAACACCCATTTATGATAAAAACTCTCCAGAAAGTGGGCATAGAGGGAACCTACCTCAACATAATAAAGGCTGTATATGGCAAACCCACAGCAAGCATCATACTCAGTGGTGAGAAACTGAAAGCATTTCCACTAGGATCAGGAAAAAGGCAAGGATGTCCACTCTTGCCACTCTTATTCAACATAGTTTTGGAAGTCCTAGCCACAGCAATCAGAGAAGAAGAAGAAATAAAAGGAATACAAATTGGAAAACAAGAAGTAAAACTGTCACTGTTTGCCAATGACATGATACTATACATAGAAATCCTAAAGATGTCACCAGAAAAATACTAGAACTAATCATTGAATTTGATAAGGTTGCAGGATACAAAATTAATGCACAGAAATCTCTGGCATTGCTATACACCAACAACGAAAAATCAGAAAGAGAAATTAAGGAAACACTCCCATTTACCACTGCAGCAAAAAGAATAAAATACCTAGGAATAAACCTGCCTAAGGAGGCGAAAGACTTGTACTCAGAAAACTATAAAACACTGATGAAAGAAATCAAAGATGACATAAACAGATGGAGAAATATACCATGTTCTTGGATTGGAAGAATTAGTGTTGTGAAAATGACTATACTACCCAAAGCAATCTACAGATTCAATGCAATCCCTATCAAACTACCAATAGCATTCTTCACAGAATTAGAACAAAAATTTTTACAATTCGTATGGAAACACAAAAGACCCCAAATAGCCAAAGCAATCTTGAGAAAGAAAAACGGAGCTGGAGGAATCAGGCTCCCTGACTTCAAACTATACCACAAAGTTACAGTAATTAAGACAGTATGGTGCTGGCACAAAAACAGAAATATAGATCAATGGAACAGGATAGAAAGCCCAGAGATAAACCCACACACCTATGGTCAACTAATCTATGAGAAAGGAGGCAAGGATATACAATGGAGAAAATACAGTCTCTTCAATAAGTGGTGCTGGGAGAACTGGACAGCTACATGTAAAAGAATGAAATTAGAACATTCCCTAACACCATACACAAAAATAAACTCAAAATGGATTAAAGCCCTAAATGTAAAACCAGAAGCTATAAAACTCTTAGAGGAAAACATAGGAAGAACACTCTTTGACATAAATCACCGCAAGATCTTTTTTGACCCACCTCCTAGAATAATGGAAATTAAAACAAAAATAAATAAATGGGACCTAATGAAACTTCAAAGCTTTTGCACAGCAAAGGAAACCATAAACAAGACAAAAGGACAACCCTCAGAACGAGAGAAAATATTTGCAAATGAAACAACAGACAAAGGATTAATCTCCAAAATATATAAACAGCTCATGGAGCTCAATATCAAAAAAACAAACAATCCAGTTTAAAAATGGGCGGAAGACCTAAATAGACATTTCACCAAGGAAGACATATGGATGGCCAAGAGGCACATGGAAAGATGTTCAACATCACTAATTATTAGAGAAATGCAAATCAAAACTACAAGGAGGTATCACCTCATGCCAGTCAGAATGGCCATTATGAAAAAAATCTAGAAACAAATGCTGGAAAGGGTGTGATGAAAAGGGAACCCTCCTGCACTGTTGGTGGGAACGTGTTGGTACAACCACTATGGAAAACAGTATGGAAGTTCCTTAAAAAACTAAAAATAGAACGACCATATGACCCAGCAATCCCACTACTGGGCAAATACCCTGAGAAAACCATAATTCAAAAAGAGACATGTACCACAATGTTCATTGCAGCACTATTTACAATAGCCAGGACATAGAACCAACCTAAATGTCAAAGCAACAGATGAATGGGTAAAGAAGATGTGGCACATATATACAATGGAGTATTACTCAGCCATAAAATGAAACGAAATTGAGTTATTTGTAGTGAGGTGGATGGACCCAGAGTCTGTCATACAGACTAAGTCAGAGAAAAACAAATACCGTATGCTAACACATATATAGGGAATCTAAAAAAAAAAAAAAAAAAAAAAAAAATGGTACTAATGAGCCTAGTTGCAGGGCAAGAATAAAGAGGTAGACATAGAGAATGGACTTGAGGACATGGGTTGGGAGGGCGAAGCTGGGGTGAAGTGAGAGTAACATCGACATATACACTAATGAATGTAAAATAGTTGGCTGGTAGGAAGCAGCTGCATAGCATAGGGAGATCGGCTTGGTGCTTTGCAATGACCTAGAGGGGTGGGATAGGGAGGATGGGAGGGAGGCTCAAGAGGGAGGGGATATGGGGATATGTATATGCATATGGCTGATTTGCTTTGTTGTGCAACAGAAACTAACAAGTATTGTGAAGCAATTATACTCCAATAAAGAACTATTAAAAAAAAAATGGCATCTGGGCTCTGAGTTACAGAACAAGTATTCAGAAAGGTAGAAGAACTAGACTATCTTCTGTGAAATTGGGAATGTTGGTTCATCTCCTCAATCTAGTCAGAGATGGAGGACATCCATACAAAAGATAAATGACAGTACCAGGCATACCGTGCTTAGTGGCGGTTTGAATAGGACTGTAAAACCTATGACATTTATTTCTATGCACAGTAAAGAGGCAGGTGAGGGCACATAGAGGAGCTCAGTATCAATGGTACCACCAGGGTTGTTGAATAAAAACAAGATAGGACAATAAAAGCATAGGGGTCTCTAAAGGGAAATGAAGACCCTGAGTTTCCAGCTCTTTCTCTGAGAATGCTGTCTCTAAGGTCATCCTGCACTACCTCCCTTCCCTCAGCCCCACCCCTCCCTGCCCACACTCTTTGCCCCTTTGGAGGTACCATTAAAGACAGAGCACTTGCTCAGAAAGACCAAGAGTCTGATCCTAAAAGGTAAATTTTTGTTTTTAAAACTCTAAGCAAAAAGCCCCACACATAGTAAGTGCCTAATATTGATGTAATCTGGGGAAGAACAACACAAGGAGCATCATTTATCATGGCTTAAACTCAAACCACAACAAAACTGCCTATCAAAAATGAACATAAGTAAAAGTATGTCCAAAAAAAGTCTCGTATTTAAAGTGTCTGGTCTCAGATCCAAAACAATCTGCCTTCTCTTGAGGTTATAAAAATTCCATTAGCTAAAAGAACCAGCTTCCCTCGTTCCAGATGTGGCTCTTTCTTATCTACTAAAGAACACCTCTGTGAACATGATTTGAGGGACAGTCCCTACCTTTCCACTCTAGTAGGAATGGTCTGTGTGAGCTAGGAACAGGGCCACTTTAGGGTATTTGTGACCACTGCACAAGCTGACTTTTCACTGGATGATTCTGAAGAGATGCCAAAAGGATTTGATTTGAGTGCGTGTGCTGTAACTGAATGCCAAGGCATAAAGTTCACATGTGATGGATTGGTTCAGGGGTCAATGCCAGCTTCACTGGGTGTGTTACGGATCTTGCAACATGAATGGATTCATGCTGCAAAGTTTGACAGCTGTGGCGCCAGAAGATAAAATTACAAGATCATTTATGAAAGCTGGTCTTGCTGGAAAAACAGGAGAACACATGGCTGGCCAAGATCTTTCAAGGTCAGGCAGGTACTGACAATGGCTTCATCTTGGATGTTCATTCCCCTCCAAAACAGCAGCAGTTAGGCACACTTACAGCAGCAAATCAGGCCAACCAACTCTGGCCATATGCTTGGTTTTCAGGTGCCTTCAGGCCTAGCTTATCAGAAGGCTGATGGCTCATCAGCAAGGCAGCACACCATGAGAAACAGTGCCTGTGAGGAGGGTGAGGACCTACTATCCATCCACTCTTGGAGAGAGGAGAGCGTTGGCAATGAACTAGCTTGAGACGTGTGTTAGCTAATAAGAGAAATTTGTTAAAGTAAGAGTCATCCAAGATTGGCACAGGTTGCCAAGGAAGGCTATTCTGGGACAACGTAAGAAATTTAAATTGAACATGATTTCATAAAGAAAAGATTTAAGTATTTGAGGCTTAAGGAAAAAAACCTTCCTTTTCTTCTGGGTAATCTGTGCAGCTATTGTTTTTTTCAGGTTTATGAAGCTATTAATTTCACATTTTCACATGAGTAATTTGGTCTTCTTTTTCTTTTCTTGCTATCAGGCTGTAAAGAAGACTAGTTACATGTGTGTTGGCATCATAAATGTCTTTTCCTGATTAATTTGAAAAGTTCAGAATCCAAAAACCATTATTTCCTCTCTAGATCTGATTATATGGAAATAGGAGGCCTTTGATTTCTGAAAACTTGAATTCTTAGGTTTTCGTGACTGTGATTGGTCAGCTTACTGCCTCCTTGCAGTAGCTAACAAAGCCAAGGTAACATGGTCAGAAATACCTCTTCTTGAAGTGAGCAGTTGAATGGCCCTTGCTCTGACTGTGTGTGCAGGGGAAATCATGGCCCCAGGAGGGCCAGACTGGACCCACTTGTGTAGTATCTTAGGCAAGCCTGTGCTTGGCTTCTTTGTCCGCACTGCCCTCACCACCCCAACTTCTGGGCAGCCTCCCGACTTTTCCCAGTCAGCCTATAGGCTCTTCCCTTACTGATTCTTTAAAGAGGCAGCCTAGGGAAGTCAAAAGAGCAGGGGATTGGGAGCCAGGAGCCAGGGCTCAAGTTCTAGCCTTGGCACTAGTTGGTTGTATGGCCATCAGTTCCTGATGTGACATCTTAGTTCATTTGTCTGTGAAACTGAGAGGCTTAACTATGTACTTTCTAAGGAGCTTTAAGTTTAAATTTTCTGTGATCCAATGCTTCCAAGTTTGTCTGTGTTCATGGACTATAGCCTGCTTCCTTTTCCTGTCCCTCCCACTATTGTAGAACTTACTTAACCAAAGATGGATTTTTGGAGACAGCAAATGAGAAGGTGCGGGGTCTGTGAGGTGTGCTAGAGATGACTAGACATTTAGACATGGAATTAATTAAAATTTCCACCACCATCACAGCTTAGAGGCAGGGAGGGCTGCTCTGCCCTTTTACATCCATGCCTCATGCTGCCATTTGTGACTTCTTCTCCCCTTCTAGTCTATCCTGAATGTTCATTCTAATTTTATTCCACATGGATAAAAATGTTGAGAGGAGGCCAAGTTCACAGCAGGATTTTAGCCAGCCCTTGAGCATTTCTCAAGTATGACACATATTTCTTCTTAGGCTTGCGGGATAATGCATGATGTATTATGCCTAATTCTGTTTTCGGGGGCTTACAATCAAGTTGGGGAGATAAGACAGGTACACATGTATTAGTTTCACCTTCATGTTTCAAACAAAATTATGAGTCACTAAGCCTAGTTTTTTTCAGGTTGATTAAAAAAATCCATAGCAAACTTGGGGAGACCTCTGTTGCTCTTAGGTGGGTTTATTCCTGACTGTGGTTCAGAAGAAATCACTAAAGGCTGGTAGAGATTATGAAGATGATATTGATGCTGACATTGAGTTCTTTTGCTTTTCTTCTGGGAAAAAACAACTTGCTTCATTCATCAAACATTAAGGTGTGCTATATGCCAGACAATTTTTTAGGCCTGAGATATAAAATCTTTAGAGCCAGACACAGACTTGGGTTCAAATCTGGTCATCCTCTTGATTTACGTGAATTTGGCAAGTTTTTCCTCTTCCTAAGCCTTAGGTTTCTCCTCTTCACAGTGGGGGATAGCATTGCCTCCCTTAAATATTATAAATATTAAATGAGATAAATTTTATGTATATGCACACCTAGTACTTGAAAGGCATTCAATAAGTGGTAGCTAGTGTTTAAAAATACAGTCCCCAGCTCCAGGGATCCTAAGTATAGTGGTGGCGACAACATACAGAGTTGTAATCTTATGGAAATCCTGGCCTGTTTTCAGTGGAGCCTCACTGGTCATGCTTGGTGTCAGGTGAATACTGGTCCTTGCTTTTTTGCATCTTTTGTGTCGGGGTCAACACGATGGTTGTTTACTGCCTGTGAACATTTGTAACAGGTTGGCCAATGTCCACAGCAGGGCGTGGTAGCCTTTTCATCATCTTCCCGTTTGACTGCCAGTGGAGAGAAGAGGTGGAGAAGGATTTTTTGGCCTCATTGTGGAATCCTTTTTAATGCACTCATTTTAAGTGGCTATTTCAAGACACTTGCTTTCTTCCAGGAATTCACAAGCTCGACAGATGGGCCAGATAAGAGAAAGTGGCACTTTCTTTTCTTAATGAACTCTCCCAGCACTTGCTGCACCTACTGGTTCCTTCTGCTAGTGCAGCCCTCACTCTGCAGGGGGATGCAGTGACAGTCCCATGTAGAGAGGACGGACCTGATGTGGCCTATCGAGTTTTAGGCTAAGTCCTTTACATGCATTATTTAATCTATTTTACTATTGTAATCCCCACTTTACAAATGAGGAAACTGAGGCCTAGAGAGGAAATAATGTGTCTATGGTCACATAGTTTAGAAGGTGGGGAGCCAGGATTTAATTCCAAGCCTAACTCAGCCAATTCTCACCCCTAGACTCAGTTGGAAAACTTAGAAAACTCATGTACACATGCTTAAATACCTACCTACTTAACATATGCCTAAACCCCAGTCCCACAGATCCTGATTTAATTGGTAGCCTGGGGTAGGGTCCTGGTGTCAGCATTTAAACAAACCTTCTTGTATGATTCTAAAATGCAGCTGGGGTGAGAACCTTTGGCTTAACTCCAAAGTCACACTACACCACGTTTCTACCCAAATAGCAGATTTCCCCCCCATTAAAGTATCAAGAAGTGCTTCCCAAACCATATTTTAGAAACAGGAAGTTTCTGGACAGGTCTGAACTTTTGGGGAATTTTTAATCACTTCCCTTACTCCTGTCAGTGGATAAGCATTTTTATGCTTCCATGGCCCACAGAGCTCAGAAAGAATAGTTATTACAAATTCCAAGGGAAGAAAGAGATCTGAAAAGATCTTGGATCCTCGTTTTTTTGCATCTCATTCATCAGTCAGAAATGCTCCCTGACTGCCCATCATTTCTGGAGGAGATTTTGGCTGACATTCAGCCTCTTCTCACCCACTTTGCTTGGTGATTTCCTCTTGGGTCTCCTGAACTTTGGTTGAATTTCTGTGGCCCATGTGGTTACCACAGGGAACAGCATATGGTCCTTAGAGGACAAGAGCTGCAGGCTGTGTCTGGATGGTCTTTTGACTTAGCATGACATGCCCTTGGAAACAGATCCAGTCATTGACACAGTCCCATAACGTAACTGCCACTCTACTTCCACAGATACTGTAAAACTCGGTTCCAACAAAAATCTCCTGTCAGGGTGTCAGGCCATGGCTCTTAGGAACTAGCCCTTAATGTGCGCAAGGGCAGTCTATGCTGGTTATTTATGTCCTTTGCCATTTCTAAGAATTTTTTTTTTTCTACATTTGAAAGGAAACTTTTGAAAAACCAAATGTTTTTAGCTAGAAGGCAATATTTCCAAATCTTTGGAAGATTATTAAGTGAAACACACTCTTGGGGATTAAAGGTAATTTCCAACTGGGTTGGCAAGTTACTATGGGCATCAACGTATCTTTTAGGAAAGCTCTTGAAATTGAAGAAACAGTATACGTAGTATTTTATTTTTGTTTTTTAAAATTGATGTAAGGATACATAAGACATTATTAAGTTTTTATTACTAGAGAATAGGATGAGGAAGTGTGGGAGATATTTATTTTCACTTTATATTCTCCTATAAAAATAACTACCACAATAGTGACAAGTAATATTTCTTTCTTCGTGCTTGATCATATACTATTTCCCATACTGCATTTATCATTTACTATTCAGAATAACCTTATAAGAACTACCGTTCTAGTTGGGATGCATTCAGCTATAAGGAACACAAGACTGGCTTAAACAACAGAGCTTTATTACCTTAGGTTATAAGAAATTCCAAGGTAGAATGGCTCCATGGATGATAAACTCAGACACCTCAAGATCTGGTGTTTCAGTCTTTTTGCTCTGCCATTGTCAGCATGGCAGGTGGTCCTTAAGCAAGCTCCCCTCATAGCCCCAAGATGACTGCCTATCACATCCACAAGTGGCAACATCCTGTCTCTTTCCCAATGTATCTCTTGTTATAAACCTTTCCCAGAAGCCTCGCACTTCCCGACAGTACACACAATTGCTTCACATGCCCACGCCTACACCAACCATCCATTGAGAGGAGAAAGGGACCACCATGGTTGGCTTCATTGCCTTCAAACTTCATTGCCTCCCTGGAGCATATGGAGAAAGAAGGTAGAGAACTTAAAAAAATCAGGGTTGTGAGAGCAGATTTGAGCCAGAGAAAAAACATTTTCAAGCCCCCACCCAGACAGTGCTACCACTAAAAGTATTTATAAGGAATTTGCATTGATATGCATCAAAATTGCCCCAGGCTTCCTTACGGACGGTAGGAATTGTCCCCTCACTCTTGTCATCAGCATCAGAATTCTGTTACAAATAAGGAAGGGATGGGTTATATTACTAACTGTCTGCTATGCTACTATTATCCAAATGTTTACAGATGAGGAAACTGAGGGTAAGAGAGGTCTGGTAAGTTCCCCAAGGACACATGGTTAAAGCATAGTAGAGCTGAGCCTTGAAGTTAGATATGCTTACCCCAAAGCCTATCGATGCTTTTCAGTAAAAGGATCTTATTGGCTTTATTCAATGATTCATGTTTCAGGTAGCATCCAATCTAGCAGACAGACAAAAACTCCAAAGAGCTGTACAAAATGAAAGAAGGAGGAAGGAACAAGGAAGTTATACTCGGCAAAAGTGAGTTGGTTATTGCAATGTTACTTTCCTTTAGGGGATAGCAGGGCTCTATCACTCAGAGTACCTAGCTAGTGCTGATCAGGTGATTCCTGATTGACTGGTTTAAGAGTCCATTTCTGGGAGAGCCGAAACTGTAATTAAGTCTTGATTTGGTGATGTGGGGCTTAGCATAAGCAATTCCATTTGGGCCTGTTGTCTTTTTTTTTAACACCATTATGATAGACTGCCTCTATTGTGTGCTATCAAATACTGCCTCTCTCTCAACATGTATTGCTTTACAAATAATTAAAACAATGGGTTTTGTTTTTGTTTTTGTTTTTCTTAAAGAATTATGCTTACCAGGCTCAGTTAGTTCTAACCGTGGCTCCTCTAGTCTAGGAACTTGGGAAAACCACTTAAACTTTTTGGACTTAGTTTGCATTTTGTTAAAATGAGAGTGCTCAGCTAGATAAGAGCTAAGATCTTTCCTAGCTCTAAATTCTATAAGTATATGGTTCTCATGTGAAAAATCATTCAGAGTGGAGATTTTTTTAAAAGCTTCAGTTGTGCAAATAATGTCATCCATGAAAAATCTGGTAGAAAGTATTTTTATATAAAATGCACCTGCTTATTTGCCACCAGTGCAGATGGTGGTATGTAACCCTTCACCATGGGGATTTGGAGCTGATATCCTAGGGTGGTTTTTCTTCTCTCTTCTCTCTTTCATGGTGCTATCTCTTCCAAGGGCTCAGCCCACCAGGCACAAAGATGCCAGGAAGCCCATCTGCTAGTGGCTGTGAGCTAACAACTGCTCCACAATACCCATCAGAAACCTTGATTGTGTGAGGAAGGACAATCCAAGTGAGCAGATGAGGATACTTGTATCTAGGAAATCTGCCCTCTAGAGCAAATGTATACTGCTTGCCTCCCTGTGACCTCCAGATCAACCTTCTCAAACTGCCTTCCAAGGACTTGGAGTAAGAAGAGAGTAAAGACAACTAGCTAACCCAGCATTAATGGGTAGAGTAAAGGCATAAGCAGTAGGAGAGACAAAGGAAGGAGATGAGATCCGCATATGTGTGTATTTTTTTCTCATTTCTAGAAAACAAGGAGGAATATATAGGTCAGGGGAGAGAAAGGTTTGAAAGTTTTATTTAGACCAATATGAGAATTTGAAATTGAAATGCTAGGCATCAGCAAGGCAATATTACCATTTGCTGAGGAACTTTTGATGTTGAAATACCTACAGACTTTACCATTAGACAGATATAATATTGTCCAACTCTTCAAGTTCTGGAAATGGTGAAACATGTTAATTGATAGCAAAGATATCTTTAGAATCACCGTTTATACCACAGCTAGATACACATTGTCTCAATGTCAAAAATAATCATAAATTAAATAGTTAATAACAGATAACAAGCAAGACTTGGTGTAAACTTTATTGAATTTATTTGATTGCCTCATGTTAGAGCCAGTAGGAGTCAGGCACATATCCCAAGAATTAAAAGAGAAAATTATCCATGTTTGTTATTCTTCCAGCTATTATTATGGAGGAGGAGACCCTATGCATGGAGAGAAAGTTTTAAAAACATATAAAAGTAGCAACCCACAATAAAATCAGTGTTGAAAATGCAATTTAAGAAGATGGTTCTCTCAGTGTCTCTGACAAAGAAGGGGTTTGGGAGATCCTTCGTTCTGAGTGACTGGCAAGGTTCTGGTCACTTTGTATGTGAGTTGCAGGTAGGCTTCCAAATCTGAACCCTGAGCCAGGCACAGCTCCCATGAGATGTATTTCACAGTAACAGATAACACTCGCAGTTGAGTCAATTCACGAATAGTCATTCCAGGAGACTTAAAGCAAGCATGTGCGTTGGGATCAAATTATCCAGGTAATTGCTTTGATTTCCATGTTACTTCCCATACAAATTAAGACCTAATTCTTTAGGGGATGGAAGAAATAAGATATGTACCAAATCCTGTCTGAGATGTGTTGACATTCTCATGGACCAGTCAAGACTTTGGATTCTGGCCCTCCTTGAAAGTCATGCCCCATGACACATGCAAAGTTCTCCTTCAGTCAAACCAGGGTGGTCCTTCAAAGACTCAGAGGAGGCAGCTGCCATCCAGAAGGTCCTTTTGAATTGCAGAATTCCAGACACTAACACCTCTTAATACAGCATCAGAGACAGCTTGGCTGCCTCACAGCCTCCAATGTGCTGGTACAGCTGTGAAGAAGCTAACTTTGGCAGCCATAGATCATGAATGCTTCATCTCTGCTTCTCTCAGAATAGCTTTTCATCAGGAAGCTCTTCACATCTCTCAAAACAAATGCAGGAAGAAGGGAAGCAAACATAAATGGGTGCTTTGAATCTTTGGGTTTTGATATATGGCTACCGTGTGTGGAATTGATCACTTCTGGTTTATGAACAGCTTGGTGTGTTAGAAAGAGCAGTAGACAGGGAGTTGGAGCAATTTGGATTCCAGGTCCAGCCTTGTCTACAGCTCATGAGTCATTTAGTTTAGCTTCTTTGACCTTGGTTTCCTCATCTGTAAAATGAGAGGGTTTGGCCAGATGATCTTTGACCTAATGAGTCTATGAAAAGTGAATATTGGAAGCACATGTTCACCTTCTCCAGTTACCAGCTGTGAGATGTGACTGGAACAAATGGCACTAACTGTCGAAACATTTTGGGCTGAAGGGGAAGCATTCTGAAGTGGGACAAGGGCACCTCGTGTTGCAACCTGGAGTCAGTCAACTCTCCAAGGCTGGGCCAACCTTTGCTTCTGCCTCCTACCCCCACTTGTTTTAGCTGAACCAGAAGGGACTCTCACCTTCTGGTGAGGATAAAAAAAATCTGAATCGATATATTTTGAAAGCTTTATGAACAGTTATAAATCAGATGCTTGCCCAAAATTTTAACTTTATTTCCTGCAACTGTTCTAAGGTTGCTGTCTAGCTCACAGTCTCAAAGATGACCCAATCTCCCAATTTAAAATTGTCTCCTTTGAGTAAATACTAGGTAATATCAGAGTTCAAACTCCCTATCAGGACCATATTTCTTTCCTCAAGGAAACCCCCTTCTACCTCCCCTTCTTCCCTTCTCTTCTGGTAGGGGGAAGCTTATTTTTCTTGAACATGGCAGTCGGGAGAGGGGTCCTTGGACTGAGCTGTCCTCAGGATCCTCTCTGACCTCTGCTGAGTTGTGTTTGTCCCACCTGGTCACAGGCAACCTGTATTGGTTTCTATCAGATGTGGCTGATCCCTCCTGGACTTTGGGGACCTCATGTTAACATCTGGTACTTTGCCATTAATTTTGGATTTGAAGTATGGACACTTTGTGGATTTATTTGTTTGAACTCCAGGCCATGTTTGATCTACCAGTCTTTCAGTATATGTTCTTCAGCTTGGGGAATAGGAACTTCTATATTTCCTCCATGCCACCCAAGAACTTGGGGAATCAGTGATACTGTATTGGGTTCTCACTCTTTGCCAAATTCTTCCGTGTTACAGTTTCTAATCTACTTTAGCCTTCTCTACCCAACTCCACATTAGTTCAGGACTTTGGTAAGGTCGTTTCCTCTCAGATTTCTAAATAGGAAACTGACTAAAAGCCCCTGCTACTAAGGCTCATTGTGAAAAATGCAGTAATTAATTAGTGGTTATTGGCATAGATGGGGAAGATGAAAGTGGTTGCCCTTGTGTTCTGTATTTGCCATCATAACTTCTGCCTTCACAGCACAGTAGCTCTTGTCTTTGAATTGCCATCATTTCCCAACTGAGGCTGGTAAATGCATATAGGGCATGACCTAGAGCAGTGTTTCTTAAACATTATCATGCACATAATCACCTGGAGGGCTTAGATTGCTGGGCTCCACCCTCTGTTTCTGATTCTTTAAGTCTAGAGTGGAACCTAAGATGTTGTATTTCTAACAAGTTCTCAGATGATACTGATGCTGCTGGTCTGGAACCACACTGACCTAGAATCTTCAGGTTCTAGTGCTGTATACAGATAGATTGTGGTAAAAAGCAATGCGATTTCTGGGTACGATTTTGTGCTCAGAAACCTAAAGATAAATAGTTTTTCAATCTGAGAGATATTACTGGGGTCTGAATAGAGAATAAGTATTTAAAACTTAATGGATGAGTCTTTATATTACTACATTATATATTTTCTAATGATTTCTATCTTTTCCCTTGACACATTTTTTAGATTACTAACCTGATTGACCCTGCAGTGAAGGTAGTTATAACCAAGCTGGGATTTGAATTACTAAAAGGGCTTTTTCTAGTTTTGTATGTGTCTAAAATGCCTCGGATAGCTTTGAGCTCAGATCTGAGCCCCTCCAGGCTCACTGCTTTCAGGTAGAGGGATCAAGAGAGAGCAAGGGCCAGCGTATCTATGGCACAGGCTTAACATATTAGCTTTTTCTTATATTGTTTCCTGTCTCTTATCTCCTATGTTTCAAACACAAACTTCTACTGAAACTTTCTTTAAAAAAAACTAATAGCTTTATTTGCATACCATCAATTTCATCTATTTTAAGAAACAATTCAATTAATTTTAGTATATTTACAAAGTTTCAGAACTATCACCACTATCTAATTTTAGAACATTTTTATCATCCCTGAAAAATCCCCATGCCCATGTACAGTCACTTTTTTTTCCACGCTGCCCTAGGCAACCACTAATCTACTTTCTGCCTCTATACATTTGCCTTTACTGGACATTATGGAATCATGCAGTATGTGTTCTTTTGTGTCTGACTTCTTTCACTGAGCACACTGCTTTGGAGTTTCATCCATGTTGTAGCACGTACCAGTACTTCATCTAACTTCTACCGAATCTTCGTTTGATGCATGCACCTCTTTCTCTCCATTTCTGCGGTGACTCTTTTAGTCTAGGTCCTTGTTACTCAAATTGTAGTACAGACTGGACCAGTTGCATCAGCGTCACCTGGGAGATACTCTGCAGACACTCAATCATGATCTGCATTTTAACAAAATCCCCAGGGGGGTTGAGTGCACGCTGTAGTTTGAGAAGAGCTGTCCTAGAAAAGCTCTTCACTTCTGGAGGGAGGCATTTGAGAGCAGCTTCCTGCTAACTTCTTGCCTCCAGTCCTCCCTGCAGGGCACCGAGCCTGCACACTGCTGATTAGTCCTGAGATTAGGCATCAAATGCTAATCCCCACCTGCCATGCTCCATTTATTATACAACATAAATGGTTTCCTATTAACTGTTTGAATGCTAAGTCCCCGTCACTCAAATGTGATACTCAAAGCTTTCTAAAACAACCCCTCCTTTACCTACAGAAGCTTCTCAATTTCAATGCTCCAGCAAAAGCTTTCAGTTTCTGACATGCCAGACCTCTCAGTCACCCTGATCACACTACGGTCAGCCTCAACTTCAAGGATCTTATTGAGCTGTTCTTCCCTCTGTCTACCCCTCCAAGGAGCAATTCAGGCACCATCCTTGCCTGCCCACCCTACACAGGATCTTTCTGACTCTGCAGGTTCACATTGAACTTTACCCATTCTAAGTTCTAAGAATACTTATTAAACATCTAATCCTGTGGTTACTCTGTGGATGCTCATAGTACAAACAATGATAATAATATCAATAATAATAATAATACTAAAAATTGCATAGCAATTTGTAGTTTGTTAGAGACTTTAACTTATCCCATTATGCTTATATTATCTAAATATCTTTTTGATATAAAAATGTAAGCTCTAGAGAATAAAGGTTATTTCTTGCAGGTCATTGGCATTGGTTACTAGGAGAGCCCTGGCCATAATATAGGTACTCCATGAATTCTGCAGGAATAAGTACCAGGCCAGAGGCAGGATTTTTAAGTTTCCCCAAAAGGGAAGAAATAATTCCAATAGAGCTTACATTTGGAAACTGTTGAGGACAAATGATAATAAAAATATAACTACTGCTACTATATTGATCGTTACTAAATATTGTACGAGATCTTTTGTGTACAGTATCTTGTGTAATTTTCAATAGAACTCTATGAAGTAAGCACTATTATTTAGTAAGGCACTCTTATTAACCCCTGTGGATAAGGAAACAGAGGCTCAAAGAAGCTGTGCAACTTATCTAAGACATACAGCAAATAAGTGCAGCGCTAAGACTCTGTTATGCGGTCTCTCCATATTGAAAAAGGAATTTCACCAAGGGAGTACGGGGACATGATGGGGATAACTAGGGTCTTAGAGGTCATAACTATTTTTCCGAGTCAGGAAGTGTTTCCACAGGCAATATTCCTGTTTTCATTGGAACACTGGTGGGATTTAGAGTCACTCGTGAATTTCCTCCTTTGCGTCAGAGAACATTCAAAGGGAACAACCCAACGGATACAGATGGACTCCACCAGTTTCCTAGGCCAAGTTCTTCTCGTTCTTTACTTGTTGTGAGTGGCCTAGATGGGCTGGCTGCTCTGAATGTAATACCTTCGCTATAACTTCCTCGTGCAGTGACCAGAAGAACAAACGAGACTGTCTCAGAGCTCTAGGAAGAAGGTAAACTACCTCATCCAGTCAGCTCCCTGCCCAGGTGTAATACATAACTTGCTTCTACTGAGTACCAATAAGTTTTCAATTTCATCAGACTACCCAAAAGCTGAAAATGTTTATTTCCCTGCTCTGTGTTTACACAGTTACTGCTTAGCAATTCTCACTTCTTTTTTTACAGTCCCTAGGTCACTAGACCAAAAAATATGAAGACTTCCTATAGCTCATAGCTTCAAATATGATTTTCATAAAGCTGCCCTCAGAGAAGTAGAATGGGGAAATATAGGAACTTGGAGCCAAGAGGGATGGCAGGACAATCCAGTTCTGAGGTCTCCAAAGGGCTCCTCAGAAGATGGTGTTCTGTGGAGGTCCTTGCCAGCCACCATAGGACGAGGGGAGTGTATTGGTATTCTGTGGTGCATAACAAATCACCATAAATTCAGCAGCTTAAAACATCACCTATTTTAGTAGCTCACGGTTCTGTAGGTCAGAAGTCTGGCATAGCATGACTGAGTTCTCTGCTCAGGGCCGGACTCTGGGTGTTGATTGGGCTGAGTTCTCATCCAGAGGCTCTGGGGAAAAGTCCACCTCCAAGTTCACTCCCGTTGCAGTCATAGGATCGAAGTCCCTGTTTCCTTGCTGGCTGTTAGAGGGGGCTGCTCCTGGCTCCTAGAGACCACCTGCATTCCTTGCCAGGTAGCCTTCTTCATCTTCAAGCCATCAATTATGTGTGGAACCTTTTTTGTGCTTCAAATCTCTGCTGTCGTCTTTGACCATCAGCCAGAACAAACTCACTCTTAAAGGGCTCATATGATTAGGTCAGGCCCACCCAGATAATATCCCTATCTTGAGTTCAGTGGACTTGGAATCTTAAATACATTTCCAAAATTCCTTCACAGCAGTACTCAGATTAGTGTCTGATTGAATAACTAGGAGAAAGTGTGTGTACACTGGGGCTGGGAATCTTGGGGCCCATCTTTTTTTTTTTTATTTATTTTTATTTTTTTATTTTATTTTTTTTAATTTTTATTTATTTATTTATTTATTTATGGCTGTGTTGGGTCTTCGTTTCTGTGTGAGGGCTTTCTCTAGTTGTGGCAAGCGGGGGCCACTCTTCATCGCGGTGCGCGGGCCTCTGACTATCGCGGCCTCTCTCGTTGCGGAGCACAGGCTCCAGACGCGCAGGCTCAGTAGTTGTGGCTCACGGGCCCAGTTGCTCTGCGGCATGTGGGATCTTCCCAGACCAGGGCTCGAACCTGTGTCCCCCGCATTAGCAGGCAGATTCTCAACCACTGCGCCACCAGGGAAGCCCGGGGCCCATCTTTGAATTCTGCCTACCATACGAGTAATCTAGGTGGAGCCTTCTTATAACTTTTTCAATGAATAAACAGTTATTTGATTTAAATAATGATGTTGCTGTACCCTCTCCTCACTTTTCCCCATGACCTATACTAAATCTTTCATTTCACAGATGAGGAAGCTGAAGCCCAGAGAGGTGATAGCGTGTCAAGGAGACCCAGCTGGTTAGTGGTGGAGTTAGAACTGCAGGCCAGGCATTCTAACTCCTGGGCCACTGCTCTTTCCACAGCATCATACTGCTTTACACTGAGAAAGCTCCCTTCACCATTTCTCATCATCACCTACCCTATATTTCATATTGACTTAGTGAGTCCTCTCTATGATCCCTGAAAGGTGGTGGTATTATTATTCCCTTAGGTTCTGTCTAATGCAAACCAGCATGAGTCCTTATCTCTGAATTGGGGTACTGCATGGAATGATTATTGACATTACTAGGAGAGGTAATTGATTTCCTGTAAGGGGATGGGTTATCACAGGATGCTTGCATGTTTCTGAGCTCCCCACAGGGTTCCTTTTCCTGCTCAGAGTCTTTCCTTGTGTACAGCAAGTGCTCCCACACAACTCAGGAAATGTCAGGAGCTGAGTTGGAGATATGGTTTTCAGGGCAAGAAATTTAGGAGAACACTGTGTTCTGTGATCTTTCCCTAAAGTCCAACCTGTGCCATACACAAGGGCAGAGGCATTGCCAGCAAGCAGCTGTTGACGTATTCCACTGATCTTAACCTCCCAGGCATCAAGCACTCAGTGGTTCCACTCATTAAAATATACCATTAAATCTGCTCCCTGAAGAAATGGGATGACTGAGGCAGGGAGCATGAGAACACGTCTTCCCCAAACTCTGGGTTCTCATATTCACACTCAGTGTTGCTATTTCCTCCTGTCAAAATACGTAATCCAAAAAAGTCATGAAAATGGACAATCACCAGTAACTACTGCTCTATGAAGATTCAGCCAAGGCTACGCCCATACTAAAAACAGTGTGTCTCAAAGGTTTTGGATTGTGACCCACACTAGGAACTATGTGGTATTAAATTCAGTATGCTATATTCACGCGTATACATAAATACAGATAAATAAAAGGAAACAAAGTTTAATGAAATAATATCCCTACTACTGGTGTTTTCTGTTTGAAACTATTTTAAAAATACTGTTTGAGACCTATTAATAGTTTTAGCCCGGTCAGGAAAAGGGCTCCTGGATCCTCCTGGAGGCTTAATGAGTCATTACTGCCAATCCACATTTGCCCTGCAATGACCATTATATGTGGGTCCTGAGGATTAAAATTATCCCTGAGAAGGGAGAGTAGTATGCCAGGACTTGAGCTCCAGAGCTCTGGTTCATGTGTGCAACGTGGATGCCATGATTTATCTTGACTTTATGTATCATTCTTTCAATTATTGAACAAATATCTAGTGAGCATTACTATATTCGAGATGGCAGGCATAATGAACTCAATGATGCCTCTACTTTATTGAGAAACTACTCTGAATTACACATTATCTTAACTAATCCTCTTTATGATCCCTGAAATGTGGGTACCATCATTATTTCAGTTGTTCAGATGAGAAAACTAAGGCTCAGAAAATTTTTGACCGGCCCAAGATGATGGGAGGGTTGGAGCCCATCTGTGAGAGAGCAGTGCCCATTCTCCCATCTGCGATCTAGGCATTAGAAACAAGGAAAAGCACAGACAGAAAACGTAGCATTCAGCTACTGGCCCAAGTTTACTGAAAATCCAGAGACTACCTGGGCAAGGTTAATCAAGTACTTGCAGAAGGGTTTTGAGGACTGGGTGGGGGATGGAGAGGAGGTGGTTTCAGGTACCTTTCTGCCTTTCCCATCTTCCAGGGGCCTCAGCTGTTGCCTCCTGACTTCTGGATCAGAGTGTGGAGTTGGAGGGGCAAGCAGGTAAAGTGCCTGGAAGGGGATGAAGGCTACAGAGCACATGTGGGCAGAAAGCAGTAAGTCAAGTAGGCTGGAGTTCCCCGGAAGCTCTCACCCTCTGACTTTTCACCTCCTTCAACCAGGCTAAACCCTGCAGTGATATATTTTTTAAATTGTGTTCAATTAACATCCAATTCACAGCAGGCAATTTGTGCTACTTATCATTTTACAGACCTCTCTGTTTGCTTTCTTCCTTTCCAAGGTACCTTATCAATTTATCTTCAAGGCCCTAAGACTCACACACAGGGAGAGGAGTAAGTAGTCTACTCTGAGTCAGAAAGACTGAGTTCTGTCTTGGGACTGTCGTTTAAAAGTCATTTGACTTTCTTTTGCGAGACTGTCTTCCCATCTATAAAGTGAAGATAATATTAACCACCCTCTGACCACACACAGTTTTTTGGATAGTGGTGCAGAAGCAATTTTGCAAAATACGTTATTAGTCTTTGAAGGAAGAAGCCGTTCTAATGGTCTCCAGCTGCAACACTGAGTGACCTAGATACTAGCTTATATATTAGTGTATAGTTTATATATATATATATATATATATATATATATATATATATATATATATATATATATATATATATATACTCTGTAAGGGGGCTGGTTTCTGTTTTCAAAGAAAGCCTATGCATTGTAGAAACCCTGACTCTAACATAAGTTTACTGCTTGAGCCACTGCAGACATCAAACAGTACCAGGGAAAAAAATTAAAAAGGTTCTGCTGAAACCACAAACATTCCCTTTTGTCAACCATATCAATGTGGCCAGAACACAGTAGATGAGGAGGGGAGTGGCATGAATTGAGGTGGGAAATACGTGCAGGAATTTCACCTTGCAGGGCTTTGTGTAGATCATGGAGGGACACTGGACACTGTCCAAGTGCAGTGGGACACTAAGTAGTTAAAGCAAATAGGTGCTCTTTTCCCGGCAGGAGTGTCAGGGTGGGAGGCAGTTTGGAAAGAATGGGGGACTCCTCCATGTGAGAAGCCTCACCAGGTCGACAAAGCTAATGTAGGAACCCTCTGGCCACCAGCTACATGATAACATTGTCCTTTCACTCTCCTACGACCACTGCCATGGGGGAAATGTGGTACGAAGAGGCAAGGAGAGACATGGCTGCATGTGCCCAGAGCCTCTAAGCTGGGGTCTTCTCCTCTCACCCCTTCATGACCCCTGGGATCTCTGCAGACCTGCTTCCTATCCAAGGGGAGGAGAAAAGAGCTGAGAAGAGGTAAAGGAGGAAACCCAAACATACTTCTCAGAGCTATTCCAAGTTCTCAAGGGAAGTGAGAAATCCTCTGTGTTAGTGAATAAATGTCTCCCCCTCCCGATGTCCACGTCCTGATCCCTGGAACCTGTGAATAGGTTCCCTTATCTGGCAAAAGAGACTTTGGAAGTGTGATTAAGTTAAGGACTTTGAGAGGGGGAGATTATCCTGGATTATTTGAGTGCCCCCTTAATGTAATCACAAGGGTGCTTATCAGAGGAAGTCAAGAAGGTCAAAGGAGGACATAGGAGATGCTGAGGACTGAAGCAAGAGGTTGGTGTGATGCGAAGAAAGAATGAAGGTGGTCTTTAGAAGCTAGAAAAGGCAAGGAAATGGATTCTTCCCTAGAACCTCTAGAAGGAACCAGCTCTGCTGACACCTTGACCTTAGCCCAGTGAAATTGATTTCAGACGTCTGGCTTCCAAAACTCTAAAGGAATAAATGTGTGGGTTTTTAAAAATTAATTAATTAATTAATTAATTTTTGGCTGTGTTGGGTCTTTGTTGCTGCACACGGGCTTTCTCTAGTTGTGGTGAGCGGGGTCTACTCTTTGTGGTGGTGTGCAGACTTCTCATTGCGGTGGCTTCTCTTGTGGAGCATGGGCTTTAGGCGCGTGGGCTTCAGTAGTTGTGGCACGCGGGCTCAGTACTTGTGGCTCGTGGGTTCTAGAGTGCAGGCTCAGTAGTTGTGGTGCACAGGCTTACTTGCTCTGCAGCATGTGGGATCTTCCCAGACCAGGGCTTGAACCTGTGTCCCCTGCATTGGCAGGCGGATTCTTAACCACTGTGCCACCAGGGAAGTCCCAATGTGTGTTGTTTTAAGCCACTAAGTTTGTGGTAATTTTTTTACAGTGGCTAAGAAATTAATATATCCCCTCTCTTAAGGCTTTTCCTCAGACTTCTCAATCGCTGCCCCTTAAACTCATCCATTCTTAGGAGGACTCCAGTCTTTGGGGAACCAGAGTGTGGGTATTGAAGCCTCCCAGAATTGGCTCTAGTCCCAGCTCAGCCACCTGCCTGCTTGGTAGCCTTGGGTCAGTCATTGACCCTCACTCTCCTCTTCTGTAAAGTAGGGAAGATAATAATACCTACCTTGCAGGGTGGTTGTAAGGCTTAGAGACAATGTGGGAAGGCACATACCATGGCCCTGACACATAACTGGCCCTCACACAGGGTATGGGGAAACTCCAGGATCAGGCAGGCAGGTTAACAGTCTTTATTACCAGGGGCTGGAGCATCTTGGACTTCAGTTGAGATAGGCTAGTATTCTCTGCTAGGGGCATGCAGGCAGAAGGCCTGGTGTATGGTCCATGGCAGAGTGAACTGCCCTCATGATCCAGGGCCATGCTTACCCCAATCTCCCTACCAGGGTGCCATCCCATCTTTGTATTTGCTCAGCCAGCATGGAGATGCCAAGTCTTTCTGCACTGCAGCAGTCCATGTACCATGAGAAGAGGGACGTAAGGGTGGGAAGACCACATGTGAGACTCTCTATCCACACAACCCTGGACACAGAACGCTAAGTCATGGGCTACAGTAGGGCTTTGGTTGTCTACACTCCTGCCCCTGATGATGCCCTCTTCTCAGAAAACATGGGGATATTTGTGGGAGGGGAAGGGGACTTTGTGACCCTAGCTTTGGTCCTTCAATCTGAGTGACTTCTCTGGCATTAGAAGCTGTGGCAGCTGGATGTGTCCAGAAAGAAACTTCCCAGTGAAAAGGCTGTAACCTTTGAGGCAATATTTTGTGAAATAAAACAAAACAAACATTGTCTGCAAGTCACCTGAAGAACTAACTTAAAATGAGCTTATGTCCAGGAACATATCGTCTGTCAGAAAAACAAATGCCATATAAGGAATTCCATTACCCAGACATGGCAGGCAGGTACCGGCACACTTTTCTGCCGTGTGACTCATCACCAGGAGGGAACTCAGTCAGAACAAGGGAAGATTGTTCTGTACTACCTAGCCTAGGCTTCGGGGAGGGGAATGCCCCTCTTCCACGAGACCCTCCCCATCTCTCCAGGGACAGTCTAGTTAGTCCCTCCAAAGGCCAATGCAAACTTCTTCTTCTACCTTGAAAATGCAACATCCCCACAGGCCTATTGTTGGTTTGGAAAACCTAATGCTACAATCTAGAATCTTGGAGTCAGAGATGTCCTTGGAGTCCAAGACTTACATCATGTTACACATGAGGAAACTGCCCCAGCAGGTGATTTGCCAAAGGTTCCAGGCAGTGACAGGTCAAGGGCTAGCTCTGAGCTCTGCTAAATCCTGCCTTGTGCTCTTGCCCTACAGCAGGCTGAGCTGTGATGTTGGACCCTTTAGGCATCAATGCTAAAATGAAATGGTGTTTAGTTGATCATATTGGCCAACTGTCCCCTAGCAGAGAGCAGGCTCAAAGAGCTGAATATTTTTTCTGAAGCTGGGGAAAGGTTTGAGAGGGGAGTATAGCTGCAGGGGAAGGGGCAGATGTGTCTTTAGCACAGCCAGAACCTGCATGGCACTGTGCCAAAGCCAACTTCCTCCCTTTCCTGAGCTTATTGAGTGGTTAAACTTCTGTAGTCCTTTTTCTCAGGCCATTTTCTATTCTAATGACTAGTAAACCAGTCATGTTCTAGAGCTTCAAAGGGAACAGGCATAGATTCTCCACTTTCCAAAATTTTCAGAGGAGGAAAGAACCTTAGGTACCATCTAGTCCAACTGACTTGCTGTTCACTAATGAGTAAATTGAGGCTCCAAAGAGGTTAAGTGACTTGTCTATGGCAGTGCTGTCCAACAGATCTTTCAGTTGTGTTGGGAACATTTTATCTCTGCACTGTCCAGTATGGAAACCACTAGCCCCATGTTGCTATTGGACACCTAAATTGTGGCCAGTGTTACTGAGGAACTAAATTTTTAATGTTAGCTAATTTTCATTAATTTAGATTTAAATAGCCACATGGGGCTGGTGCCTGCCATACTGGACAACACAGCTCTAAGGTCACAGAGCTGGGATGCAACACTAGGTCTCTTTGATTTTAAATCTTTCTTTTTTCACTACTCCCACATGGAACTCTAGTTTGAGGTGGACTTTTTTGGTGGAGCCGGAGACTTATGATGCCAGGTTCCTGGACAAAGCTTCTGGGTGGGCAGTAGTGGTTGGAGGTATCCTGTGAGGTGTCACTAGTAGGGAAGAAGATACATCTTCCTAGTGTTAGAATGTATAGGCTTTCCCAGGTGTGAGGGGAATAGAGAAGTTCATTCATTCATTGTTTCTTTAAAGAAATATTGAGTGTCCACTAAGTGTCAGGTGAGTGCTAGCCACTGGGGACTTACAATGGTTACCTGATACATTGCCTGATGAGGTTTCCTAAAGATGAATGATAAAAAGTGCCACATGAATTCAGAGGTGAGAGAACCATTTGTTGCTGGTGAAAAGTCCTCAACTTCCTTTGGCAAACACTCCATGTCATGTTGCAGGAACACCTGCCTGTACAACCTCACTGGGTCAGTACTGATGGAGCCTGTGTTCACTCAGGCTCTGCTTCCAGGCTCTCGGGCAAACAGCATGGTTTCTTCTAGATCTAGACTGATTTCTTTCCATGAATTCAGGCAGGAGGATGTAGTAAAATCACAGCTGGGAGGATAATCACATGGGTTGTTTTAGTTTAGTTTAGGATTAAAGTCTAAGCTCTACAGAGAATAAGCCACAGCATTACTCTGGCATCTGCGTAATGTAAACTTGTTTCATCCTTTCATGGGTGACAATGAGTTCTCTACAGACTACCTTGAGCATAGTCATTGTTTATAGTCTTTATTCAGGACTCTTAACATGCCTTTGTGCACGTGTGTGTATGTATGTGTGTATGCACATCAGGAGAGTAGTGATGCTTAAGACAGGTTTTTTTTTTTTTTTCATTCTCATAGAACTTAAATATAGTCTGAAAAAGACACAAGTATACAAATACTAAAATTCAAAGAAAAGTGTCATAAGAGGTAGACAGACCATTCAGGATGAGGGAGAATTCACTCTTGTTGGACAGAATCAAAAAAAAAAGTTATTGACAAGGTAGCCTTGGAGGTAGCCCTTGAAATAGTCTGCCAGGTGACGATGGAGGAGGGCATTTCAGGTGGCAAAAACGGCAGAAGCAAAGAATCAGAAGTGAGAGAGCTCAGAAAACAAGGAATAGGAAGCTATACTATTTGATTAGAACATGGAAACTGCAGATTGGGTGGTAATAGCCAAAAAGAAAGGTAACTTGGGGCCTGATTGTCAGGTTAAGGAATTTGGAATTTACCTTGTAGTCAGTAGGGAGACACTGAAGGTGTTTGGGCCCTGACATCATACAGTGAAGCTGAATCAATGTCAGTCTAGTGACAGAAGGGTGAATCATAGTGGGGAGAAGCTGACCTTGGGAATCAGTTAAGAGATGATTTCTGTAGTCCAGGGAAGAGGTTGTGTGGGTCTGAACAAGAGCAGTGGCAGAAGCAAATGGGTAGTTATTGTGTAGCTCTTAATCTGATTGAAGGGAGAGGATCAGAGTCAAAAATGATGCTGAGATTCCAAGCCTGAATGATCAAAGAGATAGAGATAGCATCAAGAGAAATAAGGAAGTCAAGAGAAAAGGCTGGTTTAGGGGAAAAGCAGATCATCTTGATAGAAATGTCCAGCAAACACAACAAAATGGAAGACAGACATCAAAGGTGGATGGCAGGCTCTAGGGAAGAGTGGGATGGAGATGTAGCTCTTAGATCTGAAGGACAGGTTGTTCATGAACTAACCAAGTTCCTGAGAAGACATGAGGGCCGAGGATAACTCTTAAGAAGTGGTGGAGGAGACAGATGAAGGAAAGGAAGTTCAGCACAAGAACAGAAGAACAGAACACTTCAGAGCCAAGGGATGAGAAGTGATACAGGATGGGTTAGTCAAAAGTTTATGTATTCAGCTCCTGTTGCTGGAGATTCACTGATAAACAAGACAGACATGGTCCTTATCCTCATGGATATTACCATCCACTGGCAAAGACAGATGAATCAAGTAAGCAAAGAAACTAATCAGTAATTACAAATAGTACAAGTGATGAAGGAAATAAGCTGGATGCTGTGATAGAGGATATTAAGAGAGGGCGGCATGTGCTTTCAGAGGGGTGGTTAGGGAAGAACTCTTTCAGCAGGTGTCATTTCAGCTGGCCATGGAACCTGGCTATGGAAGAGGAGTTGGGCGAGCTTCCCGGCAGAGGGAAGAACATGGCAAAGATACTGAAATAGGAAAGAGCTTGGCAGGGTGCAGGTGATGGCAGATGGCCAGGGTGACTGGAGCCTGGAGAATGAGGAAGAAGGGGACATGAGATAAAAAAAACAGAAGGGTAGACAGGAGCCAGATAATGTAGACCTGGGAATGAAATTTGAACTTTAGAGTAGGAGCGAAGGTCAACAGCATGAAACCAAAAAGAGTTTAAAGAGAGTGAGGATTGAGAGAACATTGGATTTTGCTACAGGGATGGGATTGGTGATATTCAAGGGAGCAGAGGAGAGAGATGGTGAAGTCAGTTTGCAGTATTGGGGGGTTTGAAGCATCTGGAGACCTTTTCTTGAAGAAGTTTGGAGGTAGTAGGAAGCAAGGAGGCAGGACATTCTCAAGGATGCCATCCAAGACCATACTCATCGCAGGTACTTAGGTAGTCATGCTGAGAGTCACAAACCAAGGCTTGTTTATATCAGTGTAGCTAGAGTCATAAAGGAGAAATGGAACACCTGGCCTGCTCAAGCTGTTCCTGAAGTCCTCCATGAAGGTGTAGTAGGAAGCCAGCATTCCTGTAAGAGATGAAGATGAGAGCAGAAGTCACTAGCAGGGCTGGTCAACTTCTAGTTGAGTGGCTGGCCTTTGCAGCTCGTAGCTGATGGCAAGGTCCCCAGGTTTTGGGGATGGATTAGGAAAGCCCCAGGCCTGGTTAGCTAGCTAGGGAACAGACTGTGCAGTCCTATCACTTCACACAGTGTGCTTGATTCATGGGTGTTGACAATTGCAGTGTAATTTTAATTACACTAGGCAGTTTTTCATAATACCTCTGCCAACCGATATTTTGTAAAAGCCCATGAAGTTTTAATAGTTGGCTTCTTCAAGAAAGCTCTTAGCTTTTAAACCCTAGCTGAAAGAGTCTGAGTGAGATCTGGGATATAATTATAAGGGTGGAGAAGTGGCTGGGAATACTATAAATGCCAGATCAAGCTCACCAACATCCAAGGCCTGCTCAGGGAGAAATGCTAAGTCAACCCTATGCCTGCTGCCCTGGTCTTTGACTTCCTGGGACAAAGGGCAGGAACCAGGTCTCTAGTTGCAAAGGCCTTCCTTGCCTGTCCTGCAAGGCCCAGGTTTGTGTGCCAGGGTCTTTGAGTGGAAATCCAGGGAGAAATTGGTGGGAAATGGAGGTGGGAGACCCAGCACCAGTATGCCCTGGTCCACCTGGAGCAGTGTTTCTTAAGTCTCCTGTGTGTCACCTTCACCACCATGGAGTTTTTAATTATGTCTATGCCCTGACCACATCCCTGAAGCAAACACATCAGAATCTTTTTTTTTTTAATTTATTTTACTGAAGTATAGTTGACTTATAATGTTGTATTAATTTCTGCTGTACGGAAAAGTGATTCAGTTATACATATACATTCTTTTTCATACTCTTTTCCGTTATGGTTTACCACAGGATATTGAATATAGTTTCCAGTGCTATACAGTAGGACCTTGTTGTTATCCATTCTATATGTAATAGTTTGCATCTGCTAATCCTAAAATCCCAGTGCATTCCTCTCCCTCCCCACCTCCCCCTTGGCAACCACAAATCTGTTCCCTATGTCTGTGAGTCTGTTTCTGTTTTGTAGATAAGTTCATTTGTGTCATATTTTAGATTCTACATATAAGTGATATCATATGGTATTTGCCTTTCTCTTTCTGACTTACTTCATTTAGTATAATAATCTCTAGGTCCATCCATGTTGCTGCAAATGGCATTATTTCATTCTTTTTATGGCTGAGTAATATTCCATTTGTATATATGTACCACATCTTCTTTAGCCATTCATCTGTCGATGGACATTTAGATTGTTTCTGTGTCTTGGCTATTGTGAATAGTGCTGCTATGACATAGGCATGCATGTATCTTTTTGAATTATAGTTTTGTCTGGGTATATGCCCAGGAGTGGGATTGCTGTATCACATGGCAACTGTATTTTTAGTTTTTTGAGGAATCTCTATACTGTTTTCCATAGTGGCTGCACCAATTTACATTCCTACCAACAATGTAGGAGAGCTTCCTTTTCTCCATACCCTCTCCAGCATTTGCTATTTGTAGATTTTTTTAACGATGGCCATTCTGACAGGTGTGAGGTAGTACCTCATTGTAGTTTTGATTTGCAATGCTCTAATAATTAGTGATGTTGACCATCTTTTCATGCGCCTGTTGGCCAGCCACATCAGCATCTTTACTGTGGGCCCCAAGCTTCAGAAATAAAATTTAAAAACTTCTGTGGTAGGCTGAGTAATGCCCCCCCCACCCCTAAAAGATGTCCACATACTAATCCCTGGCACCCGTGAATGTTATTTTGCATGGCAAAACAGACTTTGCGGGTATGATTAAATTAAGGATTTTGAGAGGAGGAGATTATCCTGGATTATCTGATGTAATCACAAATTTCCTTATAAGAGGAAGTGTCAGAGGCAGAGAGAAGGCCAGATGACAATGAAAACAGAGATTGGAATGACTTTGAAAGTGGAGGAAGGGGCTACAAGCCAAGGAATGTGCACAGCCTCTAGAAGCTGGAAAAGACAAGGAAACACGTTTTCCCCTAGGGCCTCCAGGAGGAACACAGCCCTGTAGACAATTGCATTTTGACCCAGTGAAACTGACTTTGGGCTTCTGCCCTCCAGAACGATAAGAGAATAAATTCATGTTGTTTTAAGCTGGCAAGTTTGTGGTAATTTGTTACAGAAGCCATAGGAAACTAATACAATCTCTGTAGATGATTCTAATGATCAGCCAAAGTGAAGAATCAATCATGGAGAACCTTGTTGCTCAAAGTGTGGTCAAGGACCAGCAGCATCTGCATCCCGAGCGAATTTACTAGAAATGCAGAGTCTTAGGCCCCACCCCAGACCTGCTGCAGCAAAATCGATGTTTTAACGAGATTCCTGGATGATTTGAATAACTCTTAAATTTGCATAGAGTGGGTAAAGAAGGCATAAATAATGATCAAATGCTGGATGGGGCAGATTGGAGAGGGAAAAGGCAGCCTCTATCACAGCAGAGCTGTATGGGCCAGGCAGACAAGGGACCACCATCTGAATGGTCACTTGTGTTATTAGACTTCCCTTAGACACTTGTTAAAAATGCATCTTCCCAGACCCCATCCTGACTTACTGAATCAGAAACTCTGGGATGAAGCCCAGAAATTACCAATTTTTAACAGCCTCTCCTGGTCATTCATTCTGAAAACCTCTTGTCCCAGATCACTAGTTCTTACCCTGGCTTCATATTAAAATCACCTGGGATTTTAATCCAGCCCTGTTAAGGCTTCTGCTGTTCCAGGCCCTGGAGTCTGATATACCGGTTCCCTCTGGGGCAGAATGCCACAGTATCTGTCCCCTAGGGCACTGCTTTCTCCACGCTTCCCCATTCATTTTCTATCAAGTATTATTTGATTTTTGACATGAGTTCTGAAGACAATGCCTTTACCCAAAGGATTAACTTTAATGCTGGAAATTTTAAGCATTGTAAAAAAAACTTTCAGGTCACATTGGTCCCACAGCCAACCTATTCTTGTCTAGCATTATAGCCTCACATTTGTTTCCTAAGTATTTATTGTTTTTGTAACAATATGTTTGTGTTTGAACCCTGGTTCTGCCATTAGTTGAGTGTCTTTGAGCAAATCATCTAACCTCCCTGAGACTATTTCTCCAATTGTTAAATAGGGATAGTTCTACTTACTTTAAGAGCTGTTGCGAAAATTAGAGAGATAATGTAACTCAAATACATAGTTTAGTACCTCAGTGAATGACAAGTATTATTATTGTAGATCATTTCATCTGGGAATGAAATCCAATCAGATAAACTAAAGAAAGCTTCAGATCCTCGAGCATCTTTAGAGGTGATTGAGGTAAGGAGGGGTCTTCTTCCTCCTCGTGATAATTTTTGAGGGGTTAGAGGCTGAGTGTACAATCAGAAAATTTATCTGAAACTTGAAAATAAGAAAAAGAAAATACCATGAATTCTTTCAGAGCTGGGTTGGCTCTCTATGGTCTGGGCTGTGTTACAGCTCTAGAGAAGCAGCTGCTAATGTGTAGGTTTTTATCTGCTAGAGATACAAGTAATTTCTGTCCAAAAGAACAAATAACCTAAAAGTTTACAGTTTATGGGCCTATTAGACGTTAACCAGTTTTGTATCTGACCCAGCAATCTTATCCCAGTGTTGCCTATATATACATAGCTTCTCAAATGCTCTTTGAACAGTGTTAGTTGGCTAAAATATTTGACGTGCATTAATTTGTATTTGCATGAGAATCGTGATTTTACCTTTTTGAAAATTATCATTTTGAAAGTATCTGCTTATATGCAGCTTGTCTAAAACTTGGCCTTTTGGGAATATCAGTTTAAGGGGGGTCTGATCTGGGTTCCATGTTATAGGTCTGTTTTTCCTGATGGAGCATGCACAGGGAAAAAAGAAAGGGAAATCCAAAGAGATCGAAGTATTTGCACATTGATTGTAAGTTATCATTTTATTTCTCACTCTCTTCTCTGACTTCTGGAGGACTTTATTCTTATTGTAAGGATGGTGTGTATATCATAGCTAGATAGTTATGTATCTGCTTCCTCTATTAAATGGTGAGTTCTTTGGGGAAAGTGATTGTTTCCCATGCATCTTAGTATTCCCAAAGCCTAGAACAGAATTCGGCACTTAGAAGCAAATAAATATCTAATTGAAATGAACAAAGCTTTCCAGGTCCTTCCTACTCTAAATGTGGTCATGGACCAGAAGCCATCAGCTGGGAGCAGTCAGAATGCAGAATCTCAGGGCGCCCTCTGGACCCACTGAATTGGAATCAGGATTTTAATATGAGCCCCCCGTGACTGTACACTGTTCCGGGCCATTGTCAGTCTGGGAGCGGTGGCTCTGCTACGAATGACGAATGAGGCAAGGAAAATTGTGTCAACCTTGGTTCCAGTTACAGGGAGAGGTTGGACGCGTTATTTACCAAAAATTCAGTGTTTAAACAAAACATCGATTTTAGGAGCTCCACTGGCAAGCCAGTAGAAATAGGTGTTTTGCAGCACTAGTGTCTGAAAAGCAAATTTTCAAAAAGCAAATCCCATTGTTCTACTAACTTCAGTTATAAAATCAGAGGCACATTCCCACAGGCTGGAACGGAAAAGGCCAGTCGTCCATTCACTGGGTTGAAAACATTTGGCAAAAACTGACCTGGCCCGGCCCATGGGAGGGCATAGCTCAGAAAGTTAAGCCGTCCTCTCTTGACCCTGGAATCTCCGTTCCAAGGGGAGCTCCCTTCCTTCTCTTCCTCTTTTCCTTACCTTTCATCAAACTTGTGAGGGTCTCTGACTATAGTAGCTCTTAGCACTGTTTCTTATGATTCCATCTATTCTGACTCTTTACAAGGTTGACTGCTGGAGCAGCGGCTGCAATATCACACTTTAATGTGGGTATAATCATCCAATGCAGGTGTGTTCTATTGGGAAAATTCCAGATTCCAGACTTAATGCCTTGTTTTATAAATTCTATAATTTCAAACACCTATATATCAAATTGGTCTAAAATAATATGTCTTTGAAGCAAATTGAGAATTTTTAATGATAAGTTAGAACTTTTCATTCCATTAATTGCATTCGGAGGCCATGTTTCTGAATGCAAATTTTTTAAGATTAACACTAAGCATGTTTTGGGGTACCAGCAAATTCAATAATAATCTAAATAAACTAATAAATCCAGAAGATTTGGAGTGTCTTTTCCTCAGTTTTTCACATCCTTATAATTCCATTTGAACACTTCTACTCTCTCCCATTCCTCCTCCCAAGACAAGTGTACTTTTAAAAAAAAAATAAGGTTGGAGTAGAGACTTTGTCCTTGCCCGTTCTGTTCGGAATGACATTCATTATAATAGAGTAACTATATGGAGGGCTGAATCCCTCTATTGTGCCAGAGGTTTGTAGCGTAAAACTGGACAGTGTACAAGACTCGGGTTTCTAAGCCGAGAGTCGTGGCTTTGAGTCCCGTCTCTTACCACTTACTCTGGCTCTGGGCCTTAGTATCCACGTCTGTGAAGTTAGGGCGATAGTGCCTGCTCATAGGTGACTCTGTGCATTAGAAACACTGGCACACAGCAGCTGCTCAGTGATTACAATTTTTTTAGGAGAAGTTAAACAAGTAATATGGATAATTCTCAAATTTGAGATGGAGGCAAAATACAGGGAGACTTGTTCATGGGGATATTCGACCCCTCAGGGCCCTTTTGTACCCCTCTTCCCTGATCTTTGTCATGCTTATAGGGCAAAGTGGGCCTGGTTTCCTTTTTCTCTTTCGCCCTGCTCATAGGAGTTTCATGTGGTGGGCTGGCTTATGGCCATACATGATGATGAAATAAAAGGGCTGAAGGGAATTTCCTTTGAGAGCTGATGCATTATCAAATGCCAGAAGAAATGTGTTCACACTGTCTAGTGCACACCACGGACTCCCACAGCAGTGCACATGACTGAGGAGATCTCAGCATTCAGTACACTTATTAAAAGCAGAAGGGAGTTTTTAATCCCTATTGCCTGTCTCTGGGGAAGCAGCATTCTGACTCCCGAACCCCCTTATAAGTACTTGATTCTGAGGGCCACAGGAAGTTGCAGGTCTGACCAGATGCAAGAGAAAGCCCTTCAAGTGCCAGAGCAGGAGCCAGCCAGGGCTGCTGAGTGTGGCCTTGCCTCATCTCAGAGTTGGCAGCACCTTTTATAGGGAGGGCAAGTGGTGGTTACCAAGACGGAGTGGGTGGGGTGTTATAACCCAATGCCAAGAGTTTCTAAAACCCAAACAATTGTCAAGTAAGAATGACAAGCACCACAAAATGCAGCTGCCTCACCTCCCACCCACATCTAGCGTTGGTACCATGTCACAGCAGAGCTCCCTGGCCGAGCAGCCAGGAGCCGCTCTTTGCCGTGGGCATTCCAGGCAGCAGAACAGTTTTTCTTTCTTTCTTTTAGTGACTAGATACTCCTCTGCGTGAACTGTAACAACAGGTTGAGATGACTGGAACAAACTAAAATGAGGATAGACATTGCTGCAGCTGAAGGAAACATAACCACAGCCCATGGAGGAGATGGAGGGAAGAAAAAGTTCTTTCTTGGTCTCACTCTTGCATCTCGACCAAGGCTATTTGGGTTACGTGTTGGTTGACCACACATCCAATTAACTCCTGTTGTGCCCTTTCTGTCTTAAAGCATTGGACTTAGATGATAACTTATACCTTAGTTATCAGTCATAAATCATGGAGTTTATGTTTCTTTGCTGGTTGGTGAGGAAGTGGAAATAAGGTAGAAATAGGCAGAACTTGGGATTAGGAGTAACACAACTTCTTAGGTGAATAACAATCAAGTCAAAATTATACCCAAAGGATGCAATAAGCTCAGTTCCATTGGTGTTAACATCAGCCTCCAAATAGAGGGGCAGTAGCAAGGTCTGTCTGGTCAGTGGGCAAATGGCAACATTGTAATTTCAAGGATGCCCTGGATTTGGAGCAGGACGTCCGTCAGCCAGTGGCTGGGGATTTAGGAAGCAAGATTTCCCTTGGTGTAAAGAATATTGACAGGAACCAGGTCAGGGGTAAGAGCAAAGAATCAAGGCAGACTCAGATATACAAAGTGGGCAAGTACAGCTGGGTTAGCTGTGGGGAAAGCCTCAGTTCCATGGGCATGTGGGTCCAGAGAGCTCTCTCCAGAAGGAGCCTGCTGTGTTCATGCCGGACACTTACGTTACTGCATTTAGTATTTACAATGGACACCACAAGTGGGTGTTATGTCCCTGAAAGTGGTGAAGCAGCCAAAGCTCAGAGAATTTAAGTGACCTGACCAAGATTCTGGAGCCAGGAAGTGGCAGAGCCAGGGGTATCACCGTGGTCAATCTGGATGTAAATTCTGTGCTCTTTTCTCTACACCATGCTGCTTGAAAGATAAGCAGTGGTTCAGGCTGACAAGTTGGGGTGTAGAATAAGGAGAGAGTATGATGCCTTCTGGCTGGGGCAAGTCAATGGATATGTCTGTGATAGAAGATGCATGTGGGAGAGTGATGTGAGATTAGACTGAGAAGGCAGGCAGACGCAGGACATCAAGGGCCTTGGAAACTGTGCTAAAGAGTTTGGACGCTAACCTGTAGGCAATGAGAAGACGTAAAAGGGTGACAGCATCCAATTTGTGTTTTAATAGGGTCATTTCAGCAGCAGGGTTGTGGCTGGATTCTCAAGGAGGAGTGGAGCTGGGAGAGAACAGGAGACCCCTTAAGAGGTTAGTCTAGAGAAGAAATCTTTCAAACATGCTGTTAATACCATATTGATCCTCTGCCTTAAATCCTTAGATTCCCCCTTGCCTCCCCGATAAAGTAGAAGCTCCTTGGAAAAATCCCACAAGGCCTTTCATGACAGTTCTTGCTACCTTTCTAACCACCTCCCCCTGGGCTCCCAGCTCACTCAGTACCCATGGTTCCTTGAATACTTGCTGCTTTCTTTGCTTACAGTGGCTTCCTTAAGCTTGGCAAACTTATTCTCAAACTTCAAATTCCAGTTCAAATGTTATCCCACATGGGAAGACTTCCCATATTACCTGGCAGGGCTTGACTCTCCCTCCTCACACAGCTCTTTAAACATGCCTTTATTAAAATGGCCTTCATCTGGTTTTATAATGTTTCCCTTCTTTTCTGTTTCTGAGCTTCTTGAGGGCAGTGATTATGTCTGGTTCATCTTAGATTTTCATCATTTAACTTGGTACTTGGCATGTAAAAGATGCTTCAGAACAAGCACACCGCTCCCAACATTTGGAAGAAAGAATACAATTAGAGGCCTCAAGCCAATATCCCACCTCTATTCTCTCTCAGTCTGACACCCCAGCTCTATCTAGAACCACAAGGAATCTTGCACATGTGTGTATATGGACAATCCAGCCCCTATGTTCAACCTCCATCCATACCCTTCCCCACTGTAAACAGCCACCTCTTAGCCACCTTCAGGCCTACATATATGTACTCCAGTGATGCAATATAGTCTTGGGAGGAGATTTAGGGGAGAGTCCTTCAGAGGCAGACTTGGGCCATTTGGACAGGGAATCGGCAGTCCTGGGTACAGAAACAGGGCCTAGAAAGAGGGTATGTGGGCCCATAGTGGCAATGTCTCTTTGGCCCCATGGACTCCTTGACATGTGGTTGGGGGTGTGACCAGAGAAAGGATAGATCAGAGCGCTTTAGAGTGTGGAGCCCAGTTTGTTCAGTTTCCAGGGAGGTACTGTTCATCGTTCTATGAAATATGCGAGATAGTAAAGATCTGAAATAAAATAGTAAGATGGGAGAAGTAGGGCTACTTTTGAGAATCCACTCTTTAAGAGGAAGAAACCGCAAGTCCTAATGACCAGTAGGCTGTGTGGGGAGAGAAAAAGGAATGGAGGCTCATCACAGGCTCTATTCTGGGAAGAGTGGTATTGTACTCTAGCTCAGAAAGGAGGAACAGGTATGGAGGGGAGTTTAGTGTCAGATAAGACAGGATACTCAGAGGAAATGTTTGATAGTTGGGAATATCGCATTTAGAGCCCAAGACAGAGGTAAAGTTTGGAAATATAGAGTTGGTAGTCACCAGCACATAGGTGGCAGTTGGAACTATAGGTATGGCCAAATTGCCCAAGGAGAGAGTGTAGACTGAGAAGAGACTTCAATAGCTGACAAAGGGAGTCATGAAGAAGACTGAAAAGGAGTAGCCAGAGAGATGCAGGGAAATCCAGGGCATAGGGAATCATGGAGGCTATTAGACATGGGCAGAAGTTTAAAAAACGATGGAGAAGGGCTGCTAACTGCCAAGTCAAGTATGGGAAGGCTGAAGAGTACCCATGGTGTTTTAATAAATCAGAGGTCATTGATGACCTCAGTGAAATCAGTTTCAGAGGAGGGATGTTGGCTGAAGGCACACTATATTGTATTTAGAAGGCAAAGTGGAGAAACTGTCAACTTAGTTCTTCAAGAAGTTTGGATGTGGGGAGAAAACAGCCATAACTTGAAAATGACACAGAATTTAGGAATGGTTATTATGGTTTTTGGTTGTGTTTTCTTTTAAATGTGGGAGAGCCTAGATTATATGTATATGCTGAGGGGAAAGAGAGAAATGAGAAGGGAAGGTCAAAGATGTAGCAACTAGAGGGGAACTCAGTGAAGAAGGTCCCTGTGCAGGTGGGATTCCCTGGGCAGTAGACAAGGATTCACAGGCAGGAGGTTTATTAGGCATTGCTCTTGGAGTCAGTGCCTAGTAAGGAAGTGAAGGAAGGAGTCTGGGGTAGATGGAGAAGGTGGGCTGTGATACAGCCATAGTGAAGGTCTCGGCCAAGCTCATGGGGAGCTCAGAAGCTGGGGCAGCCCTTCATACCCCCACATCAACCTACCATTGGATGCAAGATTCTCTGGGAAGGGAATGTAACCTAGGGCAAGGTGACTCTTGTCAGTCAAAGCAATCCCTGAAGATGGCTGATAGCTGAGGGTTTCTGCCAGCAGCACTCCCAAATTCAGGCTGCATATCTGTATCAGACAGGGTTCAGCTAAGAAGCAAAACCCGTAGGAGATAAATACTAAGAGATTTTTTGCAAGGAATTGGTTTACAAGATTATGGGGCTAACTAGGCAAGTCCAAAATCCATAGGGCAGGCCATCAGAAAGGACAGACTAGAAGTCTAAGGCATAGGCTCAAGTTGCTGTCCACAAGAGGAAGAAAAAACTTCAGGGAAGCCTCAGGTCCACTTTTACGGCCTTTCAACCGATTGGATCAGGACCACCCAGATTCTAGAGTAATCTCCCTCACTTAAAGTTAACTGATTCTGGACTTCAATCACCTCTACAGAATACATTCACAGCAACACTGATATTAGTGTTTGATTGAATAACTGGGGATACCAGGCTAGTCAAATTGACATATTAAAAGACCACCTCACCATCATGGTATCCACTGAAGTTTTCAAAAGGTGGAAGGCAGAAATGAGTAAATAAAATTTAATTTCTCTTATACACACAACTGTAGTTCAGTGGGACTCACTAATTTTTTTGGTGTTGTGCAAAAAAGCCTTTTCTATATCTAAGCACTGTCTTTCAAACATGTGACTATGATCATTTATGCATGGAATGGCCAAAATATTAACATATTCTGATTTCTGTAACAGAATCTCAATGAGGGATGATATTCAAAGTATTTAGCAACAGGAACCACTCTGACCCTAGCCAGTGAGAACAGATGCCAGCTATGAACCTTTGCTAAAGCCACCCAAGTATCAATACATACTGCCGAAATCAATCCTGCTCCCAACTGCCCGGGAACCAGCTCTGCCTGCATCCTTATTCCCACGTGGTCAGTTCACCCTAGGTGGTAAGTGTGTAGTATCAACAAGGCGAGCAGCCCCTTCATGCACACAGGGTGGCCTCGAGCTGGGTGAGTGGTTGCTCAGACATCTGCTGGCTGGTGGCAGAAAACTAAAGCTATGTTTCTCGAACTTGTGGTACCAAGGCTCTCCAGCAATTTTAGGAAATTAAAAAAAAAAAAGTTGCATCAAAAATCTAAAATTTTCTTTTCATATCAGTGAAAGGAGTGTTATGATCTTCAGTCTTTTGCTAAGGGTCTGTATTTGGCCTCATGATAGGTAGAGCCATAGTGGCAGCGTCACTCCCAAAGCCTGGATGCACAATGCCTGTCTGTCCTCAGGGAGCAATATCCACCCATTGCTTCCTCTTCCTCAGGAGCAGAAGAAACACTTAGTGGCCCTCATACTGTCTCCTCCCAATCCTCCTAACTTCCCAATCTCCACCTATCCTGGCTCCCTGGCTTCCCTTTCTGCACTCCCATCACCCATCTTGACCACCCAGAACAAAGGAGCCCTATTCCCCCACTGGAACTGCTGCTTTAGGACTCTGGGCCCATTTCCTTCTGTCCTCAGCTCACCCTTAGAGCCTCCGAGGGAGGTGAGAGGAGACCTGAGAGGTAGGCCAGCCCCCATCCAGGGGCCGAACGACCGAGCCTAGTGAGAATCCAGCTTTGACTAGAGGCCCATGAGGAGTGGAGCCGTGCTCCTTGTTACCTCTGGGGCAAATGGAATTAAGAGCCTATCGAATTTCTGTTTCAGACTTCATTTTAAGAGGTTTAAAATTTGTTAAACGTGATCTGCTGCAGGCTGGGATTTGAAGTATAAATAAGATCACCGTATAATGAAGTTTGCACTGTTGCTGTTTGATCACAGATGTTGAGGTCCGTCCATATTGCTCATTTTAGATCAGAAAGTAGGCCTCTGGTACAGCACAATTAGGAGACAGAGTGGCCCCCAACCCTCAAAATAATTATAATGGCAGGCAAGCCAGATTGTAGATGATTTGGTTACTTTGGGCGGTTTTCCAAGGTCAAAAGTAAAACTCTAAATGTCATCATCTTTATAAGCAACTTCCCATACATATGGTTATTCGGTGTGTAGGAGCAGGTTCGTATCATACGTGCTATTACTTGTGTGAACTTATTTTTGGCAGCTTCATGAAGTTAGTCCCCTTCTCCTTCCCTGCGACGCATGTCCGGACTCTTCCTTCATCTAAGAAACCCACCCCAAGCCCCAGAGTATACAGAAAAGGGACCGTGCAAAATTAGCTCTAAAGGATTAGGGATCAGGATTTGGGAAGCAAAGAGTGAAACCTAATCTTGGTAATCTCTGGCTTCTTCTTGGTTTTAAAACAATGCCTCCTTAGAGAGCCAAATTCCCCAGAGTGGTTGAGGAGTTGCATTTTTCTCCCTGCCTTGGATTTCTCTGGAGTCACATATTAACAGGACTTCAAAGCTCTTTTTTGAACAGGTAAATTATAATAGGTCTAACGTGAAAAGAACCAGCAGAATGGAGCAAGTCAAGAATCTGGAGGTTATGTGGTCAGAGAACAAATATAATAGTTAACGTGGTTTGGATCACCTAATTTTTTGAACACGTGCTCTTGTCTACAAGTATTTTCTTTCCTTGGAGCAGTTGTGACTTTTTCCAATGAAAGTACAAACTCAGCTACCTTTTTTCTCCATCTTTCTTCCCACACCTGTCTTTCCCCATTTCTCTGTAGATTAGTTCATCTGGGGTAGATGAGATGTAAGATAAAATGGAACCTGAGAAGGGTACTGTTCCCTGTTTAATCTGCCTGTTTGGTTGGGTTTGAAGTTAATATGCAGCACCATCTCAAGGGCATGAACACAACAAGCGGCTTCTCCAAGGCAGCCTCCTCTGAGGAGTGGCGTGTGGGGACAGTCTCCGAAGCAGAAACCCTAGAGGCTGGATGAGGTGACAGAGAGCTCCGTCTAACTGGAGTACAGGCCTCTGAGGAAACCACTTCTAGAAAAGGGATGATCTCCTGGTATCTCACATGTTGCAGGAGCCAGGAACAAGTGGGCCAGAAGGCCTGGCCCTGCCCTGAGCGGCTTCAATAATTACTTAATTATACCCCTGCCTGCATTGTTCTGCTTCTAAATCTAGGCTGCTCCCGAGGGCCCAGCATGGAAGCGTTTGGGGCTGAGCTGGCGGGAACATGCTTTGGCCACAGGAAGGGGTGAAGGGGAACCTGGATTCATGAGCCATCCCTCCTCTGCTCTGTCCGACTAGCTGTGTGACTCGCAGTAGGTTAGGGACCCGCTGTAGGCCTCAGTGTCCTTCCAGAGAATCAAGATGTTCTGAGGAGTAAATGAAATACCACCTAGCTCGAATGTTGCTTGGGAAAGTGCCTAGCTCAGTGTTATCCCTCGTCCCCTGTCAGGCTGGCCTCCGCAATGTTCCTGGGCCTTGCAGAGTCTGGGGACACAGGAATATTCCAGGGACCATAGAGGAGGACATCACTGTGCAAAGACAGACCCCAAATCTCACTCATAATTATGGTAAGACTGTCTTTTTTTTTTTTTTTTTAATTTATTAATTTATTTATTTATTTATTTTTGGCTGTGTTGGGTCTTCGTTTCTGTGCGAGGGCTTTCTCTAGTTGTGGCAAGCGGGGGCCACTCTTCATCGCGGTGCGCGGGCCTCTTATTATCGCGGCCTCTCTTGTTGCGGAGCACAGGCTCCAGACGCGCAGGCTCAGTAATTGTGGCTCACGGGCCTAGTTGCTCCGCGGCATGTGGGATCTTCCCAGACCAGGGCTCGAACCCATGTCCCCTGCATTGGCAGGCAGATTCTCAACCACTGCGCCACCAGGGAAGCCCAGGACTGTCTTAATCAGTGTTCTTTTCACATACAGGAAGTTACAATCAAGCTGTTAAAAACTGCATCTATCGAAGCCTATCAGAACCAAAGTAACCAAATGAGGGTTGGGAAATGCAGTTTTCCTGTGATGCTGAATTTTTCAAAAACACTTTAGAACTTTTCTCCGGGGATTGTCTCTAGCACCGATTTACCAGCCACCTAAGGACATTAATCACAGCTTATTTTTAGCTCAAAATATCATTACCCAGTTGCGTTATTCACCTTGACAATAAATGACTTTTGAGAATTTCTGGTAACCTATTTGTGAAAGAAGTGTTTCCAGTGCTGAGGAAATTCTAAACAAGGTCACCAAGCTCTGAAGGAAATTCCCAAAGAGGAATTCTGAATATTTTGAGTAATGGTGGCAACTTCCCAGAGGAGAGAAAGCATGCATTATGGCGGGGGGAGGGTTTGTGGGCCAGAAGGACCTGAGTTTGAATCCCAGCGCCTCACTTTCTAGCTCTCGGACATGTTACTTAACCTGTCTGACCATCAGTCAGTAATAGTATCTATCGAGCTTGAGGTTCAGGTGAGGACTCAGTAAAATCATGTGTATACAGCACTCGGCACACCTGTACACAGTAACATTATTATTGAGACTTCCAGTACAACTGTGTTCACCTATATGTATGAACATAATATTAATTATAACATTAATGTTGAATAATTATATTGAGACTTCCAGTGCAACTGTATTCACCTATATGTATGAACATAATATTAATAATAACATTAATGTTGAATAACAACTATATACTGGATCCTGTTATAAGTGCTTTATGTGTATTAATTTATTTAATCCTCACAATAGCCCTCCCTGTATTATCCTAGTTTATAGATGTGGAAACTGAGGCACTGAAAGATAAAGTAATGTGTCTAAGGTCATAGAGCAAGCCAACTGCAGTGTTAGGGTTTCTAAACCTGGGAATCTAGGTCCAGAGTCTCTCTTCTTGAAACAACATTATACTGCACTTGTTAGAACGTTAGTCATTTATCATCACATTTTATATATTTCTCAGGGACGTGTGGGTGGGAGTGTGTGTGTGTGGTGTGGAAAGCAGGGAATCCGAGTGAGTGGGGTGGGCGCCCAGGCTGCATGAGAGCTTCTCTTGCTGCCCGCGCTCTGGCCACACCCACCAATGTGAATACAGAAGAGCTTTTCCATAATCATGGGTACAGACAAAGCCAAGAGCCAAAGCAGAAGGCCATTGACTGTCCATCGCTGGCAGCTCCAGCTGCAATCTCTCCTAAGTGTCCCTTAGGACTGAAGAACATAGTTTCTGAACTAACCTAGTTGCAGGTACAGGGATAGCTATTGTTCTTTATAGTTTGCTGTAATTTCGTACCAATTTTCTCACATAATCCCATTTTACTGATGATGATATCCTGAACAACTTGCCAAAGGTCACCCAGCCAGTCACTGGAGAAAGCTATTCAGTCAGTTTTCTTTCTACTGTATTGCACACATCTTCCCGTTTTTGGAGGAGTGAAGTTGTCACCTAATTCCTTCACTCTATGTTTGTTTTCACTTCCACCCTCTTTCTGGAAGCCAAACTGACTCTTAGAAAGGTGAAGAATATGAAGCAGAGAACAGCGTGGCATCAAAGAGAAAGGTGGAGGAGCAACAAGACCCGTGGCCGGGCGGCTGCTACGGGTGGAGGCCCTGGCTGCTGACCTTGGATGTCCCGTAAGCAGCCAAGAGACGCATTTTTTCCCACATGACTTCCATTGTTAATCTCGAGTGGACATTGGCTGACCGCAGGAGCAGAGCTCCAAATGTTCTGTGCAGCAGTGACCTTGACACAGCACAGGAAAAGCACTCAGCTCTCAGCTCTGCATGGTGGTTTCCCCCCAGTGCAGCCTAGCACTGCCCTTCCCCATGGAAGGTGGTAAACACACAATGCAGAAGAGTGCTATTGGGTTTCCCAGGACTTCGGGCATGTTCTCTACCTAGCTGACTACAGGTCAAGAATTCACATCCATTCCCAAGTTCATGCTATTGTTTTCTGATCCTTCAGCCTTAAGGTCTGTCTTTCTTCCCAGGGGAGGGAAAGAGAGCTGGCATTTTTGCTTAACCACATATGTGTATTTACAGATGGCTCAGCCCTGGGCACCATGCACCTGTTAGGTGACCAAAGAGCTTGTCTCTGTTCAGCTAAACTTAGAAAGTGGAGCTGGGAGGCTGTGTGAAAATATTCCAGGTGGAAACAGAGCTTGTTTATATAAATTTTGTCCTAGAAGAAAATCTGTTGGGAAAGCAATGGCTTGGAGCTGTAAAGTATACTTTTCTTTAACTCTGTTGATCATGCTCAATGTCATTTTAGTACTTTTTAATTAAGCAGTACAATTTATTATATTGTTATAAATTACCTTATTTTCTAATAATCTTACCTGTTTATCTTGTCTACTTAGGTAAACTCTTTTGGGAGTATGGAAAAGAGCCTTTCTTTCTCTTGTTTTCCAGTAATCCATCACATAACTGTAGTAGATAATTATTCTTTTTGACCACCCTTCATCTGAAGCTCCTCCTCTCTTTTAGGAAACCCCTATCTTATGAGACAGAACCCAGTTCCTCCTATTGAAGCTGAAAATTCCAGTCACTGGATTTCCTAGTCTCCCTTACAGTTAGGACATGGACATATGATCCAGGTACTACCCACCAGCTGGTCCTTGCAACTACCATTGCCGTGAAGAAGGGAACTTGCAGAACCCATGCCGGTGGTGAGCTTTGGATACTGTGGCAGCTACTCCAGTTCTTGGAGGCAGTAGAGTCAGTGGTTCTAGCATCAGCGTCAGCGTCTAAGAACCAGTGCCGGCAGCACAGGCTGCAATGTCCAGGCACAGGGTGGTGACTCTGCTATCTTCACTGGATGAACCCTGCAGCGGAGTTTACAGTAGCATTCCTGGCTGCACAGTCTTCAAGACCGTTCTCTAGAGGCCTAAAATTCTTTGAGTTACCCAATGTCCTTTCAATAAATTCCTCTTCTTAAATTAGCTAGAGCCTATTTCTGTTGCTTGCAACAAAGCATCCCAGGAGATACAATGTTAAAGCAAACACTCAATAAATATTTGTTAAATGACTAATTAAGAACTTCTGATATTTTCCCCAGTCCTAATGAAATTGAACACCCTCCTAAAGAATATGGACACAAATAGGGATGGAGAAATGGATGCAAAGTATTTAGGGAACAAAGAACAGGAGAGATTTGTTAGAGCAGCAAATTCACATAGAAGAGTAATGGGAATTGAGGCTGCAAAACTAGGTGGGGAGATACTGTGGAGTACCTTAAAAAGCAAGGCTAAAGAGTTTGGAATTTGTCTCCAGGTTTGGGGGTGTGTGTGCAAAAATAGAAAGTTTGGAGTAGTGGCTATCATTTACTCCAGAGTGCCTTTAGCACAATATTCCCAAAATACTATGTGTAGAATCTACATATAGAAAATATTAACAAAGAATAAGGGAGCTGTAGTCACAGATGTTTGGGAACTAGTAGATCAATTAAAATTTGGAAGATTTCTCTACTTTCCTCAGAAGATGAATTTCCAAGAGGGACCATTCAGTAAGCAGCACTTCTCAAATTTATTGGATATGAATTTCACTCACCTAAAAATGTTGATGGGAAAGAGACCCCACCCAGGGAAATTATCCTGGTTTCCATTATCAATCAAGTTGCTTATTTGAAAGAAATTTCAGTAAATCAATCCAAATGAAGAACATTTAATCAGAATGAATAAAACCATAAGACCTGATAATTGCTGCTTCTTGTGGCCCCATCCTGGCTTCACGCTATGTCCCTCTTTAGTTTTAATGTAACTGTTCCCAAGTGCTTTGTGACCTCAAGGTTGACACCCTATCACAGTGACTGTCTCAGGAATACGCAGTGGTCAGCTAATGGCTTTAATAAAGGAAGAAGTTTGGCAAGGCTCTGAGCATAGTTATACATGCTTTTTAGAATTTATTTTTTTAGAACAGTTTTATTCATAGCAAAATTGAGGGGAAGGTACAGAGATTTCCCATATATTCCCTGTCTCCACACCTGCATAGCCTCCTCCATTATAAATATCCCCCACCAGAGTGGTACATTTGTTAAAATCAATGAACCTCCATTGACATGTTGTAATCACCCAACGTCCATAGTTTATATTATGGTTCACTTTTGGTGTTTGAATAAATGTATAATGGCATGTATCCACTACTGTAGTATCATACAGAGTATTTTCACTGTGCTAGAAATTCTCTGTGTTCTGGCTATTTATCTCTTCCCCCACCCTCAACCCCTGGAAAACACTGAACTTTTTACCATCGCCATAGTTTTGCCTTTTCCAGAATGTCATATAGTTGGAATCATACAGTATGTAGCCTTTTCAGATTGGCTTCTTCCACTTAGTAATATTCATTTAAGGGTCTTCCATGTCTTTTCATGGTTTGGTAGCTTATTTCTTTTTAGTGCTGAATAATATTCCACTGCCTGGATGTACCACAGTTTATTTATCCATTCATGTACTGAGGGACATCTTGGTTGCTTCCAACTTTTGGCAATTATGAAAAAAAAACTGCTATAAACGTCTGTGTGTAGATTTTTGTGTGAACACACATTTTCCATTCCTTTGGGTAAATACCAAGGAGCCTGAATGCTGGATTGTATGGTAAGAGTAATTTTAGTTTGTAAGAAATCACCAAACTGTCTTCCAAAATGGCTGTACCATTTTGCGTTCCCACCAGCAATGAACCAGAGTCCCTGTTGCTCCACATCCCCAGCATTTGGTGGTGTCAGTGTTCTGGGTTTTGGCCATTCTAATAGGTGTTTAGTGGTATCTTGTTTTAATTAGCATTTCCTTGATGGCATATGTATTTTGGATAACAATCCTTTATCAGAAGTGTTGTTTGCAAATATTTTCTCCCAGTCTGTGGCTTGCTTCTCCTCCTCTTGACGTTGTCTTTTGCAGAGCTGAAGCTTTAATTTTAATGGAGTCCAGTTTATCAATTATTTCTTTCACAGATTGGGCCTTTGGTGTGTTATCTAAAAAGTCATCACCATACTGATAAGAATACTGATAAGAATCAGGAAGGTCATCTAGGTTTTCTTCTGTTATCTTCTAGGAGTTGTATAGTTTTGAGTTTTATTTTTAACTGTGATCCATTTTGAGTTAATTTTCGTAGAGGGTGTAAGTTCTGTGTCTAGGTTTCTTTTTTTTTTTTTTTTCCCACATAGATGCCAGTTATTCCAGCACCATTTGTTGAAAAGACTATCTTTGCTCCATTGTATTGCCTTTGCTCCTTTGTCAAAGATCAGTTGACTATATTTATGTGGGTCTATTTCTGGGCTCTCTATTCTATTCCATTGATCTACTTGTCTAGTCTTTTGCCAATACTACACTGTCTTGATTATTGTGGCTTTATAGTAAATCTTGAAGTTAGGTAGCATCAATCTTCCAATTTTGTTCTTCTTCTTTAGTATTGTGTTGGCTATTCTGGATCTTTTGCCTCTCCATATAAACCTTTGGGTCAGTTTGTCAATATCTACAAAATAACTTGCCGGGTTTTTTAAATTGGGATTGCACTGAATTTATAGATCCAAAAATAAGAGACACAGAGATTGAGGTCATAAGTGATTTGCCCAAGGTCATATATCTTGATTCAATACTGGAGCTGGATTAAAGCTGATCCTAGTGGCCAGTCCTCTGAAATACACTGGCTAGTCAATGAGAAGGGACTCCTCTGTGAGTTTTGTTCTCTAAGTTTCAGGAAGTAAATCTGTAGTCTGGATTGGAGCTAGGCCAAGAAAAGTGTCAGGCTCTGTCTTAAAACAGGAGGTCTCTGGAGCTGTGCAAAAATGACACTGGCCATTCACTGGCAAAAATGACTCCTGGCTTAGGGTGTAATGCCAGACTTTCAGAAGTAGAGAAGAGTCTTTCAGGTAAAAATTTTGGAAGAAATGACACATAAAATATTAGAAGATTCCTTAGTATTCACATATGTGGGTTTTCATCGCCAATGATTTGGCACCTGCCATTAATTCTCTTTCCCATCAGTAAGTGGTAACCTCATAGGGATGGCATTTCTCTCTGCTGCTGCTAGAAATGGCCAAGGTCACATTCCAGCAAAGGATGCTTGCTTTGCAAAGCATACCATTCCTGGGGAGAGATAGAGAGTTAATGTTTGAAGACATTGTCAACTTCATTAACAAATAGCAAACTTACCTATCTTTTACTGTTGCTGTAACTTTGATCCCTTTCCCAGAAAAGTGATAATAGAAATGGAATAAACCTGCTCAGACAATTAAAGAACAATGGTTTTATAGAGTTCAATCTAGTCTTTTCAAGACTACTGTTTGTATTTGGGGGCTAGTGTGTTTTATATGCCATCTAGCAAGTGTCTATTTTTAAACTTCAGTGTGATTTATTCAAATCCTGGACATTCTTTCTGCTTGACAGTGCTGGGAGTTAAGGGAAATGGCAAAAAAGAAAGAATCAGGAAGGATGTCACTTGTGGGTTTCGTCTAGTTTTGCTGACACTGCCTAAGTCAAGGAATTCTTGAATTTTAGAGCCAGATGGGAAGTTGAGGGTATGTATCCAACCTACCCCTTCCTTTATCCAGTTCAGGAATCCATTGCCCAACAACCCTGACACATAGTTCTACAACTGTGCTTGGATGTCTCCAACGATAGGACACCCAATATAGCAGGTGGCTATCATGCCATTATTAGAACAATTTAATTGCTAGAAAGTTATGTTCTTTTGCTGAACAAATTTGATTTTGCAGCATCCCCCCATTGGCTCTAGTTCTGCCTGTGGAATTATGTGGGATAAATCCTACCCAAGCAGAATGAACACTCTAGTAGAGTAATGATGATCATGGCTCTGGAGCCACATGGCCTGGGTTCCGATCCATGTTCCTCTGCCCCTGCTTCACTGAGTACCTGTGTCTCGGTGTCCTCACCTGGAAAATGTGAATTCCATCAGTGCCTACTTCATCGGGTGGTTCTGAGGAAGAAATGGGTTTATATGTGAAAGAATTGAGAGCAATGTCTGGTGCTTGGCAGGCACTCAATGAATGCTACCTATTGACAATGTTATTTTTATTATTTCACCTTATACACCACTTCTTTTCAGAAAATAGTGCTACTTAGAGTACCATACTGAGTGTATTCTGAGGCTTTGGTGAATGCCATGATTGATAAGTAATGTCTGACAAGGGTAGAAAAAAGGTAAATGATGTCACATATGCCAGATATTTGTGATATGTGATCCAATTCTATTTTCTCGTGACAGTCCTTCAAATATCCAATGAAATAGACATTTTCCTATTTCAGCCTCCTCTCTTCCAGGCCAAAACACCTGGTAGAGACTCTATTAATTCTGTAAGCTGCCAAAAGATGGGCCCTCAAGGCATTCTTGAAATGGGCTTAAAATCAGAGCAAGGAAGAACATTGTATCTTTTTATTTATTACCTTATATTAAATACCTTTGAATACCAAAGACTATCATAATTATTTGAAATCTCTCCAAAAACATTGATGTTCCATTGATGTTGGCATGCAGCATGTTATTATGGAGGGTACCTTAGAGTAAGGAGTTAGGGTGTATTATGGACTGAATTGTGTCCCTTTAAAATTCATATGTTGAAGCCCTAATCGGCAATGTGACTCTATTTGGAGATAGAGCCTTCAAAGAGGTAATTAGGTTAACTGAGGTCATAAGGGTAGGACCCTAATCTGAAAGAACTGTGATCCCCAGTAGAATAAAAATCCCCAAGAGAATCTAAGTTTTAACAATGGGAAAAAAAAAGTGAAAGGGAAGCAAAGACAGGTACCTCCTTCCTAAAGACCCTGGACCTTACCTTGTTTATAGTTTCCCATAGAGAATCCTGAAATCATGGGGAATCTTTGTTTAGAAAGAGCCTCCGAGGTGGCCTGGTCCAACCATCCTTTCAGTTCAATGCTCGTAACATTTACTGGGGCCATATCAATAATAGTCGTCATCATCATTATGTATTTATACCCACTGGGGGTTCTGAAAGGATTTACGGTGGTTGAAATTACAATAACAATAGCTCCCAACTAGCAATCTACTATTTAATTATTTTCTACAATATCTCAGCTAAATTGTGTCTTATAGTCCCAACACAAGTACCTCCAGGATTAAATGTCTTTCCATCTGATTAGAGTCAGAGCCTTAGAGCTGGAAGGGTCCTTCCAAAATCATCTAGCCCATCAGTACTACTTTGAAAGTGAGGAAATTAAAGTCAAGTACAATGCAGTGGTTGTCTCAGGTGTCACAGCTAGTAAAAGCAGAGTTTGTACCCAAACCCCCAAACCCTGACACTTGCCCAAGACCCTGTACTGGCCTCTGTTCTGTGAGGTCAACCCACCCCTGGCCACCCCCAGGTCATGTCCACACATTCTCATCTGATTGTCTCAGGTCTTGCCTTTGTAGCCATATTGACAGCATGAACTAGCCAATTTGATCAGAGCCACCCCAGGATGAGTGGTTGAAAGTGGGACTTGTCCATTGTCTTGGGGTCTATTTTTTATCCCCTCTTCTCTGATTTTGTTATCAATCCCAGGATACTAGAAAGACCCCTTATCTGGCAGTTTTTGCAGCCAATAGGACTCAGCTACCCACAAAATGTTGGCTCAAGTTAATGTAAGGGACAAGTCTGTGTCAGGAAAAGGAAAGTCCTGAGTGACTTTTTATCCACTGGCCAAGTCCTGAGTGACCTTTAGTCCAGAATTTAGATCTTCTGTTTTAACACACTCTCCACCTGTGTGGAGGTACTTTGGTGCTCATAAGGCACCAAAGTACCTCAAATTTTAGGATTATTCAGAACTGATTGTTTGAATTAACCAAGTTATAAAAATATTTTTCCAAAGGAACAAAAGTGATTTTCTTCCAAAATAAAAATAGACCTTATATAGAACTCAACTGGAGTCTCCAGAACTGGATTAATGCCAAATAATGCCTCCAGCTTTGGGACATGGCTACTTCCTTGATTCTCTGATCCTCTTCCTCCACCTCACCCCTACCCCACTGGATACTCCCATTGGTCTTTAAGAGAATGGACCACAGTATTGTCATCAGTACCAGTTTCAGTTCTCGTTTGTGTTTATATTTAGATTGGAGGGGAAAATCTCTTCTTTTGCCCAAGAAAAAGAGACTGTTTTGAAGTCAGTTAATGAACTTCTTACAGAGGAATTCCAAATGTAGTTGATATCTTGTTGCTGTAAAGGAATATGTGCTAAAGTTTATGAAGTATGGAAGTTGCTTTCTAATTGAATGACCGTGGTTTTGATAGTCATATCACAGACCTATGACCACTTATGCCTTCGTATGTATTGGTCAGGCTGTAGGAGCGGGGCAAGGGCAGGGCTTAGGTACACCAGTGTAGGAGCAAGCACAGCTGTTCTGTCCTAATAAGAACACAGGTCCATTTTAATCAGGAAGAATGTTAATAAACACAGTTCTTTAGAGCAGGTGCCAAAGGATTTCTGTCCTAAATAAGAATCAATGCCTGGCATCAGATTTAGGAAATAATCCACGAATTAGAAAGAATCATGGGTTCTAATTGGATATCTAACCCAAACACACCATTTTCATATCTTCCCTTGTGGCTTTGAGGGATTAATTTTTTTCCTTCTTTATACCCTTTTCAGTGAACAATTCATCCAGCAAGAGTCTTCCCACTCTTAACCATTCTTGTGCGGAAGGAAGAGGGCATCCCTTTGTCTAATCCTATGAATAGGAAGATCCATCTAATGATTCAAAGTAGAATAAGTCAGAATATGTGGTAGGGAGGAAGCATCAGTAAAGGTGTTTTGGGGGCAGCCCTCAGCCAACAGGCAAAGAATGGAATTTGTCCTGCCCTTCCTTCCCCTGTTCCCAAGGAGACCTCCATGCTCTTAATTCACCTAATGGCTGTCCAAGGCTCTGTGCTGAGAATCTCATTAACCCTCTTCTTTCTACCTCCAAATCACCATAGTGTGATTGGAGGAACTCTGGAAAAGACTCCCAAGTCCCAGTGCCCCCAAATCTGCCCCCTGTACCTGACTCACCTTTCAGATACTATGGCTACATCAGTCTCTAATAAGGCTGATTCTCAGAGAGAATGAAACTAAAATCACTTCTTTGGAGAGTATTCCTTTCAGTTGGATTAGCTCTCATCAAAATGTAAATCTTTAAAATCCAGGGCATTGAGCCATAAGCAGAATTTTTTTTTTTTTTTTTTTTTTTTTTTTTTTTTTTTTTGAGAAGGAAGTAGAAAAAAACCTAGTGGAGTCTTCTTAAAATTTATTCTTCTTAGAATGTATGTGTATTAGACCTTGCTTCAGACTTTCGGTACTGACTGCTGGTTCCTTTACCTGACTCACCTTTCAGATACTATGGCTACATCAATCTCTAATAAGGCATCAATCTCTACATCTAATTTCATTCTCAGAGAGAATGAAACTTACACTTTGTGGCTCCTCACTTGCTGGGGCCTCTTGCTTGGTAGGGGCCCTAGCAATGCAGTCACATGTTTGTGTGTTTTTGAAAAATTTACAAGTGTAAGATATTTCTACCTTAATTGGTTGATATGACTGTCTGTTTCCATTCTAATATCTGCGCCCTTATAATTTTTCTCCTGCAGGGGATTGAGATGGAGGCGAGGTTGGGGAATTCTAAATAAATATTCACTTGTGATTGAATCCACATCTAAATTAGTATTTGCTTTGACACCTAACTACATATTTACATTTTAAATTATTTTTCTTATTGAGGTCCCCCAAATTCTTCAGGCTCCACGAAAACTGAAGGCAGGTGTCCCTGGATTCTAGGCCTCCTGCAATTAACTCTCACATAACTCTTAATCTCATTCCTTATTTCCCTTCTATCCTGATATTCAATAACTTCTAGGTTCCATACAACACCTCATTTTCCTGATCCCCCATCATGGCCTGATACAAATCCAACATGAAAAGGGTAGAAAATTGGGAAAATGAGAAAATAGTGAGTTGAGTGAAGAGGAGGAGAAAGAGAACTGAGAATTTAGGTAAATTGCCAAGTTTTCTTCTGTATCCTACATTACCCTGTTTGTTGGGAAGCTAAGCAATATTCCAGCCTGAGATGAAAGTAGGGGTAAAGTAAAGGGAGGTGACAGGATGGAGAGTTAAAATGAATTAAGGAAAACACATGGTCTTCCGTAAAGGAAACAGAGTTATGAAAAGAGATGGAAAAACCAGTCCTTCCAGGATAATACCTTTTGTTGGGCCCCAGCGGGAAGCTCAGCTGAGACATGAGGAAGCTGGAAGGATATGATGGACGCCCAGGTTACCTGACAAGAGGAAAGAGGGCTGAAGGAAAGGCGAACAGTGGGGGAGGACAAGGGGTCACGTTTTTCTTGGCATTGAAATCTTTTCAAATGAGTTATTTTTCAAAAGTTTCCAAGGAGGATCCTCTACCAGTTTCCAACCTCCATTTGGGATTTGAAACCTACAGGAAACAAACCCCTTCCCATGACCTCTTTCTTCCTTTCTAAATTAAATCTGAATGCAGAGAGCTGGTTACACAGAGTCTGGAGCCTTTTGCTGTGCCTGGAATTGTGGCCTCTCCCTGATGCAGTCTTAGGGCTGGTTCTGCTCCCAATTAACTGTTGTTTTGGCAAGTTCAAGGAAGCTGTTTTGGTTTTTGGCAAGTTGTTTAAAGATTTGGCTTTCGGGTTCTTCCATCTGTAAAACAAGGAGTTTGGACTAGAATCATTGGTTAACATTGGTTTTGGCGGGGGTTGGGCTGGTGGCCAAAGACTCTTTTCAGAATAGGCTGAAAACTACACAGCTGCTCTCCAGAAACAGGCGCTTACGCCTGTTCACATATCCTTTTGCATGCAACTTCAAGAGCTCATGGACCCTGCAGTGAACAGTTCTCCAGTGTAATTTTCCTCCTTTCAGGAGGATTACACTTCTTCACCCCATTCAACTCAGGCACCAGCCAATGAAATGTGAGCAGAAGTTCTGGGTAACACTTCTGGGTTGAAGAATTAAGAGCAGTGGTCTTTTTTCCTTCTTCATTGAAGCCTGTAATATTCCTGATGGTGGCTTCCCCATCAGGTCCAGGAATGCGGGTGACAATGGTCTAGGTGTAAAGTCCCCAATCAACCTTGGATTATCATGAGGCATAAGTAAGCATTTATTGTTTAAGCTTTTTGTTGCTTTAAGCTACTGAGATTTTTGGAACTGTTTTCATAGCATAATTTAACCCCTCCTGACTGATACAACTCCTGAATCCATCCATGAACCCTGGAGTTTTCTGTGTGCCCATGTTACCAATCCCAAGTCTAAATAATATCTTAAGTCTTTCTATTTCTGAAAGCCAAAGAGTCTGTGAGACAAACTTAAAAATGCAATTTCAGATTCTTAAATCACCTGAACTCCTACCTGGTTCATAGAGAATGTCTGTTTGGTCAAAAGGAATGTCTCATTTTGGAGTCAAGTTATCAAATCCACGATTGTGTGGGTGATTGGAATGAAAGGCTCACTGCGCCCATCTTTAAAAGGCAGTGAGGGGTCGACCAAGGTCTCCGGGGGGCATCTACCTGCAACAGGGAAGTGAGGGATCACTCCAGCCCTTGGTGTGCTGTGGACACTCCGCAGCCACTCTCTCACATGGAGAAGAAGAAAAGAGAAATCCAGAAAACAAATAAAAGCATACTACTGAAAGCTTTAAATGACAAAAGAAGTCAAGAGGCAGGATGTCTGCACTTTGTTTCTATTTATGGAACACAAAGTTTAAACAGAGCTCTCCATTCAGAATTCATCTGGCTATTAAAATTGCCTTCCAAGTTATTATCTGCAAGGAAGCCAGCCGCATTTAAATCTTTCCCTGTAGTGAGTTTGTATTTAGAGATGTTTCATGTGGGTTTAATTCACTGATCAATTTTACCTTGTCAAAACAGAGAATGGTCTGTCAAAAACAGGATGAAGCTCATTAGTGGGAGGCAGGAGATAATGCAATAGAGGGGAGAATAAACAGATTACCCTGAAACAAGGAAATGAGAGCCAATTCAGGAAGCAAGGGGAAATAGCAGAAAATGATACGGTAGTCATAGTAGACCAAAAGCTAGTGGGACAGCTATATGGTACTTAGTAAGTGATACTGAGGGGGAAAAAAAGAAGGGGGGTAGTTTAGGAGATAAAGGATTTTAGTCTGGAGAAGAGAATAGGAACTTAACAACTAAGTAGGGATTTGACACCTTTTATGTATGAAAAACAGCCCAGTATAGTTGTAAGAGTGCTGGACTGAGTGGAAGTCAGGAAACCAAGAGTCTAGACCTGGGTCTGCTCTGGTCTTCTGCTCTGAGCCTCAGCGTGCTTGCCCATAAAATGAACAGTTCGGATTAAGATGACTGTTTCTAAAACAATATTTTAGAAAAATATTGTTCAATGACGCTTCATCATCACAATCCAGAAAGTTCTAGTACATAAAAAGCTTAACATAAGGATTAACTTAAGAATGGATAATTATTTACTTGAATAAATTTCCAGAATAATTATTTATGAAATTTTGGAAACTGGAAAGATCCTTGGGCGGTCTTTTAAAATTCAGATAGAATCCATTAGATAAAAGTTTAAGAGACAGACCAGGAGACATGTTTGAGGTTTCTTCTAGCCATCGAACAATGTAAAATATTTTATTATCGTCTTTTAAAGGAGACTTCCACAATGACCAGCCCCTAAAAGGAGGGAAACAAAATCCAAATCGAAAATTGTTGATTTATTGTCCCTGTAACAAAAAGAAGCTCAAATAACCAGCCATTGAATTGGGAATAGCAGAGGAATTGAAGTTCAGGAAATGCATGCTATGCAAGCTATAGGCGAATCCACTGAGGGTTTAGAGTGGGCTGTATTTATGGGTAAGGAGTGCAAAAAGGGGGAAGTCCAGCCAGAGTCCAAGCAGTAAGTTCATTGGCTTGAGGATGGCGAGAGATTTTTGGCACATGTTCATTGGTCAGGAGATAAATGTAGGTCTTCTGTAAACCAGGCATTTACCAGAAATCAGTCTCTCAGTTCTTTAATTCCATTCTTCTGAGGGTACATGTGTGAGAGTCTCCACTTCATAGCCTCTGGTTCCATTTTAAATTGAAGTTCTTTCACAGTACAAAGAGAAACCTAGCCAAAACAAGGCTCTAAGTTTGAATGGTGCTGTGTTTTTACATTGCCAGGCGTGGTCACGTCTTACAAGAAGCTGGTAAGCAGTAGGGTCAGTATCTGTGGTCCTCCTGCCTAATAGCCGAGCCTGGGTGTTTAGAGGGTAGCCAGTGGAGGGGACACCTCAGCTGGCTTTCTATCTACTGGATAGAAATGTATCTGATCAGGAGTGGCTTCTAGGTATCCTACTCTGCAGCAATTACTTTTTTTAAAAAGCAGCAGGAGAGGAAAATCCCTTGTTGCTGCCCTATTTCAACATGAGGAAGGTGCCAGGCATAAGCCTCCATCATCCACTGATTAAAAAAATTGTACAGCCAAGGGTGGAGTTGGGTCTGTGGGAGCTGTTCTTTGAAATGGCTCTGCAGGGTTAATGCTCAACTAAGAGAAAAGGAAATCATCTAAACCCTCAAAGTCCTAGAATGGTTCCTTTGGTCCTATTTTTGGAGGTGGCTCCTTTACAGCTGGCCTTCAGCCAAACTGGGACACACGAGGTCCCCTCTGCATCTACCTTTCTGGTGACCTCTCCTCTCTAGAGCCAACTCTCACTCTTGGTTGTTCAGCAACTCTCCAGGTAGACCTTCCTTCCTGGGAATTCACAAGCCATGCTTGGTGTTTCCTAATGTTTTTGAAAATGGCGACACTTTTATAATGTGAAAAAAATGTTAATGATTGCCATTTGATGGTAGTTCATGGTCTGGGACCTGATAAGTGAGTAATCAGCAAAGCAGATTAACAGATTTCTTCCATTCTGGATGCCACATATTCTTCCCATTTGAGCATTTCTGAAGTCAGGATGTGTCCTTTAATGATTGATGTATAGAGCTAATGTGATAGAATTTTCCCTGCTCCCCAAGAGGTCATTGACTTGATGGCACTATAACTGAAAATATATGAGAGAGAGAAAATATGAAAGTGGAGTCCAAGTAATAATAAAAATGTCAATATGTTACATACAACAGAAAATGCAGGCTTAAGATTTTAAATGTCATTTATTTTTTCTAGATTATACCTTCATATAATTCATAATTCAAAAGGTACAATTGGGATATAGCAAAATTCTTCCTTTGGATTCTGTGCCCCAGCTGCCCAGTTCTCCCACTTGGAAGCTGTGTTAGCATTTTCTTGTTTATTCTTCCAGAGATAGTTTATTTATATGTCAGGAAGCATATATGTAATTATCCCCTTATTCAAATAATAGAATACTATACACACTTTTTTTTCCTATTCCTTGCTTTTCTTTCTGTGCAAGAATATATCTTGGATATTATTCTATTGCAGAACATCAAGAACTTCCAATCCCTCCTTTATAGCTGAGTAATATTCCATTTTATAGGTATACAATGATTAATTTAGCCTGTTCCCTAAAGAGAACACCTAGGTTGCTTCTAATCTTTTGCTATAACAAACACTACTGTAGAGAATGACATTGTATTCATGTCATTAAGTGCATATGTGAATTGGATCAATTTTAGAAGTGAAATTGCTGTGTCAGAAAGTCTGTGCATGTGTATATTTGACAGATATTGCCTATTTGTCCTCCATAGGAACTGTACCATTTTATATTCCTGTTAGCAATGTATGAGAATATCTATTTCTCCACATCTTTTCAACACAGTATGTTATCAGACGTTTTTATCTTTGCCATTCTATTAGGTAAAAAGTGGAATTGCAATGTAATTTTTAAAAATTTTAATTGAAATATGATATATTCATAAAAGTACATTTATCATCAGTGTACAGCTGAGTAAATCTTCACAAATTAAACACATTGTATAACGAACACCCTGTTCAAGAAACAGCACGGAACCTACAGCCCAGAAACCCCTCTTATACTTTCTTCCAATTCATGTAGTTTTTGCTTTTCTCTTATCTTTAGTGAAAGTAACCATCTTTTTAAAACTATGTCTTTTTATTTTGAAATAATTTGAACTTGGCTTAACAGAAGTTAAGCATCATTTCGTGTACTTAAGAGCTATTTACACTTCTTTTTCTCTGAACTATGTGTTCATATCTTTTGTCCATTTTTAGATTAGGCTGTTGGTGTTTCTCTCCTTGATTTGTGGAAGTGATAAGGAACTTTCAGTCCACAGTAGAAAAGATGTGAGCATTACGCTGGAATTTATCAACTGTGGTTGACCTCTGAGAGTGGATATTCAGCCTTTGGAACTCCAGAAAACCAGTAAAGAGTAACACAACTCGATAACTGGTGTAATCAGCCAAAGGAGTCTTCTACCCTGGACCAGAGTCTCAGCAGCCCATTGCCTCTCTTTTGTTTAACTTGCAAGCCTGGCTGTCCCCACCCCATCCTTCCCCACTCCCCAAAAAAGCCCGGAGCAAGTGGGTTCTTCTGTCAAGTGGGTGATTTATCCTCAAGCATCAAGCAAATGTTTTTCAGGTAACCAGTTGAAAACCCAACCTGGTCAAGGAAAAGACCTGTTAAACAGCAGTATCGGAGAACACTCTCAGGAAACATTTGGCAAGAAGCCTCTTCCAGAAGAGAGGTGCCCAATCATGAATGAGCAGCTGACCAGGGTTCTCCCAGGGTACCCCATCCCCGCGCTCAGCTCAGCTGCCACAGCAAACAGCAGCATCACTCTTTGCCTGGAGGTGCTGGTTCAGAAAGAACCTCCCAGGGAGGATACACACAGGAGGGGAGTTTCCCTTAAAAACAAAAGCAAGTAGGAGTTTTCTGTTGGTTTTTATTTTTTTTTCCCCCTCTTCTCTCCCTCTGACTGGATAGTAACCTTGCGCCACATGCCTTCCAGCAAACACTCATCACCCGATAAATCATGTGACCCTTTCTGTTTATTTAGAAGTGCTTGCCCGACTGGGGCCTCTAATCCAGACCCTGGTCTGTAACCAACTTCAGAGTGGTTTTCACTGGAAAGGGAACTTCTGAACACCCGATAAGGCAACTTTATTCATTTGCATAGAAGAGCTCCCCTGAGTCATTCCCTGGGCTTTAGGGAGAAGCAGTGAAACGTCAGACTGTTTATAAAGCTGCCCACAAATGTCTTCTGGAGAATAGCAGCCCTGTTTAGCTTCTACACAATATGGAGTAGCTATAGAAAATCTCCTCTCAAAAGTAATATTAGGTTCCTTTTCGAAACGTTGTTTAATGCTTCAGATTCTGGAATCAACAAAATGCAAATGCAAATACTTTTGCTGAGTGCTTTGCCAAAACCTCTGACTGAGCCATTTTAACTCTAATTTTTTAAAAAAGCTACTTATAATGAGAAGAAGAAGGTGAAGGCTGCTTTTGACGAGGTGAAATGCCTGGCTCTGAGTCGAGCAGTGTATCTCTGAGTGAGCCCGGAAACTTCCAAGGTCAAAATCTCCTGGGCTGAGCACAGAGGAAGTTCCCCAGGCCCTACGCCAGGTCTGAAGAATTAGAATTGCAAGAAGTCGGGCTCCAGAAATACGCTAAAAAGAAACCAACAAAACAAAAAGTGTAGCCACAAAAAAACTTTTCAGGTGAAATGTTACACTTATTGACATGGGACAAGTCTGCTTCCAAAACCACCATTTCGAGGACCTAGACACGCCCTCACTGGGTCGTGGATAACCAAGCTGTAACATGAAGAACTTCTGGAGGGGACAGAACCTTCACTCTGTGATCCACTTTTCCAGGTTTTTCTTGACTTCCTTTCAGTCTACTTGCTGGCTAGTTTTTCAAGATAAATAGGCACTTTATTCAGTTAAAAAAAAAAAAAAGTTCTTGTCCCCTAGGATTGTCCTTGGAGGGCAGACGTCTTATGATAGGATGAGGGAACACTGAGAATGCATCACTGTAACACATGTGTGGCTGTGCAGGTACTGAAAGGAGTAGGGTGGGCATAGGAACTGGAGAGGGTGAACTGAGGCTTGTAGGAAATTGTTCAGCCAAACCATTCCTTCATATTTCCTGATGTCATTTTAAAGTCTGTCCAGCCTTGTACCTCAAAACCCAGTTTCTCACCTCTGAGTAAATGAATTGGGAACAGAATCCAGTCACAGATCAGAGCTGCCTATTACTAAAACCTTGGGAGTCTTGGAAGCAAGTTCACTGCAGCATTACTGCTACTCAGGAGCTTCCTATAGGCTCCTAGAGGCAGCCCCTGAATAGAATTAGGGCTCTGTCAGAGAGTAGAGGGGAGTAGCTGCTGAACAGGCCATGGAGAGTAGGCAAGATCCCAGCCAAAGGGATCGCGCAAAAGGATTACGCATTATCTTTGGTAGGGAGTTCCTTCCTAATGGCCAAGAATAAATGTCCTGCCCTAGGGAAAAGGAGTTCATTTGATTTTAGAAGATAAAAAAGCAACATTTCTCATCTGACAGTTTTGTTTTGTTTCATTGTCTGGAAGTAAAATTCCTGCCTTGCCCTAAAGGTAGAAATTTGATTTCTCTCCCAGAACTTGGGACATTTGAGTAAACTCCAGGCTTGCCAGAAAGGTCTTTCCTCTGGAAGTCTCCAGCAGGTCCTCCCTGCTCATTTTTTTTCCATTTGCCCCTCTGCTGCAAGAAGTGAATGTTTAGCCGGGGCATGCACACATGCCCTGGCATTTTTCACCAAGGCGTTTCTAGTAATATCTAAGTGAGTTTCTGAAACCTCCAAGCTGGACATGTTTTTTTCTTTTTTCCTGAAGCAAATAAAGCCTGAGCAAAGAGTTGTGTGTACTCAGCAACTTTGATGTGTTAGTTTGTCTTCCAATCTGGCCTCACTCAGGGTGCTTATCTCTTAGAAAGGGAGATTATTACCACACAGACTGGGCTGGAAACTGCTTCGCTGACAGGTTTAAGAGTCTTAACAAAATAAACAGCAGAAAAGGCAAAACTGTGTGCAAAATGGCTTCATGTGGGAGGGAGGCTGTGGTGGGTGAGAGCTGGCATTTCCTTCCGACCAACCCCTTGTCTCCTTGTATAGAGGCAGCTGCTAAACTGACAAGCCCTTCACCATACCTGCTGATCTGGTTTATGATTCATGCCTTAAAGGAACCCTACAGTTGTGGTGATTATTCTTCCTGTTTTTCATACCCAGAAAGCTATACAAATAATAGAATCATGCCTTTGAATTTCTCCTCATCTTGCTTAACGGGACCCAGTTGAAGAATCTTTTCCTGGGATTTGACAGAATCTGAACTATGACCTGTATTTGCAAGCAACTTGAGGACAGGAGAGTGTCATTTACTTCTCTCTCTCTCCCTTCCTAGCACCTCCTAGCACAGTACTAGGAAAATGCAAGGTGCTCCGTAAATGTTTGCCATATGATTGAATGAATAAATGGATGGATACATTTGCTGTCTCATTTGAATAGTACCCTGGAGTTTAGGGGGGTAAAAGTGCTTATGCATATAAATTTATTCTTCTTGTTTCTAACACCGGTAGCAATATTTTAAGCTAACTCAGTACAAAGGAACAAGTTAGAATGCTTAACTCCTAAACCGGGTTCCATTAAGATGGAGTGGAGCTGTTGGGTTGACCAAAAGATTCCTTTGGTTTTTAAAGTAAAAATAAAAGACACATTTTTCATTTTCGCCAAGAACTTTATGGAACAACGTATTCACCCTTTTGTTCCACTACCTTCTGCCATTTTTCAGGCAGCTTCATAACTCCATCTTCCCAAAACTTTTTGTCTTTTTGAGCAAAGAACTGTTCCAGGTGCCTTTTACAGTCTTCCAGGGAATTGAAATTTTTTCCATTAAGAGAATTTTGTAAAGACCGAAATAAATGGAAATCCGAAGGTGCAATGTCTGGTGAATATGGCGGATGAATCAGAACTTCCCAGCCAAGCTGTAACAATTTTTGCCTGTTCATCAAAGAAACATGCGGTCTTGCGTTATCCTGATGGAAGATTATGTTTTCTGTTGACTAATTCCAGACACTTTTCTTCGAGTGCTGCTTTCAGTTGGTCTAAATGAGAGCAGTACTTGTTGGAATTGATCGTTTGGTTTTCCAGAAAAAGCTCATAATAGAGGACGCCCTTCCAATCCCACCATATACACAACATCACCTTCTTTGGATGAAGACTGGCCTTTGGTGTGGTTGGTGGTGGCTCATTTCGCTTGCCCCACGATCTCTTCTGCTCCACATTATTGTACAGTATCCACTTTTCATCGCCCGTCACAATTTGTCTTAAAAACAGAACATTTTCCTTACGTTTAAGTTGAGAATCGCCTGCAGAAATATGGTCAAGGTTTTTTTCGCTTAACTCATGTGGAACCCAAACATCAAAGCGATTAACATAACCAAGCTGGTGCAAATGATTTCCAAGCTTGATTTGGATATTTTGAGTATGTCGGCTATCTCCTGCATCGTAATAACATTGATTGTTCTCAATTAATGTCTCGATTTGATCGCTATCAACTTCAACTGGTCTACCTCACCATGGAGCATCGTCCAGCGAGAAATCTCCAGCACGACACTTTGCAAACCACTTTTGACACATTTGATCAGTCACAGCACCGTCTCCATACACTGCACAAATATTTTCTGTGTGTTTCAGTTGCGTTTTTACCTTTCTTGAAATAATGAAGCATAATATGCCGAAAATGTCGCTTTTTTCTTCCATCTTCAATATTAAAATGGCTACACAAATTTTGATAAGTTTTTTAAAAAATGCACGCTGATATGACAGCTGTCACAATACAGTCTAACAAAATTGTTTCGAATGAAGTTAAAGACAACTAAGCACTACTGGAGGCACCTTATGGAAAAAACCAAACAAACCCCTTTGGCCAACCCCTTATTTAGGTGGGACTTATTTATCATCTGAAAAGCATTCAAATACAACTAAAACAGTTGTCAGTAATTAAAGTCTTAATTCTTCCACTCTCAAAAGAGTTTGGGAGATTCAGGTAGAAACTGTCATCTCCACCAAAGTTTAAGAATTCAGGGCAGAATTCAAATGGTTTCTAGAATTCAAGGGATACATGACTGCATCTCCTTTTGGAAGAACTATAGTCTGGCCTGTCTTTTTTTTTTTTTTTTTTTTAAATTAATTAATTAATTTATTTATGGCTGTGTTGGGTCTTCGTTTCTGTGCGAGGGCTCTCTCCAGTCGCGGCAAGCGGGGGCCACTCCTCATCGCGGCGCGCGGGCCTCTCCTGTTGCGGAGCACAGGCTCCAGACGCGCAGGCCCAGCAATTGTGGCCCACGGGCCCAGCTGCTCCGCGGCATGCGGGATCCTCCCAGACCAGGGCTCGAACCCGTGTCCCCTGCACCGGCAGGCAGACTCTCAACCACTGCGCCACCAGGGAAGCCCTGGCCTGTCTTTTTATTTATTTATTTTTATTTGATCTGTTCCTTTTAATTAAGAAAATAATCTATGGCGGAAACATTCAATATTGCAGTCATATTACAAATGTTGAAATCTAGAAGTACAGATTTAGACTGCCCTTGAGTGGTCAGATTTATTTCTCTAAGAATAATATGGAAAACCCCTGTACAAATGTAAACCATCATGTGATTCAGGGTGGCAAAAGGCCTGACACGGGACCTGTTGATTTATTTTATTTTATTTTATTTTGTTTTATTTATTTATTTATTTTATACAGCAGGTTCTTATTAGTCATCAATTTTATACACATCAGTGTATACATGTCAATCCCAATCACCCAATTCATCCCACCACCACACCCACCCCCACCCCCCCACCCCTGCTTTCCCCCCTTGGTGTCTATACGTTTGTTTTCTACATCTGTGTCTCTATTTCTGCCTTGCAAACTGGTTCATCTGTACCATTTTTCTAGATTCCACATACATGCGTTAATATATGATATTTGTTTTTCTCTTTCTGACTTACTTCACTCTGTATGACAGTCTCTAGGTCCATCCACGTCTCTACAAATGACCCAATTTCGTTCCTTTTTATGGCTGAGTAATATTCCATTGTATATATGTACCACATCTTCTTTATCCATTCATCTGTCGATGGGCATTTAGGTTGCTGCTATGACCTGGCTATTGTAAACAGTGCTGCAATGAACATTGGGGTGCATGTGTCTTTTTGAATTATGGTTTTCTCTAGGTATATGCCCAGGAGTGGGATTGCTGGGTCATATGGTAATTCTATTTTTAGTTTTTTAAGGAACCTCCATACTGTTCTCCATAGTGGCTGTATCAATTTACATTCCCACCAACAGTGCAAGAGGGTTCCCTTTTCTCCACACCCTCTCCAGCATTTGTTGTTTGTAGATTTTCTGATGATGCCCATTTTAACCAGTGTGAGGTGATACCTCATTGTAGTTTTGATTTGCATTTCTCTAATAATTAGTGATGTTGAGCAGCTTTTCATGTGCCTCTTGGCTGTCAGTATGTCTTCTTTGGAGAAATGTCTATTTAGATCTTCTGCCCATTTTTGGATTGGGTTGTTTGTTTTTTTAATATTGAGTTGCATGAGCTGTTTATATATTTTGGAGATTAATCCTTTGTCCGCTGATTCGTTGGCAAATATTTTCTCCCATTCTGAGGGTTGTCTTTTCATCTTGTTTATAGTTTTCTTTGCTGTGCAAAAGCTTTGAAGTTTCATTAGGTCCCATTTGTTTATTTTTGTTTTTATTTCCATTACTCTAGGAGGTGGGTCAAAAAAAATCCTGCTGTGCTTTATGTCAAAGAGTGTTCTTCCTATGTTTTCCTCTAAGAGTTTTATAGTGTCCAGTCTTACATTTAAGTCTTTAATCCATTTTGAGTTTATTTTTGTGTATGGTGTTAGGGAGTGTTCTAACTTCATTCTTTTACATGTAGCTGTCCAGTTTTCCAAGCACCACTTATTAAAGAGACTGTCTTTTCTCCATTGTATATCTGGCCTGTCTTTTTAGATCTAGGTGCGAGACCTCTCTCATACCGAGCCTCTGGTTAATAGGCCCTGCAGTGGTCAGGCCCTTCCAAAAGAGCACCAAGGCATATGACCTATTGTCAGGATTTTAGGATAGGAGTCAGGCAGGAGTTGAATCCTGATTCCATGTGTGACCTTGAACTACAGACTCTGCTTTTCTAAATCTTCATTTCCTCATTTATAAAAGGGGGGGATGTAAAAGATGGTTGCAAGGATTAAATGGGAAATATATTTAAAGCACTTAGCATAGTGCCCGGCACTTCATAAACTCTATAAAGGGTAGCTATTTGTCGTTATTATTATCACCATCATTATCATCATCATCAGTTCCCCATATCAGAACATCGTGGAACAAAGAGATCTTGATAAAAACCACTTTGAACCTCTTTTCTGAGAGGGTGGGTCCTGGATCCATGAAAATATACTTACTTGGTCATGGACCTCAATCCACTTAGTTATCATAGATGTGGGCTGAGGTTAGGGCAGTCAAGGATAAACTCTCAAAAATGGAGTGTGCAGCCCAGCATGGACACTCTGGCTTCAGCAGCTCTGGTAAATGCAAGGTTTTCTTCCCTAATTTTGTTTTCAAAGGGGCTCATTAGGGAGCATTCAATCACAGTCACACTGTTTACTTTTTTCCAATCCCATCCTCCCCCTACCATCACCAAAAAATAAAATGAAAAGTAATAGACAACATTATGTTTAAAGCTGGCTTTTGCTTGTAACCACTAACGCAGTGTTAGGGAAGCAGCTGAGCCAGTGAAGAGACCCTGTATCCTGCCTGACACAGATTCAGACACCAGTTTGGCCACTTTCTGGTTGTGTGACCTGGTGCAAGTTGCTTGTCCTGTTTCCTCATTTGTAAAATGGAGATAACAATGCTTACCTAACAAGGTTTCTGTAAAGGTTAGAAAGAGTATACATAAGGCATACCTACTAAAGAGATTAGGTGCTCAATAAAAATGGTAGCTGGTTCCAGGTTTCTGGTTGCTTTTCAGTCCTACCCAAGACTTAGGATAAATGGCTTCCCAAAGCATATTAATAGCTAAGACTCCCATATGCTTATGGTATGCCAAGCAATCCTCTAGGCCCTTTATATATATTAGCTAGTTTAGTTCTCTCAACAATCCTATGAGGCAGGTGATATTATTACGTGACTTTACAGATGAGGGAAATGAGGCATAGAAAGGCTAAGTGTCTTCTCCAAGACCCCATAGCTGGTAAATGTCAGCAGATATTTTCTCATTCAGTGTGATGTCAGAGTTCCTGCTCTTGGCCAGTCTACCAGGGTACCTCTTTTGGACGACTCACCTAGTGATGGAGGAGAGGACAAGCTACAGTCTTCCTCTCCAGGTGGCTTGCTGAATGGCCTAGGGGCCTAGACCTTGCCCCCAGATGTCTTAAATGAAATCAGAAGAAGAACCGTACCCTCTCACAGGGACTTCCCATTGGTCCTCTTGGGACTAAGTCTAGCAAAAATGGATACTATACCACTGACGGTTTTAAAATTATTTTTGGAAGTAGAAAGAAGAGTCCACTGTGGAAGTCCAGGGTTCTGAGATAAGAGCTCCCTGTCTCATTTTTGGGGAGGCCTTGTGGCTTAGTGGAAAGCCTCTTAACCTTAGAGTAAACAAACTCTATGGATATATGATCATTTTTGGCTGTGTGACCTCTCCGTGAAAGGAGATTAATAAAACTTACATCAGATCACAGAATTACTACAGAACTTGCATTGTTCTAGGAATGAAATGAGATGATGCACAGAAAGCTCCCTGTACAGTGCCAGGATTACTGTGGATTTTCAGTGAAGGAACATCATACTCTGTACCTTCAGCCATCTTGCACAACTTCCAGAACAATTTTGGACCGTCTGTCTCTGAAATTGGCAGAACCTATTGGATAGAAGATCAGACACTTTGCTCCTTTTTTTGCTCCACTTTCGCTCCAGATTACTCCTGCCTTGAAGCTTGTCCCTAGACCTTCTGGCTTCTACCACCTCTGATATCTGCTGTTGGCCAAACCTCTGCCAGGCAGGCCTGGCAACCACCAACTCCTTAAACAGCGCTCTCCTGCCTTCAGGGACAGCTTGGAGAAGAAGGTGGCCTGGGAGGGGAAAAGTTTGGATATGGAACTAAAAGTCTGGCCAGGCCTTAAGTTCTGCATCTACAATGAGCTAGGAATGTAACCATGTCTTTGCCATCTGCAGCTCAAGTACCTCATCTGTAGAACGGTGAGGTGGCTGTATTAGAGTAGCCATCGCTGAGGCCACTTCCAACCCCTCCTCAGACTAGTGACCGCTTTCCCCAGCTAGGTCCCCAACACCCCGAATTCTCTGACTGAGGAGCATCATGGCTTTATGGCTCAGCATTACCAGGTTTTCTGGAGAGTGAAGAGGGAGGAAGAGAAAAGCAAAATGGTGGTCCAAGATAAAACAAAATTATGAATCAGTCTCTCTACCCAGGAAAAAGAATGAATCTCTTTTGGACTTCCTGCAGCAGCAAAGAAAAGCCTTTAATTTCAGAGGCAAAGCTATTTGTATACTGTCTCAATGTCCTTTCACCGAGCTCATCGCAAAAACAATAGCAAAGGCAAACGAAAGACAAGCTATTGTTTTGTTGTATTTATATCCCTAATGTAGGAAACAGCATGAAAATATTGTTAAGGAAACTCAGTAAGTCTCTGCTCCAGGGTATGTATACACTTTTGGTGCCAAAGGCAGCAGGGCCAGATGTTGGAGGACATGATCCCCCTTAAAGAACAAAGGAGAAACATGTTGAATTCCATAAGGGGACGGGGGAAGAGGTGTGATTAATCACTCAGGTGCCCACGAAGCAAGCTCTAATAGAGGCTATGTAGCCAACAGCCTTCTCTTTGACTGTCAATGCAGATGCCACTGCCTGACAGCTGTGGGATCTTGGACACAGTTGTCATCTCTCTGTTCCTCAGTTTCTTCATCTATGAAATGGGGATAAATACAGTGCTTAGCTCACAGGGCTGTGGTGGAAATTAACCAATTAATATATGTAAATCACAGAGAACTGTGCCTGGAATGTGCTAAATATTATACTGACTATTAGCTAGTATTCTTATTACATGTAGGTCTATGGAGAATGTCTTCTTATGATCCAAGAGCTATGATTATAAACATCCACCACCATTTTAGGGAGACTGTGTGGTACAGTCAAACTAGTGTTGGTTCTGCCACTGGACAAACACGGATGGGGATCCTGGTCCCATCACTTACCAGCCCTCATTCTGGGCAAAGCTGCAGAAACAGTGGGGTCACAGTGGGTCAAAGTTTAAGGTTTCCGAGGAATATGGTCCTGCTTCAGGTGTTCTGTGAATAATGTATTGTCCTGACCTGTGGGACCCCTTTTCAGCCTCTTTCCTCCATCATCATCACAATCATCATCATCATCATTACTGTGATCAACCAGTTAGAAGAAAAGTGGACATTTGTCATTTTCATCCTCCTAACTCCTCCCCATCCAGTCTTCCATTGCCCAAAGAATGACCATTAGGGTTGGAAGGACCTGAATAAACTGATTTTTCGAAGATGTAGAAGGATTTTTTTTTTATTGAGGTGAAATTCATATAACATAAAATTAGCCATTTTCAAGTGATCAATTCAGTGGCATTTAGGACATTTACATGTTGTACAACCATCACCTCTATCTAGTTCCAAAACAGTTTCATCACCCCCAAAGGAGACCCCATACCCATTAAGTAGTCACTCCCCATTCCTCCCTCCTCCTCAGCCCCTGGCAACCATTAATCTGCTTTCTGTCTCTATTGATTTACCTATTCTGAATATTTCATATAAATGGAATCATACAATATATGGCCTTTTGTGTCTGTCTGCTTTCACTTAGCATAAAATTTTGGAGGTTTATTCATGTTGAAGCATGTACTTCATTTCTTTTTGTGGCTGAATTATAGTCCATTGTATGTATACACCACATTTTGTTTATCCATCTGTCAATTGACGGACATTTGGTTCTTTTCGCCTTTTAGCTACTGTGAATAGTGTTGCTATGAACACTGGTCTAAACAAGAGGCCATACTATAGACCATTATGTGTACACGGTTTTGAATCCTAATTGCTTTCTCGACAAAGTAAGAAAGTATCCTTGTGTATTTATTCATGGTAGTAATTGATCACGATCTTGAGGTCTTTTGGGTATTTGCCATCAGAAGTTGTATTAAAAGCAGCTTGAAGGGCAGCATGTATCAGGAGCACCTGCCATAGAGGTCAATGGGTGGGGCAAGGAAGTTGCTCTAGTAGCTGGAAGAGCAGGACTTGAGGGAGAGTTTGGAGGGTCAGGGCCAGGGAAGCTCCCTGTCTGCCATTGGATCTGAGGGGTAAGGGCAGAGTGGAGGCGGGAGAAAGAGCAGGCCCTCAGGGGGCAGGTCTACAATCTAATAAGGCAGAGACAAAGGATCCTGGATGAGGCATTAACTGTGGATGGGGTTGGATTTCTCCGAGTTCATTCTGCTCAGGGGTTTTTCCATTGAGTTTGGGGACAGTCAGAGTCAAAGACAAAACCCCTGGGCAGGCAATGAACAGCCTTTCTCAACAGGTTCCTATGAGAGCTTATTAAATATGTGTTAGGGAATGACTGCACTTTAGCCAGATGTCTTTGCAAAGATACTGATGTCAAGATTAGATTGTAACACTTGCGACCTTGCAAATGCAAAGTCTCCTTCCTCTGAAAATAGTCACCATAGCTCATATTCTTTTCCATGTTGTCCAAAACCATGATATGAATAACTGGATCTCAAACAGCTCTTCAGTTTATTCCTAAGAAGGAGTTACTTCTCATTTTCCTGAAGCGCTGTAGCAAACAATGTCCCATAGTGGGTGGATGGATCTAAAAACCCCAAGAAGTTCATTTCAGGCCAAAGGTAACTACTGCTTGCTGCCCTCACATCTTTTACTGCTGGGAACTCCACCCAAACCCCAAGGTATAGGAAATCCTATGGGGGCTTGAAAGGGTCCCAGTGCCTGACTGGGGATCTCTGGGATGACCGGGGGGTGGGGTGGGGGCAGTTCCCAGTAGGTCACGGAAGGAAGTCTTACTCAGCAGGGCTAATGTACTTAGGTCTCCAAACTGCCACAGAGCACAAGGGGTCTTTCCTGCAACTTCTTCGTTCCTCTAGGTCAAGAAACAACTCCGTTCCCTGGAATAGAGCAATGTTTATAGAAGAGTCAACTCAGAGACCTTGTGCCCTTAGCCATACCTCATCCAGCTCTCCAAAGTACTTCTCTGTAGATGCTGCACTGGAGGAAATTTCTTCTGGAGCTCAAGCCAGAAGCTCATAGCTCTGGCTATGCTGTTCATGGCAGTGTGTTGAGTAGGAGAGGTTTGGAGATGGGAATGTGGGGTCCAGGATCAAGAGATGTGGGCTCCTTGGAGCCCTCTGGGGTCAGTGAACTGACCATAGATAGTGTCTCCTGTACCAGGGCATACAAACAGCTGAAGATTTGACCCCCTCCACCCTTTTTTCCTTTGTGGGAGTTGTGTACGACTTGGAAAGCAGATCAAGGACATCCTGGCTCCCAGCTGACTGCCCCACCTGCAGCCTACAGGCCACCCCCTCCCCAGCCAGCAGGCAGAGGTCCCCAAGTTCACAGAGCTAGCTCCCCTTCCGCTGGGTTTCTGCTGTCTTGTGGACTGCCCTTTCCAGACCTTTTCCTCCATAGGCAGCTCTTTCCAGGGCTCTCTCAAGACTCCAATCCAAGTTTTGGGGGAGTGAAAAAGTGAAAGCATACATCTTAGGGCAGCAGGGACCAGCTGCTAGGTCAAGTCTTCTGAAAACAGAGCTTCCTGGGGAGTGCCTGGAGCATCTCAGAATTCGCCATCTGACATCCTGCCAATGTTTCTAATTGTCTTTTAAAAAATGATAACATGAAAATAAGATGTTTTCATTTGATAGAAAGGGGGAGAGAGAGAGAGGAAGAGAGAAAGAGAGAAAGAAATTAACTATTAAGGTTCTCTGTGGCCAGGGAAGTTAGGGGATAAGTTTTAGGAACTCCCTGAAAGCTTTTTATTGTATTTACCCAGCCACCCTGCCAAGGGGAGGATGAGAAGTCTTTGCGCCTGATGCGCGATTCAAAGCCTTGTGTGCTTAATAGGGTGACACAAATGTCTGTGTTTCTTTTCGCTTTTGACCAAAAGCTGTAGGGAGGGGCCACCCCAGGGGACAGTAGGGGAGGGCCTCGCCGATCGGTTCAGTCTCCCAGCAGACCGGTTCCCAGCCCAAGGCCAACCCTACCGGGCCGGAAGGGCCGTGGGCTGCGGCCGAGCAGCGGAGGGGCCGCGGAGGGGTGGGAGCGGGTACGGGGGGACTCTTCCGGCCCTGGCCCGCCCGGCTCGGAGAGATACGAGCCCGGGCTTTGCTAGCGTGGCCTCTGCCTCAGTCACTCCGTGTGAGGCTTTTGCCGAATGAATGTGTGTGTGTTGGGGGGGGAGGGGCGGGGGGCGGTGTCCAGCGATTCCCTCCTTCTTTCCATCCCCCTCCCCTGCTCTCTTGCCCTTCTCGTCTGGGGAACGGCGCTCAGCCGAGGTCAGCTGGCTGCCTTTGTGGCCGCTTCCCAGGAAGGAAGAAGCGTTGTCTGCAGATCAGTGCATCAGCCGGCTTTCCTGTGCCGGAGCGCCGCCGTTTTCCGGGGACGGCTGCCGCCCCCGTGATTCCCAGCTGGGGCTGCCGGGGGTGCGTGAGAAGCCGGATAAATAGGCCATTGTGAGGCCGCTCACAATCCAGGTTCCTTACCAAATTATCCACCAGCGAGAAGGACGTTCCGCCCCTACTGCCTGTCATCTCAGCGTCTCTTTTCTCTGTCTGCAGTTACAGGCGTTTCAGTTGGTGCTGGTGGTGGTTTGGGGCTCCCCTCCCGCACGGCCCCCCGTTTTGAAGGGACTCTCCGGAAAGCGACTTGCTCGTGCATACTGCGTGAGGCCGGGACTCCGGGGGCATGCCTCCTAAGCGCGTTTTCCCTGGGGTTTTGGTTTGCAACCTTGGATTTAGCCTCTTTGGCTTCAGTATGTGCTGTTTCTACTTCCTCACTCACCGCACCGGCACATCGTTCAACACCAACTTCAAGTCCTAGGGAGACGGTGTCTGTAGGGCCTTAGGCCCAGTGAGGCTGTTGGTTTGGGGTTTTGTGAATTTTATTTATTTATTTTTATTTTTAGATAGCCTTGAACTGCTTCACGGTCACTGAGGATGTGAAGGAGAAAAAACACTAGTGGAAACTGGTTATCTGATGGAGGCTCTGAGGAAGTGTGATAGCCTGAAGAGGGCTGATGCTGAGGTGGTGATGGTGCCCGTTTTCTGTTTCAATGCTGCAGCAGCTGGCCTGACTGCAGAGGGGTTGGAGATCCCCAGTGCTTGACTTATTAGGTAGTCATTAGCCACCAGAGCTGGTTTTAGGGCCTGTGACCTGTGTGGCTGCACAGGGTCCCTTGCTCAGAGGGGGAACCTATGCTTGGTTTAATGTTCTGCTGTCATCATCTTGAAAAGCTTAATAAGTCCTATAAGTAGGAGATCAAGTTCATTTATTTGAATAAGCTTGAATACTGGTTTGAATAAGTTCCCATTTGAGATAAAATGCTGAAGGTGATTCTCTTAGTTTTCAAAATACCTACTGCAACTGTTCTGATGGATTAGAGAACGTTATACAAACTAAACTGGGCCCCCTGACATCGTGACATCTGCAGCGAGCTGTGCCTGCCCACGGCAGGAACAAGAAAATGCATCCAGGCAAGACTTGCTTCAGTCTGCCCGCTCACAGTTCTTACTTTAGGAAGCTTAGAAGGTACACACCTCAAAAACCTAGTGATTTCCATAATCAGATTCTCATTTGCACAGTTATCACTTCTCTTTCCTTTCATCCACTCTGAAATGCCTGGCTTCCACACCTGGAAGTCAGAGCAGCATTGGAAATGGACTCGTCCTATCAAAAATCTCCCACAGTTTTGGAGACTGTGTTTAACACTTTCAGCACCTAAACAACTCTTGGGAAAATACTCCGAATCTGGGACATGGCCCTCCTGAGAGATGGGGGTGGGGGGGAGGGGGGGAGGGATTCATAATAAATAAGCAAAATGCTATTTTTCTAGAAATAATTTGTGTAAGAAACAATTGTCTTGGCTTAATGAGACAAATATTCCCTTCCAGAGTATATTCATTCATTTGCTTACTCCTTCTCATTAATTTATTACTTTACTTTTCATTCACTAAACAAAGATTCTATAGGACATGTACTAGAAAACCTATTGTGATTGAACAATGAAAGAGAAGGGGGTTCAGAATAGTGAGACCATACACAAGTAAACAGAGTGCCATGACGTGTTACAGGTGCTATGATAGGAGTATTTATCAGGATAACTTAGGGCCACAAAGGGGTTACTAGAATCAATTCCATTGCTCACCATTCATGAGTATGGTATTTTTCTTCACGAACCTTAATATTATTACTATTGTTAATAGACAACAACATAAAGTAATTGACATGTGCTAAGCATTGTACAGGCATTTTCTCAGTTGTCTCAAAATATGATGAATTTGTTCATTCAGAAACCCCATTGTATAGAAGAACTAAGGCTGGGACATGAAGTAAATCACTCAAGGCCACATGGGGAATTGATACAGCTGATCTCCTCCAAAGTGTACCTTTTCAAGGGAGGCTACCCTGCCTCTAACAACAGAGCTGCAGCACCATGTGTCATCACGGTTTGTACAGAGTATCAGAAAAATGTCATCTACTATTTCACACGATCACCTTCCTTTTCATAAAATACACTGGGACTAGCACCTCCGAAAGGGAGTGCTTTGTTCTCTCCTTACCAGTAAGATCATGCTTTTTTGCTTCAACAACTTATGAGTGCCAGTGATACAAATGGCTCCCACAAGATGAGACTAAATTCCTAAAATGTGGGCTGGATGCAGAGCAGTTTGCTATTCCTTTAGGAGGGGATTTTGTGGGCATTCAAATACCTCCAGGTAACGGGTGAATTCCACCCCCATGGAAGATTGTATCTCCATGTCTATACCTTAGTGGTCAATTTTAGACTTTTCATGTCAGAAGTACAGGAAGCCAGCCTTTTGAGTCTCATTTCCAGAAATCCCTTTAGGCTGGTTGGCACTAGTGGTTCCTAAAGACTACTTGAGTTTGAGACTTTGGAGAATCTTCCTGGTCTTACACACAACACTGCAGTAAGGAGAGGGTGGCAGTTTAGAGCTGGGATGGGGCTGAGGGCAGGGCAAAGCTGAAGAAGTGGGCAGGATAAGGTCACGGAGAGTCACAGTGAGTGCTAGAAATAGAATTCAGGTCTAGCACTTTCCCCTCTGCAGGAGACTGGTCCTTGTAACCTGAAACAGGGTTAGCTTGGGGTGAAGCAAAGCAAAATTGACATCTTAAGGGAGACTTTTTTTTTTTTCCCTTTCTTTTCTGCTGGAATCTAAAGACAGACTCCTTGGCTGGGTGATAAATGTTTTCACTGAGGAGAGGCCCTGTGTAGCTAAATTCAGTTCTGCCCACCCTGAGATAGTCCCTTGCTCTGACCTTGACCTGAATGTTTAACAAAGCTGTGAAATGGAAAGCAAGGCTAGAAAAGACCAGCAGAGAAAGAAAAGAATCATTCATTGCAACATTGTGAAGCGCTCAGGTGTCTGATTACCAGGCTCTCCATTGTTGCTTGGGCCCCAACACATGGTTGGACTTTTTAAAAAGAGTGTTATTATTATCTGAGTAGAAAACATAAACGATCATTCCAGTGGAATCTGATAACGTTTTTTATCCTACATGACTGGTGACTATTAACCTCTAGCTGTTAAGTGGAAAGTGTCAGATCTGGAGAGATCAGAAACAAGGTAAGTTGTATAAATAAAACCCCTACATGTATAAAAACAGTTGTTTTGGAAGCAATATGACAACTTTCTACTACCTGTCTTGGAATGGCTAGGTAACCAGGGAAACTGTGTAGTGGGTGTCTTTGTTCTTTAATTCATTCTTTGTCAGGCAGTGAATAGCTGTGGGTCTCTGTGCTGTGGACAAAAAGGACACAAGCTCATCTGTCCTCAGTGAGCTTATGATGCCCAGGGAAGATCCAAAAGGAAAAGTACATGAACATGAGACTCGGACATATTGGAGGCTGCATGAGGGGCTGATGGGGCTGGGAGCCTAAGCAACTCTCTCCCTGAGCTTCTTTGCTTCGGGGGAAAAGAGTCAGCAAGGGTGAGGTTTGTGTTCAGTACTGGGGGGTTCTTGGGTGTGAGGGAGGTTTAACGAGGTCAAGCCAGTGACTATTCTCCACGCTTGCTGCATGGGGTGGGGATGCGTCCTACCGGGAGAGGGCTCTCCAGCTTCCAGGAAATATGGAGGGGAGCCTTGCTCTGTAGTTCTGCCTGGATCACATATCAGGAGAGGTCACAGCCTGGGACGCATTTCCTAGGTGATGGCCCCCAGGGTGTGGATCTCAGCATCGTCCTTGGGACCAGGTAGCGGCAGCAGGGGCAGTGGTGAGAGGCTCCAGAAGAGACCCCTTGATGGAGATCTAGAACAGGAGAACAGCAAGACAGCGAGCCCATGTGGGATGCTGTTTATTGACTTACCACTGGATGAGACTTAAAAGTGAGCTGAAACAGGGGTGCCTATTAATTGCGATTATTGTCGTGAGGGTGATTGCACTGTATCCGCACGCTGCTGTGGCCCAGTGAAGAATTATATACAGAAGACTCTAATTCAAGGCAATGCCAGAGAAACCAGGGTGGGCTTTGCAGGAGCTAGATGACCGAAGTTCCCTTTGAATTCAGAGTTTATGATTTTATGAAACAAGAACTATGGAAAATCAGGGAAGAATTTATTCAAGGCGTGTATCAGATATCAATTTGATTATGCACCTCTCCACAGCCTCTCCCATTTATGCTGACCCTCTCAGGCTCGCCTGACTCTGGTTCCAGAGTTATATATTTTATCACAATTAAAAACAAACAGAAGAATAGGTAATATTCCTCAATAATGATCAGTACACTGAAAATTGATCTAAAACCAAAATAACATTACTGCTGTCACAGTACTCCTAAAAAATGTTTGTAGTCTTTCTTTATGTGGGGAATTGTGAACACAGATTTTATTTTCTTGAATGTTCACTTATTACTCTGAGGTTACAAAAAGAGTTCTTGGTATTAGTAGCACACAATGTCAATGTAGTTAACACACTGAACTGTACACTTAAGAATGGCTAAGATGGTAAATTTTAATGTTATATATATTTTACTACAATCTAAAAAGAAAGGGAAAAAAAAGGGCCTTTGCAAGCTTGGAAGTTTTTCAACTAAGAAAAAGACACCTAAATGTACCCAAGTACTTTATTACTCTATGCATTTTAGGAAGCCAAGTGTACGTCTTTGTCCCTGCCCTTTATTACATGATGAAGTACATTTGCAGTTTCCATATTTTTCATGGAGAGTTAGAAAGGTGCTTTGTTACCCTTCACCGCTGTGATGGAGGCTGCTGGTGCTGACATCCAAGGTCCCCGCTTCTTCTTGGGTTTCCGATTGATGGCACTTCTCAATCCTGTGCACCAGATGGTCCTCGAGACTAGTTCTCATCAGAGTGAACATGCCTCACTTAGGAGTGTGGCACCTTTTCCATGCACTCTCTTTGTTCCTCTGCTGACCAAATGAAGGTGTTTTTAAAGACTGAGAAGAAGGTGGGACTGTAAGAAGGAATGAGCCTGGATCCCCAAGTGACTGTGTGGAACAGAGTTTTACTGCAGCCTTGCATGAGACTGGGACAGGAATGAGAATAAACTTATATTGCGTTAAGCCACTGGAATTGTACTCTTGTTAAGCAGTTAGCCTTCTCTGACTAACACAACCATAAAAGGTATTACAGACACAGGATCTATATTGATGAACCTGTAAGCTAAGGAAAGGTCAGGTAGGCAAGGGAAGTGGAGATTACCTGTTTAATGATTCCCAGGTGTAAGTCTTGCTCATTAATCATGTGGCAAATATGCTTAAATAAACATAGACAGGCAATTCCTGTTCAACAAATATCTCAAGGGAAAGGGGTTTTGTTGAGGCTTGGACCAGAAGGTTAATGCCTCCCTTTGGGCCTAGCACAGCAGTTGTGACAGAAATCAAAGAAAAAGATTTCCTAGGGAAAAATGAAAATGCAACTCAAGGGGAGAGAGTCAGAAGCCCTCAGTACAAGAGTTCCTTTCAGAGTTCCTGCTCTCCCAAATCTTGGGGATTTAAGACGTTTTTCTACAATGAAGATTAATGCTGACACCAGACAAAGGAAATTAAGACCCCCTGACTCTCAGGAGTTCCCCAAGCAGTATCTATCCAGTCCTGCTCCTGGTCCCATCCCAGCCTTTGTTCTAAGTTGTTCTCATGGACAATGTGTTGGAGACTGGATTCCTGCCTGTTGACCCCAGCTCTGCAGCCCAGGACAAGCCGTCTGCCCTGCCCTGACTTGGAGGGAAGCCCTCACTCTTGGCCCCAGTACAGTCCATGGTATACTTTGGTCAATGGTACTCTCAACCAAATGGTGCTTCCCAGTGTAGAATGACCACTCAGCTTCATACATAGTTCTTGGAGGTTAGTAGGGTACATTTTTATGACCCTTCAATGAGTTCATATTCACTTAAAATAAACCTTTATCATGCCCTTCAAGGCTCTGCATGATCTGGGCTCTGCCCTTCTCACTCTAACATCTTGGACTGCCTTCCCCCCCTTACTCACCATAGCTCCCCTGATTTTTCAGTTCCTCAACGATGCAAGCTCTTTCGCAGGGCCTTCCAACCTGCTGCTTCCTGTGCCTGAAAATGCTCTCCTCCCAGTTCTTGCTGTCCTAGTTCTTTTTCTCCCTAGGTCTCAGCCTAGAAGCCGCCTCCACAGAGAAGCCTTCTCTGACCGACCACCTAAGAAGGTCATCTCTCGCCCCTTCCTCAAACCCTCTCAGCTCAACTCTTAACTCCAGTCATTGTGACAGCAAGAGTCTTGTCCAGGTGTCACCTGCCAGAGCCTTATCTCGGCTGTTCCTGGCTTCCTTTGGTCACTGCTTGAGGGTTTCTCCGATGCCGCAGTGGGAACTTCACATGCACAGCCTGGGAATGGGAGGGAATTGATGACACATGACCAGTGCGAGCTGGTAGGCCAATGCTCCTCTCTTTAGTCCCTCGGATGGACAGTTTTGAGGTGCGTGCTATATGGTTCCTCGGTGCCCCGACAGAATCGCTACCGTGGACCACAGTAGTGACCAACTTGAGACTATACCCTAGTTGCGGCCTTTCCTCTTTCTTACTTTTCCTTTCCCCGGTCCTCACTTCTCTTCCCTAGGGTTGCTTCGCCAAATAAACTACCTACGTGCAATATTTTGCCAAACTTTCCTTGGAGAACCTAGGTGAAGAGAGTCCTCTCCCTTATTTAATATCTTAGGATCTTCATTTCTCTCATAGCACTTATCACAGCTTACATTACTTTTATTTACTTCTATGGTTATTTTTTGTTCTATGCAACTCATCCGTACAATTAGTTTGTAAACTCCAGAGGGCAGGAACCTAGTCTTTTTCAACTGTCTGTATCCTCAGCTCCCAGTGTGAAGTAAATATATATTAAATGAATGAACACATCTCGAAAATGTTGTATTTTATTTTAAGAATGACACTTGTATTCTAGGCATTGAGAGGCAATATGACATACTGGTTAAGAGCATATGAATCTAGAGTCACACTTTCTTGGCTTAATTCCTGACTCTGCCACTTAAGTAGCTCGGTGGCCTTGAGCCTATCACCAAACCATGCTGGACATCAATTTCCCCACTTGTAAAATGGGATTAGTAATAGTACCGAGTGCATGGAATTGTTATGATGCTTAAATAAGTTTTATATATAAAGCACCCAGGGCAGTGCCTAACACATAATAACTACCTGATATACTTTATTTATTTCTTTACTCTTCCCCCTTTTATAGACATTTGATGAAATTCAGACTTGCACAGATGTAATATCCATTTTAGATCTCCACGTTTATCAATCCTTTAGCTACATTTTTCAAGTATGCCTGGGTTGAGTAATATCAGCCTACTGACCCATAGCCAAGAATCAGGGAAGTTAGGGCTGTGGTACATTAAACATTTCACATGTCTTTGGTTCCCCCTAAAAAGTGCTTTGAGAACATATATGGATTAACCGAAACTAGACAAAGACCAATACTAACATACCACATGTTAATTTCCTCCATTTCTTGTCTTTTGCGGTGTTTACTTCAGTGTGATTGCATTTTAAAGTTATCAGCTAGAACTAACACCTAATGGTAATCATGATCACAAGCTCCTAAATGTTTTTTGGAATTATAATCTGTTTAAGCAATGATCGCATGTTACATTAAGAAATGCTGCTAGGGTGAGGGTTGGGAATAGATGGCTTTATTGATTTGAACACAAACCAAGGACTGCTTACAATCCTGCCCTGTCCCCTCCCAGCTCATCAGGAGTAAGACCCTGCTTTTCCAGGTAGAAGGAACTCATGCCCCATCAATATTGGCTTTTTATGGGTCACTCTGATAAGAGAATTTGTGCCTATCTAGGGACTGGAGAGTGTTAGAGTCTTGGTTCCAGCAAGCTGCTTTCCTATAGAGTCACTCCAGAGGAAGAGCAAAACCCACACAGCACTCTTCTGCTTGGGTCACAAGCCCCCCTTTCAAGTGACTTCAAGGAACACTTCCTAAATTCATTTGACTCTTGGGAGAAAGAAGCTGTAGACAGTGGGTTCTAGTGCTGATAGTTTCAAGCCAAGACAAAGAGGCTGTGTGTTGGCCCGCGGGAGGCAGAGATGCGGACGCCTGGATGTTGTTCTGGGCTGCGGAAGGCAGGCAGTGCTGCGTTCTCCCATCACTGTTGCTTCAGCTTCCCCACTTGCGGAGAGGAGCATGCCCCACTCCTCTCCTGACTTCCCTCTTAACTGCTCCCTTCTGACGGATCCCTACCCACATTGGGGCAGGCAGGTGGCCGGGCCCTGTGGGTCAGAGTTGGGTAAGGCAGGTGGCAGGGTGGCATGACTCTAGGAAATAAGGGGGTGGTGCACAGTGAGGAAGTAGAAGTCTCAGCAGTCTCCCTCTAACGCAGGATTGCAGTGTACCATCATAAGGTAAGAACACTGGGGGATGGGGGGGGGGGACCACTGAGTGCTGTGGAGCGTAAAAGACAGGAGACATGGGCCCTGATTCTCCCACTGACCAGCTCTGTGATCTCCTCTTTGAGTCTTTGTTTCCTGGAGAGTGGACAAGTGCTTTTTATTTATTTATTTTTGGCTGTGTTGGGTCTTCGTTGCTGCACACAGGCTTTCTCTAGTTGTGGCGAGCGGGGGCTACTCTTTGTTGCGGTGTGCGGGCTTCTCATTGTGGTGGCTTCTCTTGTCGCAGAGCATGGGCTCTAGGCGCATGGGCTTCAGTAGTTGTGGCACGCAGGCTCAGTAGTTGTGGCTCGCGGGCTCTAGAGCGCAGGCTCAGTAGTTGTGGCGCAGGGGCTTAGTTGCTCCGTGGCATGTGGGATCTTCCCAGATCGGGGCTCAAACCGGTGTCCCCTGCTTTGGCAGGCGGATTCTTAACCACTGCACCACCAGGGAAGTCCCTGGACAAGTGCTTTTTAAACTTGGGTATTTGCTGATTCTATGTGAGCTGATTTTGAGCCCTTTGCTTTGTATGGTCTGGTTCTGCCCACATCTCACTGTCATATGTTCACTGACCCTACAAAAGTCAGCAGGGAAGCTCATGTGTGGCTTTTGCAATAAGAATGTGATTTTAGATGCTATTAATTTTCAAGCATATTAAACTAATATTTTGTTTATTATTTTTCAGTTGTTGTTTTAGCCTAGAAGAATAGGCTGTAGAGTTGCACTTAGCCTAGGACATGGCCTGCGGATAAACTTCATAAAAATGATAAGATCTCCTGAAATGACACATAGGTGTACATATACATTTATATGTGTGCATATATGTATACGTATACATATGTGTGTATGTGTGTGTTTGTGTAATATTGGATTTAAATAACATACCACTTTTTCAAAAGTTCCTTCGTGTTTTTCTGTGTGACTTCATTACAATCTTGTTATGTTCTGTTTATATCCACGACTTTCTTGCCTCATTGCCATCCCCGTCCATATTGCTACTCAAAGCAGAATTTTAAGAACACCTCAAGGTGTTTCTAAATGAAGCCAGTAAACAGCTTTAGCCGACACCTCCAGCGTGGCATGGTGATACAGGCCAACACAAACAGGGAGTGGGAAGTTGGCTGACAGCTCTGGGCACAGAAACCTCAGGACTGGTTTGGTGAGGCAGACTCGAAATCAAGCAGTAACTTGTGGGGGAGCCAAAGAGGACTTAATCATGTTGTCTCTTGTACCAGCTCCCTGCACAAGGAAAGGAAATTCTAGAAGAGGCTGAGTCCTCTTTTAGTCAAAGCAGGAGAAGAAACATCCATGACCAACCCAACTGGGGCAGGAATGCAGGTACACGGATACTAACTCAGCCCCTCCTGTGTAAGGTCTCAGGCAGGGCTGGCTCGACATATCTTCTTTTGTGTTTGGTGTCTGGGAGCCGTAACTAAAACTCCCAACATTATCCTGTGTATTAGTTAGGACACAGATTGGGTCATTCTAATCACAAGATTCCCAAACACAGTGGCTTAAATAAGAAAGGAGTATTTCTTTCTTATGTATCAGCTCAGGTATCCTGTCCAGAGTCAGCTGGTACCTTGTGCCGTTGGGGACCCTGCTCGTAAAGTGCCTTGCTCCACTAAATGTTCTTCATTTATCCTATTTAAAAATGAAGCTGTTCCACAGTTATACGGTAAGCCTTAAAAAATCTAAGAAAGTTTGTGGAAAAACAAAGGAAATAGAGACAATCAAGCATGCACTGCAGAGAGTGTTGGCAATGTGGTGTAGAGGTTACATGGGGCCTTATCATATTGCTTATCATTTTTCCTCTGCCACTTCTTAGCCTGTGAGCTTGGGCAAGTTACTTAACTTCTCTGTGCCTAATTTATAAAAAGGTGATAATAGTACCTACCTTGAGGTTTGTTGTAGGTTTGCATATATTAATGATTTAATACATGCAAAGTGCTTAGAACAGTGCCTAGACCATAGTTAGAGCCCAAGAGTGGATACTGTTGATGCCCTACCTTTATCCATTGATACTCACCATTTCGTAAACTTCAGTTGGGTATTTACAGCAAGAATCTGTGACTCTGCCTCCAGGCTCCCTCTGGCCTCTGAGGGTGTGTTCTGCTACATGCAGGGCAGATCCTAAGTGCTGAGAATTTAAAAGATATCAGGTCATTCTCAACCAGGAGGCTGAGTTGCCTTCAACAGCTTCCTTGTCTCTTGAGTGAGACAATTCTGAGATGTGTTCTATATCATTCCACAGAGGTCCCCAGGGTGACTGAGCCCTGGTTGCCCACATTAGAAACCTGCTCATTGACATATTCTGTATTGCTTCCTTGCTTTCCACAGTTCATTTCCCCACCCTCCTGGTCTTCCTGGCATTACCACCCAAATTAACTACTCACATTCAGGATCAGCCTCTGGGATATGCCAACTAAGACACGCTCCCCTTACTATACACTTTTGTCCAACCGTGATGATCTTAGGATGCACTCTGATCCTGGCAGCCCTAGCTCTTCCCTTTTCATGCACCTCTACCTTCTGGTGTTCCTTTTCTCACTTTAACAATAACATCTGCACCAGGGTGAGACAAATGCAGATTCCATACTCCTCAAACCCACCCCCTGCACTTGTACATACTGAGTCCCATGAAAACCAGGCCACAAAGGAAATGGAATATTTTGGCAAGGAATATTCAATGTCTTTGGGGCTTGCTCTCCTGCCTAACTTCCTGCAGGTTTCTTTTGATTTCTCTTGGGGACTGCACATATGGCATATTACTTAGATTTGTGCCTGGGTTATGACTGCATTGAATCTGAGGCATGGGGGAGGACTCAGGTACACAGCTCTACATCCTGTTGTGATGGATAAGCATTCTCTTTCCATTTCCTCCCCAGGGCAGGGAGAGGATGGAAGTGTTTTTCATGAAGACAGGAAATATCTTCACTACTATATTGTGAGCTAGATGGAATTATCCTAAAAGAGCAGGTCCATAGGGGTGAGGAGAAATTTATGTGGGCTGGATTGTTAACGAAATGATTAAACAATAGTGCTCTCTGTGGCCACACCCTACTATTTTACACAACGGAAAAAAACAACTTGGCAAAATAAAATCAATGCTGCCTTCTTTAAAATGTGCTATCATTTCACTGTTACAGGTGTGCAAGACCCAGTGCCAAGAAACCCAAAGATAATACAGGTAGTCCTCATTTTGTAGGATTCCAATATACGTGAATTTCAGTCACCACAGTTTAGTTAGTTGAGTTAAATAAAACCAGTCCCCTCCAGCAACATGCTTTAGATTTCAGTCTCCCTGGTATATGAACCGTGAGTACTCGCATGAAGTACAAAGGCAACTAGCTCCTCAGTGCACATATTTAGGAAGCTCATCACTTCTTAAATATGTGCCTCACCATCACAACCATGTCACTTCTTTCAAAGTCTGTTGGTGATTGGTCTCTGTGCGTCTGTTACTGAGTTTACACACAAACAGCAAAGTGTGCAGTTGGGTTGCCTCCTTGTCTTCCAGTGATAACCTATGTGACATTTTACACAAATGGATAATCAATGGAATGAATTGTCAACAAAAATGAAAGCGAAGAAAGAAACAAAAAGTGATAATTCAGGAAGTAAAATTCAAATTGGATGTAAATTGAGTTTAGATAATAGAGCTGAGCATGGGAATGTTGACACTGGAGCCATTCTAGAGACTCAAGGTAAGCGACCAAAGGAGTTTAGGAATTTATTTCTGTAAGTGTGGAAAATGACAAAAAGATGATGTCTCAGAGGAAATGACACCAGCACCCCCTACCACGCACACACATTAAAGGGATTCTCAGGTACTTCATGGTATTAAAAGTGCAAAGGATAAAATGGTGGAAACATCCAAATTTAGAGAAGAGGCTGACAATTTACCAAGGCATAGAAAAGATACTTCCTCTGTATTGTAAGCTATATGACAAGAAAGGCAAGCACAGTCCTAATCACTCTAGATAACGTTTTTACAAAGAAATAAAACACTTAAATTCTAAATAATATGTTAAACTACAGTGTGCTAAATAAATATTTGCTTTATTATTTTTTTCATTATACATTTATAACTGACAGTTTTTACTATTTTGACAAAAATTTCTAAAGGTCACCGAACAATTGTAATTTTTCCCAGTGATCATTGAGATCACTTTGCACAGTTTCAGCCTGCATGGTTAGTTTTACAGTACTGCACTACAGCACAAAGACTGCCTGTACTTGAAGTTTTATCTTATTTATTAGGATAGTAAGAACACGTGGGCTTTCGAGCCTGGGTGCCTGGGTTCCAGTCTGACCCCAGCACTGAACTGCTTGCTGTCTGCTGCTGACCAACTAAACCAACTTATCCGAGACTCAGTTTTCATATTTGAAAAACACAGAAACAATAATACTTACCACATAGAGTTCTTGAGGTAACAGACGAAGAGGCCTCTGGAAATGCACCTGACATTCAGGAAGCATTCAATAAATAAGCTCTGTGAGAGTGGAGACCCTGTCTCTTTTCTCCATTGTAATATCCCATTTAGAACAAAGCCTGATATAGAATAGTTGCTCAATAAATATTTGGTGTAAAATGTTGAATAGTTGTGTTTAATGTTCAACAAATGTTAGTGACCTGATTCTCTTCCTCTTTTCTTTTCTTGCTTTCTCAGAGCTGTACACTCTCAGGGAGTTGAAATCATGGAACCAGTTTTTCTGAGAACCCAGGAGGTTCATCAGTGTCCTTCCCTCGCAGTCATTGCTGTCTTGTTTGTCCCTGCCCGTTTGATTTAGGTGGCAGGTCACTCAGCAAGGTTAACATTTTTCACATAAATAATGAACTCATACAAATCTATAGGAAAAACATTAAGTCTTCAAAGATGGGAAAAGAAAAGAACAATTAATTTGCAAACAAACTTAACAAATATTTAGAAAAATTCAGCCTCACTTCACAACCAAGGAAATATAAATCAAAACCTGAGAGATGTTCTCTTTGTGGTCACATTTTCACAGATCTCCAGAGTTATGGAGACAGAGACTAGTGATAGTGAGGTAAGAAGACTCTCTTCTCAACTGCTTTGCTTGTGAGAATTGGTATAATCCTTTTAGAAAGCAATTAGAACACAAGGACCATGGACCTTTAACCCAGTAATTTTACTTCTGGAGACTGATCCTGAGCATTCAATGTGGATTCAGCTTTAGCGTAAAGATTTTCATCACAGTGTTATTTTTAAGAGTGAAGATGGAAAACTACCTATATGTCCAACAATAGGGACTGCTTATGTGGAAGATGGTATATACACTTTTTATTAGGCAGTAATATCTGTAAAGAGTTCGTGTATAAAGAGTATATGTCAAAATGTTTGTGATTGTGATAGAACATTGTATATAATAAATATTTTAAATTACATATAAAATGCAAACAACTGATGTCTAAATGCCTTCCTGGAAGAAAATGTGAATAACTACCATTTATTGTGATTTTACCATTTTCCAGAACCTTTGCATATTTTATTTCTAATTCTTATAACAATCCTACTTGTTAGATATTGTTATGCCCATTTTACAGATGAGAAAATGAGGCTCAGAGGGCCAAGTAACTTTTCTGAAGCTCCACCTACTTGTGTACATCTGTTTTATAGTAAAATCTGTGCCTCCTTGCCAAATCAGACTCCTTTATTTGGTTGAGGTTCTTTTTTCAAGTTATGAACTAATGAATAATTTTCTAAGTTTCTGTGTTTTAAAATATTTAGAAGCATAGACTACTTTAATAGTGATCATAAACATGGTTAACAAGAAAACAATGCAAACTTAATAAATCGTTTAATCACTCTGAGCCTCAGTAGCTATTGAATAGCTCATTTTATAGGGCTGTATATCAAAATTAAAGTGAGATAGCAGATAACGTGTACAAAAACACTTCCAAGTTATTAAAGGAAAGGTGTTCTAGTTTTAACTGCTCTTTTCCTAACATCTTAAATCGAAAGTTTTGTTTACTTCAGTTATTTATGAGTTATCATTTTTACTTTAAATATTACAAGGGTTGAAAACCTTCAACAAAATGAGTGCTTCCTCACTTACAGATTTTAACGTCTATCTCAGTTAAGAAAAGGCGGGGGGCGGTAGTCATTGTTTTGCAGAGTTGATATGGAAAACCTAACATACATCCAGCATTCTTTGGGAAAGGAAGTAGAAGCCTCCTGTATCAGATGTTTTGGAAAGAAAGTAACTGTGGAATAGGCTGGAAGTTCCAGACAGGAGCTTTCCCAAAGCACTTTTATTGATTCTTGTTGAGTACTCATGGAGTTGAAAATCTCTGTCTCCATTTTTCATATTCTGAGTCTGACACACTGCTGTCAATGGTTATCTCGCTGTTTCTCTGAGGATTTGGTGGTGTTTTTGCTGCATTTGGCTGTGTGTGTGTGTGTGTGTGTGTGTGTGTGAGAAGAGCATCACCAGATCCTAAGCACTTATGGAGCGTTACCTTCAGGGCTGTTAACTCTGGACTCTCTCCAGGCTGCCAGGATCGTCCTAGATGACTCTTCCTGAAAAAAGGACAAGGTGCGGCTCATCCTCAAGGATGATTCAGATCCCTGTGAACCTCATCAGTTTATTTGGGTTTTGTTCCTGGGCGACCTGGAAGTGCCCGCAAAAATTTAGGAGATGCAACCATCTCGTTGTTTCTGCACCAAGAGAGACTCCTGAACAGCTTCTAGGAAAGCAAGTAGAAATGTTTGGCTGGGGCAGCTGCACCTCGACTTTCCTACAAAGTTCATAGGGTTATTTGGTCAGTGACTCCCTCCCGAAGCCTGCTTTTGTGCGGCCACAGTTCTAACTATAGGACTGCCTGCCACCCAGATCCCTTAAAGGAAGGTGCCTTCAGAGCACGGCTCAGCTTGGGGTAACTTTCTAAAAAGAATTGACCTTTTTTTTCTTTAAGAGAGAAAGCAAATTGGCATGGAGTCAAACATCAATAAATATACAATTGGTTCCATTTACATGACACACTTTGAGTCCTGCCTTTTACACTGAATAGTAGTTATCTCCCCAGCACAGGTTGCAACTGTGAAGTATGGGTGCTTCAAGCTTGCCTACTGGAAACCATTCAGGGCCCTTTCTCTCTCAGCTGTAATAACATTCACTGTGATGTAAGTTCCACCAACATCTTTCAGCCCGGGAGGAAGTTTGGTTTGGCCGATTTAAACTTAAAATAGGGAAAGAAAAGCTTGTTTTCTTGTTCTTCTTCTAGACTAGGCTGCAGTTTCAAATTAAGTTGTTGTAACCACCTGTACTTATTTGTAAGTGGAAAATGCAATCTCACGCATTGACTACAATCTTTGGCAGACGCTGATGAGATCCCAGATGATCTAGGAGATGATTGTAAATTGTTTCCGTGCCTGCTTATTTATGTTCTTATTGGACTCTTTCTCTATGTATAGCACTCCGTCTTATATGTAGGAATATGGCCAAATGACAGGTTTAAAAACTTGTGTAAAGAAGACAACTTTTGGAGAAACTAGAAAAACAATATCCAACAATAAAAAAATGGTTGTGTTCAAGGATGACAAAAGCTTATTGTGAACCTTTTCTTTCAGGATCAGATAGCCTAATTTTAGGCTTGTGAGCCATTTGGTCTCTATCGCAACCACTTAACTTTGCTGTTGTGATGCTAAAGAGCACAGATAGTGGTCTGTGGGTGAGGCTGTGATCCAATAAAACTTTATTTACAAAACCAGGCAGCTATTTGCGGGCGACAGTTTGCCCATTTCTGAATTATGGTATAATCCATTTGATGCATGCATTTGGTATGTTGCTTTCAGATGAAAGTAAGGGAAAACCCAACTAAAGACAGCTTAAGGGCTTCCCTGGTGGCGCAGTGGTTGAGAATCTGCCTGCCAATGCAGGGGACGCGGGTTCGAGCCCTGGTCTGGGAAGATCCCACATGCCGCGGAGCAACTCGGCCCGTGAGCCACAATTACTGAGCCTGCGCGTCTGGAGCCTGTGCTCCGCAACAAGAGAGGCCGCGATGGTGAGAGGCCCGCGCACCGCGATGAAGAGTGGCCCCCGCTTGCCACAACTAGAGAAAACCCTCGCACAGAAACGAAGACCCAACACAGCCATACATACATACATACATAAAAAGAATGTAAGCAGACAAGAATAGCATTAAAAAAATAAAAAATAAATAAAAAAAAAAAAGACAGCTTAAGAATCATGTTAATTCACGTAAGAAGATTATCTCATGTAAGAAGAAGTCTCATTATAGGGAAGTCCCAGGGCTAGTTAATTAAAGCAGTTTGATGATGTCATCCAAGGCCCAAGTTTGTTCCATCTTTCATCTTTCTACTCTCCCATCCTTGGCTCATTGGCTTGTCCTCAGGCTGACATGGCTTCCACAGTTCTAATGTTACATGTAGGTGCAACAACATCTGGCAGAAGAAATAAGACTTTTCCCCCATGTATTTCTTTTTAAGAGCAAGACAGTCTTTCCAAGAAGACCCTTCCATTCCATAGACCATGTCTTATCGACCAGAATTGGACAGAACATTTCAAGAAGGGTTTGAACAGTATTTGTTGCCTACAGCTTCTATGACACCAAACATGGTGACATAAAACAATGGAAATTTATTCTGTCACAGTAGTTCTGGAGGCCAGAAGTCCAAAAGCAGTATCACTGGGTCAAAATCAAGGTGTCAGTAGGGCCGTGCTCCCTCTGGAGGTTCTAGGGGAAAATTCATTCCTTGCCTCTTCCACCTTCTGATGGCTGCTAGCATTCCTTGGCTTGTGGCCACGGAATGCTCAAATCTCTCTTTGTTCCATTTTCATATCACCTTCTCCTCTGTGTGTCTCTGTGAAATCTCCCTTTGCCTCTCTCTTTCTCTCTCTCTCTTTTGTTTAAAATATGGAATGCTTCACAAATTTGCATGTCACTCTTGTGCAGGGGCCATGCTAATCTCTCTGTATTGTTCCCATTTTAGTACATGTGCTGTGGAAGCAAGCAATGCCTCTCTCTTATAAGGACACTTGTGATGGCATTTAGGGCTCACCCAGATAATTCAGTATACTTGACTTATCTCAAGATGCTTAACTTAATCACATCTGGAAAGAGCCATCTTCCAAATAATGTAACATTTATAGGTCTGGGTATTAGGATCTTATAACTTCAACCTGCTACCATCATGGAGAACTTTGATTGTCAAAGTAAAAAACTTTGACTTTTTTTAAAGTAATAGACAGCCATTAAATCAACTACCAGCAAGAGGGAACTACCATGATTTTTTTATATTAATTAAGATTTACTTAAGTCAAATAAGGGAGGTGTCGGCCTAAAAATATTGAAATTCAGCAGGCATGGAAAAATCTGGAATATGACTGTTAGATAGGCAAACATCAGTATCTGCTGTGGCATACTTGTATGCAACTATTGTGTTTAGCAAGAGCTCACAATGACTTAAGAAAATAATTTTTATAAAGTAATAGGAAAAATGTTTTATCTATAGTATGGTCACAACACAGAGAGTGAAATACTCTTGTGCATAAAAAAAATGGAGACAGTACACTAAAAAAGTTGCTAGTGGTTTTCTGGAGGTGGTGGGAATTTGGGTTATTGACTTTCTTTTCTCTCCTTTTTTGTATTTTCCAAAATTTTTATGAAAAGTATATATGTTGCTTAAGTTAAAATAATAAATCAATAGCAGTATATTGTTAGATGATAATACTAGAGTATTTTTAAAGATAATATCAGTTTATTTTGTATCATGTCACTTAATTTCTCTATCTCATTTAGTTTACCATATCATGAAATTACACAGAATAGTCACAGATTCTACCCAATTTCTTCTGCTTTCAAAAAGACCTAGAACGCTTACCTTGTCACTAGAGTTATCTTTCTGAAACACAGGTTGTGAGATCCACCATGCTTCTCATCAAAAACATTTAATGTCTTTCTGTTGCTTTAGAAAGTGTCTTTTCTTTTTTAACTTTGGCACTCAGAGCTCTCCACTACCTCGTCCAAATTCTTTTTCAAAGTCCCTGACACCAGATGCCCACTACATTCAGTCATGTACTTCTTGCTCTGCCATGCCCATTTACACTCTTCCCCAAGCTGATTTCTAACTCAGGGCTTCTCACTGTGCTCCCAGATGGAGGAGCAGCTCAGCTTCCCCAAGGATCCTATTAGAAATGCAAATTCTCAGGCCCCATCCTAGACCTACTGAATCAGAAACTCTGGGGGTGAGCCTACGGACGCATATGTTAACAAACCCTCTAGGTAATTTCAATATATGCAAGTGTTTGAGAGGCTCTGGGTTAGCGCTCTTTGTCCTACTTTCTTTATTATTGCATTCTTACATCTGTAGCTATCAACATTGCTAGAATAACCACTGTATTATTCTTCCTAGAGAATTAATTTGTAAATCAATTTTATAAGCATATATTGTGCCAGCCATTGGCCTTCCAAATGAATAACATACCTGTATTCCTATGGTTTTCTTGCTATATCAGTCATTTTTCCTTTAGGTAAGTATTTCTTATCCTGTTTTAATGTATTTTATGCATACAAGTCAATGAACCAGGGCAAGAATGAACACCTTTTCTTTTTTTTTTTTTAAATATCAGCCGACAAGAAACAGCTTCTTCTTTTGTTTTTTTAATTTTTATTTATTTATTTATTTATTTATGGCTTGTGTTGGGTCTTCGTTTCTGTGCGAGGGCTTTCTCTAGTTGCGGCAAGCGGGGGCCACTCTTCATCGCGGTGCGCAGGCCTCTCACTATTGCGGCCTCTCTTGTTGCGGAGCACAGGTTCCAGACGCGCAGGCTCCGTAGTTGTGGCTCATGGGCCCAGCCGCTCCGCGGCATGTGGGATCTTCCCAGACCAGTGCTCGAACCCGTGTTCCCTGCATTGGCAGGCAGATTCTCAACCACTGCCCCACCAGGGAAGCCCAACACCTTTTCTTAATGATCCTCTGGATCACTTAGTCTAAAATCATTGAATGCCTGCTTTGAGCCAGGCATTGTCTTTGATTCAAAGCCGTTCCTTCAGCCGTGGTTCATTGAATAGGCCTGGTAATACATGACCATCCCTCCATCTCTCCCTTTTTCCTCAGCTAAACCGAAAACATACACAGAAGAATTATGGCCAGTGTGTCTAAAGGCCCAAGAGAACCCCCCACCAACTATACGTGTAGTTTTATAACCTTGGGAAGATCATCTTTCCCCAGAGTCTTACATTCATCATTGGTGGAAGTAGAGATGGTAAGGGTTTTTTCCTTTGTATATATGAACTCTCATGGGCTGGAATTTATGAGCTTCCATAGAGCTCTGTGGTGAGGGAGGGCTCAGGTCCTACTTTTTTCTCCACTGCCATCTGAAGGAAGTGTGTTTTGACCTCTGATCAACACCTAACCCCATGGCTGGCACAGAATAAAGGCCTACTGAACAACTGTTGAATAAATGGAAGAAATAATGGAAGGAACGATGGATAGACAGAAGGATAGAAGGAAGAAAGGGAGAGAGAGAGAGGGAGGAGGGAAAGAGAAGGAAGGAAGGAAGGGAAGGAGGGAGGGAGGGAGGAAGGAAGAGAGAAGGAGGCAGGGAGATGGCTAAGGGTAGATCAGACACAGCTTCTGATGTGGGGAAATGCTTACGGGAGACAGGTAGAACTGGAACTCTTAATACCTAACCTGTGCCAGATACGTAGGTAGATAGATAGGTCGATAGATAGATAGATCGATAGATCGATAGATAGATATGCTCTAACAGTAAATTAACTGTTCCATTTGGTTCCCTCCCCCGGAGGTTGTTTTCAGCAGCTCCTCCCTGGTGCAAAGCATGAGGCCTCCCTTCGAGTCTGAGAAAAGGGCTTTGTGAATTATAAAGCAGAATGCAGATGGTGATTAACTAAAGCATCACAAGCAAGGACAAGTCTCATGAGCAGTCCCAAGAAAGACTGTTTTGCCTTCTTTTTGTCATTTGAATTCTCAAAATTGTCCCCAGCTTAGACCAAATCAACCTCAAATGGTCTATGATTTAAATTTCCACTCTGAAACTCTAAGCAACTTGGGAATTGTAGGAATTGGACCACTTGGAGATAATTTATAAATAACACTCGCCTTTCAAATGGCCTCTGTCTTCCCAAAGAGCCCTCTGTCCTGTCAGTGGGACTGCTCCCAAGGCCCAAACTGCTAAATTGGGCCAGCAACACTGAAGTCGCTGGTGGGAACATCTTATCTCTGATTCTTCTAAGAATTTTGGACACTTTATTGAAACATTTGTTTTTCCTCATGTAAAATGTAGGCTAAAAAGTTATTAGCTATCTTTAGGTTTGGAAAGGCTTTCAGGATTTTAATGCATGTGATTCACTCAGCTTTTACTTTGTCTACTGCTAAAATAGTTGAAACTCAAATCAAATACTAAGCAGAACCTAAAACATCCTGGATACTTAGTGATGCTCAAGGGCATCAAACAATG